>NC_068276.1:8137338-8760502 GCF_025860055.1 Xyrauchen texanus
TCAAATGATGAAAAGCATTGCGAATATGTTTGTCTTTAAAATTCTATAAATGACTAAATGTTTTCTATTAACACATCCTCTGACCACAGCCACCTCTTGGACGTGGTGTTGGGGAGGTTAAACGGCACCTGTAGGCGTGTTTGGCGAATGCCGTTTCAGAGCTGTTCATGTTAGAGAATGGAGTGGGACAACAGCGGATCAAAGCTTTCCAAAAGCGTCTGATACTGAATTTGGACGACAGTCAGAGGGTCGGGTCACAGTGGGAAAAGGGCTGTTTGGATTAGCTAGAACTTCCAAAGCTCCCAGACTGCTGGCTGATTAATGGACTGGGCTTCATCCAGTGCTGCGTCAGTTTGTTTGATTTTAATATGTTTGTGTACGTGTGAATTTAACTGGTCTGCGAGTAAAAAAAAATGCCTGTGGACTCATGAATCTGTTACTTTGATGGGGTTTAATTCACCTAAATGTGACTAACACAAAATTACTCACTGATAATTTCACGGCTGTAACTACAGTAGCAGGCTCATGATGAGCTTACACAGCCTTGACTGGAATCAAATTTGCTGCATGACAGAGCTACAGCTCTATACAGATAATAAAATGATTTTTGTGTTATTATATAGAATATTTCCTATAATAACGGCCATACATTATAAAATGATTATAGGAAAACGTTGGCCATTGAGAATTATAACAAACTTTTTCATTGTGAAATCTAATTTACATGAGGTGAGGGGCCGCAGTACATGTGGATCGTGTTTAATCTAAACCGACGGGAACATACACCTCAAAATTTAGCTATAAACTGCTTAAACATTCTGGATTATTCAGTTGTACTGAATAGAAAGTTTGTTAGGCTGCCACAAAAAACACTCTTTGTGTACCTGTCACTCTGTGTGGAACTTGAATTAAACCCAACAGCCTGATTTCAAAATGTTATACTGCTTCATCAAAGCAAAAATTTGTGAACCCTTATATGTGTTGAATAGGGTTATAAGGGTTCCCACATGGAAATCATGGAAAGATCATTGAAAAAGTAATTTTTAAAGATAATTAAATTAAAACAGTTTGGATATTGGTCAAAGTAAAAAAAAAAACTTTATCGAGTGATCACAAATGCCTGGAAAATCATGGAATTTCATTGGTCAAAAAGACCTGAAACCCTGATTTTATCATGCATTGTCACTGTATTTTATGCTGCACATGGCACGAATAATGTGACCTGTTAATAAAGGTGCTGATAAACAAAACATGCGCTGCATTCGCTGCTTTTGCTTGTGGTGTGAAACAACCTTAAAGAGGACAATTTGAACCAACTAGGGATGTGCAAAAAAACACAAACACACTAGTTGATTTTGATCACGCTACTTGTCTGTTCACACTAGCTGGTATTCAATATAAATTTGTTGAAGCTAAATAAAAACAGCAGTTAATGTTAAGTTCACTGAAAACTTCGAACACTGTCTCTGTGGTGCTATCAAAACACGTTTGCTTGTGAATCCCGACAACAAAAAATCCAGATAAACTAGTCAACAATAGTCACAGAGAGAAGTATAAAAAAAATAAACATAAAAAATGCATTATATTCGTAAGCTTTAATAATCACATTAGAGTTTACAACTGACGCAAGGGGAATTATAATTTCGGTTAATTGGCAAATACCGATATTCTCAAAATGGCCAAATATTGCAAGATTGATTGGTTTGCCAATATATCATTCTGGTAAATTGTAATCGTCATAGTAGTTATAGTAGAGACCCTTCAGTTATCACATTCTTCCCCACACCATCCAAACTTGATCTTTATTTCTCTTCATTTTCAGCAAGTTTTTTCCCCTACATGTAGTGATAAACTATAAAGAAGGAGAGAGAAATATGCAATAAAGAAACTATAGATGAAAATGAAGAGAAATAAAGATCAAGTTTGGATGATGTGGGGAAGAGTGTGATAACTAAAGGGTGAGGCAGAAAGAAAGAGTGTGAAGGGAGGACAGGTGAG
Organism: Xyrauchen texanus; assembly: GCF_025860055.1. NCBI lineage: Eukaryota > Metazoa > Chordata > Actinopteri > Cypriniformes > Catostomidae > Xyrauchen > Xyrauchen texanus. The sequence goes on from NC_068276.1 coordinate 8,139,337, forward strand.
GCTGGGAATAAAAACAGATAGATGTGAGGCAACAATGAGCCTATCACCTTCCAGCATCTGTGTTGCCACTGAAGGTCATGGAAAACTGGTCATGTAATGAGAGGCCTTTTGGGAGGTGTGTGCGTTTGTGTATGTGTGTGTATACTTGTGACCGGTGTGCTCCTTGACAAGGTCAAATGTGCATATGTGAGTGTGAGCAGAATATCTTAAGAACCTTTGTTAGGCCTCATTTATAGGCTTACTATTATAGTGTTCAAAAACACACCAAATAAATTAGATTTTTGCATTTATTATGCATTACTATTTCTCTGCAATATTAATTCAGTCTGCTGGAGGATGATTGATGCAAGGAATATTCTGAGTTATTTTAGTGCTACGAGTTTAGAAGCTCTAACCAGAAGCTCTGAAAATGTTAACGTCAGTTCACACCAAGAATGAAACAAATTGCAGGCAAAACGCGTATTCACACCAAGTGTGAAGCGATAAAGTTAAATGAAGATAATGTGAAATTAATTGCTGAGACAATTGGAAGCCATTTGTAGGTCGATTTCTAGAGATAGACCGATAATCGTTTTAACCGATATTTACACTTTTCCACTTAATTGGTTAACAGTACTTTAATATTTGGTTATCTGTGTAAATATAGGTTAAAACGATTATCGGTCTATCTCTAGAAATCGACCTACAAATGGACACAAGTTTACATTTTAAATATTAATAAGGCTAAGTAAGGGGCTTTGAAAAAGTGTATATTGCAACTAAATCTAGTCAAATTAATACTTTGTAGACTGTGTGCAGTATTACGTTTGTAAAGCAGTTCACCAGTTAGTGATAAATGATTAAATTGTTAATGTTACTAAAAGCAGTAATAAAAGCATAATTAAAAATGTTATGCATATTAGTAATCGGAAACTAAAGCAAAAAAATTAGTATCATATCGGTCTTTAAAAGACAAAATCGGTCGATCTCTATTGATTTTCATAAAAACTATAAATACTGTTTCTCTTTGGAGCTGAAAAGTTTTTCTCTTTGTTTTGAGCTGCCTGTCCAGACCGACACAGCAACACTGGGTCGATCAATGGCTTGATTTGTGGGCGGGACTATTTGTTTGTTTGATCAACGGCAAATGGGGAGTGTTTAAAAAAGCTGTTTGAAAACAATGTTTATTTTTGCAATTCTGTTTATTCTAGCTTCTCAGAAATTACACGCTTCCACTATAATTGTAGCAAACAAATCAACAAGACTGACTGATTTATTCAAAGATAGACTCTCAAAGTACTATTTATTTTAATCCTCTACTTTGTACCTGTAATCGTGAACGTTCAGGAATGCCTAGATTGGTTTAAACTAGGGACATCCATTTTCAGACATTTTCATAATCAATTGTCGTCGAACTTAACGATCAATTAATCAATGAACTGTTAAACGTTAATATCGCAATACGCATGTGGAGGACTCCAAATAATATGAGCATGCGGCATACGGTTTAAACCTCTAGCGGCGGGTGGCTATATAGACAGCCTTATCAACATCTGATTGCATGATTTCTGAAAGCATTTGTCATGATTTGTCAAGCATATACCTACAGTGGGTACGGAAAGTATTCAGACCCCCTTACATTTTTCACTCTTTGTTATATTGCAGCCATTTGCTAAAATCATTTAAGTTCATTTTTTTTCCTCATTATTGTACACACAGCACCCCATACTGACAGAAAAACACAGAATTGTTGACATTTCTGCACATTCATTAAAAAAGAAAAACTGAAATATCACATGGTCCTAAGTATTCAGACCCTTTGTTCAGTATTTAGTAGAAGCACACTTTTGACCTAATACAGCCATGAGTCTTTTTGGGAAAGATGCAACAAGTTTTTCACATCTGGATTTGGGTATCCTCTGCCATTTCTCCTTGCAGATCCTCTCCAGTTCTGTCAGGTTGGATGGTAAACGTTGGTGGACAGCCATTTTCAGGTCTCTCCAGAGATGCTCAATTGGGTTTAAGTCAGGGCTCTGGCTGGGCCATTCAAGAACAGTCACGGAGTTGTTGTGAAGCCACTCCTTCGTTATTTTAGCGGTCTGCTTAGGGTCATTGTCTTGTTGGAAGGTGAACCTTCAGCCCAGTCTGAGGTCCAGAGCACTCTGGAGAAGGTTTTCGTCCAGGATATCCCTGTACTTGGCCGCATTCATCTTTCCCTCGATTGCAACCAGTCGTCCTGTCCCTGCAGCTGAAAAACACCCCCACAGAATGATGCTGCCACCACCATGCTTCACTGTTGAGACTGTATTGGACAGGTAATGAGCAGTGCCTGGTTTTCTCCACACATACCGCTTAGAATTAAGGCCAAAAAGTTCTATCTTGGTCTCATCAGACCAGAGAATCTTATTTATCACCATCTTGGAGTTCTTCAGGTGTTTTTTAGCAAACTCCATGCAGGCAACTCTGCCATCAAGCCCCGACTGGTGGATGGCTGCAGTGATGGTTGACTTACTACAACTTTCTCCCATCTCCCAACTGCATCTCTGGAGCTCAGCCACAGTGATCTTTGGGTTCTTCTTTACCTCTCTCACCAAGGCTCTTTTCCCCCGATAGCTGAGTTTGGCCGGACGGCCAGCTCTAGGAAGGGTTCTGGTCGTCCCAAACATCTTCCATTTAAGGATTATGGAGGCCACTGTGCTCTTATGAACCTTAAGGGCAGCAGAAATTTTTTTGTAACCTTGGCCAGATCTGTGCCTTGCCACAATTCTGTCTCTGAGCTCTTCAGGCAGTTCCTTTGACCTCATGATTCTCATTTGCTCTGACATGCACTGTGAGCTGTAAGGTCTTATATAGACAGGTGTGTGGCTTTCCTAATCAAGTCTAATCAGTATAATCAAACACAGCTGGACTCAATTGAAGGTGTAGAACCATCTCAAGGATGATCAGAAGAAATGGACAGCACCTGAGTTAAATATATGAGTGTCACAGCAAAGGGTCTGAATACTTAGGACCATGTGATATTTCAATTTTTCTTTTTTAATAAATGTGCAAAAATGTCAACAATTCTGTGTTTTTCTGTCAATATGGGGTGCTGTGTGTACAATAATGAGGAAAAAAAATGAACTTAAATGATTTTAGCAAATGGCTGCAATATAACAAAGAGTGAAAAATTTAAGGGGGTCTGAATACTTTCCGTACCCACTGTAGTATAAACATGTGCACCCTGACTCCCACATGTTGCGTAAACCCAGCCAATCAAATCAGAGCTTGCCAGATAAAGTGATTTATTTTTTATGCATCAGGTTATGGTGTAATTAGCATATTTTAAGAACAAAAAAAGTCTATCAGAGATCCTCACAAGTATTTGTATGAATGTGTGCAAGTAGAATTCCAAATAAAACACTGCTTACAGATTGAGAGAAGGTCATCTATGTTTTTCTTTCTCGTTTATTCATTGACTTTTGAAAACACAGGCCATGATTGCAGAGGCAGTTCAGTGACAGTAAGATTTTATGAACCCATGCAGCTGCAATCTTCGGCTTTATTACTGTAATAACCTGATTTATGATGTGGTTTATGAAAGATAAACTTGCAGTCCTGCAACATTTAGTCTACACGCACGTGCACACACACACAATCCAAAAAGCATATATATTATTAAACAAAGAAATCAGTCACACCTTGAATGTTTGTTCCATTCTGGCCAGGTCATGTGTGCTCTTGCTATGAACATGTCGTGCTGTAATAAGCATACATCTGTCTTATGAGTCTCTTTATTTAGCATATTTCAACAGATGTGTTTTAGTACAGTATACATACAAGATGGCTATCGTCATAAACGGACATGTCTTCAGTTCCCTGCTGATGTCAGTGTTTGATATTCATTCAGTTTTATGTGCTTGTGTGCCTACTTAAACTTGCTTTACTAAAAGCTCCATTCACTCTCCATGCTGAACATACATTTACAGTAGCTGAACGATTTTCTGCTCAAGCATTTCAAATTCCCCAAAAATTCTGATGACAAAAGGAGTTTCGGTTTCTATTTGCCATTCTAAGCAAACTGCTGTCGTCTGTGTTATTGTTCATGCTCTCCAGACATCCTGAGGCAGGCGGAGGGCAGTTGCCAACATTTATGGATGCTACTTCGCTGTAAGGAGTGGTGTCATTTTTGCAATGTGAAAGCATTTCACAAAAAAAGACTTGTGACTTTAATGTCACAATGTTCTACTTCTGTTGCACAACCAGTTGAGAAACCTCCTAAATGATTTGAGATCAGTTTATTAGGCCCTATAGTAGTATCAGATGTTAACTGGATGCCACTCGCTACAATAAACCTGCAATAAAATACGTCACTCACTGTTTTTGCATCACCTTGTACTCTCTTGAATCATTCACTATGTTTTGTGTGTGTGTGTGTGTGTGTGTGTGTTTTTGACTTGGTTTAATTGTCTGCAGTCAGGTGAGTTCAGTTTACTGCCTGTCTGCAACACACAGGTGCAGCTGTCTGTGTGTAACATGAGTGGCTTTTACGGTGTCTTTTATGATGGCTATTAGTTTTACCCTGTCTTCTCATGTTGCCCACGTGTGTTTGTTGGGAGTGTCAGTAGTCAAAGTTTAGAGCAGTTTTGGCTAGTGGATAATCTACAGCATCTATAATATTAAAACATAATGATTATTTGCAATGGCATTTTTAATGTCATGTTACATTTTCTGCAACATGATAATAATAGGACTAAAAAAAGTTAACACAGAATTTAAAAAATAATTAAATAATTCATCATAATATGAACTTATTAAACTTCCATGCCCATATATTAAAACATTTGTAATAAATGTATCGATCTTATAAAATAGGAACAAAAATGTTACAAAAATTAAAACAACAGCACATGTTACAGTTTACACAAATTGTCAAATTAAATTCAAATTATATGCAGTTTGAATTTTCTCTCTCATACATACATATATATATACATACATACATATAATCCACACACATACACGGCTAACAAGAACAAGAGACATTTGGCTCAATCGGAGCTTAAATGTACATCGTACAATTGATCAGTGGCTTTTCACCAAATGCAAAATCTGTTTTGACAAAACACTCTCCTTCTTTCCATTCCTCCAGCTTCTTCTCCGTAATAATGCTCATCACTGACCTGGACAGCGCTCGCGGGAAGGACAAGTCTGTTCCTTCATGTCCTCAGTGGCGATCCACTCACAAGTGGAACTCATTTTCTCAGACATGTGAAGAACCCCAGGGCTATGTTCATCTTACACACAATTTCTGCTTACTTGAACAGGCAAACGCACTTTGAATAGGGTAAGCCACGTCTCTCATTTTTGTTTCATGCCCGTCGCATTAAAGGGATAGTTCACCCAAAATTTACAATGGTCTCATCATTTACTCACCCTCATACCATCCCAGATGTGTGACATACTTTCTTCTTGTGCTTGCAGAATACAAAGATTTTTTGAAGAATATCTCGGTTTTGTAGGTCCATACAATACAAAAGAATAGTGATCAGACCTTTGTAAATCCAAAAATCACAAAGGAAACAAAAAGTAAACCATATGACTCCAGTGTTTAAATCCATATCTTCAGAAGAAAAATAATAGTTGTGGGTGAGAAACAGAACAATATTTAAGTAATTTTTGACTCTAAATCTCCACTTTAACTTTCACTTTTATATCTGAAAGTGAAAAAGTGGAGATTTAGTGTAATAAAAAAGAGGACTTGAATATTGTTCTGTTTCTCATCCACACAAACAGTGCATTCAGAATGTATTCAGACCCCTTCATTTATTTTCCACATTTTGTTACGTTGCAGCCTTATGCTAAAATGCTTTAAAATATCACATCAATCTACACTCCATACCCCATAATGACAAAGCAAATACCAGATTTTTTATAACTCTGCAAATGTATTAAATAGAAAAAACTGAAACATCACATTGACATAAGTATTTAGATCCTTTGCCATGACACTTGAAGCGACTTATCCAAAGCGACTTACAGTGCAATTATGACAGGGACAATCCCCCCGGAACAACCTGGAGTTAAGTGCCTTGCTCAAGGACACAATTGTGGCGGCCGTGGGGATCGAACCAGCGACCTTCTGATTAACAGATATGCGTTTTAGCCCACTACGCCACCACCACTCTCTAATTATTCTATTTATTATATTAATCTCTAATCTATTATATTAGGGCAAAAATCATATTTTTAATAATTTTTTTTATTGTTTTCCTGTAAAAATATCTTAAATGTCTTTCTTAAAACTCAATTTGATATATCTTGTTTTAGAAACAACACTGCTTAAGACATTTAGGTTTTTCAGAGAATATATTTTTAACATGTGTATTTTGTCTTACTGTACTGGCAGAGTTTTTATAGTCAAAACAAGTGAAAAAAATCTACCAGTGCTGAAGTAATCCAAAGTATTTAGAATACATTACTGGCCTTGAGTAATCTAACTGATTATGTTACAAATTACATGCTGTGGGGGTGTTTTTCAACAACAGGGACTGGGGGATTGGTCAGGGTTAAAGGAAAGCTGTTTGCAGCAAAATACAGATATATCCTTAATGAAAACCTGGTCCAGAGTGCACTGGACCTCAGACTGGGCTGAAGGTTCACCTTCCAACAGGACAATGACCATAAGCACACAGCCAAAACAATGCAAGAGTGGCTTAGGGACAACTCTGTGAATGTCCTTGAGTGGCCCAGCCAGAGCCCGGACATGAACCCAATCTAACAACTCTGGAGTGACCTGAAAATGGCTGCCCACCAATGGTCCCCATCCAACCTGATGGAGCTTGAGGGGATCTGCAGAGAACAATGGCAGAAATCCCCAAATCCAGGTGAGCAAAGCTTGTCGCATCGTACCGAAAAAGACTTGAGGCTATAATGGCTGCCAAAAATGCTTCAACGAAGTACTGAGTTAAGGGTCTGAATACTTATGTGAATGAGATATTTCAGTTTTTGCTTTTTTACAAATTTCCAAAGTTTAAAAAAAAGAAAAATCTGGGTTTTGCTTTGTCATTATGGGGTATCGAGTGTCGACTGATGTGAAAAAGTCATTATTTTGGCTGCAACATAACAAAATGTGAACAAATGAGTAGTTTCTGAATGTACCGTAATATTTTGTTTCTGTAGATATGAATTTTACCACTGGAGTAATATGGATTACTTTTATGTTTCCCTTGTGATTTTTGGAGCTTCAAAAAGGTCTGATCACCATTCACTTGCATTTTAAGGTCCAACTGAGCTGAGATATATTTTTATTCAAATGTGTTCTGCTGAAGAAATTAAGTCATACACATCTGGGATGGCATGAGGGTGAGTAAATGATGAGAGAATTTTCATTTTTGTGTGAACTATCCCTTTAAGGTCGAAATTTGCAAAGATTTAATAAGGGATCTGTGTTTGATATGTTGCACTATGACTCGAACTTTGTTTTTTAAGGTGAATATAGGGTCAAGAATGTATTAAATACAACATAAAATTGTAGTGTATTCACACCAACAAAGGAAACCATAAATAAATAAACCATATAATGTAAATAGAAAAATATGTTTAAGATCATTAAGCGTTTTTCCACTTTTTTCATAATTAAACACATTCTCAGTAGACTAGTCATGTGAGAAAAAATATATATATTTTCATGACTAATGCAAAATTAATTATATATTTGTGAAGTTGCACTGAATTTAAATTGACCATTTGTGGATTTTAAGTTAAAAATTAAATCACTGTTACAGTAATGAGAATGGGATTTTGTTTGCATTACAGTAAGCAAATTGCTTAGTTTGCATGATAAATAATATCACAATTCAAACAATCAAGATGGTCCTAAAATATGCTTAATTTTATTTATGCAAAATTCACTCTTTAATATTATTAAACTTTCCATGTTTGTAAGTTCAGCATCTCATTGTACAGCAGCAGTAATAAAAAGCAAAAATAATAAACAAGCTTGTGATGCAAACATATCACTGAGGCTAAATAAATTTTCACTTTTGAGACCATGACATGAGTTTATGTGACTGTGACCTTTCTGAGGGGTGTGTTCCGAGCAGATAAGAGACAGTACAGAAACACACATATGTCATGGCACTCCAGGCAAGATGGGACGTCACTTTCAAACAGCACAATTTTAAACAATCTGTAGCGATAAAAGACACTTATCTTGCATTTTCTGGGCCTAAAACAGAATTAGAAAACGTTGGAAAATCCCACCCACCAGTAGTATAGTCTAAGCCTAGTCTTTTTTTTTTTTTACCAAACAAAATTGTCTTTGTAAAAGTTTATTTGTATTTTTTTGGCTAATGGCAAATTTAGAAAATGTGCTAGATAAATGATAAAACTGGACTCTTAGACATTACAGGACATGTTGAGCAGTTCATGAGAATTGGTAAACAGTTCTTGGTTTTTCAAAATAGCATGGTGTCCTTATATTTCCAACATAACAGCAAGGAAAGTCGGTATGTTGCTACCAATTGTTCCAGCACCCTGACATCGGCCCCATTCTGCCAGGTTACTGACAAGCAGCAGCATCTCCTATCAGACATTTTCGCATCAGTTCAAGTGTGTTCACCTTCTCTTGTGGTGTCACCGATAGTGCAGTGTCAGCAGCGCGGGTGACCAGAGTTCCTCACGTTTGAGAGGAACAGCAGCTGATATCTTATAGAGTTCATTAACATATACTTATGTCAACAAGAATTTTGCTGGATGTCTTCTATCAATAAAGTATTAATGAGTCTAGGAAAGCAGACTTTTCTTGTTTTGCACCATTATGGTGTCATTTTGGGCTCAATTCTTGTCACTGTGCGAAGCGCAACATCTTCTAACATTTTTGTGTGGGTGCTTATTCTAAGCACAATTACCATGCCAGCGCAAAAGCACATGTGGGGTGGGAGTGTTTGCGCTATCTGTGGGTGTATGTGCGCAAACTGTGAGTGTATCGTATAAGTGTAATTTGCTGTTTTCATGAGAAATATGTCATTGCAAGATTTTTCAAAGTACATCTTTTTTCAGCGCAGTCTAAATTCAGTTCCTGCATTTGCAGTTTGGAGATTCCACCAGCAGGTGGTAATAAAATTAATGTCCAAACTCTGAAAATATAGTGGAACATCAAATTATCTCCCTGACAATCAATGTTGTAGCTGTTTTATGAAACAAATATATATTAATGTTATAATGTCATGGTTTATTTTTCAATTATTACTAATTTATATTTCCAGTTTTATTGATGATGATCTAATTTGTATTGGATTGGGGAGGTCATTTTATAAAACAATTTGACCACTGTTATTTTGATTATATTTTAGTTTTGTTTGAAGTGCAATTTTACTTTAGAAATATTACTATTGGTTTAAGTTTTCCATGTTTAAATAAATTAATTTAAAGCAGTGAAGTAGAAGTGAAGTGGGTGAAAATACAATCTTTCGATCCGATACAATCACTATTAATACTAGCAAAGCTTTGTGAGTCACTCGATCAATATGATTAATTATAATGAAATTCTCTATAATTTTAACGAAGCCTCAATTCAAATGCAGATCCAAATTTTCTATGCGTATAAAAGGAGTGTGTCACTGTGACTGAAATATGCCTGACTTCGCACCTGGTCACCAGCGTTGCCTTTGTGAGTATACTCTTCTGACTGCCAGCGAATAAGAGTGTGTTTGACGCATGCCCACTACAACTTCTTTGTGATTCTATTTTAGAGTCAATAGCTGGCATATACACCGACAATGTGCACAGATGAGGGCCGAGTCAAGAAAATGTGGTAGGCCAGATTGGCTTATTACTAAATTTACGCCACCCGTACAGTATACGCATGACTTAAAGTATAGCACTGTGCTTAGCATTAACACTCTTAAAGTAGGGCCCTTATTTTTACTGCTAACTACTTCAGAGGGTAAAAACTAAATTTGAGGTTAATTCAAGCAGTCAGCCAATTTGACCAATATTGGTCAGCCAAAATTTGAGATTTTTAAATGATCCACGTATTTTAGGGTTGAAGATGGTTCACAGATTAACCGGTATTAACAATTTGTTCGACTAATAATATTGTTTAAAAATTAACTAAGAGGTTAATTCAAGAAATAACAGAGAAGTAATTTTCATAGGTTTATCTCGTAGGGCATGTTATGGAGACACAAGACCACTGTTAACATGTATAACACTAGCTTCCTCTCAGTCTGATAGACAAGGAAGAAAATATAAAGCGTGTGCTGTGGGATGATTTCGTCCATGAAGACACATTCTGCAAATTATAAACTAGGACTTAAAAGTTTAGTAGTACTTGTGCTACAATGCAGAACCATACGAAAAACAAACAAGCCTGGATATCTAAGCGCATATAGACTTCAGTGCCTTCGAAAGGGGTTTCAGTCTCTGGGCTTACCGTCAGCTGCGAACCATACTGACATATTTGGCCACTTGTTTGGTTAATAACCAGTTAATACTGGCAGATACTCAGTTAAAAGCAATTGGCAATTTTTTATAGCATATACTCAATAAATGTTCTCAAAAAGTTTCAGAAGCTGCGATGGTACTGAGAATCACATGCCATTGTTACCACAATAATAGACCAGTGTACAAAAAAGTAATATTTAAAGTGTAACTGGCCTCAGTAGATGAGCTCATGTTTAAAGGTTTTGGGAAAAACTTTGATTAAATATAATGCTCAAAAGTAATTTTTTAGCAATTTGATGTACTTGCCATTTATTATAATATAACGTTTTTTAAAAAAAAAAACTTGCTCCTTAGATATCGGTTGATCACTGTATTGGTCAATCACACTTGAAAAACCATTTTAGAGAAATATTGGCTTTTAAAAATAACGTATAAATCAGGTGCACCTCCTGCAAACAAATACAGATTATGCCCACTCAATTCACATACTTTGTGTTTGATAATAATATGTGAGATTGATATCAGTGCATTCCAAATCATATTTGAAAATATAAAATCAAAGATGCCCAAAAGAAACACTATTTCCATAAGATTGTAAGTGTATTAATCAATGCATTTGGGGTAATATTACCATTTTAGCTATGAAAGAGGAGTTTGTGATGTTTTACTCGATTTACTTTTTCAGAAGAAGAAAAATGGCAAGATATGCGAGGCCAAAGCTGCTAGTGTGTGTAAAATAAATATATATATATATGAACCAAAAGAAATGATTAATTTCAAGGTAATTCATTTAGCTAGACACCAACACTCACATCTGTGGTGTCTGTCTTACATACGAATTTCCCATCACCAGTGAAGTGCATACTTCTGTTGTGTACTTTTAGTGGTGTACTGGTAAATAGCAGAACATGTGTTATGCAATCTCTAGTATGACACAGATCATATCTGTGACTTATATGATGAGGAAACTAACAAGAGCTACAACACTCTGCCGCACACACATACAAACACACTGTGAGCTGGCCTCTTATTAAAACGATTAGCTGCTAATGCTGTAAAGAACAGTAATCTCATTTGGAGATGCAATGGAAACTCAAGGAGGCACACAGAGAGACAGAGACACAGAGAGTGTTGTACATTAATAGTGGTGTTTGCGAAGCAAAGCATGACTAGTGCCATTAGGGTCATGGATTTTTCAAAACTCTGAAGTATTAATCTTTAGTGTGTAACTCTTCCCACACTGCTTGTGATATAGAACATGGTGATAGTATAAAAAGGTCAACAGGTAGAGTTTTGCCAATACAGTGTATTTCACGATATGTAAATATCCGTGGGAGAGGCAAGGAGAACAAATTTGGTGAATTTTTACAGGCAAATTTGCATTAAAGCTTGAGTAGACTGATCGCACAGCACACAGTATGCGTGACGCAAATTTCGTCTTCAGCAGTCCGCACCGCCTGACTACACGCGGCCCAAATTTTATCGACCCGCAGACGTGGTCCTCATCTGTGCGCAACGTCAGCACATGCGCTGCTCATTGACTGTTCTAAAAGAGTATCACAAAGCAGCTGTAGAAGGCATGCATCGAAAAGCTTCATTCACTCGCAGTCAGAGTATACTCAGAAAGGCAACGCGGTCGGCCGGGCGTGATCCGATCCGGAACGTAGATAAACTAAGCATATCTGGGACTTTAGGGGTAAAAACCTACAATACATCTGATTTTTAAATCCATGTTGTCTCCTACATCAACAAGAGGGGACAACAAATAAAAATAATCCAATAGCAAATTGTTATAGTGATTTTTTGAAGCAAAGAATATATTAACAAATGTGTGTAAAATGATAAAGTCAACAGACCCTGCCCATTACCTTTTTGAACTGTTGCCTTCTGGCCGACGCTAGAGCTCGGAGCACCAGAACCGTCAGGCACAGGAACAGTTTTTTCCCTCAGGCTATCCATCTCATGAACAGTTAAAACTGCGCCATTGAGCAATAATTATGTGCAATACACAGGTTTTTTATATTTATCCAACACATCCTACCTCTTTTGCCATTACATTCCCTTGCACTGTATATAACAGATTTGTATTTGCACCAAGTATATCTATATATGTTTTTTTTATTTATATATATTATTTTGTCTTCTATATTCTACATACACTTTATTTTCTATTAAATTTTTATTTTTATTCTACTTTTATTAATTTATTTGTAATTATTTTTTGTTGCTGTATTGTATTGTTTTGCACTGGAAGCTCCTGTCACCAAGACAAATTCCTTGTACATGTAAGCATACAAAGTCAAACGAGAAAAGAAATGCTTCAAAAGATGGTTCTATTTTTTCATGTAAAAGTATGCAAAAAATTTTGACAATCCCCATGAAATAAGTGTCCTGAGATATCTCTGTGACAGCTGTAGACTTTGTCAACAATAAACAACAATGTGTTTGCGTCATTAATTTAGCTTCTTCTCATAGTGTTGTACCTGAAGTGGATAATTGAGGCTATGATTCATAATGTTTGTCAGTTGAGGCCGCTATTGTGCCTATGTTGAATTTGACAGCCACAGGAAAAAAATAATGCTGCTCTTTTGCTCTGTCAAAATGATCTTTGTAGGGCGGGGTTTTGGAATGATGGGGCATGGCTAATTCAACTGCTCAATCACGTGAAAGCTTTAGAGAGCTAAAATCGTATAGCACTGTGACAAATCACAAATTCTCTTCTGGAGGAGGAAGCGGGAGCCGGGTGAACAATCCAAATGCAAGTCCTTTTATTTACAACTTGGTCTTTTCAGCCCAATAAATAAGCACACACTTCAGTACTTACTTTAACGGTTAGCTTTTTAGCAGTCCCGTTAACACCAACACACATACAGCTCTGTGCATCTCTCTCTGTCCCCTCCGAAGGTTTGGATTGCCCTTTTATCTCTCTCCAGCTCTCACTCAACACAAAACAGCTGTTAGAGGTGATTTCTGACAGGTGTCAATTAGGGCTGCACAATTTGGACAAAAAGTGTCCAAATTGTGACTATTTCGAAAAATATTGCGATTTGAACTGTGATTATGATGGTAATGACACATGATCAACTGCAAAAAGGCTGCTGGGGTTTTCACATTTGAGCCCTCTTAAAAAGAACCAAACTGAGACCATTTTTTCAGTTCACCCACAAACAAATAAATATATAAACAGTGAAACAAAGTCTTCCTCATATCCAAATGTTACCATCCACCGTGTACGTGTTTTTGTCCATTTTGTGACATGATCTCAGCCCACTAATCATCAACATTAGTTTTTGAAACAGTCAACTTGAATATTAGGGATGCTTTAATCAGGATTTTAACATCCTACACCGATCTCCAATTTTAATCTCATCAATCGATGCTGATCATTTTACTTTTTATCAGCAGCTCTGTCAAAACTGGTCATATGTGAGCTTTCTGCTCAATGTCACTGTTAACTAAATTTTCCTTAAATCTAAAACTCGAATTGTTATTTTAGTATTTAATTGTGCATTTTCTTAAATTCAAAGAATATTAATTTTAGTCAGAACTTGACTGATTTGAATTATGTATTATCCTTTAATGTGATCCATTTTATCTTTCTTTATAAATTACTCCATTTTCAATTATTTTGTCTTTGGATACTTTCCTTCATTTACAACATTGTTTTGTACCTTTTTTGTTTAGCATAAAATAATTTGTATGCAGCTAAGCTGCAAATGCAATCAGAGCAATTATTTGTCATGCCAATAAAGCAACTTAAAAAATTTGAGCGAGAGAGAGAGAGAGAGAGAGTGTGTTTCCCCTCCATCACAGAAATGAGCTGATATCATGTGGCTCAAAATCCACTGGCAGTAAGGAATGCAGGACTTCTGCTGAACAGAAAGAAATGACAAACACTGTGTCGCTCGGTTGCTGCACCAATGATGGTGTGAAGAAAAACACCAACACATGCTGTAAAGAGAATGCATGCATACATTCAAAAGCACTTAAATATGTGACACACATTTTGACTCATTATTCTAATGTGTTAATCTGACTGAGCGATGACATCATAATTTAAAATCGAAAGACATCCACACTGTATGATGATGACATGATCTTAAGCTATCTCCTTTTACTCACATATTCCAGAGGCTGATCTCTCTCTCGCTCCCTCTCTCGATTCAAGATTCACATATAAGACATTATGGTATGGAACCATTCTGGTATGGAACACCCACTTTTCATGATCCCATCAATTCCTGAGGGATACAATTTATCCCTGCTCTAACTGTTCTCTCACTGAATATCATGTTTCACTTGGAAACACATCAAAGAATGGAAATACAAAATGTTTACGAATGTCATTTCAGGTTGACTTTAAAAAGACCTATAGCACAATATACTAAGAATTTTAGTTACATGGATAATTATAGAAATAAGCACTAGTATTATCTGCAAGAGAGAGTGTACAGGAAAGAAAATGAAGAACTGAGAATTTGTACCACAGACGTCATGTAATATCACAAGTCATAACTTGATGTTGAGAATGATTGAAGACATGTGGCTGCTGTATCATGGTGTTATTGGGTCAGTGTATCAGTGACCTAATATAACATGAGTGAATGTGAACCCTTGTCTAGAAATATGTTAAAATGTTGTTCCACTTTTAATAGTGACATAATGAATCTAAAGATCCGGTTATATTTGCTGTGTTTCCACCCCACACCACCTAGTATTAACTAGAGCAATTCTGTGATATGGCGACTAAAAAAATATTTCATTTTAATAGCCACTGGCTCCGAAGTCATTTTTTTTAGTCTGGAGCCCTGTTATGCCGACTCACTGACAAGCAGTATCTCCTAACAGACATGTTTGCACCAGCTCCACTATGTTTACATTCGCTTACGACCGTAAGTATGTCGTGTTAGTATTGTGGGGGTCCCGGGTTCGGGTCCCCATTAATCAGTGACACATAATAAATTACGAGCGTGATTCAGAGGTTGGATTTTTCCATCCATATAGGGATAGGATAATTTTCCCAAAAGGACAATTCTGTCATCATTTACCTTCCTGTGGATCACAAAATGAGATGTAAGGCAGAATGTTAGGCTCGGTCACCATTCACTTTGATTGCATCTTTTTTCCATACAATGAAAGTGAATGGTGTCCGAGGATAACATTTGGACTAACATTTCCGTTTGTGTTCCACGGAAAAAAGTAATTTGGGTTGGAAACGACATGTAAACCATCCTTTTACTTACTGCAATTATCACAACCATCAGTAATTCAGAAACACACACTAACATATTAAGTAATTTGGTAACTAAATGGCATGATTAAGGCATTCATGTGTCAGTGTTAAGCCTTTGTTATGAGCTTTGGTAATTTAGCATGTCAGTAGTTTTGTGGCTCAGGCATTGCCAATAGCTTTGTTGTGACACCCTGCATGTGGCGGCAGTGATAAACTGTGCCAGTATTTCACCGTTCCAGTAGGTCAATGCTGCAGGGTTAACACCGACTGCGTCAGTGGTCGAGTTACACTGTTACCACACCCGGCATGCATGGATTGAGTCAGCCTCAGCTTTGTTTAGATTCTATATTGACATTTAGCACCATAGTTTCATGACAATAATATTGATAACATGAAGACAAGTCCTTTTTAATCAGCTCTGTCAGGAGCAGATGGGATCCTACTTAAAGATGACGGCACCTCAGGGATAATATCTGAACTGCAGAGGAAACAACGCACCCATAATCAAGACAAAGTCATGGGAATTTCCCTCACCTCCTGAATGATTTCAAGAGATTAAAGAATGGAAAAGAAAGTGATCTCCTTTCACTTCATGCCACCCCAGGAACCCAGTACCCAGAATGCAACTGTTGAAAATTCCTTAATACTTTCAGTAAATGCTAGACAGACCTTGAATAGTCCTAGTGTGAACAATCAAAAATTCCCAACTTAACTTGCTGAAAAAAGTCGTAGCCATAGTCATTTACTGCACATATTATGAAGCAATAAGCCTTGAGAGGTTGTGTGCTACAGTGATTTTACCAAAGAAGAAGAGGCTTACTGTTTAAAAAAAAAAAGACAATGTGCTCCATTCATTGGTGAGGCCATCAGATTTTGAAGCAGGCAGAACCGGCTGATAATACTACTGTTGATCGGCCAAGCAGGCTTAATTATCTCAAAATGGCCAAATATTCAGATTTATCAGTCTGGGAAAAATGCACGTCCCAGCATCGTGTCTCCAACTTGTCTATAGTAGTTACAATAATAGTTATCTTGTGAATAACAGTTCATCATTAAACCTCATCTGGTAAAACATATATACACAAAGCCCTTCATCTGGTAATCATATTGAGGGTATAAAAAGCTAAGTTTGCTAAATATTTAACATTAGAGCATTGTAACAGAGAAAGTCTCTTTCAAAATAAAAGTCCCTCGAGTGTTTTTGGTTTGTTTATAGTTAAGTCCAATGTTATGCACAATTATACATTTTTATGCAGGTTATTATGATTTTTGTTGAACACTAAACTACATCTGTGATTTATTCATTTTGGATTCTTGTAGCCTCTGTACCGGTCATAGTAAGGAACATTTTTAAAGGAACATTCAAAAATTACCCCATTCATTTCCATTGTAAATGCCTCACTGTAACCCAGATTTTAGCTTTTTTTTTTCTAAATAAAGTTGAAAATAAATAGGATTCTGTTCTAATCAATATTATGCTAAAATGCTGTCGATTTAGCTTAACTTGTACTGAACCCAGAATATTTATTTAATATAACCATTTAAAAATAATTCAGCTGATTAATTGGTTATCAGCCTCTTCCCCCAACTTAGTTATCAGTATCAGTGAAATCCACTCTTAGTCAACCTCTAGTGCATATAATAGGCCTATTTTAAAACAATTTTGAATCCTCATGCAATCATATTTCAGATTTGGAACTACTTGTTTAATGAAATCTCTTTGACAGTCAGCTTTTATTTACAGTATTTTCCATTTGTACAGCCATAGACCAAAATCAATAGAAGTTCTTCACCGTTAAAGCTCTGATCAGTTCAATGGTAATAATTTTTTTACTCCTGAATTTAGGCATTGCATCAGTTTCATTGTTTGGCCTTGTAGATACAGAGGTGAATTAAATATATCAGCACTGACCCAAGATCAGGTAGTTTTAGAGTGGATTGGCAAGAAGCCTGGATATATTGATTGGTGCCAGATGGTTTTGGTTTTCTCACTCTGAATCTTACCATCTTGCTGCAGTAGCAATTACCTTTTCACCACCACACACCCCCACCACACACACACACACACACACACACACACACACACACACACACGGCTGTCTATTTGACATTTTCAGAGTGACATCTCTTTGTCTCTCTTCATCCACGTCTCTCAGACCGTCGGCTTAATTCTTTCTCTTTTATGCACCGCAATCAAATCAGGCGAGCAGAGCGTGACTCCAGCCACATTCTGAAATTGGTCGCAGCAGAAACAAAAGAAGTGACATTATCAGACTGCACAGGGAAACAGATGCAGATGAACAAGAAACAAGCAGAGTCTCTTTACCAAACACCGCATTAAAAGTGTCACATTCAAAGAATCCAAGCCACAGTACCTTAGAGAATAAAGGATAAACTTGCTGAAAATGCATGTCTGCAATAGGGATGTGCAAAACCATACATTTTCATAATCAAAGTCAGTGTCTAGTCTAAGCAACTAGTTGGTGAGATTTTAAATCAGAGATTTTAAAGAGAATGCAGGTGTCCCAAGACGCATTTTTTAATTATTTTTGACATGACATGCGGAATTTAACTGTCATAGTGCAAGGCGCTAAAAGAACATCATGAGACAATATTACAATTTTAAAGTCAGCTGATTTTTAAATTGACGTTGTTTCCTTAGTCCACCAGAGGGCGCATTAAATACATAAACCATACAGCACTGTTAAATTATTGCAAAGAACATTCCTGGTTGTTTAAAAAAAAAAACTTTCAACTAATTAATAAAAAATAAATAAATAAAAAGATTTAGTCGGTATCTATTCTCAAATGTTAAATCAAAACTAAAATGGGGGGGATGCTTCAATAGGCAGTCCACATGGTGTTACACTTGCACTGATGCCACAATATACTACTCCAGGCTCAAGCTATAATAACAGCAAAATAGCAAATGTTTTATTGATTTTTTTATTATTAATTACAGTTGTATGAAGGGTAGCAATATTCCCAGATAGCCGTGGCATTCGGCTAAACTCCGAGGTGAAGCGGTTCAGACTATGAGCCCAGGCCAGGAGCTGTTCAATCAGACAGAACACAACAGAATGGAACCCAACGCGAGGATCTCGCGACACACAATTCCAAGTTGAACTCCTTTCCTGAAAAAGCGTTTAAAAACTCTTAATTGCTTAATCTGAGAAAGGCTTATAAGAGAGCAAGACACAACGGCCAAAGACCTCCACCAACTGTAAGGGGCTGTTTACACCGAACGCTTTTGCAACCATTTATATGTTTTTCTTTGTAAACACAAGCTAGACAAAGTTTTTGCCTTGTTTTTGTTTATTCAGTGTCTCATGCAGGGGCGCTGTTTTTTAGATGCTGCATCAAATTAAAAAGACCTTGAAAAAGCATCTTGAAACACCTGCTTTGTTAAACTGCATTTGTTGTACTGTAGCCTTTTTTAGCAAAAGAATGTGATCAGTCTTAAGTCTTTGTCAGTTCTTGGCACACAAATGCACAGTTTAAGCATTCAAATGTAAAATAAATTTCTTAAATTTGACAAATATAAGAATTTTAAATTAACAGCCCTAATGTAATTAATAATGGCAATGTGGCACAAAAATTATGATTTCAATACTAAGTTCAGGATTCATGTTCCTTCAGGGCTGCACAATTAATCAAAATGGCGAGTTGGTCATATGTGATTATTAATCCACAAAATGATGCAATTTAAAGACAGATAAACATGGTAAGTGTGTGATTCAGAACAAACCGGTGAAGCACTGAACTTTGTGCAAGCGCATGGCGTCACACTCAGATCAGATCACGTGCATTGTGAAATCAAAGTAATGCAGGTCCAAGCATTCACGCAATTACAAACATTAGCAACCACTACAAGTTATTACACAAATTTACAAACGTGGCACAGCATAACAGAAAAGGAGACAAAAGGAACAAAAGGAAACCTGAAACATTGTCAAATACACTTTGCCTTTTCTGTGTTGAAATATATAAACTCCTTGTGAAGGTGAAGTAAAAAGGACAGAAATACTTTTGTATAAAGCAAATCTATTCAAAGAAATTGAACCAATGCACTCTACTATTTCAGGGTACGTAAATCCTTAAACAGTCTGAAAAACAAAATGATATGTACTCCTTTCTCAATTTCTCTCACAGAACAGGAGAACACAGACGTTTCTGTGTCTTTAATGCCAATCTAATAGTCAGAATAATAATGATAATTCAGCATTATATTATAATAATCAACATGGCGTTCCCCACAGTAATAAATTAGTATTATGCAATGTTCAAATGGGTTTCAAAAATAAGTCAGTGAAGTAACTTTACACACCTTGATCATTCAAAAAAATGTATTAGTAAAATCATATGAAGGTAAATAATATGTTTTATTAAGCAACTATGAATCACTGTATATGAAATATAAAAGTGCATATCAATGAATTTTAATTTCATTCTCCCTTTTGTTTATTTCGTGAAAAACGAATACTTTTTCTTTAAAATATAATGGCTACAATGGCTTTTTTGATGAAATTATGGTTCCTCTTATGATAAAAATATACTAACACTTTTGAGCAATTTCAGAGCACACTGCAAAAGAAATGTCAAGTATTTTTGTCTTGCTTTCCTGTAAAATGATTTATGATTCCCCTAAAATGGGATGGGCTATTAAGTCATGTTTTAAGATAAATCTGACAACATTTTTGAACTTCAGACTTGAACCAATAGACAAAATCTGCCAATGGGGTAAGCAAAATAACTTAATTCAAAGGGAAAACAAGTTTATTTTGCTAACCCTGTGTGCAGATTTTTTTTCTTGTTTTAAGTCAAGAGTTCACTATTTTATTAGATTTCATTCAAAACAAGACTTAAAATCTTATGCCAGTTTTCTTATCAAGTAAATAAATCACATTTTAAGAATGTTTAAATCATTTTACTGGAAAACAAGACAAAAATACTTGTCTTGAAAATCTTTTTTTGCAGTGCAAATACATAATTATCGAGATATACACCGGTGAACAAAAGTTTGGAATAATGTACCGATAATGTTTCAGAAGAAAATTGGTACTTTAATTCACCAAAGTGGCATTCAATTCAACACAAAATATAGTCAAGACATTAATTATGTAAAAAAACAACACCATCACTATTTGAAAAAAAGGTCATTTTTTTATCAAATCTAGACAGGCCACATTTCCAGCAGCCATCGCTCCAACACCTTATCCTTGGGTAATCATGCTAAATTGGTACTAATAAAATCATTTATATCAATCCATTATATCAAACACAGATGAAAGCTATTTGGTTCATTAAATTAAGCTTAATATTGTCTTTATGTTTTTGAGTTGCCACAGAAGGCAATAGACTGGCATGTCTTAGGACAAAAATGGCAACAACAAAAAAAGAAACAGCTTTCTCTAGAAACTCGTCAGCAAATCATTGTTTTGAGGAATGAAGGCTATAAAATGCTTGAAATTGCCAAAAAAAAAAAAAAAAGATTTCATACAAAAGGTGTACACTACAATCTACAAAGACAAAAGGACAACTGGCAAGGACAGAAAGAGATGTGGGAGGCCAGATAAACAACTACAGAGGATAAGTATATCAGAGTCTCTAGATTGAGAAATAGACACCTCACATGTCCTCAGCTGACAGCTTCATTGAATTCTACCTGCTCAACACCAGTTCCATGTACAACCGTATAGAGAAGACTCAGGGGTGCAGGCCTTATGGGAAGAATTGCAAAGAAAAAGCCACTTTTGAAACAGAAAAACAAAAAGAAAAGGTTAGAGTGGGCAAAGAAACACAGACATTGGACAACAGAAAATTGGAAAAGAGTTATGGATCTTAAACCCATTGAGTTTTTGTGGGATCAGCTAGACTGTAAGGTGCGTGAGATGCGCCCGACAAGACAGCCACATCTATGGCAAGTGCTACAGGAAGTGTGGGGTGAAATGTCACCTGAGTATGGACAAACAGAAAGCTAGAATGCCAAGGACCTGCAAAGCTACCATTGCTGGATGTGGAGGATTTTGTTGAAGTTCTGAAAAAAAAAATCAAATTATAATAGTAATTTTTCACACTATTGATGTCCTGACTATACAATGTGATCAGTTGAAGTGATCAGATAAAATTACCAATTTCTTTCCATAAGATCAAAATCTATACATTATTCCAAACTTTTGGCTGCCAGTGTATATCGAAAATCGTCAATAGGCTGAAATATCGCTCCACCAATTGATCAGACTAGCGACTTTCTAAAAGACAATAAAACAGCCTATGTAATGCCTTGGACTTACATTAGAATTACTAGAAATTTTGTGCTGGGCCCTTTTGACATCCACCCAGAACACCCTTGCAACTGCATTGCAACGTTCGGTCAATCATCCTCAACAACCATGGCAGTGAGTTGTGCGCAGGCAAGCACCAATTGAGGTACCCGTTATCCTCTTTTCACACACACACAGTTGACCAGAAAACTGATGTATGCATTTAGATGCTCTGCCAAACACATCAACAAACCCACAACACAGGGAGAAATCAGACACGCACCACATGGGTGCACAGTTGTCCTATGCCACTCATCGTGCCATCTTCAGCACTAATTAAGTACCTGGGGTGAGTTACAGAGCTATTGTCCCCCTGAATTAGGCATAAAACAAGCTCACGTTCATTTTTAATAACAGTCCCAAGCAAGGTGATAGTGGTGGAAATAGAATAGGTATGATTTTTTCCCCTTGTGTATTACATTTTGAAACAAAAAACATCAAGTCGATCAATATTTTTCTATATTTTTAGAGTATTTTATTAATCTTGGCAGCGGGATGTTATATAGAACACAAGCACAAACAGTGCAACACTTATCTATCCCAATTGCTCTATCAATACACAATACAATGAAACCAATTGGCATCAATGTACACATGCCTCTATTTCCTGTTAACTACAGGAGAAAACTGTAATCCTCATGCCATGGGAAGTAATGATTTCTAAAGGAGAAGAACATTTGAACATTCACACATGTTAACCATGCCTTTCATCGGCCCTAATGTTACCATTTCATCATCTCTCAAACCAATATTTCAGACCATAGCCAGGTTGGAATCTCAACATACTAAACCAGCATCTCTAAGATCAGTCCATTACTCAAATATATTCCAGACCACAAGATTGGAATATAGGAATGAACTATATAGTTGCCAGCATCCCAAACCAATATTCCAGATCACTGAACAGAATGCATGGATCTTAACATGCATAAACAGGTCACCGCCACCAGCTCTTTGTTAAACAGAAGTTGCACTTCAAAAAACTGGCTGCCTGGCGCACTGCCGTGTACAAGATTATAACCACACCGCATTCTTCGTATCGCTTTTGCTGCAAACCGTGAAGGATCGAGGTAAAATGTATACGCACTCATTTTATGCATTTAATTGTGGCTCGTTTTATCCACTGTCACGGTTCCTCTGGTTATACTGATTGCGTTACCCTAAGTAAATGCCCTAAAAAACTCGAGCACACCCGCGTTATCCAGCACTGCCGCTTCCCCCCTCCACGGAGTACAGGCGCCTTACCTCGGCACGCAGCTCGGGGACGATCGGTCCACTTCCCAGGTGGCGTACAAGTTCATGTGCACCGGGCGATTGGAAGTGATCGCCGCCGGTTTGGAAGGCTGCGGAGACGGTACATTTCCAGTCCTTGGGAGCCCTCCCCGCTCCGACATACTGGATGTACCTTATGCTTATCAAAAACAAAAGAAAACCTAAATAAAAAGGCGAGCTTTGGAAGCGCGAATCCTACTGCCAACAATCATCCGTCCGCGTGGATTGAGGTTGGACCGGTCCGCTTGTAACGATCCTTTCAACCGCTGTGCGTTGCAGTTGTATCCGTTCGTTGCAGTAAAGTCACCGCGAATGTTTTCTTAAGTTACGTTAGTTGTTTATGAGTGCAGGAAGCGGAAACCTCTTTTTTGCCTTCCAGAGTAGCCCCACGACCGAAGAGCTACGCCTCTTGTGAAAGACGTACACTAACCCAACCCTTAAAAGGGGGGAGGGGGGGAGGTGTGTTCGTCTTTTTGTTCGTTTTGATATGAAAATACAGAATTTCCAAGATTGGTCTTAGAATCAGTGGATGAATTATGAATTTACGCGCTCGAATTTCGTGCATTCTTTCACATTTATGACGTCATACGACCCTAGGGGAAAACAAGTTATTCCATCATAATTTAACCAAATGCTTATATTTATGGATGTTGAGAACAATCAAGAGTATCGTAATTATAACGGTGAGCTAAATATTGAAATGTAAAACGGTGAGCTTAAAGAGATAGTTCACCCAAAAATGAAAATTATCTCATCATTTACTTACCATCCCAGATGTATATGACTGACTTTTCTTCTGCAAAACAGAAATTAAGATTTTTAGAAGAATAGCTCAGATCTGTAGGTCCATACAATGCAAGTCAACAGGTTCTTGAATTCTTAAGCTCCAAAAAGCACATAAAGGCAGCATAAAAGCAATCCAGAAGACTTCAGTGGTTAAATCCATGTCTTCGGAAGCGATATGAAAGGTGTGGGTGAGAAACTGATCATTATTTAAGTCCTTTTTTTACTATAAATTATCCTCCATGCCCAGTAGGTGCTGATATGCAGGAAGCCTGCAGCTGTACCGACTTACTGCTCTGTCCGACTGACCTGAGAAATATTACTCTCTGAATATTTCACCAATCATGAAATGTGTCCTGTATTTCTGTTGGCTGTTTAAAAGAACGTATCGGTTACCTAACGTAACCTCGGTTCTCTCTAGATGAGGGAACGAGTATTGCGTAAGCTAGCTTACGCTACGGGAAAGATTCATCTTTTCTGAGATATTGAAGCCAAAAAAATTATCCTTAATTTTTGTATCCATTGTCAACGCAGTGCGGCAGCTGCAGACCTTGAGCGGGCTAGCTAGCGAGCTCATAGGTTGCTCTGCGGCAACTGCTGCAGCCTATAGACGAGCTTGGGCGAACTCGCATCCAATGAGAGGCGTCCGCGCGCTCACTGCAACAAAGCCCGCCAAAATGGGCGTGACTAGAGTGCATATAAGCGTAGTTCAGTAGGCTGGAACCCTGGTTTTCATTGACTGAAGCGAAAAGTCGCCGTGGCGCGAAGCACGGCCGGCTACGCAATACTCGTTCCCTCATCTAGAGAGAACCGAGGTTACGTTAGGTAACCGATACGTTCTCTTACGAGAGGTTCTCTCGTATTGCGTAAGCTAGCTTACGCTACGGGAACCCATTGTCAACGCCGTGTGCGCCAAGCATCCACTGTATGAGCCCCAGGGAATTAAGGGGGGACCCGTGGGAGCCCTTATGAGTGGGGAAATAATATTTGGCCGGCAAGAATGCGGGTCATTGATTGTGTAATGCATTAGCACATAGTGGGAAGGGAATGACAGAGCGGCGGTGCCGGTCTGTGTGGAATGTGTCCCATCAGTGCAGCTCACCAGGGGAGCTGTAGCGTATTAAACCGCTAGTAGTTTTGCCTGCAGAGCGGGCACTTCCATATTGTAAAATCTGACAAAGGTGGAGGGGGAAGTCCATCCCGCTGCCACACATATGTCGTGAATGGAAATCCCGCTGGACCATGCCCACGAGGATGCCATGCCTCTAGTGGAGTGAGCCCTAATGCCCAACGGGCATGGCAGGTCTTTTGACGCGTATGCAGCAGCAATAGCGTCCACTATCCATCAGATAGTGTCTGTTTCGAGGCAGCGAGACCTTTGGTGCGCCCTCCGAACGAAACGAAAAGCTGCTCAGAGCGTCTGAAAGCGGCGGAGCATGCAGTATACAATCTCAGTGCTCTGACCGGGCAAAGGAGATTGGCGTCGCGTTCGCTAACGGGTGCTGGCAGCGCCGATAGGGAAATGACCTGTGCTCTGAAAGGAGTACCGATCACCTTGGGAACATAGCCGTGTCTAGGCTTTAAAATGACCTTGGAGTCACTTGGTCCAAACTCAAGACACGCATGGCTGACAGACAGCGCGTGAAGGTCTCCCACATGTTTGACTGATGACAGGGCAGTCAGAAAAGCGGTTTTGAGTGAAAGGTATTTCAAATCCACGGATTGAAGTGGTTCGAAAGGGGGCTTTCATAGTTTCGAGAACTATAGAAAGATCCCAGATAGGAACCGATGGGGGCGCGGGGGGTTCATCCTTCTAGCTCCCCTGAGGAAGCGGATGACCAGCTCGTTTTACCCCATGACTGGCCGTGCAGGGTTCAGCGAACGCCGCAACGGCCGCCACATACACTTTGAGCGTGGATGGGGATCTGCCCTTATCCAGCAGCTCTTGTAGAAATACTGAGCAGCGACGACACCCCACATGTCCGCGGGTCCAGGTCTCGGTCGGTGCACCATTTTGAGAACACAGACCATTTTGGCGCATAGAGTCTTCTCGTGGAAGGGGCTCTAGCGTGTATGATGGTGTTTATTACTCCTTCTGGCAGAGCGACGGGTAGTCGTTGATCACCCACGCATGCAGTGCCCAGCGCTCTGGGTGGGGATGCCAAATTGTGCCGCGAGCTTGAGAGAGGAAATCTGCTCTCACTGGGATGGGCCACGGCGCTGTCAGTGACAGCTGCGTAAGCTCCGGGAACCATGTCTGATTCTCCCAGCGGGGCTATGAGGAGCACCGAGTGGCGCGTTTCCTGATCCTCTGCATTACCTGTGGCAATAGCGAGGCGGGAGGGAAGGCGTAAGCGGGCGTCTGGGCCAGTCCTGGGCCAGCGGCGTCCTCGCTTCGAGAAAAATATTGGGCAGTGAGAGTTCTCTTTGGGCGCAAAGAGGTCTATCTCTGCTCTGCCGAATAGGTGCCATAGCGTCTGGACTGTTTGAGTGTGCAGGGACCATTCCCCTGGGGAATATTGTCTCTGGACAGTCTGTCCGGACCGTCGTTCAGGTGGCCTGGCACGTCGCGTCGCCCTCAGCGGCGCAGGTGGCACTGGGACCAACTCACTATGCGTTTACGTCAGATGGAAGAGGTTCCTGGATCTGACACCGCCCTGGCGGTTTAGGTAGGATACCACAGATCTGTTGTCCGAGCGGACCAGGGCGTGGTGACCCTGAATGACCGGGAGAAAGCGCCGCGGCGTACTCGACCGCTATCATTTCCAGACAATTTATGTGAAGGAGCTTTTCCTGAACTGACCATAGGCCGAAAACCAGAGAGCCCTCGCAGACCGCGCCCCAACCTGTGTTGGACGCGTCTGTCGAGATGACTTTTCGGCGAGATACAGCTCCCATTGTCACTCCCGCTGATACCATTCGGCCACTGTCCAGGGCTGCAGAGCTGAAATACAGGTCTGAGTCACCTTGATGGGCTGGCGGCCTGTGGCCCAAGCCCGGCGAGACGCGCGGGTGTTTAGCCAATGCTGAAGAGGGCGCATGTGCAGTAAACCCAGCTGAAGTACTGCTGCGGCTGAGGCCATGTAGCCTAGCACTCTCTGAAATTTCTTCAGAGGTGTGAGGCTGTTCATCTGAAATGACCTGGCTAGTCGCTGCACACGCTGCGCGCGCTGTGTAGATAAGCGAGCCGTCATTGCCACTGAGTCTAGTTCTATTCCAAGGAAGGAAATTGCCTGACTGGGCTGTAGTGAGCTCTTGGTCCAATTGACTGCAAGGCCCAAACTGTTCAGATGACTGAGGAGAACTGTCCTGTGAGACAGAAGCTCCGTATGTGATTGTGCCAAAATCAGCCAATCGTCCAAATAGTTCAGAATTCGCAAACCCTGACTCCGCAGGGAGTGCGGCGCCAGCGTCCATGCGCTCGTGAAAGTACGAGGTGCTAAGGACAGGCTGAGCGGAAGGACGGTGTATTGATAAACCTGGCCGTCGAGGCGAATCTCAAGAATGGCCTGTGACGGGGATTTATCTGAATCTGAAAGTATGCATTTTTCAGATCGAGAGAAATAAACCAGTCCCCTGGCGCACATCGCGAGGAGTTTGCTGGTTGTAAGCATTTTGAGCGGTCTTTTGCAAGCGCTTTGTTCAAAACCCTGAGATCTAATATTGGTCTGAGGCCGCCGTCTTTCTTGGGGACAAGAAAATAGCGGCTGTAAAACCCCGACTTCGCTCAGGGAGGCGGCACTCTCTCTATGGCCCTTTTGCACAGAAGGTTTGCTATTTCTGAGCGAAGCATGCACGCTGCTTCCATGTTCAAAGTAGTTTCGAGCAGCTCTGAAGCAAGGAGGACGGCGATCGAACTGTAGCAAATAGCCCTGTTTTATTGTGCTTAACACCCTGGAATATCTTCCCACGCTTTGAAGCATAATGTTAGAGGGTGAATGGCCAAATCGCTCTGATTGCCGCACACAGCAGCTGAACAGAATGTGTGGCCGCTAACTGTGCTTATGCTGGACTGCTCGCGAGACAGCATGGACAGGCTGTTCTGTGAGTGACTTCCGATTGAGGTGAATGGGGAAAGAGTCACGTCTGTTAAGTGATGCGCAAGCATAGCCACGCGAACGCGGGACTTACATACAGAGAAGTGTTTGCTGGCCGTGTGACAAAGCGGGCAGAGAATGGAGCGCGCGCGTATTCGTGGCGCATTTATTGACTCTAACACTTTCGAGTGGTTCAGTAACAGCTTTTGAGTGTGCTCTGATGGGGACACGGGCGTGTAATGCTTGTGTGTAGAGGTGAACACTAGATTGTGGGCACATTTTCTACACATAAGGCTGGTCGTGTGACAGAGCGGCCAGAGAATGGAGCGCCGCGGATTAGGTGGGTGCGTTTATTAACCCTAACACTCGAGCGGGTCGTAACCGCTTTATGTGAGTGTGCTCTGATAGGGACACGGGACGTGTAATGCTTGTGTGTAGGGGTGAACACTGAATCGTGGGCACATTTTCTACACATAAGGCTTTATTTTGGATCGCCGTGGAAGCGGCGTTTGAGTGCAGGCAAGCGGGTAATATCACCGGCTTGTTGGCTGCTGAATCCACCACTGCAGTAGCCTGAGAGAAGGGGACTGACAGGGGCGTCACGGGACTTACATACAGCTGGCCGTGTGACAGAGCGGGCAGAGGAGGGCAGCGCGCGCGGGCTCGTGGAGCGTTTATTAACTCTAACACTCGAGCGGGTCGTAACAGCTTATGTGAGTGTGCTCTGATAGGGACACGGGATGTGTAATGCTTGTGTGTAGGGGTGAGCACTGGATTGTGGGCACATTTTCTACACATAAGGCATGTTTACTCTTTACAAGATTTCTTTGGGTCGCCGTGAAAGCGGCGTTTGAGTGCTGAGCAAGCGGGTAGTATCACCGGCTTGTTGGCTGCTGAATCCACCACTGCAGTAGCCTGAGAGAAGGGGACTGACGGGGCGAGCTTTGACGGTGGTCCGCCGTGGCGGGACTGAGCCGTCGTTTTCTCAACAACGCTAGGAGGACTTCGGTTGCTCAGGTTTCAGTACAATCTTAGGCCGAGGCCCGCAGGAGGCGGCTGTCTGGCGCTGATCGAGGCGGCCGCCCTGTCGACGCTGAGAAGTCTGGCTTGTTGAGCTGAGGCTGTGAAGAGGCTCGTGCAGGAGGCTGGTCACGTGGGCGGCCTGCAGAGGAGCTAAGCGCGACGAGGCAGAAAGAGATTCATGGCTTGGGCTTTGAGAAACGGTCAACAATGCCACTCACCGCGGAACCGAAGAGACCGGACAGAGAGAGCGGCGCGTAGTGCGTTCAGCTTCTCCCAAGTCGGCTAGTCAGATCTGAAACAGCCTCTGTCTGTAAGACGGCCATGGAATGCAGAGCAGATGCGGCTTGGCCGGCGGCGGTATAGGCGCGGCCAACACAGGCGGAAGTAGTTCTGCAGGCCTTAGACGGGAGCACCAGCTTAGACCGCCATCTCGCGGAGGGTTTCAGGGGGCGGTGACCACTCGAGCCCGAGGCGGTCGACAACCTGTGTGAGGAGGCGCGTTAGTTCCCCTTCGACTCCGGCGCGGGTCCTGCTGGATTCCTGGGCCGAGGAGGAGGCGTGTGAGCCTGACCACTCCTCGCTGTCCGAAGCCATGATGGAACAGCCCTTATCCTCCGCTTCTTCGTCCGAGATGGCAGCAGAGCAGCCGCTCGGCGGCAACTGCGCGTCCCGAGTGGGCGGGGAGGGTGAAGGCGATGCTCGAGGGAGGGGCTCCGGCGAGGCAATCGCTTCTACCACTGGTTCCGGCAGCCTTTGAGAGCGGCGCTTTTTACTGCGCGGCTGAATGGAAGGCGCGCGGCGGCTTCGGTCCTGAGCGCCGAGTCGAGCCCGCAGGGTCGACATCAGAACCTCCTCGCAGAGATCGCATCCGCCTTCAGCGAGGGGAGCTCTGCATGCCCCAGTCCCAGGCAGAGAGCGCAGATGGCGTGGCGGTCTCCGGTGCTGAGAGGGCGCGGCATGAGGCGCAAATGGAGCGAGGCATCTTTAAAAAGACACTCGTACTCTTTTGTGAAGTTCATAAGAACTAGCTTGCTTTAAAAGGATACGTCGCCGGATGGCGTAGCTTCGCAGGACGGCTGAAGGTGGCGAAGACGGCCAGCTTCTTCGAGCGCTGTCCACGCTTGCTTGATGCCCCTCGAACGGCGACGCGGCTTCCAGTTCAGAGATGCGAAGAGCTTCGCTGAAGAGATGAAAATCATGGTTCCAGCCTACTGAACTACGCTTATATGCACTCTAGTCACGCCCATTTTGGCGGGCTTTGTTGCAGTGAGCGCGGACGCCTCTCATTGGATGCGAGTTCGCCCAAGCTCGTCTATAGGCTGCAGCAGTTGCCGCAGAGCAACCTATGAGCTCGCTAGCTAGCCCGCTCAAGGTCTGCAGCTGCCGCACTGCGTTGACAATGGATACAAAAATTAAGGATCATTTTTTTTGCTTCAATATCTCAGAAAAGATGAATCTTTCCCGTAGCGTAAGCTAGCTTACGCAATACGAGAGAACCTCTCGTAAGAGAACTAGCAAAGCAAAATGTGTGAATGAATAATTCTTTTGAGTAGGTTCTTTTAAGTGAATTGGCCAAAAATGCTTGAAAACAGTCGGAAATGAATCGATTCGTGATTCAGTACAATTCGTTCAGAGCGCTCTCTCACTGAATCATTGGGAGCGGTTTCTCACACAGTAGCTAAAACATATTTACCAATACAGCGCTGGATACAGGCTGTCTTTTTGAGAGGTGACTTTGAGAAACTTCAGCTAGTGCTGTGTCATTTCAACAAGAGGCTGTTACGCTCGCGCTGTTTTTCAATCGTTTTCCATGTAAACATTCGCTAGATGGATGTCTTTTGTTGTTTTTAGTATCTCTCACAGGAGTGCAGCATTTTATACGGAGCCCCCGAAGTGACCTGTGCAAAATGAGACTTTCGCGTGCCAACGAGAAACGTTTCGCGTGCGCACGCGTTACAGTTTCCGGTGTGTGTATAGCTCTTTTCCGATTGCGTCATTGCCACCAATAATTTACTCAAAGATACTGAGAGCATGGATGCGCATGAATTTATAGAGATATATTTTAAACTTGGCCTTCAATACAAAGACATTACTGTCTATGACATTTGTAATACTGTCATGGCTGAGACATGCTTTGATCTTCCAAAGGACACTATTCAAGCACTAGACTTGTTTAACACTGATGGCATTTAACACTAGAACTACCGGAATTCTATAACTACTAGAATGGCCATACTGGTCATTCTGACCGTTCATACTAGACTGTACCAAATGTCTTTTTTTTTTTTTTCATGTCATATTTACATTCAAAACTTCTATTGAGGTTTTAGAATGAAGCTTCTAATGTCTGTCGTCATATGTTATGTCATCACCCTAAAAAAATTAAAACCTGCTCTCTGTTTTATTCTTTGCGCTACATCTAGATTTATTTTAGCACAGTTGTCACAAAGATTGAACAATCTGAACAAGTTCATGCTGCATAGAGGGGACTGTTGCATTGTTTCATATTATTCCAGATTGCTCTAAACCAGGTGACGTTTCAGCAAATAAAAGGTAGGCTAATGTACGGTGACCGGGAAGGGACATGTTAAGTTCATTTGGTTTCGTCGTGGCCACGACATACTAACTCATGGGAACGTGATAATATGCTGTGGCCACGACATATTAATTCGTGTGAACGTGATAAGTCGTGGCCATGATATAATTTTGTCGAGGTAACGACATCCTTATGTCGTGGCCTCGAGCTCTTATGTTGAGGGAACGACATTCTTATGTTGTGGCCACGCGATGTGAAGTCGTGGCCTCGAGATCTCATGTTAAGGGGACGACATCCGTCACTGTAACCAATTGCTACAGCAGTCGGCATGGGATGAAGATGACTAATGAAATAACATTTTACTTTGAATTATGACGGTCATATAAATATATAGTGCGGTCTCTGACATTAAAACATGGGTACGTTATAAGTGAAAGACACCTGAAGCGCATTCTTAAGTAAAATGGGCTTTGCCGTTGGAATTTTGCTGGCTTGAATTAAATATGCGGATTCATCATTGACCAGTGGAACTGTCCCGGACGCCCCACGGATACCGCACTGCGGTTGAGTTAGTTTTATATTTGACATTCGCGACAATACTCACTCACCGTGGAAATCACATTTTCAAGCCAAACCAACGTAGACATGCATAAATGGGTTCCCTATCGAGAGGTCTCTCCTATTGCGTAAGTAGCTTACGCTATGGGAAAACTCAGTTTCTCGAGAAATATTGAAGTCTTTATGTAAAACGCATTGCAGCTGCACAGCAGACAGCGATGAGCGAGGCAGCTCGGTCATTGGCTGTGCCGCGGCAACTGCTCGAACCAATGACGGGGCGACTCTGAACGCGCGACCAATGGGCGCGCGCCTCGCGTTCGCGCACTCAGAGCCTACCGAAATTAGCATAGGCAGGCTATATAATGGGCACCCCATCATGTGAGTTCCTTTAGATTTAATCTCCTTCATCGAAGACCTTCTCTTCGCTGGATCCTCCGGATTGTTGGAGTCTTTCGCCGCCGTTGACAAGCTTACAGCGGGACTGCTAAGAGGACGCCGGCGCCTTCAGCCGCCTTCGAAGCCTTCTGCTACGCCATCCGGCGCACATCGCATATCCTTTACTGCAAGCGCTCGCCCCCGCGAAGCTTTTAAAAGTAAAAGAGTAATTTTCCAAGGCGTTGTTTCAAATGCCTTCAGCCTGCGCCTCGTGCAGAGGCCCTCTTCACGACGGAGATCGGCACATCATCTGCACTCGCTGCCTGGGTCTGGACCACGCAGAAGCTGCACTCATTCAGGGCGAATGCCCCGAATGCGACTCCTTGGGCCTCGCCGAGCTGCACGGTCGCTTTGCCGTTTTCACCGCAAACGAGCCGGCTTCCACCGTGCTGCCACCTCCGTTCGAGCCGCGCAAGAAAAAGCGGCGCTCACAGAGGCTGCCAGAGCACGCCGACTTCGGTGACATCACGCCGGCCCAGTCCCCGCATGCATCACCGCTACCAGAAATCTCCCCGCCGCCAGTCCATTTCACGAGAGCGGACCTGCACCCCTCCAACAAAGCGGTGGGTCTCGTCTCATTCGGCACATCAGGGGACGACGATGGAAAGGATGACAGCCTCTCTCTTGACGCTGCATCCGACGACTGGCCGGGCTCGTTCGACCCCGCGCCATCGACATCAGCGGACACGAGCGCGGGCACCAGCATGGACTCGGAAATCGTCCGTATCCTGTCAAAAGCCGTGGAGGACCTCGGGCTCAACTGGTCTTCCCCGGAAGAACCCGCCCGCAGCCGGCTGGACGAGTGGTTCCTGCAGGGGCGCCGGCAGGCCCCCCGACAGAGACCCTCTCCTTTCTTCCCTGAGGTCCACGACGAGCTCACAAAGTCGTGGAAAGCCCCGCACTCTGCTCGCCTAAAGCCTTATTTTTCTTCCTCGCTCTCCTCAGTGGACGGCGCGAGAGAAAGAGGCTACGAGGCAACTCCGCCCCTCGAGGAGACCGT
Organism: Xyrauchen texanus; assembly: GCF_025860055.1. NCBI lineage: Eukaryota > Metazoa > Chordata > Actinopteri > Cypriniformes > Catostomidae > Xyrauchen > Xyrauchen texanus. Next base: position 8,172,944 of record NC_068276.1, read on the forward strand.
GGCCAACCATCTATGCCCACCCTCCACCCCTCGAAGCCCTGCAGAACCACCTCAGCTCTCGCCGGTCGCGCATACGCCGCCGCCGGCCAAGCTGCGTCAGCGCTGCATTCGATGGCGGTCCTACAAGTTTTTCAGGCCAAACTCCTCCGCACCATGGACGAGTCTGGACCTGAACCCGAGGCTTTCAAGGACCTGCGCAGCGCTACGGACGTAGCCCTGCGAGCCACAAAGGCCACCGCCCAATCCATCGGCCGGGCCATGGCTAATTTGACTGTCCTTGAGCGCCATCTGTGGCTAACGCTAACAGAGATGAAGGATGCGGATAAGGCACCATTTCTTGACGCACCTGTCACTCCAAGCGGCCTGTTCGGACCGGCGGTGAGAGAATTCACTGAGCGCTTCACTGAGGCTCGGAAGGATTCGCAAGCTATGCATCACTTCCTGCCCAAGCGCTCCAGCTCGTCTCAGAAACCGCCCCAGCAGCAGCAGCGAGCCAAGGCAGAGCCGCCCGTCTCCCAGCCGAAGAGCAGACCTGAAAAGGACGCTCGACGCCGCTCGCGTTCCGCTGGCCGAAGAAAGCCGCATGAGCAACGAGGTCCTCGGCCCAGAATCACTCTGAACACGGAGCCTCGTAAGTCTTCCTAGCAACAGGAAGAAAAAGTGAGAGTACGTGTCTCGCAAAAGCCGGACCGCTCTCTCTCAAACATCTAAAACATTACCCAGTCCCCTTACAGGCGGCTGGAAATGTCTATACAGCAGTCAATGGGCCAGTCATAAAACTCGCTCACCTGCAATCAAAGCGCCGTTTTACGGCGACACACAGAAATCACGAAAAGAGTCATTTTCTGCCTGTGTCACTAAGGGTTCACATGTCCACACTAAAGTGCGCATTCCCACATATCAATACTGTCCAAACAGTGCCAAATACCTCCCCAGTTCAGGCTGGATGTCCCAAAAATGTAGATCGTGTGCCTATTGTCATGTATGCACCACTACACACAAGCACTGTTCCCACAGTTATAAACACTTCCCCAGTAAAAGCGGGAAATACTATAAGTGTAGCTGCGTGCCTGCTGTACTGCACGCACCCCTACACACAGCTACCCATACAGTTTCAAACAGCTCTCTATTTCATGCCGCAAGCATCACAGATGCAATCGCGGAGCAAAGCAACTCCCGCTAAATCGCGAAAGCTTTATGAATGTGGCACGCGTGCCTATTTTGATGTATGCACCCCACCCCAAAACACTGTTCATACAGTTTCAAGCATCTCTCCGACTCATGCTGTGAGCATCTCGGAGATAGCGCGCGTGCCTGTACTCTCACACGCACCCCTGCACTCGGCACTCAATACGGCTGCTTAGCGCGCATCTGCGCCTCTGAGAGCCGTAGACTCTGTGTTAGCACAAAGCGATTTGCGGTGGGGCCCATACGTCACTGCGACACGCCCCAGCCAGCATTCAGCCCATATCTGTCGCGAGCAGAAGCCTGGGAAAAAATCCCGACATGCCGAAATGGGTTTTGAACATAATAAAACACGGATACTCACTTCAGTTAGCTCGCAGACCACCCCGCTTTTCAGCGGTGGTCGAGACGAAAGTGAGAAAAGATGTGTCACATGTTCTACGCACCGAGGTGCTCAAACTGATAGAGAAGGGCTATAGAAACTGTTCCTCCCTCTTTGAGCGAGGCGGGTTTTACAGCCGCTATTTTCTCGTCCGAAAAGGACGGTGGCCTTCGCCCCATCCTGGATCTCAGACATCTGAACAAAGCTTTAATGATTAGCTCGTTCAGAATGTTAACAACCAAACATATCCTCGCGCAAGTTCAGCCCGGGGATTGGTTTCTATCAGTGGATTTGAAAGACGCTTACTTTCACATTCTGATAGCGCCTCATCACAGGCCCTTTCTGAGATTAAGCTTTGAGAGACAGTCATACCAGTACACAGTACTACCATTCGACCTATCATTGGCCCCCGTACATTCCACGAAATGTATGGACACGGCACTTTCCCCTGAGACAGCGGGAGTGCGAATACTGAATTACCTCGACGATTGGCTAATCATAGCACAATCAGAGGACCAGTTAATGATGCACAGATCTTGGATTATCAGCCATCTAGAATGCCTGGGTCTGAGAATCAATTTTGCAAAGAGCGTGCTATCCCCCAGCCAGAATATCTCTTTTCTGGGAATAGTGCTAGACTCAGTGCAGATGACAGCGCGCCTCTCATCAGAGCTCGCGCTCTCTATTCGACGCCTTGCAACATCGTTCAGAACGGGCGCGCACACCCCCGTCAAACGATTTCATAGAATGCTCTGTCTCATGGCCTCGGCATCAGCTGTACTCCAGCTAGGATTGTTGCACATGCGTCCTCTCCAGCGCTGGCTCAAGAGCCGTGTCCCCACTCACGCGTGGCGCTCGGGCCACTTTTTGATCAGAGCGAATCACAGCTGTATAAAAGCCCTGACGCCCTGGAAAGCCATCAACTGGTATCAAACTGGCGTGAGTCTGGGCGTGAGTACGCGGAGAAAAATGATCATGACAGATGCCTCCAAAATAGGATGGGGGGCCCTTTACGAGGGCAGGCCTGTCTCCGGGTTTTGGTCAAACCCGGAAAAGCGCCTACACATAAACTGTCTGGAAATGAAAGCGGTCGCCTTGGCTCTCAGAGCCCTGCTTCCGTACCTAAAAAAACGAACACGTCCTGGTCCGAACGGACAACATGACGGTAGTTTCGTATATATAAATCGCCAAGGTGGACTCAGGTCGAGCTCCCTGCACTCTATGGCCAGGGAGCTCATCCTGTGGTCACAACACCACCTGCTGCCGCTAAGGGCAGCGCACGTGCCAGGTGTCCTGAACCAAGGAGGGGACATGCTATCCAGAGACAAGGTTCTCCCAGGAGAATGGTCTCTCCACCCTCTGATGGTTCAGTGGTTATGGCAAACCTTTGGCGAGGCAGAGGTCGACCTCTTAGCCTCCAAGGAAAGCAGCACTGCCCTCTCTTCTTCTCAAAAAGCACGGACGCAGCTCACCCAAGTTTGGCCGAGCCGCCCCTTGTATGCTTTTCCCCGATCGCGATGCTACCTCAGGTCATCAGTCGGATCAGGGAGGTGAAATGTGCAGTGCTCTTGGTAGCCCCACTCTGGAAAAACCAGGCGTGGTTTCCAGAACTGATACAGATGATGCAATCTGCCCCATGGCCGATTCCGTTGAGGCAAGACCTCCTCGGACAGGCCAGCGGGATGATTCTTCATCCCCGCCCGATCTGTGGGCCCTCCATGCATGGCCCCTCAGCGGGTTCCGAGAACCTCCCCAGTGGAGTTTTGAGAACCATTACTGAGTGCGCGCCCTCTACGAGCGCTTGTATGCCCGAAAGTGGAAAGTGTTCAGTGACTGCTGTGATACCAAGAGTTTGAACCCCAAAGCGTCGCGAGATACCAAGTGTACTCGCCTTATTGCAGGAGCTGCTGGAGGCGGGCGCACACCCTCCACGCTCAAAGTCTATGTGGCTGCCATAGCGGCGTCACACAATCCTGATAAAGGACATTCATTAGGGAAAAGCGATCTGATCGTTCGTTTCCTAAGAGGCTAGGAGGATGAACCCTCCTCGCCCACCTTCGGTGCCGATCTGGGACCTGGCCACGGTCCTGGGCGCACTCAAGGGTGCCCGTTCGAACCTCTCGAACCGTGCACCTTAAGCAGCTCTCGCTCAAAACCGCGCTCTTGCTGGCGCTCGCTTCAGTTAAAAGAGTGGGCGACCTGCAGCGCTGTCATCAAGCGCTGCTTGCCTAGAATTTGGACCTAACGACTGCAGAGTTGTCCTTAGGCCAAAGCACGGGTATATTCCTAAAGTGCTCTCTACACCCTTCAGAGCACAGGTGATATCTCTGGCAGCTTATCGTCCCCAGCAGACGAAGGCGACGCAAATTTACTCTGCCCGGTCAGGGCGCTCAGAGTATATTTGGAGCGTTCTGCCCTGTTCAGACAGACGGAACAATTATTCAGTATGCTTTGGCGGCCGAACTAAGGGTCTTGCTGTCTCAAAGCAAAGAATATCAGCTGGATAGTGGATGCTATAGGCTGGCTTATGAAGCCAAGGGCCTTCAATGCCCCTTAGGCATCAGAGCTCACTCTACGAGGAGCATGGCCTCCTCGTGGGCGTGGTCGAGTGGGATACCCATTGAAGATATTTGTGCAGCGGCAGGCTGGGCCTCGCCTTCGACATTTATCAGGTTTTATAACCTACAGGTCCCCTCATTGCATTCCAACATTCTATCAGCCTGACTATAGAATGGAATAGAGTGTGTGTATGCTGGGCATCACCTCCTCCCTTATAAGGTCCGTCTCTGACCGACTTAGAGGATTTATTATGCGTACCAGTACATAAAAAGCTCAGTACATAAGATGTGTGCTTGTGTTTGTACATATTACTTGTGTCTGTAATATCCCAGTATATAGCTCGCCGTTGGCCGGCTCTGGGAATAATCACTTTGCTTTAAAGCTCAGGCACCTGCCTCTGGTTTTATAGAGCGAAGTCAGCACGCACGGCGTTTTACATGGTGTTCCCGTAGCGTAAGCTACTTATGCAATAGGAGAGACCTCTCGATAGGCAACGACTCGGTTACTAGCGTAACCTCGGTTCCCTGAGAGGAGGGAACGAGTATTGCGTAAGCTGCCGTGCTTGTGCTTGGTCAGTTTGCTTCAGTCGACTGAACCTAAAGGATCTCACATGACGGGGTGCCCATTATATAGCCTGCCTATGCTAATTTCGGCAGGCTCTGAGCGCTGGAATGCGGTAGGCGCCCATTGGTCGCTGTTCAGAGTCGCCCGTCATTGGTTCGAGCAGTTGCGCGGCACAGCCAATGACCGAGCTGCCTCGCTCATCGCTGTCTGCTGTGCAGCTGCAATGCGTTTACATAAAGACTTCAATATTTCTCGAGAAACTGAGTTTTCCCATAGCGTAAGCTACTTACGCAATACTCGTTCCCTCCTCTCAGGGAACCGAGGTTACGCTAGTAACCGAGTCGTTTTCTTTGCCTAGCACAAATCTGAATTTTATTTTATATAAATGTATTAGCTCTACAAATCCATTAAACAATTTAACCATTTGATATTATGAAATCACAACAAATATTACATGTTCTTAAAAATATCCCTTTCAAGACACAAAGCTTTGTTTGTGGAATTTACATTCTATATGTTTTCAAATAAATATAGTTGTGTAAATGTTTGTAATAATCTAATTCCATTAAACTCAATGACCGTTTGACCTAGAGACATGAAACCAACTGTATCGAATTTTATTCAAATTATTATCTCGTGGCCACAGCATATTATCACGTTCCCATGAGTTAATATGTCGTGGCCACGACAAAACTAAGTGAACCGAACATGTCCCCTCCCGGTCACCGTAGTAATGTAATGTTTTTTTCCCTTCTGCTAGTTTACTACGGGCCTTGTTAAAACTGTATGTTTACTATTTCAGTACTGTTAAGAATGTTGCCTTTATGCTTACACAAAATACAGTTATACTAGGAGAAGAAATTAGATATAAGTGGGTTCGGGCTTAATTCTAAGGCCCATGCAGACCTCTAGGCAGATTTCTGTGCATACCCTCAGATTAAATTCTGCAGGCGCCCATGTGCACGAAGTATGTGAATCACCAAAAACAACAAGAAGAACTCTTATGAGAGAATAACGCTTAGGGGGGCTGTTTGAAGGTGTAGATTTATAGTATAAAAGGGCATAAAAATGTATCTGTTTCTAACCCACACCTATCATATCTCTTCTGAAGACATGGATTTAACCACTGGAGTCTTATGGATTAGTTTTATTATACTGTTTTTATGTGCTTTTGGAGCTTCAAAGTTTTGGAAACTGTTGACTTGCATGGTATGCACCCACAGAGCTGAGCTTCATTTGTGTTCTGCAGAAGAAATAAAGTCATACACATCTGGGATGGTATGAGGGTGAGTAAATGATGAGAGAATTTTCATTTTTAGGTGAGCTATTCCTTTTAGCTTAAGTTATTTTTGTAATGTGTTCTTATGTTATATTTATATATGTGTTAAAATACATTTTGTATTATTATACTTTTTTTTAGTAGGCCTCCATTGTTATATTCTCATTGTATTAAAAAGACACAAATCTGAGTCAATGAGTTGTGCTGTTCTGAGATGTTCATTGTGATGTCTTTTTACAATGAGGATATTCCGTTGTGCATAATTTCACAACACTGTAAAAAACTGCTGTGAAATCTACAGTTATTTACTGTAGATTTCACAGTAACATTACTGTATAATATTTTTACAGTAGAATATTGTAAAGTTTACAGTAAGACCTTAAAAATCACAGTAGTCCAAGCATTACAGTTGAAATCACAGTAGTCAAAGCATTACTGTAAAAACATCACAATTTAGCCACTATATTACTGTAAACAGTAAAGTAAACTACTGTAATTTTCCTTTTTTTTATATATCTTTCTTTGTACCCGTTTCACATGGACGGCCCCAGATTATTATTGCTCAGAATTCATTACCGGAATATGATATAAATACTCGATGGTGAGCTTTAAGTAAAAGTGTAATATTAATAAATTAAAATGTGTTATGTAACTTGTACTCTGATGCACCTGCTGCAGGAGCTTTCTATTCCATATATAAATTAAATATTCCAATATATTTTTTTAAAGAATTCACATAAGATTCCAAGAATATTTTTTGTTTGTTTGTTTTGAGACTGTAAATGGGTGTTTGGGTGTAAATGGGTGTTAACAGGGCAATAAAATATTTGATGAGCCTTATCTTAAACTTCTCAATAGGCTTAACAATATAGGCTTCATAAACGCATCATTTTTTGAGATATCATCCTCAGATTTGAAATGAAGCATTGGTTATAAGTTGCAATAGTATATTCACATAATTATGTATATTGATATTAAAATATTAATATTTTTATACATTTAATAAATATATTCGTAATATTTGTTGTTTTTATTTTTGAGCTTATATATCTCAATATTAATAACATCTGATTAATTTTGAGTTTTGAACTTGAGCCAAAACTCTCAAGCTTTCTAAATATATGTTGGTTATGTGTCTATTCAGAATGACTTATGAGCAGAAACCTTTTTATTTTGGGTAGGCTACTATGTCATGTGCATTACTTGCCAAATTGGGGCTGTCTGGTTTACTCATAAATACGTACCATGGGATCTTTATTTTACAAAAATCAGTGTTATATATTTTTTTCTTCGGAAGCAGGAGAGAAACGTGCAAGTTTCCAGAGCTGTTTCTGAGCTGCAGGGCGAAATCAAAGCGCCGGCAGAGTGGGCGGGGTTTACCCAGTCTAGAAAGCTCTAGAATCTGTGGGAAAAAAGCGCGAAAGAAGCAGCACTTGAATTTCTGACTCGTCGTCAGTGACAGAAAAGCTCAGTTAATACTCAAATTGTCTTTGTGTTGATTTCTTTCACTTTTGCCTGAGAGGAATTCAGCGAAAACGTTTCCGTGAGAGCTCCGACGGAGACATTTTAACAGCCTTTAACGTTAAGCTCCGTTAATAACAGACTTTTACTCAAATTTACGTTTCTTTATATACGGCTTTGTCTTGTGGTTGTATTTATTTTGTGTTCGTCTTTGTTTTGATATCTTTCACTTTTTGCCTTAGAGGAATTCAGCGAAAACGTTTCCGTGAGAGCTCCGACGGAGACGTTTTCACAGCCTTTAACGTTAACGCTACAGGTAACGTTACTATTAACTAACTTACCTAGTTATCGGTAACGTTAGCTAGCTAGCCAGGAGAAGATTTTTCCCAACCGTGACTTCTGCCGGAGTTTCCATCTTGGAATCGTGGATCCTTCACCAACTGCTTATCGGGACTTCCAGAAAATCAGTAAGTAACATTACCATCTGTAGTACTAGGAGCAAAAAAAAAAAAAAAAGTTCAGTGCCACCCTTCAGTCTGTGGAAAGCCACATACAGCTAGCGCTAGGAGTATAACCAGTTAGCTTGCCATCAAAATGAACTACTCGTGCAAGCACTGTAATTTCACCACAGCTTCAATAACTGCATTTGTTCGTCATTTGAGCATACACAGAAATCTAGCTAACTTTAGGTTTCCATGTGGCGTAGCAAAATGCTTTGCCACTTTTGTGACGTGTGGTGCCGTTCAAAGCCACATGTACCTTTCACAAGAATACAGCTAAACCAGGACTTAAAAGGAAAATTGATGGAGTTGATTTGGCTTGCACCGTTGAAGGTTGTAACTATGTGTCAGCAAATTTTCCAAGCTTACGTGAACATCTTCATTGGCATATTAAAGATGGCACAAAAGTGTCATGCCCTTATATTAATTGTTTAAAACATTTCCGTGTCCGTTCAACCTTTGCCTCACACTTGAATCGGAAACACAAGAGTATATCTAGTTCTCCACGTATTAGCCAAAGTTCTACCACCAGTGCTAGTACTAACATCACCTGTGCCTCCATGTCATCAGACAGTGAACTAGATCACACTTTTGAGACAACATTTGACGATGATAATGACAACACAAATGATGAAGTGGACACAGACGATTTTATGAACAATCTGGCCATGTTTTATCTCCGAATGCAGGCTAAAATGCTGTTACCAGCCAGTACAATTCAGACCTTAATAGAGGAAATACAAGAGGTGCACAACACTGGTTTGACTCATCTATTGTCTAGGATGCATGAAGAGTTAACAAATCTGAATGTGCCTGAAAGTGATATTAAGAGGCTCCTTGATAATCTCTCAAAAGATAACCTTCTGAAAATGTGCAACGAAGGAGTGTTTAGAACAGATCAAACCCGTAAAACCTTCTTTAAGAGCAGATTTAGCCATGTTGAGCCAGTCAAGACTTATTTGGGCATTGATGCTAAAGGCAAAGAGAGGTTCTACCAGTACGTGCCCATCAAGGATACAATAAAATCACTCCTCTCTCAGAACTCTGTTAAAGAGCAGTATGCCCAAGCTAAAGCTGACACAGAAACAAATCCTGATGTTCTGGAAGATGTGAGAGATGGTAGAAACTTTAAAGAGAAGTCAAGTCAAGTCAAGTCAAGTGGTTTTTATTGTCGTTTCAACCATATACAGTTAGTACAGTACACAGCAAAACGAGACAACGTTCCTCCAGGACCATGGTGCTACATAAAAACAACAAAGGACCAACATAGGACCACATGAGACTACACAACGAAATAAAATACCTATATAAACTACCTATATATACCTATATAAAGTGCACGTGCAAACATGTGCAAAAAGTACAGGACAGTACAACAAATTACTGACAATGAACAGGACAATAGACAGTGCAGCGCCGACCAGTACTCAGTAGTGCAAAAAGATGACAGTTTCTAAAAATGTAAACATAACATACTATGAGATAATGTTCTATGCACATAGCAGTTATTGAGGTAGCAGACAGTTATAAAGTGACAGTTAGCCTGCTGGAGTCGGATATAGTCCAGTTTATTGTCCAGGGAGCAAACATTTGAGAGCAGGATAGACGGGAGAGCCGGCCGGCTAGGGTTTGTTTTTAGCCTAGCATTGACCCCCGCCCTCTTTCGCGCTTCCGCTCTCGCACACCGCTACGACGTCCTCTCCCCGGCCACCGGCATCAGGCGACGCCGAGGGCTGGAGGCCTGGTCTCCGCAGCAAGCCGAGTACGCGTAGCGCCTCCTGCAGGTCATCATGCAGCTTGGTTTTTGCATGAGTCTTATATTTGAGTAGTGTCTGGCGATGGTAGACACGAACACTGGTTGCTCCGATGTCCATGTGTTGCAAAAGTCGGGCTTTTTTAACAAAAATAGCACCATTGTGGATCCGGAGTGGCCGCTGCGTGCTACCGCGCCGCCATCTTCAAGATTGCGCCACACAACAGAATATACTTTTACGAGATTCACCATCTTCGTTGTCTCTCATCTTGTATCAGGATTCTTTCGAAGTTGCAAACCCACTGGGCTCAGGCAGAAAAAAACACAAAATTCTGGCCATGTACATGACACTTGCAGAGATTGCGCCACACAACAGGTCTTCCATTGATCCAATGCAACTTGTTATGTTGTGCAGAGAGGAGGATTTCCAATTTTTTGGACAAGAAAAAGTGTTCTCCACTTTAGTCAGTGACTTAAAATAAATGGAGGAAAATGGAGTTGAATATGGTGCTGAGGAGAAAATAAAAGGCTCTGTGATTGCCATTACTGGAGATAATCTGGGGTCACACAGTATTGGCGGGTTTACTGAAAACTTCAGTAAAGCACACATTTTTGCCGGTACTGTGTCATCGACAGAGTGTCTTTTCAAACAGATCCCTGCAAATCTGGTCCTAAAAGAACCATAGAGAGTTACAAAAACAGTGTGGCAGCACAGGTAGATCAGGAAATGAACAGTGGAGTAAAGTTTGACTCAGTTTTCAATCAGTTGAAATATTTTCATGTTTGCCAGCCAGGGCTCCCTCCATGCCTGGGTCATGACCTGTTTGAAGGGGTTGTTTCATTTGATCTTGCTATGTACATTAAGCACTTAGTGACAGTGGGCAAACACTTCACCTATGGTCAACTGAATCGGACTATATCACAGTTCACATACCTAGGCAGTGATGCAAATAACAAGCCATGTGAGGTTAAAACTAATGCGGAGAAGCTGGGAGGGCATGCTGCTCAAAACTGGTGCCTCTTACGTCTCTTTCCTATTCTGGTTGGAGACAGAATCAAAAATCCACTTGATGATGAGGTGTGGCAGTTGTGTTTAAAGCTCAGAGAAATTGTGGATTTGATATGTGCACCCAAGATCCATACCAAGCAAGTAGCATACCTTAAGATTCTCATTGAGGAATACATCCAGCTAAGAACTGCCACATTCCCAGAAAAGACACTTAAACCCAAACACCACTATCTTGTCCATTACCCAGAACTCATTCTTCAGTTTGGTCCCCTCATTAGGTTGTGGACATTGCGCTTTGAAAGCAAGCACTCATATTTTAAGCAGTGTGCAAGGAAACTGCATAACTTTAAAAACCTTTGCAGTACCTTAGCAGAAAGACACCAGTTGCTACAAGCATATTTACATGCTGGTAACTTATTTCCTCCAACTCTGCAAATGGGCCAACCTGGCATGAGGCAAATGTGCATTTTGTTGTCCAGCAGTATCAGTCTGTGCCTGTTGTGGATCTTGGTGTTTATTGCTTACAAAGCAACTCAGAAGCACAGTATCAGTGTTTGACTGTAGAGAAGCTTGCAGATTATTACCCTCTTTCTGTATATAATCAATTTGGTCTTAATCTTGTTGCTCTCATTCTGTTTCAGAAGAATAAGTAATGGACTCCATTGAGAAGGCAATACAGGCCGTGCTACCACAGCTAGATGAAGCAAAGCTTGAATCTTTAGTCAATGAGTTGGTGAAAGTAGGTGTTGAAGGACCAGATGATCTGCAGTATATTCAAGAAGATGACATCAAACATCTGCTCACACCCATTCAGTGCAGAAAATCATAATTTTGTAAAAAAAAAAAAAATCTTTGATTTCAGCTTATTATATGTGGATGTTAGTGTATACCTTGTCCAAGATTCTGTCCCCTTTGGTCAGGCAAGTGACATGTTGATAGAACTTGAGGAGTACAGATTGAGGTTGGAATTATTGAAATCCCCCACGGCAATAAATGCCCTTCTGGGTGTGCAGTTTGCTGTTTGCTAATGGCAGCATATAAAGCCAAATTTGCTTAAAAAAAAAAAAGAAAAGAAAAAAGATGGTATATCTGGGAAAAATAAAAAATATATTCATGCCTCTGCTATGCTGTCTCTGTACTAGATACAGTTATTCCATGCAAAACTACAGACCCACAGTTATTCCACGCAAAACTACAGACCCACAGCTTTCCAAAGAGCCCAATCACTTGATTATAGGCCCAAGTATGTAAGAACAGTGCAATACAGTATAGAAGGACATTGGTCGCATTGCAATTGAAAACAGCATTTAAGATATTTCCCATATAATAATATTCCCCCATCCATGCAGATCACATAGTCATGCATTGCATTTGCTCTTTTTTTTTTTTTTTTAAACGCATTGATTTTAATATACACCTGCAATGCGGCTGAAAAAAGCACATCATCAAAAATATTTCAATGTTAATATGTAAAATAATTTTCTTGTTTGTTCTGGCCATCAGCTGACCTCAAATCACCCATCTATGCTGATTAGTAATTGAGATAAAGCCATGGCAACCATTTTGGAAATGACCCTTTTCCCAAGGTCAGATTTAAATAGATTTTTAGTCTGTTATTTAGTATTTTTTATAGTTAGTATATTTGAACTGTACCAGAATCCATAAAAAAAAAAAAAATTTGTATAAATTTTGTTGGTTTAACCCTATATTGACCCACCTATAAGGACCTGACGGCCACCATTTTGATTTTTTTTTAAAGTTTTAGTTTAAGTACATCTGATACTATTGTAAACCACTAATAAACCTTTTGTTAGATTTTTTTTTTAGGGTCAAACCTTATTTTCACCTGACTATTCTGTGCTTTCACTCATACGTGTGTAATGCAGGTCCTTCCAATCCCCAGCTGAGCCCTTCATCGTCTGAGCCACTGTCAGTTGCCTCTTCCAGCACATGCCCCATATCATCTATCAGTCCTATCTCTGCATGGGTGAACAGTTTTGAGGTGCCATGGAACAAAGTCAGGCTGACTCTTAGAAGAGCAGTAGATGCTGGTGAGAGGCCAGCTCCGGATGACCGCAGACACTTGATAAAAGTCACTGTTGATGCGATGAGAGAGCATTCCTTGAACCCTACTCGCAGAGAGTGTGTGGTAGTGGCTAAAGCTATAACTCAAAAATATCCAAATAGCTTTTTAGACAAAAATGAAGAGGGGGAGCTAATTGGATGTGGGTATTTCAGCGTTATAAATCAGCTCAAAATCAGAGTAGAATATGTGAATCGAGGCAACACTCTTTCCCGTCTGAGGAAGCACAAACGCACCCAGAGAGATGAGGATGGTGATGATGACCAGCCAGCAGTAGCTACATGTGCAAGAATCGACAGTTATGGGTGTGTTCGTCGGCAGCCAGAGGACTATCCAGATGGGGAAACATCAGCATCATTAAAGGAAAAGAAGCTTGAGATGATGGATATATTCAGCCGAGAGGAACTCAAGGGTGCTGAGAGAGGAAGGGTAGAAGACCTAATGGCAATCACTTATGCCAAACAGCGGGAATACATCAACGCAAAGCCTTCCCCAAGCATTCTGGATGTGTGTAAAGAGTGGCCATTTCTCTTTTCACAGAAGTTTTTATTGTCACACTTCACCACTCTCACCAATTTTGAACTATACACAAGACTGAATGAAGATTTGGACAAAAAGGGTAAAAGACTCCTGGATTTCTTCAGTAGTCAGATTACAAAGTGGAGGAAAGAAGTAAGAGCTGTTCTGAAGGAAGCCATAAAGAAGGACCGAGAAGGATCTGGTGGCCTAGCAGCGATGCTTGTGATGTTGGCACACTTCAAAGAGCAAGAGGAGTCACTTTTTCTCATTGCTGATGTAAGTTCCTTAATTATTTAAATCTTATTTAGAGTTTTCAACAATTAATTGTCAAATTTATTGCGGAAGAATCATTTTCCCTGATTAGAGTGAAACATTTTACACCCCCCAAATTGTCAATGCAGGTTGACGAGCCTCCAATTGTTCAATACAGGTTTGTGTCAGGTTTATGTTATTGGTGGTTGAGCACTTTTTCCTTGATAGACCTCACCTCACATTATAACCCACATGGTGCATGCTTTGTAGCGAATCAGCTCTATGAAATATTAATAATCAATCATAACTTGTTATAATCGATCATGAATATTTGGATCAGTTAATCGGGTTAACTTGATGTAGCTACATTAACATTACAACCAAATGCTCGGTTCATCCCGTGAACACTCAATATTGGTTATTAATTAATTAATTAATAGAAAGGTACATTTCCGGGGCATGGGAAATGTCTTTCTTACTACGTATTAAGAGCAAGTAGTCAAAATCTATGATTAGTGACTTTAGATATGAGCTTGAGACACAGACAACTTTACATGTGACATGAACAAGACTTTATTAACTAGACTAAACATTTAAACTACTCTAACATACATATACATACATTCATACAGTTTACCAAGGGAAAGAGGGCTGAAGCAGAATACAGGAAGGCAAGAAGTTATAGCATTGTTTGAAGTTCAGCAGATCAACAGCCTGAGCAAACCATCATATTAGTTCTGACACGCCCTTTTTAGAAAGGGGTTAAGGATACTTAATGTATCAAATAATGAGACTAAGTTTGATACTTGCATGTCCCATTTGAATTAAACTGTCCTGATGCAATTTGTTGATGGCTTGAGTTGATCTTTGATGATGTTGTCTTGATGAGAGAGAGAACCAGTGGGAGTCAGAGACAAGCCCGTAGCCTGGCACACGCTTGGGAGTCCTTGGGGCCGTCTAGTTCAGCATCATCTTCATGAGGACTTCTCAGGAAGGACCAAGAGAGTAAGAGAGCACAAGGCTCAGAGGACCAGAAAGCAAGAGGACAGGAAGCAAGAGAGGCTAAGAGAGTGAAGAGATAAGAGCACTAAGAGGAAGTGGGCGCAGTAGTTTTATACCCTTAGAAAACATGTCCCACCTCTCATTGGCTCGACCAATGAGAAGGGTTTGGGTTCCAGGCGGGAATTTGGTTTATTGCGCTTTGTTGTAAAATTGCCCATTGCATGTGCAAGAAAGAAAATAGGAAATATACTTGTAATACTAATATGTTTTTGTTATCGACATATCATGTACACAGTCATTTCGATCTTCAAAATACCAAGTTATAGAGACCAAATATGCCACACATATGATTTCGGTTAACCATAGTATGCAAAGTCTGAAACATTAACCCATTAGTTTGCAAGAAAACATAGATCAAGCACATTTAAGGGAAAATGTGAGATGGCACATTCGATACATGTCAATATTTATCACATGGATATATAGAATATATATATAGGATTAACAGGGTTCATTTCTCTTTCTCAGTAAGAGAATGAAGTGAGGGTCAGCACTTCTCTGAACATTCCTTTCTCACATGGTACGGGTTCAGAAGGCGAAGTCACGAGGGTCTCTGGAGTGTCTCTCTGGGTCGTAAAAACGTCAATAGCGCATTCTACTCCAGACTCGCTGGCGCTCCCCGGTGATTTAGATGGGGAGAAACAGTGTGGGGGTTTTCTTTAGGACCCCTAGCACACAATGTGTGCCCTGTATTTAGAATTAATGAGTTCATGATTCTCCGTTCATACTCTACAGCTTCTATCTCAATTCTTGGGTAAATGCTGGATAAAGTGAGTCACTGTTGTCCACTGTGTGCACAATATTTTAATTAAGAGAAAATTGATGTAGTGTTGTAATTGATAAAGTTATTGTGGTACTTGGTTAATTTTTTATGTGTAAACATGCACAAACCTTCGGAGCAAAAAAAAAAGGCTCATTGCTTCCTTATCAACAAATTTCAAAAAGCTAGAGATAATATACCGTTTACCTTGTTTCAAGTAACTCTTATCTTTGCTGGCATAGGAGACTACCACTCCCGCAGACGCAGAGGCCCAGCTGTCTCTCCCAATCACTCCAAGGATCATCATGCTCGGTAAGTTTCACATTCAATGTTAACGAATCCTTTGAATGTATAGGGCACAAGCAAAGCAAAGTTTCTGAAAAACACTAGTGAATGCAGTTTGTGTCGTGTCATTCTCTGCACCAGTCAGGAACAGCACAGTCACTTCAAAAACTTAAGTTATGTGGAGTACTCTCTCATCTTTAGTAGCCACCTATAATGTTGTGATTGCTATTTCAGATTGCTTGCTATGCCTGTATCACTCATTGTTTTTCAATCACCAAACCAGTTACTGCTGCTTAAAGGATTAGTTCACCTCAAAATGAAAATTTCCGAATAATTTACTCACCCCAATGCCATCCAAGATATCCATGTCTTTCTTTCCTCAGTGGACGAGAAATTAAATTTTTTGTAGGAAAATATTTCTGGATTTTTCTTCGAATAATGGACTTCAATTGTAACCAACGTTTTGAAGTCCAAATCAATGCAGTTTCAAAGGTCTTTGAAGTGCTTCAACGGGCTGTGCAGGATCCCAGCTGAGGATTAGGGTCTTATCTAGCGAAACGATCGGCCATTTTCTAAAATAATATATAGTTTATATACTTTTTAACTACAATTGTTCGGATTGAGCTGAGAACTATGTCATCACGTCGAAAGGTCGCGCATGATGTCGCCGGCCATCTTTAGGTATTTCCGTCGGCGATATTGAGCGCGACCTTTCGACGTGATGACGTAGTTCCCAGCTCAATCCGAACAGCTCAATCCGAACAATTGTATTTAAAAAGTATATAAATTATATATTTTTTTAGAAAATGACTGATCGTTTCGCTAGATAAGACCCTAATCCTCAGCTGGGATCCTGCACAGCCCGTTGAAGCACTTCAAAGATCTTTGAAACTGCATTGATTTGGACTTCAAAACGTTGGTTACACTTGAAGTCCATTATTCGAAGAAAAATCCAGAAATGTTTTCCTCAAACTTAATTTCTCTTCCACTGAGGAAAGAAAGACATGGATATCTTGATGGCATTGGAGGAGTAAATTATTAGAAATTTTCATTTTGAGGTGAACTAATCCTTTAATGCACTGCTTCGAAGATATGTATGCTCCCTGCCCTGTTTTTACAATAATTTATGTGGAGAAAATCTTTTATAGAACGTATTGCTATGAAATATAATTTTTGTGATGACTCTTGTCTTTACTAAGGAGAGACAATCCTGACTGCAAAAAAATGGATACTGTCGATGGAGGGGAGGGTCGTAATCCCACCTGGTGCTCACATGGCGGATTTCACCAATGCCTTGGCCGCTCTCTTCGCCTGTTACTATGTATTTAACCTAGAGTATCAGGTGGAAGCACAACACTGGAGTTTGTTCAGAGGTATTTTTTATCTTAAATAGCTTGATTGCAATGTAAAAGCAAATTGACAATTGAAAAGCTGTTCAAAATATTCTTCTCCCTTTAAAATGTTATGTGATAGGGCTGGGCGATATGTCTGAAAACTGTATCACGATATAAGTGTTTCATATTGGTCGATCTCGATAATTATTGATATTTTTTATGACCCATTTAAAATAAGGACCAGGAGAAAAATATATTACATTTAAACTTTTTTATTTTAAACCTAAAGGATTAATTCACCTCAAAATGAAAATTTCCTAATAATTTACTCACCCCAATGCCATCCAAGATATCCATGTCTTTCTTTCTTCAGTGGAAAATAATTTTTTTTTTTGAGGAAACAATAGCAACTAACTCAATTCTCAATTGATTTTGATGGTAATATCAATTTTAATTAATATGCGCGAAGAAGGGAGGGAGAGCAAGACAGTTTGAAGACTGTGAGAGTGCGCGGCCGGTGGAGGCGCTCTCTCTCTCTCTCTCTCTCTCTCTCTCTCTGCTCGTTCTCTCAGTAATATGCGCGGGCGCCTGTCAGAATTGGCGCAGCAGTCAGTCATCTACTCTACATCACTCACCGATCACATAAGGCTTTTCACTTATCACTCCACGGCGGTTCTGTTACTCAAGAATCCAACACGAGACAATGATATGACGCAACTAAACTGTTACATGATTGGCTGGTAGCGTGGTACTCCCTACGTTGCTATGTTACCAGAAAGTGAGTGCCTTTGTTCATGCAACCAAACTTGCTTCGCAACCTCTGGTGTCTTCCGACGAAGAAAAAAAAAAAAAAAATAGACCGTTTAATCGAACACATTTTTTATTGATATTGATTACGTCTATCGCGATACATATTGTTAATGTTTTATCGCCCAGCCCTATTATGTAAAGTATCTGAGTATCTAAATAGTGTAGGTTGAAGCCTCCTTACAACTTGAATGCTTTAGGAGGACTGTTGGGCATGTACACACTATATTCCTTTTTACATAAAACCTTTTGGGAGAAATTGAGAGGACCAAATGCGGAGATGTCTGGGGAATATGATTTGCCCTGAAAAAACAAACTAGGAGAGTGGTTTATGTCCTGTAAACAGTTGTGATTTGCTAACCAGTTACTCATTACTTACTTACGCCTGTTACTCCAAGGAGCATAGCCCACTCACAATATTTCTCCACTTCATTCTGTTCTGTGCCAGCTTCTCCAGATCTTGCCAGCTCTTTCCATCTCAGCTGTGACACTCCTCCTCCAGGTGTTTCTTGGTCTCCCTCTACCACGTTTACCCTGTGGGTTCCACTGCAGGGCTTTGTGTCATGGAATTATTCGTTTTACACAATGTGTGCCCAATCCATCCCCTTTTTCGTTTCTTTATTTCCACTTCTATCTCAGGCTGCTTTGCTCTTCTCCACAGCTCTTAATTCTTCATTTTTTTTCAGGCCATCTGATGTTAAGAATACGTCTTAGGCAGTGGTTGAAGAATTGTAGCTTGTTCAGGAGGTTCTTTGTTGTTTTCCATGTCTCAGATCTTTAAAGGAGTATTGTATTAATGTTTGAGTCGAATAGCCGTAGTTTGGTCTTGAGTGTGATGTTATGTGCTCTTCATTTGGGCCCCATCATGCCAAATGCAGCTCTTGCCTATTCTCCTCTTTACATCCCTTTTTGATCCGCCATCACTTGCTACCTACATGGAGTTGACTTCCTCTAGTGGTTGGTGTTTAACCATTAAGCTGGCTAGTGTTTTTCTGTTTGCACTTTGGTCGTTGTGCTAATGTGGAGACCTGTCTCAGCTGACTTCTGTTCTACCTCTCTCAATTTCTCTTGCATTTGTTGGTGTTTTTGGGGTAGTAATGTGATATAATCTGCAAAGTCTAGGTCGTCCAGTTGTGTAAATGGGGTCCATTGGATCCCATTGCGCCTGTTGTTAGTGGCTTGCCGCATGATCTAGTCGACCTTCGAAGAGGAATGGTAATCGGGAAAGTAGACAGCCTTGACTAACTCCTGTTGAGATGTGAAATGCCTCTGTCGGCTGGCCTTTATGTATGATTCTACATTGCTCACTGGAGGTTGGTTGCAACAGAAGTTGATAGTGACTTGCTTGAAAGCATATGATAAGTTTAGGTAAGTAACAACCCCAAAGTGTAAGTAATATTGATTTTAGACAGTTATAGGGGCCCTCCTTGTGGCCTGAGAGGGAAGGGAGTATGTAACAGCAAGGAGAATGTTATTGCTAGATGTTGCAGGCACAAGCACATTCAAAGGGTCTTGTAAGATTTTGCTTATTGCCCTCATATGCTCATAAACAGCCCAGAATGCTGTAACTGTATTGAAAAGACAGACCAGGGAATTTATGAAATGTTCTACTTTTGCTCCATAAAATAATCTGGGTTTGGATCAATATGAGGGCATGTAAATTAATTTTTTATTGAACCACTCCTTTAACTCAGGGGTTAAAAGTGATCTTAACCCAGGGTTTAGAGCAGTGTGAAAATTCTTTCAAAAGAGACAATGAAGAACTCTGTACTATATTGTAAAAACAAGGTAATTATTCGCCCAATTTTAATATCTTCACTATGAATAGATTTAAAAATATTGAAATAAAGTCATTTGAGGTCAAACACTCATTTAACACAGTGTCTTGTTATGTTGGTCATGTAACTGTCAGCCACATTATAATGAGCCTGGATTAATCACAAGCTGGGGCAGATATGGCAGCTCTCACAGTGATCCCCTCCCGTCCCAATATACACATACATGTCAACAGGACAGAGGGGAAGGTCAAATAGAAACTGTCCTTGTGTCATAAGCTCTGCCACTGTGATTATAACGGTTAATAATCCCAACTGCTTTCAAAGATAGTTTTCTATTCGTAACACTAGAATTCTTGTCCATGTGGAAGCCTGCCTTTGCAGAACATTTAAGTGAGTGCAAGGTATTGGTTATGTTCGAAATGACATAATATCATACTTTTTATTATTGCAGTATGCAGCACGTATTCTGTGCATCTTATTAAAACTTATTGTATGCATGGAATATCAGGATGACCTACTACTCTTGCCAAAATGTACAACATGCAACCAGAGGAGAGCATGGAATACTTCATCCCACGATGCATTATGCTCAACTTGATATTCCCGTTCCATTGTGGTGAATGAACCAGTAGTATCAGGCCCGTTTCTTAAAGGGATTGTTCACCCCAAAATGTAAATTGGCTCATGTACTCAGCCTCATGCCATCCCATCTGTGTTTGACTTTCTTCTGCAGAACACAAAGAATTCAAAGAATTTTTCAGCTCTGTAGGTCCATACAACGCGAGTAAATGGTAATCAGATCTTCGTAGCTCCAAACATCACATAAAGGAAACATAGAAGTAATCCATAAGACTCCAGTGTATAAATCCATATCTTCAGAAGTGATGTAATGTGTGTGTGAGAACATTTGAAAAGGCACATGTGGTGCATGTTTAGTTTTACTTTCACATCTGAAGGTGAAATTTAAAGTGGAGCTTTAAAAAAAAATATGTTTCTCACCCAAACATTGGAATGCTTCTGAAGACATGAATTTAAACACTGGAGTCGTATGGATTACTTTTATGTGATTTTTGGAACTACAAAGATCTGATCACCATTCACTTGCATTGTATGGATATACAGAGCTGAGATATTCTTCTAAAAATCTTAATTTGTGTTCAGCAGAAGAAAGTCATACACATCTGGGATGGCATGAGTGTGAGTAAATCATAAGAATTGTACACTTTTGGTGAACTATCCCTTTAAACGTAGACATGGAAAAACACTAATATCAGTTTGTAACAGACTGGTATTTTATTTACAAAAACATTAACCATATATGCAAAAAACTTGCTCGTTGTAAAAATGCGGGTACAAACACAAGGTGATTCTACAGAACTTAATCAGTTAAAAAGAATAACAAAATAAGGATGAATACAAGTGGTCTTCCATATCTCTCTCTGGGGCTAAAATTTGAATTCTTTGTATTTCTTTGCTCCTGCACGTGTGTCCTGTGGCTGCGCCTTTCGTTTCTTTTGCTGTGAGGATGACGGAGGAGAGAGAGAGAAAAAAAAAAATGTTTAGGCACCGAAAACATTAGGTTATGCACAAAGACTCAATTTAAATGATATTTAAGCATTTGAAATTCTCCAATCGCTGATTATGCTCATCAGAAGGCACATGCACAATCCTCCAGTTACTAGTAAACTCATCTCACCTTTTGTTTGGCTGCGTGTTCAGCCACCATGTCACTGAAATCTTCTTTCTCAACCTGCGCCTGCTGCTCTCGGACGTGCTCCTCGTACTTTTGCGTCATGGCCATGGGGTCCAACTCCAGCTCCTCTGGGGCCAGAGCCACTTCCACACCCTGAGAGTCTCCAACCAGACCTGAAACACCACCCACTTTACGCCCTGACACTGACTGGACAATGAAAAGAGAGAAGGCGAGAGATCAAACTAGCCATATGGGACTCAATTGCATTTAAAATTATTGTGAGAAGATAGTCATGTGCATGTTATGGCTTTGAGCAGTGATGGCTTTGAGCAATGAGAGCCAGCAGTAGGAGGAGAAGCGGGTAACTTCCCGCTTCTCCTGTGCTCTGTTATCTGCGCTCTGTTATCTGCCCACCACATTTAAATCAGATCAGACAGTCTGGGCTATGAGCAGGATTAAGATACAGTCTGGCTCTACATGTTGATATGTAAACACCCAACCATATCTCTCTCGCGCTCTCTCTCACACACACAATCGTACCGCAGACATGTCATAGATGTGAGTGGAGGCCATCATAGCAGCGCCCACTGGTCCTGTTCTCCTCTCCGGCAGCACTGTGAACAGCTGAGGTGTCTCATTTCTGAAAACAGACATAGAAGATAGATTTAGTCACTCAGCACAGGCTTTTCAGGGTGCAGATTAGTTTTTTCACTTAAACCACACACACTCACCCGTCCATGGCCTCTTCAATTTTCTTCTTCCTGAGCTCAATGAGCTCTGGAGTTTCCATGCCAGTAGTAACAGAGGAGAACCCACCAGGAGTGATCATCCCACTGCCAGAACAAGAGACAAAACAACCTCTGTAATCTTCCACATTGTGAATGTATTATTAAAAAGTAATGATTTCATAACCACTTAAATGCCGGTGTATTTTTTGGCTGCCACCTGCAGCTCACCTAATTGCAAAATTGGCCTCATTTTACGGAAAACCAATCAAAGAAAAAGAAAAAAATTTCCAACACTTCATAAATAATACTGTATGTTTGCAATACTATGCTCAGTTTCATTTTTGTTTTTGCATTAGATTACTTGAATGTTTTAAAATGCAAAATTAAAGCACTGTTTCCTCTATTTTCTTACTAGCTCTTGAATAATTACTCTAAACACTACACATTTAAAAAAAATTATAATTAAAACATTGAGAACCATAGACATTCAGTCAATTGTGAATTGCATGCATGTTCCACACGGTTTTATCAAAAATCTCGACCTCTGAATGGACTAGAAAGCTGAGATCCTCAGCTTTGCAAAGATTTATAAAATTAATTTATCATAAATTGTTGTCGTTTGTCTTGCTTTCTGTGGACTCAATCCGGATGGCTGAGGACGAATCTCAAACAGTAAATCCTTGCATTTTATCATGTGGCTCGAGCGCGCTACTGCAGAGACGTAGAGCGTGTGGAGGCTTCAAGATATTCTCCGCAGCATCCACGCACAATTCACCACACGCCCCACTGAGAGCGACAACCATATTATAGCGACGACGAGGTTAACCCAACGGTGCTCTACCCACCCTAGTAACCAGGCCAATTGGTTGCTTAGGAAGCCTGACAGGAGTCACTCAGCATACCCTAGATTCAAACTTGCGACTGAGCTACCCAGACCCCCCCCCTCCTCCCCTCCCAGAGATCATATTTAACTTTGTGATTGTTTTTATAATTATTTGAACTTGGTGTTATGACATCAAAAACTTTACAGTCACATTTCTGAGAACAGAAGCTTTCATTTGATAAATTACTTGTCTATTTAAGTGCTATGTGAAAATCTTTCACGACAGAATTTTACAGGCTTTGATTTGATATTTGATCAAACATGAATGCAAAATGTATGGTATTCTATGAAAAGTTCAGATTCTATGCTTTCAAATGGTACCACATGAGTGACTCACAGTTGAAGTTTACATACCCCTTAGCCAAATACATTTAAACTCAGCTTTTTCACAATTCCTGACATTTAATCGTAGAAAACGTTCCATGTCTTAGGTCAGTTAGGAGGAGATAATTATTTATTTCAGCTTTTATTTCTTTCATCACATTCCCAGTGGGTCAGATGTTTACATACACTTTTATTTGTATTTGGTAGCATTGCCTTTATATTGTTTAACTTGGGTCAAACATTTTTGGTAGCCTTTCCTCAAGCTTCTTAAAAAAAGATGCTGGAATTTTGGCCCATTCCTCCAGACAGAACTAGTTTAACTGAGTCAGGTTTGAAGGCCTCCTTGCTCGCACATTTGTTATTTCAGTTCTGCCCACAAATTTTCAATCGGATTGAGGTCAGGGCTTTGTGATGGCCACTCCAATACCTTGACTTTGTTGTCCTTAAGCCATTATGCCACAGCTCTGGATGTATGCTTGGGGTCATTGTCCATTTGGAAGAAACATTTGCAACCAAGTTTTAACTGGCTGATGTCTTGAGATTTTGCTTCAATATATCCACATAATTTTCCTTCCTCACGATGCCATCTATTTTGTGAAGTGCACCAGTCCCTCCTGCAGCAAAGCACCCCCACAGCATGATGCTGCCACCCCCATACTTCATGGTTGGGATGGTGTTCTTCAGCTTGCAAGCCTCACCCATTTTCCTCCAAACATAACAATGGTCATTATGGCCAAACAGTTAAATATTTGTTTAATTAGACCAGAGGACATTTCTCCAAAAAGAGCTTTGTCCCCATGTGCAATTGCAAATTGTAGTCTGGCTTTTTAATGTCAGTTTTGGAGCAGTGGCTTTATCCTTGCACTACAGCCTTTCAGCTATGTCAATATAGGACTTGTTTTAAGTGGATATAGATACTTGACTACCTGTTTCCTCCAGCATCTTCACAAGGTCATTTGCTGTTGTTCTGGGATTGATTTGCATTTTTCGCACCACTAGGAGACAAAATTTGTTTTCCTATGTGGTATGATGGCTGCGTGGTCCATTGGTGGTACCACTTGCGTACTATTGTTTGTACAGATGAACGTGGTACCTTCAGGAGTTTGGAAATTGCTCCCAAGAATGAATCAGACTTTTGGAGATCCACAATTTGTCTTGGCTGATTTCTTTTGATTTTCAAATGATGTCAAGCACAGAGGCACGGAGTTTGAAGGTAGGCCTTAAAATACATCCACTGGTACACCTCCAATTCAGTACACCTCCTATCAGAAGCTAATTGGCTAATTGTCTGAAGGATTTACATAATTTTCCAAGCTGCTCAAAAGGCACAATTATCTTAGTGTATGTAATCTTCTCACCCACTGGAATTGTGATTGACTCATTTTAAAGTGAAACAATTTGTCTGTAAACAATTGTTGGAAAAATTACTTGTATCATGCACAAAGTAGATGTCCTAAATGACTTAACCAAACCTATACTTTGCTAATATTGAATCAGTGGAGTGGTTGAAAAATTAGTTTTAATGACTTCAACCTAAGTGGATGTAAACCTCTAACTTTTGTAAACCTATGTCTTCAGGGACTTTAACAATTTAAGCATTAATTTATCGCATGCTTTTAGCCCCGCCCACCAGTTTAAGAGAATAAAGAGTTTATTTATATCACAAGGCTGTGAGTGGAACTTAATCAGTACCTGTCTGCAGGTGTGAAGAAACCAGTTTCGTCTGGTTTCTCTTCATCGCTCTCCTCCTCCTCTTCTTCCTCAGATGATTCCTCATCAGATGGCTCCAGCTCACCCCAAGGGGTTCGATCCACTTCTTCCTCCTCTGCTTTGGCCTGTCAACAGATCAGACCAACAAAACAACACAAAGGAAACACTAATTGAACAAGTAGTGTGTGAAAGCTCTTATTATAAAACATTTAGTTCTGAGACTTGTTCCTGAACAATACAGCATACCAGCTGTGCTAAAATATATAATTCAGCAACAGCTTTGTTCACCTACACACTGTTTATCAGCACTCATAGAGACCAATAGATGGAAATGGAGATGCCACTTCATGAATTTGCTTAATATGGTTTTAATTAAATGTGTGTCCTTAATATTTGTATTATCTAGTAACTGTTACATAAAAGCAATTAACTACACAAGGTTGTGCAATATTACCATTACTCTGGTGCACATCATGCCTAACTGCATCTACTAGCCATGACTATATTCACAATATAGCACAGCCATTCATTGCTTAATCCTTAAATATGTGCTCCATTTTGTGCGAGTTAACATGGTTGCTCGTGAGTTCTGACCTGGAAGTCCACTGCATTGGTTCCAAACACATCTCCGTAAAGAGGTTTTCCCATCTCATCCACAGGAGGTTTACCCCAGCCGCCAGCATGATACCCGAATGAACAGCCCTGAAAGAGACACACAGACCGTGAAACATGTATAATTGTGGGAGTAAATTTGCATTATTTTTAACTTAATGCAAGAAAGGCCAGTGGTACAGTTGTTGCAAGCAAACTATGTTGTGATTGAACACTTCACATCAACAACAAAAAAAAAAAAATAGGGTGTTTCTTCAGTTTTTGGCACTTTCATGTCCCAGGGGTTGATCTTTATTAAAACTTTTTCAACACATTTTTGTTATATGACAAAAATTCAAACTGAATTTGAAACTTTTTCCCATGGCTTCATTTATTTTTACTGTTTTAGCTTTGTTCCACACAAAATACATTACTTTCAATATGAAATTAAATTATACAAATACAAAACATTGTTTAAAATAAATATAATTTAAAACTGTAACAAACACAAATTATTGTGTGAAAAAGATTTCTATCAATTTTCCCACACCTGTGACAATTTCCACCACCACAATAAAAATTCCCCTTAAGTTTTTTTTTTTTTAAGTTGGTGTGCTCGTTTACCAAGTCAACATAAGTGTAAAAAAAAAAAAAAATTGAAAGTATGTTTGAAATAAAATATGCGTTTGATATAATGAAAGTGATGTATTTTGTATTGTGCGCCATTTCCAATCAAGCTTTAACTTTGCCAAATAACACAAAGTATGAAAATATTATTTAATTGTGTGTATTCAGGGTGCATAACATGTTCACTATGAAATTAGCCTTAGAACAACAAAGGGGTTTTCATTCCTTAAAAACATTTTAATAACCATTTTATTTAAAAACATTAAAGCAATTTATGTTAAAGCAAACAATACAGAATTTGAGATTGGAATTGTCATGACTTTCAGGATTTTTTTTTTTTAATTATCAATTTCCTGTCATGCATGTACTTACAGGTGCTGGTCATACAATTAGAATATCATCAAAAAGTTGATTTATTTCAGTAATTCCATTCAAAAAGTGAAACTTGGATAATGTATACATTCATTCCACACAGACTGACATATTTCAAGTGTTCATTGCTTTTAATTGATGATTATAACTGACAACTAATGAAAAACCCCAAAATCATTATCTCAGAAAATTAGAATATTGTGAAAAGGTTCAATATTGAAGACACCGGGTGCCACACCCTAATCAGCTAATTAACTCAAAACACCTGCAAAGGCCTTTAAATGGTCTCTCAGTCTAGTTCTTTAGGCTACACAATCATGGGGTAGACTGCTGACAGCTGTCCAAGAGACGACCATTGACACCTTGCACAAGGAGGGCAAGACACAAAAGGTAATTGCTAAAGAGGCTGGCTGTTCACAGAGCTCTGTGTCCAAGCACATTAATAGAGAGGCGAAGGGAAGGAAAAGATGTGGTAGAAAAAGTGTACAAGCAATAGGGATAACCGCACCCTGGAGAGGATTGTGAAACAAAACCCATTCAAAAATGTGGGGGAGATTCGCAAAGAGTGGACTGCAGCTGGAGTTAGTGCTTCAAGAACCACCACGCACAGACGTATGCAAGACATGGGTTTCAGCTGTCGCATTCCTTGTGTCAAGCCACTCTTGAACAAGACACAGCGTCAGAAGCGTCTCGACTGGACTGCTGCTGAGTGGTCCAAAGTTATGTTCTCTGATGAAAGTAAATTTTGCATTTCCTTTGGAAATCAAGGTCCCAGAGTCTGGAGGAAGAGAGGAGAGGCACAGAATCCATATTGCTTGAAGTCCAGTGTAAAGTTTCCACAGTCAGTGATGGTTTGGGGTACCATGTCATCTGCTGGTGTTGGTCCACTGTGTTTTCTGAGGTCCAAGGTCAACGCAGCCGTCTACCAGGAAGTTTTAGAGCACTTCATGCTTCCTGCTGCTGACCAACTTTATGGAGATGCAGATTTCATTTTCCAACAGCACTTGGCACCTGCACACAGTGCCAAAGCTACCAGTACCTGGTTTAAGGACATGGTATCCCTGTTCTTAATTGGCCAGCAAACTGGCCTGACCTTAACCCTGTAGAAAACCTGTGGGGTATTGTGAAGAGAAAGATGCGATACGCCAGACCCAACAATGCAGAAGAGCTGAAGGCCACTATCAGAGCAACCTGGGCTCTCATAACACCCGAGCAGTGCCACAGACTGATCGACTCCATGCCACGCCGCATTGCTGCATTAATTCAGGCAAAAGGAGCTCCAACTAAGTATTGAGTGCTGTACATGCTCATACTTTTCAGTTGGCTAACATTTCTAAAAATCCTTTTTTTTTGTATTGGTCTAAAGTAATATTCAGAGATACTGAATTTGGGAATTTCATTAGTTGTCAGTTTTAATTATCACAATTAAATGAAATAAACATTTGAAATATATCAGTCTGTGTGTAATGAATGAATATAATATCCAAGTTTCACTTTTTGAATGGAATAACTTTTTGGTGATATTCTAATTATATGACCAGCACCTGTACACTGTTGGACATTGTAAGTAAACAAATGAACTACAATAATTTTATAGTGTGTGAAAAATGTTAACAAGATTTTATTTTCTAGAATTTCAAAGTGCCTTAAGTTGAAGAAACATCCATATAAAACTTACCAAATGTAAAAGACACCTTGATCATAGTCAAGCCAAGCTTAGCACTATCATTCTGCAATAATATAATGCATTACTTCTCAAAGTAACATTTCCCAACACTGGTTAAGGTTTGTGTGTATCTGACCTCTGGGATTGGGGCGTTCAGCCCGGGGATCTTCAAGTTAGGATAGGAGGGTGGGGGTCCATATCTCTGCATGGCGATCAGCCACGGCGGAGGAACTTTATGAGAATTCTGACGAAGGAGAGACAAACCAATAAATTGAACTTAAATAGCACTGCTAAAATTATACAAGTGAACAGATAGAATGACAAAAATATCTCTTGCCATTTTAATGGAACAAAAACAACAGAATGGTTTTGCATGGTAGATACCAAAAATCACAGAACTTTGCAAATTTGAAGTGTTTAGAAATTTTAAGTAGGTAGATTGTTCTAGGGCTGAAGCACTCACTGGTCCAGTGGGCATTCCCAGAGCAATCCTAAGCTCATTGGACAGATCACCCGGCTTCTTCTCCTTCAGCCTTGTTTCAAATTCTTTACCCTGACAAACAAAACACATATTTTTTTTTTTATTCCAAAAAAATCAAACTCAACTTAAAAAAAAAAATGGCTGAATAGCCCAGGATCAGAACAGTTTGGATGGATGATCGGTACTTAGGTGCACAACAGCAGCGTTAGCTCAGCAACACCTGAAACAACTTTAGGCGATTAACAAGTATTAACTGGCCTTCGGATATGTGTGCTTCTCATCTGTCTGATCGAAAATAGACCATGATGGCAAATTTTAAGACAGTCTGTCAGAGTGAAAAAAAAAACTTGTTGGAGCAACCTCTGGCTGACATCCTAATTGATGTACGTCATCATGTAATTAGAGACCTTCCCCGCGAAATCCAAACACAAGTGATCACAGGAGATGCATTTGAGCAACCAGTAAACAGCGTCTGACCACATGTGATCAGTTCACTGGAGATGCATCTTAATACCAGGTGTAAAAGACTCTATGGCCAAAAGTACAATGGAAGTGAAAGGGGCCAGTGCATGTACATTAAAATACATACAGTTTCATAAATATAGCCAAAAGATGTAAACATTATACATGTTAACATGATTTAAATGTGATAAAATATTTTACTAACCTCATCTGTGTAAAGTTATATCAAAAAGTAGGCCCTTTCCCACTGCCTGTTTTAGGTACTTTTCCCCAAGACTAGTACTTTTCATAATTTTCGCACCTGAGGAACTATAAATTCCATTCATTATAAAATGCTGTCGTTTAAACCATTAACTGATTAGGTTGCCATGCAGCTGCCTAAATTTTTTCAAATTTTCAAAAGTTTCAATCATCTGTTCAATAAACCCTGCAATTGAGTTCTGTGTCAGTGTGTCTCTCTGTGACATCTTTCACTTTTAAAAACCCTCACACTTTTATTTTAACATTCTGAACTCTTCAGGACGTCCTTTATGTGTCTGTTTGTAGGAAAATTCACTGTAGTTTAATTCACTTCTTATTCAAATTCTGGTCAAACGCACCTCAGGTGCCTTTGTAAATGCATATTACATATGAGATGTTGTTCGTGAGTAGCACTCAAATATTGCGCACCGCCTTATCCCAGCAAGATTAAAAATTGACGCAGGTGTGTGTGTAAACAGAGCAGCGCCATTCAATAAAGCACTGGAGCTGCACATGCATTTTATCTATTATAAAACAGCTTTTTGTGATTCACAGAGCTAATCGCACATCTTCAGTTGTTTTGAATAAAATGCACGAGTCATGTGAACTACTTTAATTGTATTTTAATGGTTCTTTTATGTAACTTTTGAGCTTGACTGTAACTAACATGATTAACACACACCGTCTAGAATTTGGATCGGGCTCGTCGGACCGATACATGATTTCGTCAGCCGATACCGATGTCAAATTCACAAGACAAAATAAGTCTTCAAATAATGTGTTGTTGTAGTGCTTTGGATATAGCACAGAATGAATAGCGTTTACATATCACTCCTTTTTGTTTTTATTGCCATTTTTTATACCTCATAATACAGGTCCCCATGTATGGTGAGCTTGGGTTTGATCTGCCATTTGAAGAAGGCGTCATGAAGTTTCTGGTAGTCAATGTCGATCTTCCCCATTTTGGGCCGAACTTTCTCTCTCATTTTGGTCTTCATGGTTTTGGCATCTTCCTACAGAGAGGCGGAAACATCAGTAAAACTGACAGTATTGGGAAAAATCTCAGGCCACAACACTAAAGTTTAAGTACATTGTACTTGCAAAATTATAAAATATAATTCAAATGTGGTCTCATAAGTCAATAGCTTAACTGACAAGCCAAAATAAAGTTTTCAGTCAGTTTTCAAGGCATCAAGACATAATGTGTCAGATATAAGAAGTGAAATATTGAGCAGATCCCCTCAAAGATTTACTTAATGCCGGTGAGCTAGTTTTGGTGAATAACAGATTTCTCAATGGTCAATAAAGCCTTGTGCTAAAATACACAACACAGTAAACAACCCCAAACCAATTTTACCAACGTGGGCATGATCCTTTGAGGAACGGTCATAAATGGTTTAAGTAGAGACCAAAGGATAATCTGATTTTCAGAATTTTTTTTCAATAAGCATTTTTCTTAACATCGTTTTTGTAATATCGTATCACCGATAACTGCCGCCATCTAGCGGGAGTTTCTGAAATTGCACACAAGACGGCCATTGCAGCAGTGCATGTGAGAGGAAACAATGCTGGGGGTCATCCACTGGTAATGTAAGTTGCTTTTGCAATGTATTGCTTGAATTAATACATTTTATTAAACGTTCCCGCTCTAGTGAGTCCTCACCTTCACTAAGCGTTCTGATCACATTGCACCTCTTCTGCATAATCTCCACTGGCTTCCTGTTGCATCTCGCATTAAATACAAAATACTCCCAACATTTAAGGCTTTAAATTGTCTTGCCCCAACTTATTTGTCTGATTTACTGATTCACCCATATCTCCCACCTCGGTCGCTAAGATCCTCTGAACTTGGGATTTTGTCACAGTGGGCGGTAGGTCATTCTGTGTTGTTGCTCCTAAAGTGTGGAACTCACTACCTCTTAATCTTCACAATATCTCCCCTATAACTGCTTTCAAGTCTCAACTAAATACATGTTATACTCATTTTGACTTATCATCTCAGATGTAACAGATACTTGATGTTGATGTCTTGATACCTTTTGTGTGTGTGGGGTGCTATATAAAATAAACTTCTAGTGAGATGTGTTACATAAATGCTTGATGTGTAGTTTAAGTGCTTAGAAACAGACACAAACTCATGTAAAGACAAATCCTGCAAAGTCTCAAAGACTTAACATTACGTCACATTAATCAACTCGAAGAGCCTTGGATGAGTGCATGTTGGAAATATTACCATTTAATTTAATTCTCTATTGGCCTTATTAGTCTTGTAAAGTAGCCATTCAGGTAGATGCTCCAATGGAATGACTAGCCATGTGCCAGAATGGCCACTGTATGCCAGCGCAGTTTTTAAAAAAGATCCACTTGTTTAAAATTTCCTAAATTATAATAACATTTACTATTAAAATATATTTAGCGATTAATCATCATCTGCACGATTACAGCTCTGTGGAAATTAATTATCGCACTACACTGTTCAAGTAAAAGTTTCGCGTAAACGCATAGACATTAATGGGGAAAAGTCTTCGTGTCACAATTAGTGTTTAAAATAGCTTTGTGTTGGGTGTCAATGAGAGCACTGAAGAGGGTTGTGTCATTTACAGCAAGATACACTGCAGATGTGCTGCTCACTGTAAACAAAAAATGTCAGCAGGTATTTTGTGAGGCAGCAGCTTTAATCTAGAGACCGGCAAAACATCATTAATAATTCTGATGCCATTCGGGATGGACTCTTTAATTGCAGCAATGTATTTGTTTTTCACTTTCCTGAGCATGTGTACTTATTCCAACGATTCAAACTATTTGCCATAAGCCTATTAAACAACACCTAAACCTTTAAACAGTAGGTCTAGTTTAAAATGTTAAAGATTACATTCATGCAATGACTCCCCCTTGTTGTTTATTTACTGCATGTTTTCCACTTTAAATCAGATGTTGTCAATTTATTTATCCTATAATTTTTGTTGTTGTTTTTCTGTTGAATAATCATTATCGTATCGGTAAAAAAAAAAAAAAATGTTTTAGAGAAAAACTTTAGAATAAAGTTTAAAGATATCCAAATGATACACCTAGATTATTACCCGTTACCACCAATCTGTCAGCATATTCAATGTGAACAGTGTTTTTATGACCTTATCCCAGCAACTGTCATGAGTGATGTTAATTTGTTTGTGATAAAATTTAGTATTATCATAAGAGCTAGCTAAAAATTTTTTTTTAAAAAAGTTCTCATTTTGGGCATGCCTAGGCAACATAATCAATATAAAAAAAATGTCAGAACTTCTCCGTTGCTCTGACAGTTCTGGTACCTTTTCCTGCAAGGCTTCTCTCATCTCCTGGATGCCGGTCCTCTTGATAAACTCAGGCAGCTCAAACGGAGGTTTCTCAATGCCTCTCTTCCCCTGCAGGTACTTCCTCTTGAAGCACCAGTGACGTGGCACAGACACAGTGTTCCTGGTGGCTTTCAGGTGCACCAGTAGTTTGGGCTCCTGTGCAGTCACGTCATGCATCTCGACCACGTCAGGACGAGCCACTAGCTGATGGGGAGAGGGAGGTTAAAGGTCATGAAGGTAACATAGGTTGCACTAGCCTTATACAAAGTCATAGAGTTTTTTTTTTTTTTTCATTTAATTAGTGTATCTTAACCTCGTGTAACTCGGAGTACACATGCATGGATGTTGTATTTTAGCTTCGCTAATCGCAAAGCATTAGGAACTTAATTAAGTTGACATTGAAAACTGTTTGAGTCAAAAGATTAGTCTCTGGTTTCATCTGATATGCCATTTTAAAAATTTGAGCAATTTATCGCAAAACGCCACACCGTTAAACACAGTGTACAATATTGTGTACTTTAACCCTTTTTTTCCTTGGAAACCCCATATTTACTCTGCATTTTCACATTGAGAATCAATGAGTTTATCCAAAGCTGAAAAATTTGCTTTTAGAATTACAATGAAAATAAGGTGCATTTCGAACTGTTCTGAGACCAGTGCAGACAGATGGCACATTGTCACCTGTTTGTTTGAGAACATTGAGATTTTGTTGCCAAAGTAGAAAAACAAATTGTAACAAGTCAATTCAAGTCAAATAATTCTTATTTGTATAGTTTATTTGTGCTTTTCCCAATACACATTGTTCCAAAGCAGCTTTACAGAAAATCAGCTGTAATGTCTCAAAAACATGAATAACTAACACTCAATTTGATAAAAAAAAAAATATTATCTGACTTTCTATAGCTTTGTATTTTCAA
Organism: Xyrauchen texanus; assembly: GCF_025860055.1. Taxonomy (NCBI): domain Eukaryota; kingdom Metazoa; phylum Chordata; class Actinopteri; order Cypriniformes; family Catostomidae; genus Xyrauchen; species Xyrauchen texanus. The sequence continues at coordinate 8,206,542 of NC_068276.1, forward strand.
ATTTCACAACTTAGTCCTGCTGTCCACATAAGTGACATACAATTTTAGAAAAACTGTAAACATTTTAAAAATCAAAAAAGGAAATGGAAAATGCACACAGCAGTCATGCTCTGGTCTCAGAAGAATAGTTTACTCGAAAATACAAGTCCTGTCATTTACTCTATTGGCCCAAATGTCAGTCCAAACCTGTGTGATTTCTTCCATGGACCACAATGGAAGTGTCTTTTCAGGGTTTATTTGCCATATCATTAAAAATGTGTCTCATGTCTGTCAGGCTCCAAAAAGAAAGAAAAGGCACCATAAAACCGCAGTAAAAGCAACTGATATGACACATGAATTATCTTCCAAGTTTTCCAAAGCCATTGAATCACTTTGTATGATGAACGAAAAACATTTTAGGCTGTTATTTACTCTGCGCTGAAATAGGGCAATGTTGAGATAACAACGAACTTCATTGGTTCTTACGACATCTGGTCACGAGATGTTTAGAGAACCAATGAGGTTTGACGTAACCACCAAATTTGATTTTAGATCTTCATCAATGATTTGAGAAAGAAAACGGCTTGTTCATATGTATGGATTACTCAGCTACATTATAAAAGTGAATAAAAGTGTGTAGAAATTCCCCATTATGAAAGTGGACTTGCAGAAATTATTCAAATTGTGCGCAATACCAATGCCAAATTTCAGTCCCTGCATCTCTGCCCTGCCCTACATCTCTCCCTCCCACATTCTACCTAACAGCATATGAATGTGCTGCTTTTTTCACAAACAAAATAACTACCATCAGCACTCAATTGTCCACAAAAACACCCATCACCAACACACAACCTCCTGCTCCCCTCTGATTACTCTCAAGGGGCTTTTCCACTGCACAGTACAGCTCGACCCGACTCGACTCTGCTCTGCTCTCTTTTTGGGTGTTTCCCACTGTGGATAGTACCTGCTACTTTTTTTAGTACCACCTCGGTCGAGGTTCCAAGTGAGCCGAGGTGATACTAAATGTGATATCAAAACCCTGCAGATCACCGATTGTGCAGATATTCGTCACTATCAGCGTCACTGGATTTGCGGCACAGTATATCAACCTGCTAGTTTTAAAGTTAGCAACAGCGATAGCAGTATAATTTGTTCACGCGACTTTCGAATTGTAAAAAGAAATGGCTGTGCGCAAAACCACGGCGTGGTCAATAAACGAGGCACAGATGTTCCTCTCGATAGCATCGAACGAAACAAATATGTCTTTCAGGAAGTGTCTCAGCTTTTGGCCGCACACAGCTACCACAGGACCTACCAGAGTAGGGGAAAGTAAAAAAAAAAAAGGGACTACAAAACCATCAAGGAACACAACAGCCAGAGTGGTTCAAACAGAAGAAAGTGGAAGTGGTTTGACCAAATGGACACTATGGCAATTTACCGGCAAGCAAAGGGAGGGAGAATGCCCTGGACTTGGCCACTGCGTTGTTGGGAGTCCCTGATGGAGGATGGTACGTTTTTCTACATTAACTCTATATTCTGCTTGAAAGCTTCACTTTATATAGTAGACCAGCTACTGAAAAGCTTGCTTCTAAAACAACCAGTCCAATTTAACTGTTACACTTGTGTAAAATCGCCATGCAACAACTGCTTTATGCAGAACAATGAGCTAGTAGTGGTCTTGTTATTGTTTATGGTCAGTAATGTTTGTGTCACATTTAAAATGATGTCACGGCTGTAGAGGCGGCACAACTATGAAGATCAGTCTATAATACCACCCACGTTGAGGCGGCACTAAACTGCGGTGGAAAAGAAAGATCAGAAAAGTAAAGCGAGCAGAGTAGAGTTGAACCATAACGTGCAGTGGAAAAGTGCCATCTGATCCAATTCCTTCCCATCATCACCTTCTTTTTTGAACACTGTATTTATTGGGTTTTTTCTTAAAAAAACAAAAACAAAAAATACAAAAAAACAAAAACAGGGAAAAACAATACAAAATACAAATTGAATGATTCATCCATATCACAACCCTATATCACACCCCAAATCTCCCTCCCCCAGTGCCACTAATAAACCATACACAGATTAAACAACAAAAAGGCATTTAAAGTCATATTAAATTTAGGTATTTTGTCCTGTTGTTGTTATACCCATATATGAAAGGAAACTGCCCCTGATGATGATACTTCTGTAGTCCACATAGAAGTAGTCCTTCCACCTCAGAGTTATGCATTTTATTGCTGCTAAGAAAGCTAATCTAACAAACCTCAGATTAATCCCCCTCCGTTCCTCTAATAATGAAGTGTCCCCCAACAAGATGAGTCTGGGTTCCTTGAGTATATTAGTACCGACCACTGTGCCAATGATCTCTAAGACCCCTTCCCAGTATACCTCAAAATCAGGACAAGACCACAGCATGTGCAGAAGTGTCCCTCTCTGCACTTTGCATCTTGGACATAGCTCTGAATAGTTACTTTTAAAAGCGTTTAGTCTTACTGGGGTATAGTAGACTCTGTGTATCACAATAAATTGAATGAGTTTATGGCGGCTATTGATCGACAGATTCTGAGCTTTCTCACATATAGTTTCCCATTCATCATCACTGAATGAGCACTCCAGGTCTTTTTCCCATTTAGATTTAACATTGTGAAGATTGCCAGCCATCAACTGGGACAGCTTACCATAAATAAATGATATAAGACTTTTAGGGTCTTTTTTATCAGATAAGATGTCCTCCATGGGGGAAGGGGAAAGGTTAGATAGAGGACCACCTTGCTGAGTCTGAATGTAGTGTCTAACTTGTAGGTATTTGAAGAAAAATTTAGAAGAGAGGCAAAATTTCTGTTGTAGCTGCTCGAAAGACATGAGTGTGTCCCCGTCATAAAGTTCTTCAAAAGTTTGAATGCCACAGTCGTACCATTGTTTGGCTATGCCATCTTTAAGAGCTGAGGGTAGGAAAAGATTATAATAATAGGCAGTGGATCTGAAGAAAGTTTGTTTGCATTTCATCTTTTTCCTGAGGTCTGTACAGATTTTACACGTATCAATGATCAGAGGGTTAGAAATCAATTTCTTTAAGCAATTCAGAGGGGCAAGAGGTGTTGCAGCAAGAGCTATACCCTGTACTTGTGCTTCCTCTAATTGTCGCCACGCTGGCGGAGAAGTGCATTTCGTTCGGCAAATCCAAATTGAGCGCAGCTGAGCTGCACAGTAGTACAAATAAAAATTGGGCAACTTTAATCCGCCGTTCCGGAATGTCATACACAGAGAATTTAGCTTGACCCGTGGCACTTTTCCTTTCCATAAAAACCTCGAAATAATACTATTACGTTCCCTAAAGAAAAACCTTGGCAAAACAGGAGGGAGCGCCTGAAACAAATATAAAAACTTTGGTAGTATAGTCATTTTGATAGAGTTTACCCGGTCAATAAACGAAATAGGGAGGGACTTCCACCTATATAAATACCCTTCTACTTTTTTAAGTAAAGGGTTATAATTTAGGTTATATAACTGAGACTAGTCTCTGGATATTTGTAGTCCAAGATAAGTGAATTTATCCATATTCCAGGTGAAGGGAAAATTTCTAAGAGGTAGTCGAGTAGCTGCTATATTAAGGGGCATAGAGACACTCTTATTTACATTAATTTTATAGCCAGATATGACTCCATAATCTTGTAGTAGAGTCGTCAATGCTGGTATCGTAGAGTTTACATTAATCAAATACAACATGATATTGTCTGCGTATAATGAGATTATATGCCGAGATTGAAGGGTTGTAAAGCCACTGATGACGTCATGCGAGCGAATTGCAATAGCTAAAGGCTCTATTGCTAGCGTGAATAAAAGGGGAGACAGAGGGCAACCCTGTCTCATGCCCCTCTCCAAAGAGATTTCACCATTGGTCTGAATGACTGCTGTTGGATGGTTATAAAGCATCTTAACCATATTAATAAATTTAGGGCCAAAATTCATCTTTTGAAGGACCGAAAGCAGATATAGCAGATATCAACTCGATCAAAGGCCTTTTCGGCATCTAAAGAAACGGCAATAACAGGGTAGTCCACCTGAGAGGTGGAAAAAGTTACGTTTAGTAGCCTACGAACGTTGTCAAAAAGGCATCGGTTTTGAATAAATCCTGTCTGATCTATATGTACTACCTGTGAGATTACTTTTTCCAATCTTAAGGCAATAATTTTGGCAAACACCTTGTAATCCGAATTGAGTAATGAGATTGGCCTATACGAGCCACACAAGTAAGGGTCTTTACCAGGCTTAAGTAGAAGAGTTATCATAGCCTGTTCGAGAGAGTCTGGTAAACGTTGAGACTCTATATCTTGCATATCCTGCATTGGCTTAATTAATTTGGGTATAAAAGTTTTAAAGAAATCCATAGAGAAACCATCCAAACCAGGTGATTTGCCAGCAGTTAAGCATGATATGGCCTCTTGTATTTCAACCCTAGTAATGTCCCCCTCCAAACTGTCCCTAGAAAATTAAGTGAGAGATGGTATGTCCAATTTATCCAGAAAGGTATGTGTTTTCGTCATATCGGTACCTTGGGAGGTATAGAACAATTTATAGAATCGCATAAATTCCTGATTAATAAGAGTAGGATCTCTGATAACAGTATTGTCAGCTCGACGTATTGCGTTAATGGACCTCACTTTATCTTCTTTTCATATTTGCCAGGCCAACAATTTGCCAATTTTGTCCCCGTGCTCGTAATATCGCTGTTTAGATCTAAGGAGGACCTAAGGTCTGCTTCTTTAGTGGACAGCATATCATGCTCAAGCCGCAGTGAGCTTAGTTTCTGAAACATTTTCATCTCCACGAATAGAACAGTCCTGTTCCAATTTTTTGATGTCTTCAGAAAGTAGGTTCAGATGACTCTGATATTTTTTCTTTTTACCAGATGAGTATGATAAAATTATTCCCCTTAGATAAGCCTTTAATGACTCCCAAACAACCCCTGGAGGAGCAGATCCCACATTAAAGTTAAAAAAACATTCTATATTGTTATTTAAAAAAGCTCTGCGGTTTATCAGAACAGCAACCCCTCTTGAGTGAGAACTATATGAGGCAAAAAAGACTTGACTAGGCCATTGACGTGATAGCTTACAATGATCCTCCTCAATCAGATGGGTCTCTTGCAAAAGAGCAATGTCTATCTTTTTCTTCTTTAAAAACAACAGTATTTTCTTTCTCTTTAAATTTTTATTAATCCCATTAACATTCCAGGACAGATATTTATATTTAACTCGTTCAGTTATAGGTCAAGGTAAAATAAAAGCAACACAAAAAGATCGAGAGTAAAGAAAAAAAAAGAACAAGAAAGTGGCACCCCCCAACACCCCCTCCCGGAAAAAAAAAAACAGGCGTAACGTTGCATATTGAACATGCGCAACTTCAAGCTAAAACTACCCACATACATCCACAGAATAAACGCAGATTACGCAATCTACTGGGCAACGAAAGTTAGTAAACTGGACAGAATTATTTCAGAGAACAGCTTATAAATAAAGTGGTAGGATAGACAATTGAACAGGCTCCTTATTGTCCCTTCTTACAACTATTCGGAGCTCAAAAATCCATAGACCCAATTACTATTTACAACGTACCCACAGTCTTACTCCGAAATCGTTGCCGACAGAAGTGTTGGGTGATGAGTTTTCAAATAAGCCTCTGCAGTGTCTTTCGAGTTGAAAGATCGCGCACCCTCTGGTAGACCCACTTTCAACGTGGCAGGGTATTGCATGCTGTATGAGATACTATGATCCTGGAGCCGTCTTCTAAGAGGGGCAAACGCCTGTTTCTTCTTGTAAAGGGTCGTTGACATGTCCCGGAAGATCATGATTTTTGAATTGCCATATGTAAGCTCTTTTTTCTCCCGTGCAGCATTCAATATTGAGACCGTATCTCTGAAGCGAAGCAATTTAATCACAATGACCCGTGGTCTTTCGTATTCTGCCGGCCAGCGCTGAAGCGTACGGTGAGCTCGTTCAATTTCAAAGGGGCGCTCCTGATCAACACCGATGATTTTTGGAAGCCATTCCTCCATGAACGACACTGCGTTTCTCCCTTCTACCCCTTCAGGAAAGCCAACGAGGCGTAAATTGTTACGCCTGGAGTGATTTTCAAGATCGTCGACCTTATCTTTCAGAGTATTTCACGCTCCGCATGCTTTTTACCGTCCACGATGTCCTCACGCAGACTCACAATGGCTTCTTCAAATCCGTCTTGGCGTGATTCGAGTTCGCACAGTTTTTGCCTCGTTTCTTGAAGGTCGCTGTGTACTTTGTCTACTGAGTCCCGTATTTCACACAGACACCAGTCTAGCATGACTTGAATTTTCGCGAAGCCTTTCTCCAGTTCTGACTGGAACCATTCAGGAGGTGACGCCAAGTTAACCGTCAATACTGAAGGGCTGTCTTCGGTGGCGTTAGTTGTTTCCTTTTTGTTCTCGATGGGTTTTTTAGGAGGCATCCTCAAGCGTTGCCAAAAGAGGTGTATCCAGTTTAAATTAAAGAAAATACAAGCGTAGCCACGTTTTGCTCAAGTTAATGCACTATAAGCAGGATTTTCTGTGGGAGCGATGCTTTCGCGTCTTACTCTATGGCGGCCATAACCAGACCCCCATCATCACCTTCAAGCCATCTCTCCTTTAATCCTACCTGCACTCACACACATTATCAACATATCTCTTCTCACTAGTACCTTTCCCCATACATTTAACCAGGCTTGAGTAACCCCACCACATTAGCCCACCCTGAACTCATAGAAAATTACCATTCGGTCTCTCTCCTTCCCTTCGTGGCAAAAACACCTAAACGACTCATGTTTAAACAGGTCTCCAGTTTCTCTCTCAGAACAATCTGCAACTAGTCTGGCTTCAAACGCAGACACCCAACTGAGAATGCCTTTCTGTCCATCACATACAGTCAGGTCCATAAATATTGGGACTTCGACACAATTCTAATCCTTTTGGCTCTATACACCACTACAATGGATTTGAAATGAAACGGACAAGATGTGCTTTAACTGCAGACTTTCAGCTTTAATTTGAGGGTACATCCAAATCAGGTGAACGGTGTAGGAATTACAACAGTTTGTATATGTGCCTCCCACTTTTTAAGGGACCAAAAGTAATGGGACAATTGGCTCCTCAGCTATTCCATGGCCAGGTGTGTGTTATTCCCTCATTATCCCATTTACAAGGAGCAGATAAAAGGTCCAGAGTTCATTTCAAGTGTGCTATTTGCATTTGGAATCTGTTGCTGTCAACTCTCAATATGAGATCCAAAGAGCTGTCACTATCAGTAACTTAAAAAACAAGTGTAAATGTAAAATTTACCAAAAATAAAGTTGAAGTATTTAGGAATATTTTGATATTTAAAACATTACTTTTCATGTCGTTCATAAGTTTTTAAAACCTTAAATGGAAATCTTAGTTTATTCCTATCTTATTATTTGATTTATATATTTGACGTTAAATATGTAAGGTGTATGAAGCACACATGCAGAAAAAAAGCACACCTTAAAAAATATGACAATTATATAACAATTAACCGTGAAAGCCCTTAACAAGACAATTAATCATCATAATCACAATAATTTGTTTGACAATTAATCAGGCAAATTTCATAATCGTGACAGTCCTACCGATAGCAGATGATATATGACTTTGTTTAGCAAGTATTGTGTGTCTTGGCACAGACAATAAGATGCTTATTTAAGAGAAATGTGACTCATCTCTTCGCTGCATTACCTGTTTAAGCTCCGCCACTGTCAGTCTGTTCATTCTCCTCAGTTTCTTCTTGGACAGCTTGGTCATGTCCTTCTTTATTTCCTGTCAAATAGGAAGGGGAGGTGTTGGACAGGAAAAACACCAGGAGAATAAGAGCTGGAAGATTTGAAATGGTCTTCAACTCACCTCATCACTGTCATCGCTATCTTTCCTCTCCAGCTCAAATCCCTTCTTTTTCAAGGTAACCATTTCCAGCTTTTCAGGCTTCTCCGGCTCCTTTTCCTTCATTTTCATATCATCTGTCAGCTGTGATTGAAAATCCATACAAAGCCATATTCATCAAAAAATTTGAAATCCTTCACAAAAACACATTTCCTGTGATTAAAAAAAAATATATTCTAAGTAAATTAAACTGCTGCATAGATTTCAAATTGGGATGGATGGTCAAGAATTATACATCTAATCAGAAGACTTGTGTATATATATATATATATATTACAACACCAAACAAGATTCATTCGTCAATCTTTTTCTTGATGACACCATTTTCTAAACATAGCGTTCTGTATTGTCCTTCAAGTCAACTTAATCTTAGTCAAAGTCATAATTAAGGATGGTAATCATAGAATAAAGAAATAGAATGATTCTTGTTCAGATTCCTTAACGTTTCTAATTACGATCTTTAGTAATTTTGAGGAAGAAATATTTGGAAAAGAAATTCAGTTCTTATTGGATTTACTGCCCTGAGAAGTCTGTAACAGACACCATTACATATTTTAACAACAGATTCTTGCAAATGGTGTTTACACAGAGTTTATAGCCAAGATATTTTATCCATTCATGTTTTTAAATGCCACTAATTTCTACAAAACTCGGAATGACAAAATTAATGGCTTGTGGTTTTCCGTTCCCTAAAAAGAATTGGCTGATAAAAGTCATTTGTTCAGTAGGAATGAAAAGAACTGACTCACGAGTCATTCACTTAGGAATCAAACTACACTGGCCCACTGTATATTTCACGCAGCTAATTCAATAGCTGTGTTGCAGTGCTGCTGAATGGTGGCAGGAAACAAGGTTAAGAGTATATTAGCCTGGCGTTACATTTGCAGCGGTGGGAGAATGCATGTTCGAGAACAGTTAACAGAGACACATGTCCTGAAAATAACTATGGTATTTTTTATTTTATTTAACTGGTTCTGACTAAATAACTGGTAAATAGTCATAGACCGATATTTTGGCTGATATTACCTACATTAGCTAATAACCATGTCCATTTGGCGAATTAACAAAAGTGTTACCTCCTCGTGTCAATTCAAATCTAGAGGCAGAATTATTTAATGGAAAGTTTTCAAAGTATAAATAAATGTAAATAAATGGTGTAGCACAGTTTGTGTACATCTCATCTACAGTGATGTGAAAAAGTATTCTGTTTTTGTGTATATCTCATACTAAATTGTTTCAAAATTTCAAACAAAATCTAACATAAAACAAAGGCAATCTGAGTAAACACAAAATATATAATAATGTTATTTACTGAAGCAAAAATGCTATCCAATACCAACTGGGCTTGTTTGAAAAAGTATGGGCCCGATTACTGTCAGCCCTGTTCAATCAAATCAACACCCAAATATAACTTTTTCAGCAGCATCAAGTTGGCTTAAAGGTCTCACCCAGTAGCACACTATGCCAAGGTCAAATGAAATTCCAGAAATGAGGAAAAAGGTGATTGAAATACATCAGTCTGGGAAGGGTTACAAAACTATTTCAAAGGCTCTGGAACTCCAAAGAACCACAGTGAGAGCCATTATCTCCAAATGGAGAAAACTTTGGCACAGTAGTGAACCTTCTCAGAATTTCCTCCAAGAGCACAGCGACGACTCATCCAGGAAGTCACAAAACGTCAAAAAGTCAAAAAAAAGCCAAGGACAACTTCCAAGGAACTGCAGGCCTCTCTTGCATCAATAAAGGTCACTGTTCATGACTCCACTCTCAAAAAGACACTGGCAAAAATGCCATCTATGGAAGACTGGCAAGGCGAAAACCACTACTAACCCAGGATTTTGACAAAACACACCTTGATGATCCTTAAACCTTTTAGGAGAATGTTCTGTGGACCAATGAGTCAAAAGTAGTATAAGTAGAATAGTTTGGAAGACAGGTGTCCCCTTGTTATATCTGGTGTAAATCAAACACAGAATTCCACAAGAACAATATAATACCTACGGTCAGGCATGGTGGTGGGGAAGCTTTGCTGCTTCAGGGCTAAGGAGACTCGCAATAATTGAGGGAAACATGAATTCTGCTCTCTAGCAGAAAATCAAAGGAGTACAGTCATCATCTGTGAGTTGAAGCTCAAGTGCAACTGGATTATGCAGCAAGACAATGATCCAAAGCATAGCAGTAAGTCCACCTCTGAATGGCTCAAAAGAAGCAAAATTAAAGTTTTGGAGTGGCCTAGTTGAGTCCTGACTCACGGGAAGCACAGGCCATAATTCCACCACAGCATTGTGAAAGACTGATCTCCAGTTACCAGAAGCATTAAGGGGCAGTTAGCTTTTCACATGGGTGATATATGTGTAGCGCCCCTAGTGCTAACCAATACCAGAATAGGGCAACTAACATCTACCTAGGTCCGGAATGTGGTCTGCCTTGAGTGACTCACAAAAGAGTTAGTATTGAGTTGAACAGTCGACAGTTTTATTGCCTCAGGGAACACAACAATAAACACAGCGCTGTAATGTACCAAGAATGAAAATAAAATAAAAAAATAGAGCTCTTTCAATAATAAAAGAAAAGAAAATGTCCGCGTGAGCTGACACTTCAGCTCAATGCTCCTTAGATTGAGGAGTATGAAATTGAGATCAGAGTTCAGTTCCTGGTCCTTTTGGTGTGTGTGAATAAAGTCTACTACTACCAGAGTAGAGTTAATAGCGTAATTGTATTCTTATCTGTATCCTGTCTGAACAAAGCTAGTCCGACATCCTCGGTGGCTGGTCCCACGGTTGGCCACATCGTTCTCACAACCATCCACCGTCACTCTGGGCTGGGCTCGCCATCTTTGATTCATCCATTTCTCTTGTGGTAGTCAAAGTAACCAAAAAACCAACCTGCACAAGCAGTGTAAAGTAGTAAGTTATTCTGTTCTATTTCTCCATTTCTTCCATTTAGTGCATATTACAGCGTATGACCAATGGCTAAAGAAATACCTTGCTTACTGTAAAATGAATTACCACATGTAATGGCAACTGGCAACAAAAAAAATATGCTATTTTAGCACTAAATGCATATCATGAACTTTTCCATATCAACAATTTATAATTAACATTGACAAATTAATTATTTATCATCACATTTATATGTAACATATTTTTCCTTAGCTGCTTTTAACATAACACATTTCTTAATATTAACACTTTTAAAATGAATTGAATTAAATTAAATTATCAGTACTAACACATTTAACATGTACATTGTAATGAACCAAATCAACCACTGTAGTTGGCTACAGATCATCAGTGTGTCATTAATATTTAACTCCACTAACTGAATGTTTTAATACCAACAAAAATGAATGTATTGCACTTTAGCTTCAAACACTCCCACCAAGCTATAAATCCTCCTTAATACAATACAATGAACCACTTCAACCAAAATAACTATTAGCTTGGTGCTTAGCAATTAATGATTAACGATAGCGATTAGCTAGCGATCTTTTGAGAGCATAAATACAATGATACAATATGCACCAAAGTACACTGAAACATTAGACAACAGTCTTATAACCCCGATTGGTTTTTATGTTAAGTATCTGAACTTTACAGTGTTTTTTCTGCTCACTGCGGTTAACAACAGGCTAGCAAAAACATGTTTCAACTCACCGGAGTTTCAAAAAACAACAACCCGACAGAGCCTGCTCCTCTCGTGCTCACAGTTGATGCTCAGCAATGAAGGTGTTTATCAGTGTATATACGTGAATATAATCAAAGTTCCACATTATTATGTGTGTTTCATACCAGCAATTGTTCACAGCTTACACACAATCGTCTTCAGGACGTTTTTTTTTTTAAAGAGATCAACAAGAACGTGAGCACTGCACGTAGCGCTCTCTAGCAATCCTGATACAGTCTGTTCATAACGCTCTAGTGTACTGCGCTCTAGTGTATTACGCTCTCTGGTGGCACAACATGAAACTACACCTCTAAACAACATATATGGTTTTAGTAGCCCTATTTTCCATATGGGTTACACCCTCCCCCCTTGACTCTGCATGGGTCCCTTCATGCTTGGATATAGGGTCCCTTTGGAAACTATCATTATTCCCAACGATATCAAGTGCTTGGTTAAAGCTCTCCAAGAGACTCTGTGCAAGGGATATTAAGGGTTCCCCAATTGAAGGTAATGGAAACGATCTGGTGGTCGTCGTGACCTCTCAGATTTGCGTGTAGGGTCATCTGTTTCTCCATCCTCAACATTTTCACTTTTCTCTGTTTTTCCAGTTGTCTCAGAGTTTTGTGTTTGAGGCAACTCGGTTTGCTGAACTTCATCAACCACTTCTCCAATTCCAGGGTCCTCTGGACTAATAGGAGAAAAATCACTGCCGTACTCAATAACCGATGGGATTACATTCGTCCCGTCCGGTGAAATTACATCCTCCCCAAAAGCGGGTTGCTCATCCATTATCCCTAGTGCATTTCCTTCAACCATCTCAGGAGGTGTCCCAACAGATTCTGCAGGTGATTCATAGGTACTGTCTACAATAGGCTCCTCCTGAGGCTGGGAGTTTGAGGAAGTGATTTGCATGGCTGGTAAATTGTCACCCCTTGCTGCTGAAGTTACAGTGGGTTGCTGTCTCCTGGGAATTTCATACACCTGAAAGAACCTTTCCTCAGGAATGACAGACAGTGGGGTAGGACAAAAGGGTGAATCATCCTCAGACTCTGAGTGCTCCTCCAGGGACTGAGTTTGACTACTCCTGGTTCTTGGCCGGCGGGTCTTTGGCTCGCGCCGTTCAGTTTCCTCTGTTTCAGATAGGTCACCACAAGGGAGTAGGAGATCCCTATGTAGAGTGCGACTGGGGCCATCTGTGTTCATGGGGTGTACTGTGTAAACGGGTAAGTCGCCCATCTTTTTCAGAACTTTGTACATGGTGGGCTCCCACTTATCCGCAAGCTTGTGTTTGTTTCTCAACCTCAAGTTCCTTACTAACACTTGGTCACCTTCCGTTTGTTTCTCTCAGCAACCTTTTGTGAATTCCTGGTGGCGATCCGATAACTCTCCTCAAGGCGGGCTTTCAGGTTTCTCACATACTGGGAGTGAGATTTATGAGCACCGTCTTTAACAGGTAAGCTAAAGGCAATGTCTACAGGTAACCTTGGCTGGCGCCCAAACAGCAACTCATATGGACTGAAGCCGGTAACCTCGTTCTTGGTGCAATTATAGGCATGAGTTAGGGGTTTTACATAGTCACGCCAGTGAGTTTTATCCTTTTCTCTCAAGGTTCCTAACATGCCTATCAGTGTTTGGTTGAACCGTTCGACAGGGTTTCCCCTCGGATGATAGGGACTTGTGCGTACTTTGGTGATGCTGGCTAGGGTACAGAGCTCTTTGATGAGTTGAGACTCGAAATCCCTGCCCTGATCACTAAGCAGACGCTCTGGAAACCCGTAGTGAACCAATTACTGCTCCCAAAGACACTTTGCAACTGTTGCAGCCTTCTGATCTTTGGTGGGTATGGCAACAGCATACTTAGTAAAGTGATCTGTTATGACCAAGATGTCTTTGGTGTTGTGACTGTCAGGCTTCAAGGATAAAAAGTCCATGCATACCAGTTCCATGGGACGAGTTGTCTGGATATTCAAAAGAGGTGCTGATTTTTCAGGGGGGGTTTTTCTTCTTACGCAACGTCCACATGACTTTATCTTTTTCTCCACATCATTAGCCATCTTTGGCCAATAAAATCTTGATCGGACCAAGTCAAGAGTTCTTTCCAAACCCATATGCCCCATATCGTCGTGGAGGCATGTAAGAATAGAGGATCTTAGGAGCTCGGGAGCCACAAACTGATAAGTGGTGTCGTCTTCTGATCAGCGGGTTCTGTAGAGGAGACCATTTCTCAACTCAAACCGTTTCCATTCCTTGAGCATTAACTTAAGCTCCAGAGAATCAGGACTGAGATTGAGGTTTACTTCATCTCCAGCCCCCAACAGGTTGACAACCTGACCAATGACTGGGTCAGACCTCTGATGTTGCTGGAGTTCTGCCTCACTGTAGGTAGGTATGGTAGAACAACCCAGCGTGTCCTCCTCTGCATAGATGTCCGGCACTGCATCTGTGTAAAGGGCAAGGGATTCTACCAAGGTGATAGAAGGTAGGTTGTTGTCAGCCTCACCTAAAAGATGGCAGTGCCACAATACATTGACTGTGTCAGCTGGAATGTCTGCTTGGTGAAGACAGATGGTGAGAAGCAAATTGTTTAATTCGCTCCCTTTCCTCAAGAGAAACATGATCATCGGCCAGAGTGTCACAGGGCCGCCTGGAAAGGCTGTCTGCATCTTGGTTGCTTTTCCCTGCACGACACTTTGTTAAAATCGAATGTGGAAAGTGCAGCTAGCCAGCGATAACTGGCAGCATCAAGTTTGGCTGACTTTAGCACATATGTTAACGGATTGTTGTCCGTTACAGCGTGAATGTGTTTCCATAGACGTAGTCTTGAAACTTTTCCACAATGGACCATTTCAAAGCTAGAAATTCCAGCTTATGGGCTGGGTACCGCTTTTCACTTGGCGAAAGCCCTCTGCTAGCATAGGCGATTACTCGCATTTCACCATCCTGTTCTTGGTACAGGGCCGCCCCTAGACCAGAAGTGCTTGCGTCTGTATGAAGAACATAAGGTAGTTTTGGATTAGCGAATCCAAGTACTGGTGAGGAGCTGAGTTTGTCTATAATCATTACAAAAGCTTCTTGGCAAGCAGGTGTCCACCGGTCGGCAAAGGGTTCTTTGGGGTTGAAGAACCTCCAAGGGCATGGTGTTACTTTCCTACCCTTCCTGTAAGGTGGGTAACCCCCAGTGAGGTCATTCAAGGGTTTGACTATTTTGGAATAGTTCTTTATGAACCGGCGATAATACCCTGCAAAGCCTAGAAAGGACTTGAGCTCGCTGAGGGTTTGAGGTCTTGGCCAAGTGCGGAGTGCACTGACTTTTTCAGGATCGGTCTCCACCCTTTTACTGGAAACAATGTGCCCTAAATAGCGCACTGAGCCTTGGAAGAACCGACACGTTGCTGGAGAAAGTTTCAAGCCATTTTCTCTCAGTTGCTGAAGGACATGTAAAAGTCTGGTTTCATGTTCTTCTAATGTACTTGAAAACACAATGATGTCATCCAAGAACACAAGTACTTCCTTCAGATGCACAAGTACTTCCTGCCCACACACCGCTCCATCAATCTTTGGAAAGTACTGGGAGCGTTGGTGATGCCTTGGGGCATACGGTTGAACTCGTAAAAACCCAAGGGGCACACAAAAGCAGTCTTAGGCTTGTCACGTTCCTCCATCTCAATCTGATAATAACCAGATTTGAGATCCATTACCGAAAACCACTTGGATCCAGCAAGGGCTGAAAATGCTTCCTCAAGGTTAGGGAGAGCATATGCATCTCGTATTGTCAGCGAATTTAGCTTACGATAATCAATGCAAAGGCGGACCTATCCATTTTTTTTTCCGGACCACCACGATTGGCGATGACTAAGGGGACTCTGATTCTTGAATCACTCCTGCATCAAGGAGTGTTTTCAGATGTTTTCTTACTGCCTCGTAATCGTTTGGGTGAATTGGTCTGGACTTTTGTTTAAAGGGTGTTTCGTCTTTCAGGTTTATGTGGTGCTTCACTTTGGATGCGTGTCCAAAATCGAGATCGTGTTGGGCGAAAACATCAGCATAAACATATAGACTCTGGGTTATCCTATCCTTCCACTCTTTTGGGAGAGGGGAATCACCAAAGTCAAATGTTAGTTTTTCCTTGGTAGGTTCACTGACTGGCTGAGACGTGACAGTGCAACATTTCACATGATCAAAATTTTTGGTTGAAGCAGGTGAGCTGTCATATATCTCCTCAGAAGTGTGAAGCTCGGCAAGGACACAGTTGGAGGGGAGTGTCACATCATGATCAGTTTCATTCCTAATCCACACAGGCAATTTGTGGGGGCTCTGCTTAGGCAAGGTGACAAGACAGCACTCCACAAAGATTCCACCCGGCAGGATAGATAATTTTGGCTGTTCAACCACTGCACATTCTTCAAAGGAACTAGCCTTGACATAGCCCTCAAGAAGGACTCTCCCTTGAGCAGGTATCACTTGCTGCACTTTGTCGTTAAGGGTCACTAAACCCATTCTCCCTGAAGAGCTCACTTCTCTCCTTAGCTTAAGGGTGCGAAGGATTTGTCTATAGCCATAGACAGAAGACAGGTCGTTTGGGTTTTTCCCGTGACAATGTTCATCATACAGGACATCAAGTGCATTTGTTCCAATCAGTACAGGTAAGTCATAGTTAATGCGCAAGTCTGGGACTACTAGCGCTAAAGTAGAAACTTCAGGCTCAGTTTCAACAAAGCTCTTTGGAAACTTGAGGATGAGAGGTACGTAGCCCAAGTACGAACATTTTGGCCACTAGCACCCTCAACGTCCAGACCGTCAATGGGCTGAATGGGGTGTTCTGACAGATTGCTGTTGTAGAAGGAAGGAAACAGATACAGTGGTCACTTGAGACCCAGTGTCAAGGAGGCAATTACAGTTAGCTCCTGACACAATGACATCAGCTGTACAGTTCTGTCCTACAAGCCCTTTAGGTAGCTTAATTTGGCGCTCCACTTTGTGAGGGTTACTTGAGGCTTTAGTCAAGGGTTTTGTTTTGGGACATTTATAATTTATTTCAGTTCCTGATAGTCCCTCCTCAGAAACTGAGTTCAGTTTAAATCATGCCTGTTTTGTTCTTCCCAGGCTTGTTGTTTTTGTCTCAACTCTTTACGTTTTATCTCAACTAGCTCAGGATTGGGTTCATTACTGCAGGAGGATGCAATGTGGCCCTCCTCGCCACACTTGAAACAATATCCTGGGCAAGGCTTTCTTGTGAGCTTTGACTCACCTGAGGATGAGGACTTTTCTTCGGTTGAGGCCTTGGTTTTAGACTTTAATCTCTGGCTTGGCTTAGCAGAAGCCTGTCTTGAGCTGCTGCTTAAGGATGCTTTCAAAGAAGCTATTTGGGCCTGTAGCTTTGCAAGTTGCTTTTCCAACTTAGGTGCATTGAGGGGGGCTGTCCGATCTGCAGCGGCTTCTGTGTCTATGTCATCAGTGACATGGTCTCCTACTGAAAGAGAATTTGACTGGACTTTGGATTTAGGAACCCCCAAGTGCTGTCTCATGCGGCTGGACTTAGCAGCTTGCCGGTCCACCTCAATACGTAGCAAAAGAAGTAACTCATAAAATGGGGGCGGGCTGTTTTTCTTCTGCTCAAGCTGGAGACTTGTAATTAGGCTGTTATTCCAGCAACCTCTACAGAATTGCTTGAGAAGTTAACGCCCTGACTCACTGGCCGCAATGCCACCTCTTTTGACTACTTGACTCAGGGCTGTCTGCAGACGTTGCAGATACACAGAAGGCTTTTCACCTGAGTTCTGGTTGGTGTTCAAGAATTTTGCAAAGAGTTCATCCCCGTCATCGACAATGCCATATGCGGAGTCGAGAAGACAAAGATAGTCATGGGGAGTAGAGTTAGGCCCAAGGTGCTTAACCACATTAGCAGCGGGCGGAAGAAGGCTCTCCACTATCTTCCTGATAGTATGTTTGTCAGACACGGTGGCATCGGTGAGGTGGAACTTAACATTGTTGCGCCATGTGTCGTAGTCAGACTCTAAATAGGGACAAGGGACTTTTCCTGAGAATGGTCTGAGATTGGTATGGCCATGATACTGAGAAGATATGTCGTTATTCTTAATGACGTGTTCGACCACTACCTTCTGCACTTCTGGAGTGATGAGCTGCTCTGAAGGTAAGTAGAGGGTTTGTTTCCTATGTGAGGGTGATGCCTCTCCACCTGCAGTAAATTGAAATGAGTCACCTGCATGGGGGTGGGTCAGATCACTACTTATTTTCATAGGAGGTTGGTTAACATTGGCAGGGGGTTCAGTTTGGTCTGGGCTGCTAGCAGGCTGGGGTTCTAGGCTAGCATTTGCTACATTTAATTCAGTTGTGTCATGGCCCTTGGTAGACTCCTGAATTCTAGCCAGCTCATCTATCAAAACCTTCGCAAAGACTGCTCCACTTAGCTTAGCAATATCCCTCAGCTCAGTCAAGTAACACCGGGTTAAGCTTGAACTTCTGTCAGCAGCACACAGCTCAGAGAGAAGCTGAATATGGGGGACAACATTTGGGTTACTACTTGGTCTTTTACACGGCAAGGTTTCCTGAAGGAACTGAATGGCTTCGCCTGACCCGAATTCCACAATGGCTGTGTCTTTAAACTGGGGCTCAGAGCTGGTTACCTTAATTATCCTTCCAATTGAACCAAACTGCCCTAAATACTCCATAACTTCATTGTCTGCCTCATCACCAGTTACACCTCCTACTAAAACAGAATCAGGTACTTTTACGTTTTGAGACTGAATTACATCCATATTTACCCTTTGACAGCAAAGTAAATTCAGGCAATTTACCAATGGTCACAGATGGAATGCAATAGATGTGCCAAACTGTTCAACTTTCACTAAGGACTCAAAACCACTCCTGGCTGGCTCGCCAAGATTTGTGTAGCGCCCGTAGTGCTAACCAATACCAGAATAGGGCAACTAACATCTACCTAGGTCCGGAATGTGGTCTGCCTTGAGTGACTCACAAAAGAGTTAGTATTGAGTTGAACAGTTGACAGTTTTATTGCCTCAGGGAACGCAACAATAAACACAGCGCTGTAATGTACCAAGAATGAAAATAAAATAAAAAAAATAGAGCTCTTTCAATAATAAAAGAAAAGAAAATGTCCACGTGAGCTGACACTTCAGCTCAATGCTCCTTAGATTGAGGAGTATGAAATTGAGATCAGAGTTCAGTTCCTGGTCCTTTTGGTGTGTGTGAATAAAGTCTACTACTACCAGAGTACAGTTAATAGCGTAATTGTATTCTTATCTGTATCCTGTCTGAACAAAGCTAGTCCGACGTCCTCGGTGGCTGGTCCCACGGTTGGCCACACCGTTCTCACAACCATCCACCGTCACTCTGGGCTGGGCTCGCCATCTTTGATTCATCCATTTCTCTTGTGGTAGTCAAAGTAACAAAAAAAACCAACCTGCACAAGCAGTGTAAAGTAGTAAGTTATTCTGTTCTATTTCTCCATTTCTTCCATTTAGTGCATATTACAGCGTATGACCAATGGCTAAAGACATACCTTGCTTACTGTAAAATCTATTTTAGCACTAAATGCATATCATGAACTTTTCCATATCAACAATTTATAATTAACATTGACAAATTAATTACTTATCATCACATTTATATGTAACATATTTTTCCTTAGCTGCTTTTAAGATAACACATTTCTTAATATTAACACTTTTAAAATGAATTGAATTAAATTAAATTATCAGTACTAACACATTTAACATGTACATTGTAATGAACCAAATCAACCACTGTAGTTGGCTACAGATCATCAGTGTGTCATTAATATTTAACTCCACTAACTGAATGTTTTAATACCAACAAAAATGAATGTATTGCACTTTAGCTTCAAACACTCCCACCAAGCTATAAATCCTCCTTAATACAATACAATGAACCACTTCAACCAAAATAACTATTAGCTTGGTGCTTAGCAATTAATGATTAACGATAGCGATTAGCTAGCGATCTTTTGAGAGCATAAATACAATGATACAATATGCACCAAAGTACACTGAAACATTAGACAACAGTCTTATAATCCCGATTGGTTTTTATGTTAAGTATCTGAACTTTACAGTGTTTTTTCTGCTCACTGCGGTTAACAACAGGCTAGCAAAAACATGTTTCAACTCACCGGAGTTTCAAAAAACAACAACCCGACAGAGCCTGCTCCTCTCATGCTCACAGTTGATGCTCAGCAATGAAGGTGTTTATCAGTGAATATAATCAAAGTTCCACATTATTATGTGTGTTTCATACCAGCAATTGTTCACAGCTTACACACAATCGTCTTCAGGACGTTTTTTTTTTTAAAGAGATCAACAAGAACGTGAGCACTGCACGTAGCGCTCTCTAGCAATCCTGATACAGTCTGTTCATAACGCTCTAGTATACTGCGCTCTAGTGTATTACGCTCTCTGATGGCACAACATGAAACTACACCTCTAAACAACATATATGGTTTTAGTAGCCCTATTTTCCATATGGGTTACACCTGTGTTGTTTTTTGCTTCAGTAAAAAGAAATACAGTGAGGGAAAAAAGTTTTTGATCCCCTGCTGATTTTGTACGTTTGCCCACTGACAAAGAAATGATCAGTCTATAATATTAATGGTAGGTTAATTTGAACAGTGTGAGAGAATAATAACAAAAAAATCCAGAAAAACGCATGTCAAAAATTTTAATTGCATTTTAATTAGGGAAATAAGTATTCAACCCCCTCTCAATCAGAGATTTCTGGCTCCCAGGTGTCTTTTATACAGGTAACGAGCTGAGATTAGGAGCACACCATTAAAGAAAGACACCTGTTCACAGAAGCAATCAATCAGATTCAAAACTCTCCACCATGGCCAAGACCAAAGAGCTGCCCAAGGATGTCAGGGACAAGATTGTAGATCTACACAAGGCTGGAATGGGCAACAAGACCATCGCCAAGCAGCTTGGTGAGAAGGTGACAACAGTTGGTGTGATTATTCGCAAATGGAAGAAACAAAAATTAACTGTCAATCTCTCTCGGTCTGGGGCTCCATGCAAGATCTCACCATGTAGAGTTGCAATGATCATGAGAACAGTGAGGAATCAGCCCAGAACTACACAGGAGGATCTTGTCAATGATCTCAAGGCAGCTGGGACCATAGTCAAAAAGAAAACAATTGGTAACACACTTCGCCGTGAAGGACTGAAATCCTGCAGCGCCCGCAAGGTCTCCCTGCTCAAGAAAGCACATGTACAGGCCCGTCTGATGTTTTCCAATGAACATCTGAATGAATCAGAGGAGAACTGGGTGAAAGTGTTGTGGTCAGATGAGACCACAATTGAGCTCTTTGGCATCAACTCAACTCGCTGTGTTTGGAGGAGGAGGAATGCTGCCCATGACCCCAAGAACACCATCCCCACCGTCAAAAATGGAGGTGGAAACATTATGCTTTGGGGGTATTTTTCTGCTAAGGGGACCGGACAACTTCACCACATCAAAGGGACGATGGACGGGGCCATGTACTGTCAAATCTTGGGTGAGAACCTCTTTCCCTCAGCCAGGGCATTGAAAATGGGTATTCCAGCATAACATTGACCCAAAACACACGGCCAAGGCAACAAAGGAGTGGCTCAAGAAAAAGCACATTAAGGTCCTGGAGTGGCCTAGCCAGTCTCCAGACCTAAATCCCATAGAAAATCTATGGAGGGACCTGAAGGTTCAAGTTGCCAAACGTCAGCCTCGAAACCTTAATGACTTGGAGAAGATCTGCAAAGAAGTGTGGGACAAAATCCCTCCTGAGATGTGTGCAAACCTGGTGGCCAACTACAAGAAACGTCTGACCTCTGTGATTGCTAACAAGGGTTTTGCCACCAAGTATTAAGTAATGTTTTGCAGAGGGGTCGAATACTTATTTCTCTCATTAAAATGCAATTCAATTTATAACATTTTGACATGCGTTTTCCTGGATTTCTGTCTCTCACTGTTCAAATTAACATACCATTAAAATGATAGACTGATCATTTGTTTGTCGTTGGGCAAACGTACAATATCAGCAGGGGATCAAATACTTTTTTCCCTCAGCCGATTTAAAAAAAAAATGTAATCAGATTAATAAATAATCCTCCTTTTCCACCACCCTAGTTTTCAGTATCGGCAAAATCCGAACTTTTTATCAACTCAACTGATTTAAACAGCTCCTGACCTTGAAAGCTTCAAAGATCCTCTTGAAGAAGATGAAATTGGGGTCGTATATCTCTGGCTCTGCTGTGACATACTCAATCTCCACTTCTGGCTCTTTCTCACGGTTCTCTTCTTTCTTCCTGTTCTCCTCCTGCTCCTTTTCCTGCTCACGCTTCTTCTTTTTGTTCTTCTTCCGGTTCCTGCGCTTGCGATTCTTCTGCATGTAAAACAGGAAGACAGTCAGTGTTCAGAACATCAAGTTAAAGCAATGACACTTGCAAATACTGACAAAACGTGCAAGGACACCTACATCTTTTTTAGAAAGAGCACTTTCGTCATCCTCATCAGAGTATCGAGCAGAGTTGTTCATGCCCATCTCTTCATCATCATCTTCCTCCTCTGAAGAAGAAATCACACACAAACACAATTTAACAGCAACTAATTATTTTGATTAACTAAGGAATTACCAATAACATCAAGCTTGCTTTCTTCAAAAGCCACTCATGAAATTGCTACATGAGAGTTCATAAGTCATATTGTGTTACGATGTGCATAAAAGCAATATTTGGGCTAATTGTTTTTCCATTTACACCTTTCAAAACGGGAAGCTTTTCAGTGCTGCTGTAACAAAATGAACAGTTTTAAGTGTAACTGATGCTTTACAGTATGGCTGGGCAATATGGCTGCAAAAATTATATCTCAATAATTTTTAGCCTATTGACAGCATTCGATATAATTATGTTTTTGCTCTGAATTGGCTCAAAAGTATTTTTTTTAAATCAGAGGAACCATCACTTCATCCAAACAACCACTGTAGCCAAGTAGATTAAATATGCTAAAGGAAATAAAATAATTTTTATTGATATGCACTTTTATATATAAAATTATTTTGTGCAAGATGTGTAAAAAGTACTTATTTTTTTGGAACCCAGTGAATATTGCATAATACTAAATGATTACTGTTGGACCCAGTCAAGTTTATTCTTATAATATAATACTGGATTATCATTATTATTTTGAGGATTAAATTTGTTTAATATAAAATAATATTTCCATTATATTTACTTGACCTTCACATGGAGCTTTTATTTGGACACTTCTTAACCTGGAGCTTTTATTTTGACACTTCAGATTCAACAGGAGCGTTTATTTTGACACTTCAGATTCAACAGGAGCTTTGATTTTGACACTTCAGATTCACCTGGAGCTTTTATTTAGACACAGAAAGTGTTGCATGTATCTGACATGTGTACAATGTTCTGCAGCTGGTGAAACATGGTCATCTCCTTTTCTGTTTTACTGTGCCATCTTTGTAGATTTATATAATAACTTGGAGTGGTTTCTAATTTTTGGAATTGCATGAATGCTTGAACTTCATGTACTTTTCTTTCACAATGCATGTTTATCTGTCTTTAATTGCAGCTTTCTGCAGTTTAATTATCTCATATGACCATATTGTCATTTTGGTGTTGTTTTGATTAATTGTGCAGCCCTGGGGAATTGTGAAATTATTTAACCGATGCTTCTTATGAAAAATAATGGCCAAAAAAAAAAAAAAAAAAAAAAAGAGCACATTAAAGCAATCGCGATATTCACAGTATTGCATAATTTTATCTTGTTAGAAAAATACTCTTGATTATATTGTAATTATTCTACAGTGGGTACGGAAAGTATTCAGACCCCCTTAAATTTTTCACTGTTTGTTATATTGCAGCCATTTGCTAAAATCATTTAAGTTCATTTTTTTTCCTCATTATTGTACACACAGCACCCCATATTGACAGAAAAACACAGAATTGTTGACATTTTTGCACATTTATTAAAAAAGAAAAACTGAAATATCACATGGTCCCAAGTATTCAGACCCTTATTTAGTAGAAGCACCCTTTTGATCTAATACAGCCACGAGTCTTTTTGGGAAAGATGCAACAAGTTTTTCACATCTGGATTTGAGTATCCTCTGCCATTCCTCCTTGCAGATCCTCTCCAGTTCTGTCAGGTTGGATGGTAAACGTTGGTGGACAACCATTTTCAGGTCTCTCCAGAGATGCTCAATTGGGTTTAAGTCAGGGCTCTGGCTGGGCCATTCAAGAACAGTCACGGAGTTGTTGTGAAGCCACTCCTTCATTATTTTAGCGGTGTGCTTAGGGTCATTGTCTTGTTGGAAGGTGAACCTTCGGCCCAGAGCACTCTGGAGAAGGTTTTCACACAGGATATCCCTGTACTTGGCCGCATTCATCTTTCCCTCGATTGCAACCAGCCGTCCTGTCCCTGCAGCTGAAAAACACCCCCACAGCATGACGCTGCCACCACCATTCTTCACTGTTGAGACTGTATTGGACAGGTGATGAGCAGTGCCTGGTTTTCTCCACACATACCGCTTAGAATTAAGGCCAAAAACTTCTATCTTGGTCTCATCAGACCAGAGAATCTTATTTATCACCATCTTGGAGTTCTTCAGGTGTTTTTTAGCAAACTCCATGCAGGCCACTCTGCCATAAAGCCCCGACTGGTGGATGGCTGCAGTGATGGTTGACTTACTACAACTTTCTCCCATCTCCCGACTGCATCTCTGGAGCTCAGCCACAGTGATCTTTGGGTTCTTCTTTACCTCTCTCACCAAGGCTCTTTTCCCCCGATAGCTGAGTTTGGCCGGACGGCCAGCTCTAGGAAGGGTTCTGGTCGTCCCAAACATCTTCCATTTAAGGATTATGGAGGCCACTGTGCTCTTATGAACCTTAAGGGCAGCAGAATTTTTTTTGTAACCTTGGCCAGATCTGTGCCTTGCCACAATTCTGTCTCTGAGCTCTTCAGGCAGTTCCTTTGACCTCATGATTCTCATTTGCGCTGACATGCACTGTGAGCTGTAAGGTCTTATATATACAGGTGTGTGGCTTTCCTAATCAAGTCCAATCAGTATAATCAAACACAGCTGGACTCAATTGAAGGTGTAGAACCATCTCAAGGATGATCAGAAGAAATGGACAGCACCTGAGTTAAATATATGAGTGTCACAACAAAGGGTCTGAATACTTAGGACCATGTGATATTTCAGTTTTTCTTTTTTAATAAATGTGCAAAAATGTCAACAATTCTGTGTTTTTCTGTCAATATGGGGTGCTGTGTGTACAAAAATGAGGAAAATAAATGAACTTAAATGATTTTAGCTAATGGCTGCAATATAACAAAGAGTGAAAAATTTAAGAGGGTCTGAATACTTTCCGTACCCACTGTATATATCACCTACTTCAAAATGTATTTTATCATTCCCAGGCTGCCAGAGAGAATGGTGAAATAGGTAGTTCTGATGCATAAGCCTGTTACCGATATTTCATATATCAGAGATATCAGTATATATAAGATTTATATAAAACGATATATTGATAAGGCCAATTAGTTGGCATTTCGAGATTAACATTCAGCTCCAAAATGTACAGACAGCCTTGTCAATGAATGAACAATTTCTGTTTTCAAATTTGTTTGGTAAATTGAGTGAATATTGTTTTTTTTTTTTTTTTTTTTTACAGTATATCCATACTTTTTACTTGCATTCAATTGTATTACCATGTATATTTCTGCCACCCTGCTCTCTAGACTTTAGTAAAAAGCATTTAAATAATACAATATACTTAATTATATCATCAACAATAACAATTAGAATGATCAAAACGTATTAACGTCTGCCATGATTCATAATTAACCAACCCCTAACTTGGAAACACAAAGAAAGAGAATTTTCAGCTGGTAATTTCAACGTTGTGGTGCCATTTGTGTGCTCATCTCCTAAATATGACAGCATCTGAGGCCCAAGGTATACTTGGTCAGATGTGAATGTTAGCCGTCTGCGTACAGGACCCATGCAGCAAATTGTCACCAGCAGAGTGAGACACGTTTTTTCAAACCACACACACTCTGAACATGCAGTATGCACAAGTGCATGGAATTATTTTCACTAATTAGTGGGTCAACAAGGTGGCGACACTCAGTTGTGCCATTGCTATCACAAAGAAGTGCCAGTAGATATAATCGCCACTAAACAAATGGATACAACGGTGGAAAAAACAACAGTCGATGCGCATGTGTCAATACTTTGCACCGTCAAATAAAGTATACTTTGAATGGCTGAGCTTTCCACAGTACCCTTCCAAAACGAAGTATACTTTAGGCTTGAGGCTAAAATTGTATGTGGATCACAAATCAGTTTCTTATTAAAACCTGTAGGGGCAGTGCTGAGCTGCTCCTGTCTCATTTCCTTCAGCTGCAGGATCTTCTCCAGAGCCTGAGGAATCTTCAGCCCAATGCCCACATCTTCACCCTGCCACACCTGAACAAACAAAAATACAAATGCCACTGATTAATGTGTCAAATACTCTCAAACAGATGTGTTGAGTCATTCCTTGTTTCACACCTCTCTGACATCTTCTCCAGGAGGGGGCGGGACCTTCTGCTTCTGATTGGCAGACTGGGGAGCCACAGAAACACCCGGAGGGGGCAGACCGCTCTGTGACCCAACTGCAATAGGCATGATAAAAAATAAAACAATCAGGGTTAGATGTAACAAAAGCTCACGGATCGAAATATATTAATCACAATCTCCCTTTAATAAAAACAAACAGCCAATCAGCTTCACAGATTCTCATGATGCAGGTCTAAATTGGCAATTTCGAAATAAGTGCACAAAGGACACCCAAAAAAAGTGATTTGATCTGATGGGGAATCTTTTGTCAACTGAATTTCAGCTCAGTCACATTGCAATTACAAATAAATTCTTAATGCGTCAATTTTTCAACAATTCCTTTGATAATTGCTGGAAGTTCCTCTGTACAGAATTGACAAAAACAGGACATGCTCCCTCCAGCTCTGGATGGAATATTCAATATGACTCCATATAGGGATCAACAATATATCATGACTATACTGGATATCGGCCAATATTGTGTTACAATTATTCCATTTATCTAATTAGCTTATTTTATGTCATTGCAGAACTCTCCAGCTATCCAAGAAGTTTTAAAACCACATTAAATGTAACATTTAGAGAACTATTTCTTGAAAATGCTTTCCTTTTAAGAGTGCATATTAGAATTAGTTGCTGTTTAGATGTCTGTTCATGCATATTATGTTGAGATGCCTAACATCACTTCAGTAGGATATAAAACTGTTGATTTGAATTTTAGTGTTTTACTTTTTTTTTCTTACAGTAGTATTGTGTGTTTGTTTTTTTTTAATGCCATGCCGACATGTAGTGTATTTATTTAATCAATCACATAAAAATAATTATGGACCAGAATTTCTGATTTTGTAGTAGTAGGCTTTACACATTACTATACACTTCCAGAGTGAGGAAAAAGGCTGGTAAAATCACTCTGGACCCCACTCACCCAGCCCACTACCTTTTTGAACTGTTACCTTCTGGCCGGCGCTTCAGAGCTCTGAACACCAGAACTGTCAGACACAGGAACAGTTTTTTCCCTCAGGCCATCCATCTAATGAACAATTATATTGCCCCATTGAGCAATAATTATGTGCAATACACAGTTTAATTTTAATTTATATTATCCAACTTATCCACTTCTGCCATTACTTACATTGCTCTGTACATAATATACAGGTTTTTGTTCTTTATATAACAGATTGTATTAGATTTGCACTACATGTGTGTATGTGGGTATGCATGAAGGTGAGTGTATGTACGTATATGTATAATTATTTATTTTGTGTTCTTTTTTGTTTTTAATTACCTATGTCTTGCTGCTGTTTTTGGTATTGTTTGTATTGTTGTTGACTGGAAGCTCCTGTCACCTAGACAAATTCCTTGTATGTGTAAGCATACTTGGCAATAAAGCTGATTCTGATTCTGATTACAGATACATATTGGAACCATGCAAGGTTTTGCATTCACTTTTAACTTTATTTTCAGATTCTGAATTTTTGTGCATTGGTGCAAAAATCTGAGAAAGCATCATGGTACATGTGTGAATTGGATTTTGCCTCTGCCCACTTTGATTTCACAGTATTGAGTCTTTCTTTCAAATGCCACTTTGTTGGAGCTTTTGTAACGCTGCACAGCTCGATTACAGTATGAAAGCTGTGGGGCAGCTAACCTCTGAGAGGAGGAATGGGGGGCAGGAGGTTTGGTCGTGGTCCCAGTTCAGATCCTCTTGTGCCTGGTGGCCCCTGCTGGATTTTAGCAATTTCTTGCTGCCTTTCATGTTGCAACAGCACATCAGCCTGAGAGACAGAGAGAAACACTAAATTTAAGACCATCAAACCTTATTCATTTATTATTTCAGATCAACTAATAATACAACCAATACCTGTATACTCTATCTATACTACATAATGTTTTCATGTACTAAAGCTGACTTAACAGGACAGAAATATTTAGGTGAATGAACATACTGATATTTTAATACACTTGCTAACCTTGTGTAACAAACTTTATTAACGGTACATCACCAATAGCAAAACAAGAGATTTTTCTCACCCGTTTCTGCTGCTCTAGAAGCTCTTGTTCCTTCATCTGCTCCTTCGTCCCACGTGAATCACCCTAAAACACAACACGTTTATAAAGTCAAGCACTTCTACACTCCGCAAAAACATAAATGTATATTATATATCATGACGGTGTTTCTTCCTTTTCCCCTCTTCTCACCTTCCTCTGCAGTTTCAGTCACATTTCACATCAATACACTCACCTAAAGGATTATTAGGAACACCTGTTCAATTTCTCATTAATGCAATTATCTAATCAACCAATCACATGGCAGTTGCTTCAATGCATTTAGGGGTGTGGTCCTGGTCAAGACAATCTCCTGAACTCCAAACTGAATGTCAGAATGGGAAAGAAAGGTGATTTAAGCAATTTTGAGCGTGGCATGGTTGTTGGTGCCAGACGGGCCAGTCTGAGTATTTCACAATCTGCTCAGTTACTGGGATTTTCATGCACAACCATTTCTAGGGTTTACAAAGAATGGTGTGAAAAGGGAAAAACATCCAGTATGCGGCAGTCCTGTGGGCGAAACTGCCTTGTTGATTCAAGAGGTCAGAGGAGAATGGGCCGACTGATTCAAGCTGATAGAAGAGCAACTTTGCGTGAAATAACCACTCGTTACAACCGAGGTATGCAGCAAAGCATTTGTGAAGCCACAACACGCACAACCTTGAGGCGGATGGGCTACAACAGCAGAAGACCCCACCGGGTACCACTCATCTCCACTACAAATAGGAAAAAGAGGCTACAATTTGCAAGAGCTCACCAAAATTGGACAGTTGAAGACTGGATAAATGTTGCCTGGTCTGATGAGTCTCGATTTCGGTTGAGACATTCACATGGTAGAGTCAGAACACATGGCGTAAACAGAATGAGAACATGGATCCATCATGCCTTGTTACCACTGTGCAGGCTGGTGGTGGTGGTGGTGTAATGGTGTGGGGGATGTTTTCTTGGCACACTTTAGGCCCCTTAGTGCCAATTGGGCATAGTTTAAATGCCACGGCCTACCTGAGCATTGTTTCTGACCATGTCCATCCCTTTATGGCCACCATGTACCCATCCTCTGATGGCTACTTCCAGCAGGATAATGCACCATGTCACAAAGCTAGAATCATTTCAAATTGGTTTCTTGAACATGACAATGAGTTCACTGTACTAAAATGGCCCCCACAGTCACCAGATCTCAATCCAATAGAGCATCTTTGGGATGTGGTGGAACAGGAGCTTCGTGCCCTGGATGTGCATCCCACAAATCTCCATCAACTGCAAGATGCTATCCTATCAATATGGGCCAACATTTCTAAAGAATGCTTTCAGCACCTTGTTGAATCAATGCCACGTAGAATTAAGGCAGTTCTGAAGGCGAAAGGGGGTCAAACACAGTATTAGTATGGTGTTCCTAATAATCCTTTAGGTGAGTGTATAATAATGTAACATTTCACATGCAGTGCTGTCGATCTCACCTGAGGAGCTCTGTCGTCGTGCTGCATCATGCTGGGTGGCTCGATGCCCATGTGTATGGGTGGAGGGCCGCCCATCATGTTCATGGCCTGCATCATGTTCATGCCTGGCGGCAGGGGCATGGAAGGCATTGGGGGCATGGGCGGCAGGCCTGGCATCTAAGAGTAACCCAGAAAAGAGCAGAAGCAAAGAAGCTGATTGGATAAGAATAAGGATGCACCGAAAACGCCAATAAAAGTCAGTTTTGCTTTTCAGCTGAAAAAAAAAAAAGGCCAGAAATCTTAGCAGGAAGAATTACTTTAACAGTCCTGCTAACAGGAAAAGGCAGATGATGTTGTAATAGCCAAGAATCCATTTACAAGTTAATTCGAGACCATTGTTAGCATAGCATTTTTCTACACAATATGGTGTTTATCAAATGTTTATATTTCATACTAGAACAATTTAGAAAACTGTATCATTTTAAAGTGTATTTAAAAATATTTTGAAATTTCATTCTCAGTTGTCTGCCAAGAATTAGTATTTCGGGGCATCATTTAGTAAGACAAGCCTGAGAAATTGGTAAACTCACAAAATAGTACACAAAGATGCAAATTCATGCCATTAATATTCTTATTATGCAATAACGTTTTTCTAAAATCAATAAGGCACTCAAGGCTGCTAGTGAAAATTATGATAATTCTTGATAGCAAATGTAAATTTCCATTTGTAAAAACTTTCATTTCTGATATGTGTACCGCATTGTACTCACAATCACCTGCAATTCATTCTTGTTCAACACGCAATTACAGATATCTATAATTACTTCCTAGTTAAAATTCCACACCAACTAGGTACTTACTAGTAACTTATTATTATTTAAATCAATAATTTGTTACTAGTGCAAATGTCAAATCCTGACACCAACAACTGAAGTACAACTGCCGGTAGTAAAAAATTCTATAATTTTTTTTTTTGTATCTGTCATTTTGGATTTCACTAGTGCCAATGTTAATTTTAGATAACTTTAATGAGATTGTAACTACTAAGAAAGCCTTTTACTATATCTTTAATACTTCTTCAATGTACTTGTATCTGAAATCATTTAAAAAAAAATATCTGAAATTAATATTCCCAAGTGAAAACCAAATAAAAGATATACAAATTTGCATTTTTACTATTTGTAATTCAATTGTTAATATAAGGAATGGACATTTGCACTAGAAAGCAAGCAATTACTGATTTCAAAATTCTTGTTTTTACTACAAGTAGTGCATTGCTAATATGTGAAATTGGAATTTCAAATAGTAATTAATTATCGATATCTGTAATTGCAATTGGAACAGAAGTGAAAGACAGATCAATGTGAAAATGTACTAGTGAAAATCCAGTTACAGATCAATGTTTTTGAACAGTTTCAATTGCATTTTTGATATCAATAATTACATTTTTTAGAGTGCAAAACAAACTAGCATTTGCACATTAGTAAGTCCACTGCTGCTGATATCAAGAACAACCATTTTATCTAGTGAAAATGTATTATAGATATCTGTAATTCATATCCCGCACACATGATTATAGGTCAATTCTTGCCATAATAAACACAATATTGAACAGAGATGCTGCAGTACCGTTGTCATGACCTTATCTCCTCCTGACATGTTTGGCTTAGTCAAGATCATCCCAGACTGTGGGCAAAATAAAATATAATGTCATACGTGGGTAAGAAATTAAAAATACAATTAGACTTTGCAGATAAACCCCAGAATCACTTACTTGAGCAAAAGCTTTCAATCTGTCTATGAGCTCCTCTCTGGGGCCTGAATGAACACAGAATATATATATATATATATATATATATATATATATATATATATATATATATATATATATATATATAAATAAAAAACACTATTTGAATATGTGCTACATTGTAACTACAATATCGACATTAATGCAGCAATCGAGTGTAATAAAAGTTCTTGCAGGGTCCCCAATCTTTTCAAGCCACAATTTTCCAAGACATTTTATGTGCCCAACAAGTGTAATATTTAAGCAAAAACACTTGTCCATTTAAATCGAGCTTTTATTTTTAGTAGTTTTGACAGATGATTTCATATTCAATAAAATCAGACACTTTTTTTTTTTAATTATCACACTATGACATATCACAATTTTAAATGTACATTCAAACATAATTTGTCATATTCCATGATTTCTACTTACTACATGTTGTAACTGCAGAATAAGCGAACTCCGATCGTTGAATTACTGAAAATGAATTCACATTCCGAGATGTTATGGCCAAATCACCACGGTACGAATCTAGTGTGAATTGTTTTCTCTTTTTTTTTTTTAAATAAGTGGTCCGACTATCATCATTATCTAAAGTTTAAACTAGCAGGGATGCAAACTCATGAGGGTCAAAAAAGTTGAGACAATCCATGGACATGTTTTCCGGGGTTATTTTTTTTTAAAGAATATGCTAAAAGCACCTGATTCATGTCTAGAAAATTATCTGCACAATTGTGCAGAATTAGCTGCAAATGTAAAGGGTATTTTGGTGTGGCTTGTTTCTGTTTCACAAATATATTCAGATTCAAGAATTGATCAGTCTAGTGACTCCTTTGGAGATGCCACTAGGTGGCAACATATGAAAGTCTAATGTGCTATGAGTTATTGAATCATTTCAAATGTTAAGGACCGAAATCTGCCAAGAGACTTTATAGTGTTTAAGTATTATAAGAACAAATAGATCTATAATTTCCACTCGGTCTGTGAACTGACGAGCATGACTTTTGTAGGGCTCACAGTTTAGGAGCGGGTTTGGTTATTAGCAATAATTAATAACTAATTAATAGTCACAATGGAGGCCCACCATCTTTGAAAGCCCCTGCCCTAGTGAGTAAGCGCCCTTAAAGCCAATTTATACTTCTGCGTCAAATTTACGGCATAGGCTACACATAGCTATGGTGGTTACGGCATAGCCTACGCCATAGCCTGATGCGCACCTCCTCAAAAATGTTACCGTGTGTCGCGTTGACACAGACTACAACAGCTGTGATTGGTCCACTTTAACCAGAGACAACCCCAAGGATGATAACAAGGATGTCTGAGGTAGCGTCGCATTTTATCCAAGATTATTTCCAAATATATATCACATTGTATTTAGACTCAGGACCATTAAAGCAATTGTCTCAATCAGGAGCATCTGATGTGTTTTTTTGTGTTTAATAATAATAATACGTTTATTTTATATAGTGTCTTTCTTGAACCTAAGGTCACTTTACATGAAAGCAAATACATGAAACAGCAAATGGATAGATAACACAAACACTATAAAAAAGAAAAAAAAAAATCCCAAACAAGCAGCCAAGAGATAACACTGAGTGAAGTAATTTGTTTTAGATGTGATTTAAATGAGGAGAAAGTAGTGAGTTCCCGAATGGGGTTGTGGAAGAGCATTCCAATGTCGAGGAGCAACAGTCATATATGACCTACCTCCCATTGGAGACAACCTGAACTTCGGGATAACAGGAAATTTGCACCAAAAGACCGTAGCGTGCGAGTGGGAATAGAAGGGCAAAGCAACTCAATAATGTACTGAGGAGCAAGTGTGTGAAGTGCCTTGAAAGTTATCAACAATATCTTGTATCGAATGCGATAGGTAATTGGTAGCCAATGGAGCTGTTGCAGAATGGGAGTGATGTGTGCAGACTTTTAACTGGAAGTAACAACTGTAGCTGCAGAATTGTTGGTGAATTGCTGGTGTATTGTAGGTGAAGATGTATTTCATGAAGTTAGTGAAGTTTAGAAAAGTTAATGAAGAGATAAGTTTACTCCACGTTGTAGTAAGTGTTATGGAGCTGTGAATTTATGAGCATGCCATGCAAGAAAACAGGAAGTGTGCACAATAAACATTGAAAACTGTAGTTCAATATCTTTTCTGGATACTCGAAAATTATACGATAGAAATTTGCTAAAATAAATTCTGAGATGTTCAACATCTCTTCATAAATTTCAACCATTTTACAATATTTAATATAGATTTGTACTCTCAAAGACATCATTTGTGAGGCAAACGTGTGTTGGAGCCGAGTTTATGCTGACGCATCACTTCATAGACTTCAATGTATTCAGCAGCACTGACACAATTCATGTAACATCCCCTAAACGTGTAGAAGCATCAGTCACTTTTACACATTAACAGCCCTTCCGCCATTTTCTCTCCATGATGAACAAGGTAGACTCAAATAACGATGCTGAAGTAAATGAACAACATGCCCCTCTCATTCATTCTGTCAGTACAAGTACCAGGTCATTCAGTTTGTTTACGAATGCCGCTTTTGCATGCGCCTCTGAAGCCAAGCACGCGATTGGTCGTAGCTGTAACCATTCAAGAGATATGCCTCGGTTGGTCCACGATTGCCAAGCACATGATTGGCTGCTGCTGTAATCAATCATGAGGGTGTAAGCGCCCGTTCACAATGCGCAGCCGCCAGCTGCAGAAACGAGTCCGATCGTTACCATGTCTTTGTGCTTGTAACGGAAACCTTGCTAATAACACAGTCAAATGTTATGTTAATATTTTCCAGGACAAATCATTAAAATTCCCCATTTAAAATATATAAATGCAAAAGAACACAACAACTCAAGAAGTTTGGTGCACTAACCAGAGGAAATAACAGGCTAACCTGCTAATGTTAGCTATCAAGATAAAGATTGACTAAAACATCCGCAAATGTCTTCTTATTAAACATATATAACTCACCCATATTAGGAGCTCCAAACTCCACCAGTTTAGCCTGTAACTCGCCGTGGCTCCATGAATTTAATCCGGCGTTTGATTCAGAGCCCGGCGGCCCGACGGTCGCCATGATGAACCTCTGCAGGCACAAACACGATCACTTCACACAGAGGAATGACGGGAAGAACTGCAAAGAACTGCATCATGGTCATTGTAGTTCATAAGTGGGCTTGACGAACACAAACGTCCCCAGAGCGTTTTTTAAAAGTAACATTTCACCCCAAAATAAAATGTATCTCATCTTTTACTCACCCTCATGTCATCTCAGAAGTGTATGACTTTCTTTCTTCTGTAGAACACAAACGAAGATTTTAGAAGAATATCCCAGCTCTGTAGGTCCATACAATGCAAGTGAATGGTGGCCAGAAATTTAACGGTCCAAAAAGCACATAAAGGCAGCATAAAAGTAATCCATACGACTCTAGCGGTTAAATCTATGTCTTCAGAAGTGATATGATCAGTGCTTGACATTAACGTCCACCCACTCGCCAAATGAGGGTAGAAATCATCAGTTTTGGGTAACTCCGTCCCTCTTACTAGCCACTTAAGAGCCAAAGAAAATGTAATTGTATTTATCTCACGTTCAACGCTTTATAAGCAGTAAATATATGCCTCTCATAACTTACACGCACATATGAATGAAGCGTACATTCTCATGCACTGCCGCAGCGCACATCCGTGTGCTCCAGAGATAAGATCGGCAGAGTAAAATTTGCGTGATTTAGTCAGGCTTCACGTGATATCGCGGTGGCCACAAAACATATGTTACCCATTTGAATTCTACAGAGAACCTTCTCATATAAAGCTTTATATGGAGGAAGTCAAACCTCTCAAACTGCTAGACAGCCCTGATATTAAACAGCACTGATGAGATTGAGACAACAGTGTGCCATGCATCAACATTGATTACAAGTTTTTTTACAATACGTCATCATCCAAACTAAAAATGATAGGTGAGGATGAGAAACAGATCAATACTTAAGTCCTTTGTAACTATAAATCCACTTTCAAACATCCTATGTATGTTCACGAGTGTTCTTCTTCTGTTTTATTTTTTTGTGCATGTTCCCACCTACTGGGCTATTGTGCATATATGATTTATTTATTCTTTTCCTTTGCCTTATCCCTCCATTTTTTTCTCCTCCATGCCCAGTAGACCTGTGGCAATGAAGAATGCGAATCGCTAAAACACTGAAGAACTCGGTCCTCTCGTGAATATGCCTTGAAAGGCTGTCAAAGTGGAGATTTAGAGTATACAATTACTCTATAAAAATATTGATTTGTTTCTCATTCACACCTATCATATCAATTCTGAAGACATGGATTTGTCCAATGTCATATATAGATAACTTTATGCTGCCTTTATGTGCTTTTTGGAGCTTCAAATTTCTAGTCAACATTCACCTGCATTTAATGGACCAACAGATCTGAGATATTCTTGAAAAACTCTTTGTTTATGTTCAGCAGAAAAAGTTCAGCAGAGAAAGTCATTCACATCTGGGATGGGATGGTGAGTAAATCATGAGGCAATTTTCATTTTTGGCTGAGCTGTCCCTTTTATGGTTAATTTTGGGAACTCTCAAGGAACGTTCTTAGTGGGTTTAATTTTTTTTTAACTATAAACAACACATTCCGTTTTGCAATGAGGTTTTTATGTGAACCTAATTAGACTTACTTTGAAACATTTCTAATGGTTAGGATTTTTATTACCATAAAATAATAGCTATACCCAAAACATTGTTTTGATGTTTTTGTGTGTGTGTGTGTGTGTGTGTGTGAAACCCTAACATGAACTATTCTGTTTTTGGTGGATAATGACTATAACATTAGAGCCTAATACTATTATTTAATAAAATACTGGCTTACAATGCATGCAATTTAAATAGCATGTTTTATACTATTAACGTATGTAATTGAACACTCGGCCAAGCATTACATAGTTGTTGAATATTTCACAGGAATGCGTTTGCCATGTAGTGACGCAGGGTGGCAGACTTTCAAGGATAATGATCCCTTTCCTATGGCGTTTAATGTTGGACAAAACAGCGCAAGCGCAAAAACACAGCGCGCAAGTGAATTACAACAGTGTGAGCACCATGACACTCCCAAACTCAATTAAAAAAAAAAATTAAATCTCAAACTCGAGCACAAAAAAAAAAAAAAAAATTGATTGTACACACAAATTAACAAGTCACGAGCAGAAATAACAAAAAAGATCTGAACACACGTGCGAGTTATTTTCTACAAGCGCAGCTGAAATCTTTGCACACACAAGTCAGTTTTGACACTCAGGGGCGGGGCCAAATCCATTCTGTTAAAAAATGCTATTGGCTGCTGACCAAATCCTGTATTGATTGGCTGCATCTCTTCGAATCTCGTGATTGGCTGTTGTTGGACGAGGACAGACCTAAAGCGGGAACTTTTGTTTGTTTGTTTATTGACAAGAAAAAAACATACAAATCTCTCGTAGGGGAGAAATTAAGAAATATACCTAAATAGGAACAATACAATTATTGTCAGCTTAAATGAAAGAAAAGCATCCCCTACACAATTTTTAGCAAAAGGCTAAAGAAAAAATAAAAGCATCCTTTAGACGTAGCATACAAGTGGATATTTATCAAAACAATTGTCTGGATATATTACTAACCATCTTTCTTGCAATTTGACTAGACTTTACTTTTTTCAGTGAGGAAAAATAAAATTTTTAATTCATAAACATGAAAAGAAGGCTTTGAATATCTCCACTTACTATAATGAATATGATATTTACACATGAGAACAATCATATTAACCAAATCAGATAGGGATGAATCTACATTATCCATATAAAAGAGAATGTGTGATAAGTTAAACATCAGGATGTCATCAATCTTAAATGACAGCCAATTATGTCAATCAGACCAGAAGCTTTTGCCCTTAGGACATAAAAAGAACAAGTGTTCCAGAGTCTCATCAACTGCCTCACAAAATACACAGGGATCTACTTCAAATTTAAACCTCTTTCTAAGAGAGTCAGCAACTGGATATATTTTATAAATTATTTTAAAGTGAGTCTCTTTGACTTTAGGGGAAATGGGCCATTTGATGAATTTTAAATGTGGTTTATCTATGGACAAGGCATTCATATTTGGAACTTGTACACACAATCCTCTATAATAATCCAAAAACATTCTAGATTTATAAAAATCATTAATACATGTAAATTACATTCATTAATTACTAGATTTGGTAAGGTTGGTGAAAGTCTTATTCTCACATACATCAATGTGTTTTGGATTAACTGTTATAATGGTAACAGTATTGCTTTACACATCGTATTATATTCTCTATAAGTGTGGTTAAGATTATACTTGAGCAAAAAGCAATATGTTCCAAGAAGTTACTATTATCATCTAATATATCATTCCAAAACTCAATACCCTTCTCATACCAATCACTTTTAAAATTATGATTTCCTATTAATTGTAATGACCCTGTTATTCCATAGGGTGGATCCATGGGTAGAAAAATTGTGGGTAAATATAATTTTACAGTATTGGAGAAGTTGTTTGATAATTTAATAGGAATATAGTTACCTCAAAATCACATTTTAAAATAAATTCAAGCCCACCTATTTTATTAAATAGAGATATAGATATGTATATATATGTGTGTGTGTGTGTGTGTGTGTGTGTGTGTGTGTGTGTGTGTGAGTTTTCTGTCTTTGATAATAACTGAAAATAGGTGGAAAAACAGAATGCAGCAAGGCGTTTAGTGAACCTGTTGAGATTAAGTTAATGTTGAAGGGAACGTTAGTTTTTCACAAAAATGGTAAGTGTAGATAGCTAGATGTCAGATAGTTCCCAGCTTGTTTGTGTGGTACTGCAAGGGCCATCCACTGCTCATCAGCCTCTACATGAATTCATTATGTAGATGAAATGCAGGCTCAGAGAGGAAGCCAGTCAGGTAGGACCCTTGAGGCTGGGAAAGCACAGCAGGTGCAGCAGAATATGGCCAGGTTAGGAAATCAAATGTACATTAAGATTCTTATTACATGGCTCTCTGAAATGTTTGATTCTGATTTATCAGTCGCAACATTATATGACCAACAATGATCGTCGTCAGTAGCAAGGCTTTATAATGACCTCTCATATATATATATATATATATATATATATATGTATGTGTGTGTGTGTGTGTGTGTGTGTGTGTGTGTGTGTGTGTGTGTGTGTGTGTGTGTGTGTGTGTGTGTGTACACGCACACGCACACACACACACACACACACACACACACACACATACATATATAGCTGGCTCGTTTGTTCAGATCTGCGCGCGTGTGTGAGACCTATCATGACTCTCGGTTTTGTTATTTCTGCTCGCGAGTGGTTAATTTGTGTGCACAATCATATTTTTTGTGCTCGAGTTTGGGATTTGCAAGTTCTGCAGGTTTACATTTTACGTGCAAGCTGTGTCATGGTGCTCACACTTGTAATTCACTTGCGCGCTGTGTTTATGCGCTTGCGCTGTTTTGTCCAACATTTAACGCTATACCTTTCCAGTGTAATCTAGATAAACATGACATTAAATTGGTTAAGCGGGAAATAAAAGCTACTGAAAGTACATAAAAAAAAAGCATTCCAAGTATTAAAGGGTTGTGCTATATTGCAAAGCGAGGCGAAAATAATAGAGCGTTCCTGTCAAAACAAACCTTCAAGCGCGCGTGTCTCGTCTTTCCCATAAAATGTATTTTGACTGGACAAGTCGGCGCTGACGTAAATAACTCCACCCACTATCACTTCGTTAGCTGTGTAGTTGCTGTGTTCGAGCGGCTGTCAGTCACACAGTGCGCACTGCACAAACTTTCTGCTGCGGGCTGAGGGAAATCAGTGATATTTTCTTAATTTCTACACGGGCTCCACGTGTTTAAAAAATCAAGCAGTCATAACCTCTGCATAATCATTTGATAAAACTAGGAAGTGACTATAAATAAAGACACGAGGTAAGTCTGAACGCAACAATTCAAATGCTTTGACACTTTTCTCCTGTGTGAACCATGTATATTTTTATATGCAATATTTTTGCCACAACTGTTTTCCTTTCTCTATAATAACATTTGGATTGTTTAAAACAGAATTCATGCAAGTCTTTTAAAGATTTTAAATTAAACTTGCTGTTGTGATTAGGGTGAGTTTCTTAAATTACTGCTCTTATGGCTAATACTAGTGTCCTAAACACAGGAAGTGATAAAATCATGTTATTATGTAATTGGGAAAAAGTTTATAGGGAAAGTGTTACTGGGGTATTATATAACACTTGGCGAAGACTTTGATCTCCTAGGAGGGAAAGTTCCTGCCATTAGTAGAGCCCTATGAAAATCTGTTTAATGTTTTTTTGTTTTGTTTTAGTTTTTTCAAATTCAGTTGTATTTTCTCTGAATTTGGTGTTTGAAGTTAAATTCGTTTTTATCGTAAGAAAAAAAAATCATAGAAAAAACGGAACAATTACAACATATCATGACATTTTTATCAAATGAAGTGCTTTTATACAGATCCTCACAGCCAGGCACGGATTTAGAAAGCAGAGGCCCCTGGGCACAAAATCTTGGAGGCCCCCCTCCCAGAAATTTTCAGAAATATGCTTGTGGAGACAGAGAAGTCTGATAGCTCACCCTTTTTATTTTACAAAAGCATAAGATTTTGTTGTTATTGTGAGTGTACACAAATAAAAGTAGACCCTTTATAGTCTCTAATGATGTCTTACACTTGTCTGTATATTTGCGCGAATTTTATGTTGTTTCCGCTGTAATGACGAAAAAATCCAGCAGGAGGCGCTGGTGCGTCCGTCGGCCCCAGAGGGTTAATCAGCGGAAGGTTCTAAAAATATTAAAAACAACAAAGCAGTGAACTGATGGGAAAATACTAAATATATAGGCTACTTTTAAAATATTATGTGAAATATTACGTGAAAGTAGGCCTACCCTGAACTAGAGAATGACTCCCACATATTATGCATTGATAAGCCTAGACCGCATATCTGGTCATAAAAATTAACAGTCAACATTAATACAACGACGTTACATGATTTAAAAAGCAGCTTATCATAATGCGGGTGCTGGACTCTAGCTAAATCAGAAAAAATATTTATTTAGGTGGGTCGGTGCACTCAGATTCGGAAGGCTTCGGCGCCGATCCGGGTATCTATAATAATCAGGGTTTTTAATAAGGGGGAAAGGTAATATAGATAGACCTACATTTTGAGGCTGTCAAACTGGTAATGTACGTGAACCTACCGCCGGGTCTCTGCCGCCTTCAGCGGCTTCCGAAGCGCCTGCTTCGGTTTCGGTCTCAAGCGGAGTCGGAGACTGTGGTGGTGGGGGGCACTTGAACAGGTGTCTGTCACTCCAGCCGGGATGTGGTTCTCTATCTTGTCGTGCTGGTGCTGATGCTGATGCTCAGGTTCATCTGAAATAGCAAGGCTGGATGTTGTGCTAAACTCCTCTTCACTAGCGTCACCGCAGGCGCCGCCAGGCTCTTTATTTGCGTCGAGCCGACTTTTGAAAAAAGTGGAGATTTTTGGAATATTTATCCTAATTAAATCCTCTTTGCTAGCCTTCTCCCTTTTAGCTATCCGTTTTGTGGCCCTCAATTCTCTTTTTATAATTTTTGTATTTTGTATTTTTGTGTATGTATGCGCTAAGTCTAGGCACAAGTTGGTTTGGTGAAATTGCACGCGTAAAGCACTCACGAGCTGGGACAAGTACAACTTAGGCCTTGTCCATAATAATACGTTTTCGTTTGGCCATCCGTCCACACTGAGATGACGTTTCTCTCTGCGAAAACTGAGCTTTTTGAAAACACACTCCAAAGTGGATAAATTTGAAAATGCCATTTTCGTATTGTAGTGTGGACTGTGAAAACGGATATATCTGGAAATGATGATTTTTTTTGTTGTCATCTGACACAGTCATTTCATCTATCCAACCAAATATAACGGCCCGTGTAATAGCGGCGCTGTTGTACATGATACTCACTTTGATAGCATTGTTAAAAAATAAATGTTACTTTGTACAACCATCACATTGTGTTCCTTCAAAGGCAAAGGGAAGTTTACTCTGCATTGGTGTCCGGCGACGGAACATGAGGACAATTGCGTTTCAGACCGTACATGCAATGGGGATTTTCCGCATGTGCATTAACATGATTTAAGCATTTTCATCAGTGTGGACGAGCAACTTTTGGAAAACGCTTGAAAACGCTAGTGTGGACGGAGAGCGTTTTGAAACGAAAACACAGTTTTCAAATATATCCGGATTAATGTAGACGTAGCCTTAATTCAGAGGTTCCTCTCCGGTTATTGCAGCATTTGCCTCATATTATGTAGTCCATATATAGGTAGTGTAAATGGACTCTATGCAATGAATTAGAAGTTATCTTGTGCATTAATGGTGTCCTAGTTGAATGTCAGGCCTGTTTCTATGATGGTAACATGCTCCTTTTACAAGTGTGGAAAATGTGGTTCTCATCATGATTTGGATTTACAGTACATTAAATCATAGAGAATTTAAGTATTATTAATAATGTTCATCTACTGTCACACAAATCATGGTTAATATTAACAGTGAATGTATCGGAACACACTTTAAATTTAATAAATTATAGAAATACAAAAAAATTAACCAACATTTTTAATAAATTCAAATTACACTTCCAATGAAACAAAAATAGAATAAAAATTATGAAATTGTAAAAATAATCTTATAACAAATCCAAACATTTTACTCTCTCCAATGCCTCTTTTTCAGTGACTTAAACATCACTCTATGACAACAGGTGGAAAAATACCAATAAAAATGAGATCATATGTTCAATTGTAAATATAAACATAATTATAATAACTGAAAAGTAGAATATCAGAATAAGATGAAATGTAGATTTTTGTAGAAATTGTTTCATAAAGCAGCTACAACTGTGATTGTTAGTGAAATAATTTGATGTTCCAATATTTTTTTAGAGTTTGGAAAAAAGTTTATTACCACCTGCTAGTGGAGTCTACAAACAGCAAAGGTAGGAACTGAATTTAGATTTGCGATCAAATCAGACGTAGTTCTTAAACGTCTTAGTGCAATGTCCTATTTCTCAGGAAAATAGTAAATTGCACTTTGCACCACTTCATTAACATACAATACACCTACAGTTAGCACGCATACACCCACAGATAGCGCCAACACTTCCACCCATGGCCACTTGTGCTTTGGGCTGACACGAAATTGCACTTACAATAAGACACAGCACATGGTCGTTGCGTGTAGTGCTGCACTTTATGCGCTCATGAAAATAGAGCCCATAGTCTTCAAGGTTAATGCACACTTTTCTGTCTGTCATCTATTCCAAAAAGAGTGTGCTTTTTTTGTTGCTTCCTTCAATTAAGTACATAGAAGACAAATTTACATTAATTGCATAAAAGACAGTTATATATCCCATGTGAATACACCCTAGCAGCTATCCCTCCCGTTATTTCCTGTGCAACTAGCAGTGAACAATAAAAATAAATCACACATCAAAATAACCCAATTAGCTATTTTGTCTACCCACTTCTTCATTAGAACTTTTTTTTGTGATTATGCAGATAATTAAAAATAAATACCTATTTATAATATTGAGTATAGTCTGGGATGTGTTTATCCAAAACATTTGCACCAAGCATAATTCCTTCCTCCTTTTGATATTTATTACATAAAACATTATCTTATCTTGCCATCTTCAACAATTTAGCTGGTGTACAGGCTATGTTATAGACACAGAATCTAGTAAGCAGAAATACTAAATTTACCTTGATATGTTTCTTAAAATTAGAGGCAGGATTAATGCTGATATCTGGCTTGAGCAAGTTAATCTCACATGACACAAGCAATTGGCCTTTTTCATTGCAAAAAACCCTTTCAGGTGCGGCTGTGATGTTCAAGTGTTGAACTGCTGTTTGAGGCAGACACATCCACAAAAGTTGGCACCGATCTATAGCTGCTATTCAAGTTTTTTACGTGTGATTTGGTTTGACGGGAGTCACGAAGTAGCGTACACAGAGGCCGGGAAAATAACACATTAAAAGTACAGTTACAGCACTTAAAAAGTAAAAGTAAAAGTATAAAATGTTTATGCTACTTAAAGTACAATTCCTGTGGAAAAACTACTTCATTACAGTAAAATGAGTATTTGTAATTCATTACTTTACACTCCTGGTTAACTGTAACATAATTTTTCATTACAACTGTGGAAGATGTAGCCAAGAAAACATAACGGTTACTGATGTAATCTCCATTGATGATGGAAGGAACGAGATGTTGTGTCGAAGTAGTGACACTAGGGGTCTCTCTGGAGAGCCTCGGTTACCTCTTATCTTTGAGAAAAGGCCAATGAGAATTGGCAAACAGAATTTGCATGCCCCTCCTCCGGACATACGGGTATAAAAGGAGGGAAGCGTGCATCTGTTCAGACAGGTTTTGAGCTGAGGAGCCGAGAGTAAGTTCCTGGCCATTTCAGCGGCTTAGAACAGTGTTGTGGAAAGACGGACACAACATCTCTTTCCCTCCATCAGGGAATGGAGGTTACGACAGTAACCGAGACGTTCCCCTTCTTTCACTCAATTGATGTTGTGTCGATGTAATGACACTAGGGGTCCCTATCTAAAAACGCCACAATACTGAAACGTGTTACGTGGACTGCTGATGCAGGTGCAAGCAAGCTGATGCATGCGAAAATAGCAGGTGCATCAGACTGCAAGTAAATTTCCCCTAGGCCCCAAAATATGTTATATAGTTCCCCACATCCCTGAGGGAGCGAAGCGACGTAACTAGCATGGGAGCAGGCTGCGCCAGCTGCAGCCTTTTCTCTCTCTATGTTTTCTCTCCATAGAGTGTTAGATGCGGCTGGGGCCATCTAACTCTATAACACGCATTGGGGAAGGCGTTCTTTTCCAATCCTGTTCTTTCAAGGGGAAAAGACCCCGCGGAGACCACATCCTGCCCAACAGGGGAGGTTAACATGTGGCAAATACATCAGATGGGCTTACCAGCCACAAATGGAAATGGCGCAATGGTAGGTCCTGCCTCAACAGGGAGGAGCTCTACAAACACAGTGACTGGGGGGCAGAGGGAACACTACCCAAGAGAGATGTGGGTCCACCGACAGGTTGAGGCCGTCTTCAAGGAGAGGGCCTTTAGTTTGACTAATTATA
The DNA here is from genome assembly GCF_025860055.1 of Xyrauchen texanus. Lineage (NCBI taxonomy): Eukaryota > Metazoa > Chordata > Actinopteri > Cypriniformes > Catostomidae > Xyrauchen > Xyrauchen texanus. The sequence continues at coordinate 8,251,296 of NC_068276.1, forward strand.
GCAGCTCAAACAGGGCTCTTTGAAGGCCCGAGAGGACAACGGAGAGATCCCATGAGGGGAACAGGCATGGCCTAGGAGGGTCCTTAGAAACTCTAAGGAACCTGATGGTCAGTTGCTCCTTATTGGCCCACTTGGACTTGGTTCTCGGATCTCACGCTCCTCGTGACAGCACCTCCCTAGCAAATTCCCCTGAGGAAGGACCTTCTTTCTCAGGGACAGGGCACCCTCTGGCACCCGCGCCCAGACCTCTGTAACCTCTATGTCTGGCCCCTGGATGGGACGCAGAAGATCTGAGTGACCTACCACTTGCAGTCGTAGACACGATCAACCAAGCCAGAGCTCCCACCACCAGGCAACGAACTGGTGTTCTTCCCGAGCCGAAGACCCGCAGAGATGCGCAGTTCGGTCAGTGCTCTCATTCCTGCAAGAGAGGCTGGAGGTGTATCGCAGCCCACCACGACGCAGTGGACAGCAAGTCCTTGGGTAAGCACGACTTGATTATCTGGGGACCGTATTCCTAAGAGATGCCCGGAGACTGAATCCTCCCCGGCCAAGCCTGTTCCCCTCCTTGGATCTCTCAGTGGTCCTTTTGGGCCTTCAGATACCCCCTTTCGAGGCGCTTGACTCAAGTCTCTCTCCTTGAAGACTTCCCTGTTGATCGCACTAGCTTCCATCAAGAGGGTTGGGGACCTGCAAGCGTTCTCTGTCAGGGACACCTGCCTGGAGTTCGGTCTGGCAAATACTCAAGTTATCCTAAGACCACGCAAGGCTATGTGCCCAAGGTTCCTACGACACCCTTCAGGGAGGAGGCAGACCCAACCTTTTCGTTGCTGTCTCCGGTACATGCTTTGCATATCTATTTGGACTGCACGCAGAGCTTTAGATGTTCTGAGCAGCTCTTTGTCTGCTTTTGCGGACGGCGGAAAGGGAATACCGTCTCCAAACAGAGGTTAGCTCACTGGATTGTTGACACCTTCTCTCTGGCTTACCAGACCCAGGCCGTGCCCGCCCCCTTGCGGGTTCAAGCACACTTGACGAGAAGTGTGGCATCCTCATGGGCACTGGCCAACGGCACCTCCGTAGCAGATATCTGCAGAGCAGCGGGCTGGGCAACACCCAAAACATTTGAGAGATTTTACAATCTCAGGGTTGAGCCGGTCTCGTCCCGTGTTTTGTCAGGTCCGAGCCTGTAGAACTCGGTAATGCAGAACAGCCGACCGAGTGTTCTGCTTGCACCTAGCGCCCTTCACCTAGTTGATGCAGTGCGCTTTCTCTCCCAGGCTAGCCACTAAGCGTCGCTTCCTGGATGTTCTTCCTCCATAGCCTTCTGCCCTGCGAATTCAGTGGAGCAATTTGCGACCAGACCCACTACGAGCCACAAGTGTTCTGTCCTGGGGTAGGGCTCCACAGGCTTAATTCCCTCTTCAGGCAACTCCCTGTGATGTATTTTCCGCAGTACTGTCGGCGGACCTGTGTCTCGCTTGGGCAGTCCCACTGCCCCAGGTTGCTGTGTTTGTAGAGCTCCTCCCTCATTAGGTAGGACCTCCCACATGTGGCCTGACATCCACATGGTGTATTAGCCAAATATCACCTCCCCCTAGTCTGGGTTGGATATGGCCTCCGCAGGGTCTTTTCCCAATGAAAGAATAGGATCGGGAAAGATTTCATAGCGTTAAGATATTTCCAGCCACTTCATACTCTATGCGAGAGGCATAGAGAGAGAAAAGGCCGTGGCTGCCGGGCTTGCTCCCATGCTGGTCATGTAACACCTGTTCCTCCCTCAGGGGTGCTGGGAACCTATGGTCTGTATATGACACATTTTCTGGGGGTGTTGGAGAGCTTTATGTGTGGCAGACACAGCTGCTTCTTGCATGCAACAGCCTGCTTGCACCTGTGCCGGCAGTTCCCGTAACATGGGATAGTGCATGGCGCTTTGAATGGGACCTCTTGTGTCACTTCATTCGACACAACGTCGAGTGAGTGACAGAAGGGGAATGTCACGGTTACTGTTGTAACCTCCGTTCCCAGAGGGAGGGAACGAGACGTTGTTCCCCTTCTGCCACGACACTAGACTGACCACTGTAAGTGGTCGTACCTTATTCTCGGCTCCTCAGTGCAAAAACCTGACTGACAGTCACATGCCCGTTTCCCTTCATACCCGTATGTCCAGGGGCGGTACATACAAATTCTGTCTGCCAATTTCCCATCTGCCTTTTCTCAAGTTCAGAGGTATGCGAGGCTCCCAAGGAAGACCACTGTTGTCACTTCATTCGACACAACGTCTCATTCCCTCCCTCAGGGAACAGAGGTTACAACAGTAACCGTGACGTCCCCTTTGACTTCCACTTGTCATGACTCTGATGATGTTTTTGGAGGGTTTAAAGGCAGGAATGTGAAGCTTATAATTTTATAAACGCATTTACAATAATTCTCTGTTAGAACCTGTGTATTATTTGACCTGTAAAGTTTAAATTGTCATTTTAGGGTTTGTTGACATTACATAATCTTGGTTGTAAAATTGGCTATAACTTTATTCATAAAAGGCTTACGAGTGATTTTATCACACTACAATCATGTTCACACATATCCTTTACGTCTTGTGGCTATACTTTTGAAACAGTGAGGGTTTTAATGTAAAAAAATTGGTTCCCACATTCACATCCAAGTGCCTCACTGTAACCCAGATTTTCCTTTTTTTTTTTAAAAAAAAAGGAGGAACGAGTTGAAATTAGTAATCACCATTAGCCACAAATGCTGACAATTGAGATTAACTTGTATTTGAACCTGGAACATTCCTTTAAACGTGCCTTGTAAAATGTAAAATGCCTGTACACTTGAGAGGTGGCAAGAAATACATTTTTGTAAATCTTTGTAAATAGAACCTTTTTGGCATAATGGGTACTTTGAAACTAAGTAAAGAACCTTAGGGTTCTATATAGATCCCCAAATAACTTTTTTTTTTCTAAGAGTGTGTAGTATGTAATTCTGAACTAAAACCAGTCTTCAGTACATTAAATGAACCTGCTTGGGTTTAAACCCATAAACTTTCTGTAGCCAGCTAGTAGCCAGATCATTTACCACTAGACAACCATCGAAATGGGTGCCTCATTGCTATCAGAACCTCTTTGGTTAACGGCCGATGGCCACTTCTGTTTCTTTGATGTCACTCATTTTATGACTCATTTCCTTGATTCGACTGTTTATTCTCTTTTCCAGGACTATTGGACAGTTTCTATTGTCAGGTAACTTATTATTAAGTGACACCCAACATCATCTTCCCCATTCATTAAAAATTAAAACGTTCATTCAACTCCCTGGGTTGTGATTGGCTCAGCCTTCCCCTTCCTCTGTTTTCACTGGCTGCTCACTAGAGTGGAATAACCAGTTAACTCTCTGGTGCCATTTGGATTAAAGTAGTTGAAAAATGGAGCCCATTTTTGCTACTGGAATTGCTGCAAAGCTTCGGAGTCAGTGGGACCGGGATGCAGGTTTGGGTCAGAACCACAATGCTGTGAAGTTTCTAGGACAAGATTATGGGTCACTGAGGGCCCAATGCCTCCAGACCAGAACCCTGTTCGAGGATTCTTTGTTTCCAGCCAGCGGCACTTCTCTGGGTTTCAACGAGCTGGGCCCACGTTCCTCCAAGACACAGGGTGTGCGATGGATAAGGCCAACGGTGAGCCAATAGGGTCATAAGGCTTGTTTGTCTTTTCTTTATTTCAGATTGGTCTTGTATTTGTTATATCTGTCTCAATTTTTCCACTTTGTTGTGCAATGTCTCCTGTCCTACTATTTAATGCTGTATGTTCAACCGTGACTGCTTCACATGCTTCCTGTATATTTCCTGTGTATAATAACTGTTCGCCATCACTGATTTCTCTATAATCCATCACTACTTCCTATGTATGTCATCCTGCTTTCTCTTTTCACCATTACTGCTTCCTACTTCCCCTATTCTCGTCTTCCTCTATACTCCATCACTGCTTCCTGCTAATAGATGACAGCTTCCTCTATACTGCATCACTGCTTAATACAGATGACTGCTTTATCTAGTTTCCTTGATTACTTCATATGTATATCATCCTGCTTACTCTCTACCAGAGGTGGAAAGTAACGAATTACAACTACTCTTGTTACAGTACTTGAGTAATATATTTCAAATATTTCAACTTTAATTTAATAATAGAACTTTTACTTTTACTTGAGTTGATTAAAAATTAAGTATTCAACTTCGCTAAAAAATTTCAAAGTACAAAAAAACATAATATTTTAGAATTTCTGAAGTTATAAGCGCAAAATCTGTTTATAAATTAAAATGTGCTGTGCCTTGCACGACAGAAGCCCACAGGGCACAGCAGTTCTCATAAACTGCCGGCGGTGTCCTCTCCTCTCTAGCTTCTCCAAGAATTTCTGCCCTGTCACTATATAAGGACTGTAATACTGTGATTTTCTACAAGGAGCCATTCATTCAGTCTGAGCATGTTTAACCACTGATCAAACTTCAGTTGTTTTTAAGGTAGGCAATGTTTTAACTGTATCAAACATTTTTAACACAATGTAGTTTGACATACACTACCATTCAAAATGTTTGAAACACTTGACTGAGACTTTTCACAGAATTTGTTTTTCCCACTGTCGGGTTCCTCACACCATCGCACGCACAGATGTACCCTATGCTTCTATTAATCCGCATCAGTACGGTATTGTACTCCCACGTTAAGTTCTATAACCATTTACCCCTCTTGTTCAAAATAAACTGTCCTAGCGGCTAACACTCTTGCTTGTGGTTTTGTACTGTACTTTCCTGCACTGTCTCACCCACTAGAGGCCAAAAGTGCGCAATGGATGGATGTTATATAAAGAAGGTATGAGAAATCACAAAACATAAGGTAAACAAATGCTACAATTAACTTAATAATATTATTTCAATATGTTAAATAACATAACGCTAATTAAGACTTTATTATTACAACTGTAATACAATAATACATATAGAGAACAACCACTTTTAATGTTTGAATTAATCATATTTCTCACTAAACACTGTTTGAAATGTTTATTTTTGCCTGAACAAGGGGAGGGAAACAAGAAAAAATTTGGCACCTACATGCCATAAAGGCGATCGTGCCAAAATTAACAAAAATATTTTAAAAAGAGAGGGAAAGGCCAACACGGAGTAAGGTCAAGTCAAGTCAAGTCAATTTTATTTATATAGCGCCTTTCACAACACACATCGTTTCAAAGAACCGCTTCGGGAACGGCTTGCATACCTGTCAACACTAGTTTTTCGCGGGAGTCTCCCGTTTTGTTATTTCTCCCAAAAAAACTCCCGTAATTTGTATGGCCCAAACCACGTTATATGAATAATCATATCAATATATTATTCCAAGGTGGTCCAGTTGCCAGATCTTGAATGAAACGCATCCTACTCACACAATCGACACATCATACACATTACAAATAATTTATGACCACAATCTGGCAACCTACAACCCATTTGCGCTGTTGATATCTGCGCAGGCAGTAGACGCGAGATGTTAAATCAAGCATCACTGGTAGAGAGGAGAAGACTCAGCTGGTGCTCCGGTGAAAAAAAACAAAATATACATGTACATTTAACAACAGCTGGATGGAAGAATTTTATTTCATATCCCGAAGCCACATCGACAATGCCCACGCCTTTTGCAATGTGTGTCACACTGATTTTAATATTGGACACGGTGGGAAAAATTATGTTAAATCACAACGGCACAATTTGTATGTATTTAGCCTGCCTCTGCCATCCAGCACCCCCCTTCCCCTCTCCCGGATTTGTGTACCCAAATGTTGACAGATAACAGGCTGCATGTGTTACATGACACGAGATTAAACAATTCGGGCAACGCGACGTCGGAAAATAACCACCTATCTCCTCTGTATCGAGGAAATGTATCTGATTTCTGAAGCCTCTGTCCTCAACTATGGAGAACGGCTGGTCATCCAGGGCCATGAATTCCATCATTTTCCTCGTAATTGCTTTGGTATTTTTGTTGCTCATACCAAGGAATGATAGGAGAGGCTGCTCACTTGTGACTGGCTCTGAGCTCTGGCTAGCTTAAGCCGCTTTCACTTTTTAGCTTCTTTTTTTAAAATGGGCATTTTCAGCTGGGTGATGGTGTTATAAATGTCTAATTAGGGTTGTTGATCTGAAAGTTATTGTGGTGGTAAACCCCACGGTTTACTTTGGCCTTACAATTATTACACATTTCGAACTTTATATATTCTTCACTCACACAGTGAAGATCTCCCACGCAAATGACATGTTTACATGCGGCTGTGACATTATTGCCTGCGCCGTTGGCAACAAAACAGACCGGCTTGGAATCGGTAAGACGTGAGGTTGACTGGCCGGTTACTGGTCCGGGCCGAGCATGCGGAAAATCGGCTAATTCCGGTCTCTGGCCGGTCGATCGGTGCATCTCTAAAATATTACTTATGTATAGTTAAAGTCACGGTTTAAAATTATTAAACTAAGTAAGTGTTAACGGTCAGTGTTTAAACATCGATTTTGTTTGAAATGTAAGATTAATGACCAATGTCTTTGAAGACCATCCTGGATTAACTGCAGAAGTTCACAAAGATGCAATTCTCTTTGTGTATTGGCTGATGAAGGCTTTTGTTGGCAATTTTTAGTCTATGCATTCCATTTCAAGATCGTAGTCCATCAATAGACTGAGGTGATGCAGGCAGAGATCAGGGATGTGAAACGCAGTTCAACCTGGCCGGTAATTTCGGTGAGGTTCGGTGTGGTCCGTCCTAAATCCAAGGTTCAGACAATGGCATATGAAGTATCCCATGTCTTATGGTTGGAGTTGGCATCAGTTCATCCTCTGAAGTCCATCATAATAGACTGAAGTGATGTTTGGCTGGCACCGGCTGCATTGAGTCATCATCATTCAGCGACACGTAGCAGTGGAGTCCAACACGAAGCAGGAATGGTGCTGGATCCAGCCGGTTCTGGTGACCTCAGGATAGGAGTCCCGAGGTTGAGACAGGGAAACAAATAAAATAATACAAAAAGAGTTATAAATCATGATCAATGTTTCTGGTTCTGGCACACCCAACTAAAGCAGCCTAATTGTGGGTTGGAGGATAAATTAGGTGTATGCCTGTCTAAATAGATGAGTCTTTAGTCTAGACTAAAACTGAGGGAGTGTGTATGCATCTCGAAATGTGTTAGGGAGACTATTCCATAGTTTAGGAGACAAATATGAAAAGGATCTACCTCCTTTTGTGGATTTTGATATTCTAGGAACTATTAACATGCCAGAATTTTGCGATCGTAATGAACGTGATGGAATATAGCATGGTAGAAGGTCACTTAAGTACTGTGGAGCTAGACCATTCAAAGCTTTGTACGTAGTTAACAGAATTTTAAAATGAATACGGAATTTAACAGGTAGCCAATGTAACGATGATAAAACGGGGCTAATATGATCATATTTCTTGGTCCTTGTTAGCACTCTGGCTGCTGCATTTTGAACCAATTGAAGTTTATTTATTAATCTTGCTGGACATCCTCCCAGTAATGCATTATAATAATCTAGTCTTGAGGTCATGAACTCATAAATTAGTTTTTCAGCATCAGCAACAGAGAGCATGTGCCTTAATTTAGCAATATTTCTTAGGTGGAAGAATGCTGTTCTACAAACATTGGTAATTTGATTTTCAAAGGACAGATTGATATCAAATATAATACCAAATTCTTTGCTGTTGAAGATGATGTAACAGTACATCCATCGAGAGTCAAATTATATTGTAGTGGCTTATTTTTAGAGTTTTTTGGTCCAATAATTAGTACCTCTGTTTTGTCAGAATTGAGTAGAAGTACATTTCTGGCCATCCAATCTTTATTTCATTGATACACTCTGCTAATTTCGAGAATTGTGAAATCTCATCAGGTTTTGAAGAAATATAAAGTTGTGTATCATCGGCATAGCAGTGGAAACTTATTCCACGATTCCTGATAATATCTCCCAGGGGAAGCATATACATGGAGAAAAGCAGAGGCCCTAAAACTGATCCCTGTGGCACTCCATATTTTACTTTTGTTTGGTTTGACAGTTCCTCATTTACATAGACAAAGTGGTAGCAGTCTGCTAAATGTGACCTAAACCATGCTAATGCAACTCCACAAATGCCAACATAATTCTCTAGCCTATTCAAGAGAATGTCATGATCTATCGTGTCGAATGCAGCACTAAGATCTAAAAGCACTAGAAGAGAAATGCAGCCGCGATCAGTTGATAAGAGCAAGTCATTTGTAACTCTGATAAGTGCAGTCTCTGTACTGTGATGAGGCCTAAATCCTGACTGAAATTCTTCGTATATACTATTTCTCTGTAGAAATGAACATATTTGGGAGGATACTACCTTTTCTAGTATTTTTGACATAAATGGGAGATTTGAAATCGGTCTATAATTAGCCAGTTCTCCAGGATCAAGCTGAGGCTTCTTAAAAAGCGGATGGATAACTGACATTTTAAAGTTTCTTGGGACATGTCCTAAGCATAGTGAGGAGTTAATAATATTAAGAAGAGGTTCTGAAATTAAATGAGATACCTCTTTTAAGAGCTTAGTTGGTATAGGATCTAACAAACATGTTGTGGATTTTGATGTTTCGATAAGTTTTGTTAGCTCTTCATGACCTATGACAGAGAAGAATTGAAGTTGCACGTGAGGACAATTATTAGACACTGTTTTCTGAGGTGCTATGACAGATGATTGTATAATTCTAATTTTATTCTGATTATTTCAAATGTATCTGTACAGTAACTACAAGATCTGATAAAAAATGTGCAAATTCACCAAGGAAAGCAGAACAAGGCCCAGGTGAGCTATACATTGTAGCATGGACAAAGGACGACAGAGATTTTTTATTTATATCTGTCACATTAAGCATTATTAGTTCAAAAGACTTACATTTATATCCTGTCCTCTGAGTAACACCAAAAACTTCACTGTAAATTGTAGCAAAACCTCCTCCTTGACCCTTCAGATGAGGCTCATGTTTATAACAATAACCTGGGGGAGTAGATTCATTTAAACTAATATATTCATCCGGTTTAAGCCAGGTTCCATTCAAACAGAGCGCATTCAATCTATGATCTGTAATCATTTCATTAACAATTAGTGCTTTGGTAGAAAGAGAGGCCAGACATACTTCACGCAAGTACGCAAATGTAGGCGAATGTATCGCCAACGCATAGCCAACACATGGTCCCGTTGTACATGCATTATGTGTGCACTTGCGTTGCTCTTGCGGTTAGAAACCTCGGACCACAAGGGGGCGAAAGAGTTTTTAGGCGCAACGAAACCAGATGTGGTGGAGTCAACATGTCGACAGTTGAGTGTGTGCTTTTGTATTTGCTGAAAAGACAAATTGCTGCTCTGCCATGACAGTTGTTGATTATAAAAAGAAAATCTGCTGTAGCGCCTCTTGCGGCAATGCTGAGAATACAGCGTGTACTTGCGTTAGGTGCTCTGACAAATTTCACAACACGACAATGTGTGAAATCGAGCTTGCGTAACAAGATGCGTCTGTGTTCATGTACTTACATAGAGTATGTTTGGGCCTTAAGTGTGTTACAGCTGTTACTGTGCGTTTGTGTGTTTGCAGGAGATTTGTTTGCATCCTAAGTTCATCGTGGATGGAGCAACTCGCACTGACATTTGTCAGGGAGCTCTGGGTGAGTCTGTCTTCATCGTGATCATGGTGGTAATATTAAAGGCAAGGATCCCCTCACTACAGCTGAAACCTCAACTTGTCATTTACACCAAAACAAACCATTTCTATGCAGTGGAGAGCACTGAAAAGGAAAGTTTGAATCTGTATAGGTAAATATGGACTCTATATGGGTACAAGAAGGATAATAACTAATTGTATAAATTGGTATACTTATACACTGTACACTGTAAAAAGTAAAAGTTGTGATGTGAACAACAGTTGTTAGGATAGTAGTTGTTAGGGTTAGAATAGTTGGTAGGATAGTTCACCCTAAAAAGCTGTGTTATCAATTACCCTTATGTTGTTCCAAACCTGTATGACTTTTTTTTTTTTTTTTTTTTTTTCATGGAACACAATAGATGTTAGGCAGAATGTTTGCCTCAGTCAATTTTCCCCTTACCTTTAAAGACATGTGGATAAAGTAATATTTTGTGTAGACTATATTTTTAAGAAGCTATCTCTACCTGACCCTTAAAAAATTATTTTAGTGTAATTAGTGTAACTGGTAGTCAGGCTGATTCAGTCAAATAAAATTATATTTTTAACTATAAAACTTTTAGTAAATTTAGATTTTCTTTTTTTTTTACTAACAAAACTTTTTAACAATGTACAATATCCATTGCATTAAGCACATTAAATGTAACTAATAATTCAAGTAAATTAATATAATAAGCTAAATTAAAGATTAAATATCCACAGAGACCAGGAGAGAACAATAAATGTAAACACTGACATGTAATACCTTTTAAAGCTATATGACATATTTCAAAAAGGAGGGCAAATAAATAAATTACATTAAAAGTTGCTGTATTGCATATGCATTATGACATCATAAATGGGCAGCGATAAAATGATCAAACATGCACAGTTGTGACTGGACGTCAGACTGTTTGTGATAAACTAATGACTGCTGTTTTTATTTTTGCTTTGAAAGTTTTAATAAATCTGGTAACAAAATCACTGTCCCACTCTTTTGTCAGATATCTTTGTTCCAAATGGCTAGATAATTTAAGTTACGTATTAAGTCGTTCTGTTGCAGTAGATGTCAAAGAAGGGGGGTGGGTGGTGTTAGCCTCTGTCTAAACCACATGAGTGCAACGGCAATATTAGTTATCGTCAAGGTTACTGTTGTAACCTCCATTCCCTGATGGAGGGAACAAGACGTTGTGTCAATTGTACTGACACAAGGGGTCTTCCTTGGGAGCCTCGCATACCTCTGAACTTGAGAAAATGCCAATGTGAAATTGGCAGACAGAATTTGCATGTCCCACCCCCGGACATACGGGTATAAAGGGAGCGGACGTGCATCTGTTTAGTCAGGTGTAAAGGAGTCAATGGAAAGGAGGAGGCGAGAACCGGCTTTACAATATAAATAATATTTTAATGAATAACATAAAGACAAACACACACATGACGGACATGTCCATAAACTCTCTCTCTCGTCGCACCACCGTCTGCCATGGCCTTTATCCCTCTCGGAGGCTTAATTAGCCTGATGAGGGACCGGGTGTGTACCTGCCACATCAGGTTTTTGCACCGAGGAGCCGAGAATAAGGTACGGCGCGTTACCGTGGTAGGAATAGCGTCTTGGCAAGGGTGACACAACGTCTCGTTCCCTCATCAGGAAATGGAGGTTACAACAGTAACCATGACGTTCCCCTTCTGTCACTCACTCGACCTTGTGTTGATTGTAGTGACACAAGGGGTCCCTTTTAAAAATGCCATGTACTAAACCGTGTTACGTGAACTGCTGAGACTGGTGCAGGCAGGCTGTTGCATGCAAGAAGCAGCTGTGTCGGCCGCATGTAACCCTCCCCAACGCCCCCAATAAAAGGTGTATACCGCTCTTAGGTTCAAACTTAGGTTCCCAGTACCCAAACGGGAACAAGCGACATGATTATGGGAGCAAGCCCGGCAGCCGCGGCCTTTTCTCTCTCTATGTCTCTTGCTTAGAGAGTGAAGCAGCTGCGGGGGTTATCTTAATGCTATAGATTAGAGGTCTACCGATTAATCGGCCGGCCGATTTTGTGCATTTTTTAACATAATCGGCATCGGCCAATATCCAAGTATATCAAGCCGATTATTAGGCAGGCGCATCTGTGGGCAGCCTAGTGTTGTTTGGAACACGTGTTGGATGCACGCTGCCCCTAGAGTCATTTTCCAGCAGAGTGAGGAAGGAGCTAAGTTCCTTGGAGAAAACAGTAAGGATTAAATTTGTGTAACTTCTTTATATTTAATTAAAAACTTTTGATATGTTACTGCCAACTTCGAGAAAAAACGCGACATGACGTTCGGCTACTTTGGATATTGATAGCGTAGTTGAAGTTGCATTATCACAACAGAAGGGTTGCTATCATGTCACAATAAGTAAGCAAGAATTTTGCAATTACAGACAGTGAATCTGAGACTTTTATTTGTTCTGTTTGTGTGTCTTGTATTTGAGAGGGTTGTCACTCAATGCAGAGAAATAAGTAATTAAAAAGATACCAACGCACTATAGGCTAGTGAAGGACTGGCTTTGGTAAGCTCGGACGTTATCGGTTCTGCTGTCGGTACTGGAGAAATTAAGAAAATACGTTTATTGTTGCTATAAAGAGAAAGTTATTTTATCTCACCAGCCATTTCTATGTATAATAATTCTATGAAACCATTTGTCTGTGATGCAATTTAGCTATTCGCAGTCAGAGAGAGAGAGGGAGAGAGAGAGATCCCGCGCACAGCGAGCACAACACGAGCCCTGCTTAATGAATGACAGAACTAAACATTCAAACGTAGCCTGGTTTAGATCTATGATATTAGTCTGATAATAGATTTCGCCTTCCAAAGATTATAAAAAGAATATTTTTACATAAGCCGCATTCTGTCTAGGACAAATTCCTTCCCTTCACAGCGGTGCACTGACATTTCTCCTTAAAACTCAAACTTAACGTCAGAATCAGCACGATCGGTGATTGTTGTAAAATGCAGTCTCGCTACTGTTGCTAAATTGCGGGACGCGTTTAATAATAAAAAGAGCGCAAGAGATACCGTTCCCAAGGCGGCGCATGCTCCGATACAGACTGCAACGAGACAAGCAAAGTATAGGCTACCTTGGGTTTCATGTGCGTGTCTAAACGATCAACTATACACAAAAATATGTCAAAACGACCGGCTTGGAAATTCACTTAAACACAGTTTATGTCTTAAATGGACGTAGATATGGAACTAGTTGGGAGAAAATAATGGCGCATCAGGAGCCTATTAGACTCGGTCTTAAAGGGGAAGCAGTCTAATGAACATGCTGACGATTGAGCCATTACTGCAAATCAAACAACAAAGGGCAAAGAGAAAATGACTTACAGCTCTTGAATGAATAACTTCTGCATTAATCTATCTATGATAAACTATGCAGTGTTATTTTACATTTGATTACTTTATTGGATTTCTTTTTAGACCACACCTGAACAGTAATGTTAGTAGACCTTCCTGAAATTAAATAACTGTGCCTATATAACGTTTATCTTTGTTTAATATATATATATATATATATATATATATATATATATATATATATATATATATATATATATAACAAAAAGAACCGTTAAGAATACCGTTGAACTACCGGATCGATAAGCAGTATCGGTAAGATAATAATTTTGTCTATCTTAAGTAATTATTTGTTACATTTTATCTTTCAAATAAAAGGTTCAAATAAGAGGTTAAAAACAAGCACATATCGGCTAAAATAAATCGGCAGCATTAATCGGCCATCGGCCGACCCAGATTTCAAAAGATCGGCATCGGCCTGAAAAAAACAAAAAAGTCGACCTCTACTATAGATGCGTCGGGGAAGGCGTTCCTATTCTTACAGGGGGAAAAGGCTCTGTGGAGACCACAACCTGCCCAGACTGGGGGGAGGTAACTTGTGGCCAATACACATGGGGGTTGTCAAGCCCCACATGGACATGGTGCGGTGGTAGATCCTGCCTGACAAGGGAGGAGTTACTACAGACATGGCGACCATGGGACAGCGGAGACTGCCCAAGGGAAATGCGGGTCCTGCATGCAGGGGGACCGTACCTCCGAAAATACATCACAGGGATTTGCCTGAAGTGGAAACTATGTCTGTGGAGCCCAAGCCCAACACGGAGCACTTGATTCGTGGTGGGTCTGGCGGCGAATTCCTCCACTGAACTCACAGGCCAGAGAGCTAGGGAGGAAGAGCATCCAGGAAGCAAGAGCTTAGTGGCTAACCTGGGTGAGAAGGCACACTGGATATACTTGGTGAAGGGTGCATGGTGCAAGAGGAACATCCGGTCGGCTGTTCCATATTACTGAGTTCTACAGGCTCGGACCAGACAAAACACGGGACGAGACCGACTCAACCCTGTAGAATCTAGCAAAGGTGTTTGGTGTTGCCCAGCCCGCTGCTCTGCAGATATCTGCTAGGGAGGTCCCGTAGGCCAGTGCCCACGAGGATGCCACACGCCTTGTAGAGTGTGCTTGAACCTGCAAGGGGGCAGGCATGGCCTGAGTGTGATAGGCTAGGGAAATCTCTGCGGGTCTTCAGATCTGGTAGAACACACAGCCACCCGAAGAACACCGGGCGGCTGTGGCTCAGTTGGTAGAGTGGGTCGGCCACTAATCGCAGGTTGGTGGTTCGGCCCACACGACTCTACATGCCGAAGTGTCCTTGGGCAAGAACCCCAAGTTGCTCCCAATGGCAGGCTAGCAGCTTGCATGGCGATCTGGTGTATGAATGTGTGTGGTGAATGAGTCATAGTGTAAAGCGCTTTGAATACCATTAAGGTTAAAAAGGCGCTATATAAGTGCAGACCATTTACCAATTTGCGAACAGACGTCACTTGAGGGCATAAAGCTGCCTAATAGTGGGAGCTCTGGCTTGGTTGATCGTGTCTATAACTGCAGGTGGTAAACCACTTAAGTTTTCCGCATCCCATGCAGGGGCCAGAGGGTGCCCCATCTCTGATAAAGAAGGTCCTTCCTCCTGGGAAGCAATGTCGTGAGGAGCGTGAGATCCGAGAACCAAATCTAAGTGGGCCAGTAAGGAGCCACTAAGGTGACCTCGTCCTCCCTGACCTTGCACAGCACCAGTGCATGAAGGCTCACTGGGGGAAATGCGTACTTGCGCAGCCCCCGAGGCCAGCTGTGTGCCAACGCGTCTGTGGCGAGAGGGGCCTCCATTAGGGAGTACCAGAGCGGGCAATTGGAGTTGTCCTGGGAGGCACATAGATCTAACTGTGCAGCGACCTGAGTCGTGGCTGACTCCAAAGGAGAGCACACACCGTCTTTGCGATTTATGTACGCTACCGTTGCGGTGCTGTCTGAATGGATCAAGATGTGCTTGCCCCGAACTAGCGGGAGAAACCTCCGCAGGGCAAGGAATACACCAACAACTCGAGGCAGTTAATGTGTCAACGCAGGCGGAGCCCCGTCCAGGAGCCAGCGGCTGCGTGCCCATTGCACACGGTGCCCCAACCCAGTTGAGAGGCGTCTGTGGTGAGCATGACACGTCTGGACACCTACTGTAGTGGCTATGAGCTACGATCGAGTAGCCAAGAGAAGGGTACGGAAGTTTCCAGTCCAACCATCCGTGCGCCAGCCTCAGACTGGGCGAGCAGACCCGAAGGTGGCAGCCCAGACGAGTCATCAGCAGACGCCACTGTGACGCTCTCCGATGCAGCGGTAGTGTCATCATCGAAAAGAATTCAAGGAAGAATATCGGCTGGCCGCGAGGCGAAACGCACTCATCCCAAGGTCGGACGGAAGCAAGCGAGCGTGCCAGTGGGCAGGTGGTTTGTGGGGATTTACCTGGCAAAACAGAGCCCGTCGTTATCCCCAAATCGCCTTCATTGCCAGCCGGGTCATCCTCAATCCCATGGGAAAAAGGAACGACGCGGGGGCGACTGAAGTGGCATTCTCTCTTGAGGAAAGAAAGCCGCGACCGCAACCTTGCCATGGCTATGATCTTGCACTGAGAACATGGACCATTCATAAAGCGCTGCTTGCATGTGATCGCAGCCCAAGCATGCAAGGCAACTTTTAAGACTGTCAGAAGTGCAGAGAAATCAACCGCATCCAGGAACTACACAGAGGAGGAAAGACATCTTTAAAAAGTTGCGTCCTGAAAAGGACGTTCAACGCCTGCTGTGTATTGCTCTTTTATGAATGAATACTCAAACTCTTTTAGAGAAACAAACTCTTTTAGGAGGAGAAAACACTCTTTTAGGCAGTGAAATCGCTGTCGAAACATCCAGGGGCGTGGACTGCACAGCTTGTAGAGAGAGAGAACACCAGCTGGAAATGCAGCGTAAAATCCAGCAGCAGTGGTTCTTGCCAACAGAGGTGAGTGGAACAGTGGTGAACTCAGCTTGCTGTTGCACATCCGCTCGGCTTCGAAGAAAAAAATCAGACTAAACAGACGCACGTCTGCTCCCTTTATACCCGTATGTCTGGGGGCGGGACATGCAAATTCTGTCTGCCAGTTTCACATTGGCCTTTTTTCAAGTTCAGAGGTACTCGAGGCTCCCAAGGAAGACCCCTTGTGTCACTACAATCGACACAACATCGAGTGAGTGACAGAAGGGGAACTATGTGTAATACAAGTCTTGATTTAAGTAAGTAAACTGAGTAGATGTTGGTGGCCAGTGTTTAAACTAAAGGATTTTGTATGAACTATAAGATTAATGATAAAGTGTCAATTAGTTCCATCCCAAATTATTTGCAGAAGTGTACATAAATGCAGTGTCCATTTATTTGGCTGATTAAGGTTTGAGTTGGTATTAATTTATAATTTATGCATTCTGTTATAAGAGCATGTAGTCCATCCTATGACCAAGACATCAATTCATACATCAAACTTCAAATTTCAATAACTCAGTGTAAATGAATACAAATGTAAATTAAACAAACAGCAATAAACAGATATGAACAGCAATGAACTTCACAAAATGAAGTTTTGTACAAACAAAAGACTTTGCAGTGGCAGACTTGCAACCATAAAAATTCTAATTGTGATGTGAACAGCAATAATGTGGGGTCAGACTTTGATCTGTATTTGTGCACTAGTGTGTGCTGCATATTTTTGCTCTTCTGTTGTTAAAAATCTTTGTTTTATGTTTTTTATGATATACTGAACACACTACACTTCACATTTGTATTTTATTATTACGTTGATCATACCAGCAAATATATCACCATTTTCAATATTCCTTATTAAAATATGCATTTTATTATAACTTGTGGCTTCCTAAAAACAACACTTTAATGGATGAGAAGAAATTATAGATCATCATTATCAATGATTGTCACTGATAGTTAATTCATATTTGTATTCAATATTATATTGATATTATTAAGTTGTTCATTTTAAGTACATTTTTAAGGATACTGTTTTTTTTTTGCACTGTGTAGAGTTGCTCTTTTCAGCACATCTAAAAGCAGTGTATAGATGTTTTGTGAGTGGCCATTATCTGTACACAAATATGGAAAAAAAGCCAAAATATTTTGTCTCTGCTAGATTTGACTGTCCATTATTCTGGTGTTTCTTGTTTGTAGGTGACTGTTGGTTGCTGGCGGCCATTGCATCTCTGACTCTGAATGAAAACCTCCTGCACCGCGTAGTGCCGCATGGACAGAGCTTTGACAGTGGCTATGCTGGAATCTTTCACTTCCAGGTACTTAATTTTAAATAAAAATTTTCATAACTCATGATCAGAAAGGAAGAAGTGTCCTGATGTCTTCCGAACATCATAGAGTGCAAATGATCAGGCAGTGAGTGAAATGAGCTAATGCTAGTCATCAAACATTACTGGCAAGTTCCTGGCTGACCAGTATGACATTAAAGTAAATTACTGGGCTGGAGTTGTAGGTGGTGTTGTTTCAGACAGGCCTATATATTTAAAAGACAGGTCAAGATTTGTACAGATACTGTGGGGTTGTCCGACTGGATTGAAATTAACTTTTTGCCATGGTGGGCAGTTAGTTAATTGAGAAAGTTTATCACACTAAATATTTCTTATCATGAAAATGTAATTAGCATTATTTTTAATAAGATTTATTTTCTCCTTGCACATTTCTGACAAAAAGCTTAGGCGGTTGTGTCACTCAAAGCATAATTTACGAGCGAGTTTCATGGACGTTGCTCTGAACACAGACTAGTAAATGCCAGCAAAGCACACACATAAGTTGCATATGGAGTATGAAATCATGTAATAATGCCTAGCAACAATGTATGGTTAGTGCACCATGGTTAAGCTGTTCTTCTTGTGGTGAAAAAATGCTTGTGCATACACATCTCATCTGCCTTGTGTGTGTGCAGATTTACTTGGCTATAGTTTGGGGACAATTGTACCCAAAAGTGAGCGTAATTGGACACTATCTGCCATTAGGGAAAATTGGGGATGTCCTTGATTGGATAAAAATAAAAAAAAGTAAATAATTTTTTTCTTTTCTTTTATTGGTAGGGTTATGTTTTAGTTTAGAATTAGTGTGTAGTAATTATAATTAGCTGTTACATTATAGCTATATAATATTTGCAACTTTATATGGTTCAAAATCAATATTATTATTTAAAAAATATTTTTGTAAAGAAAACACACTTTAAATTCTGGCACAAAAATATATTTGCATAAAATGGATTATAATTTATTTTTTTCATGGTGGGGCCAGTTAAAATTTTGGCAGGGCAAGTAAAAATCTGAGCTATACCGACCCAAGAAAAAATCCTTTCTCCAGGATTTTGCAGTTGCAAAAATTAATGCAAATCCAACCACTCTCAACATGTTTCGCAGTAGATGTCTTATTAAAAATAACTTTAAAAGCATATTGAAACACCTGCTTTTGTTGCGCTGTCTAGCCTTTTTTAGTGCAAGAATGTGATAGATCTAAAGTCATTGTATTAAAGTGAGGATAATTTTTTTTAATTGAATTCAGATGCATTTCTGATTTTTTTTATATGTTTCTCTCTTCTGCATGAATTTGTTTTCTCACGTCACTAGCTTTAAATATGCAACTTAGCTGGATAACGAATGCATAAATGTGACCAACAGGATATAAAATAATGCAAATAGATGTAATAGTCTACTAATGCAGCGTCTAGTCAACAAATTAAGTACTTTATAATGTTATGACAACGTGTACTGTAGTGTACTGTATACATACCTTTTCGTTGTTAATGTTTTAAATCTGAAATGTTCCGCTCCATGCAAAGTGCAGTCTCACATGTCAAAAAAACACCACAAGTGAGGTTATAGTTTTTATTTCGCCTTTAGAGGCCGCTCTCATACTGTATAACGACAGCAGACCCTTCCCAGCAACTCCAGCACTGGACGCAATGGGGAAAAACTACCATGTGGATTTTTGCTGACAACCGATAGTTCCAGAAATCTGTTAGCGTGCCGATTAATAGGCAAAACCGATATATCAATCAACCTAGTTTCTAGTTTTATTGTAGGTCTACTAATTTAACCATACCAAGGTTTAATTGCATTCTCTGAGGCAGAAAATTTTTATATAAAAAAGGTCTTCCATTTAACTTGTATTAGCTTTATCATGGGTTTCACCTTTTAAATGTCTGGTATTTTTGTGTGTATTTACTCATTTTTCCTTGTTAACTGCATTTACAGTTATTGTGATACTATTATTTTTATTTTTACTTTGCACTGCAAAACAACACAAAAACACTGCAATTGGCATTACAATTCTATAGAAAAGCCTCAGCAGATTTAGTCATTTTGGTTTGCAGTAATTAAGAAAAAATGCTGTCAAAAAAGTGCAAAAAACAACATCCTATTCTCGTGATACATGCCCAAAAACAATGCCGTTTCCATGTTAATGCCCAAAAACTGTTTTTTTTTAGTGTGAGTAGTTACATGACTCAACACTGCAGTTCAGTGTGTATCAATAAGAAAACACAACTCTAGTCAAACTTTAACTACTAACAAAATTTTATAGGACTTTGCACTGATAAATATATAATCAACAAATGCTCATACATAATGCTCCAAAATATACTCATGTGCATCATGCATGGATGAGTCAGTGAACAAAAACACAGGGCTGTTTTTGGATGCATTTGTGCTCACTCATGCGTCTCAGCACACACACACACACACACACACACACACACACACACAGTGCTGGATGAGGGTCTGCATTTGTGTGTGTCTTCTGCTTTCTGGCTTGTCTGGGACTCATTTAGATTAAATTAGAAGCAGAAATGTACTGAGATTCTGTACAACATAATTATGAGAGAGAGTGATTGAATTGCTGGGGGATTGAGGGAGAGAACTTTACAGACATTATGAAACAGGCAAAATTATTTTAAACAATTTACAGTCTCATTTTAATACAATCAGAATCAGATTCAAGATATAAAAATTCAGCAAGAGATTATAGTGCAAAGTAAGAATAAAGAAATGAACATTACAATAAGAAATACTATCATTATGTATAAACATTTTACAATTTGAGTTATGGTCCTAAGGCTTAATTTTCTTTATGCTATCTTACATATTGGTAATCAGATAACATGAAAAGAAACTGCTGAGAAGAGAATAACATGATAACATGAAGCAGTATTATATTATAACCTTCCAATTCATCTTCAGCATTATTTGAGTAGCTCTAGGGGGCTCATATGTTTTAATAAGGTGAGGGTGTGTAGACATAGTGTGTGTGTGCTGGAGAAACAGAAACACAGTATTGGTATTCAGGGTTGGGAGGGTTTTGAAATGTATTCCACTACAGATTTCAGAATACATACGTATTCGGTTAGATTACTCAAGGTCAGTAAAGTATTCTAAATACTTTGGATTACTTATTCAGCACTGGTAGATTTTTCACTTGTTTTGACTATAAAAACTCTTCCAGTACAGATAGACAAAATACACATGTTAAAAATACATTCTCTGAAAAAACTAAATATCTTATGCAGTGTTGATTCTAAAACAAGATAAATCAAATTGATCTTGTTTTAATTATTATTAGATATTTGTATCGGAAAACAATACAAAAATTATTGTCAAGAATATGATTTTTGCCCTAATATCAAAGGTCTTGCTACAAAAAAGATATTATGATCTAACACGAATTTTCTTCATAAAAAAATATGTCCATGCCTGGTAAACTGTGCATGTAAAATTGCACTTTAGCTTGATGTAAAGCTGACAATTGACACAAGGTTTATTTATATTTCTTCTGCTCCAAACTTACTTCAAACTTACTTCTCTGTCTGCTCTTATGAATCACACATCATAGAATGTGTCTCACCGCTGTTCAAATGCACTTTGGATCGTATCATCTGAAAGGACTAAATATTAAATGAAACAAATTATAGTAAAATGCAAAGTAAACTCTTATCAAAATAGTTATCAAAAAATAAGTTATCAAAATAATTTTTGAATGTAACTGTATTCTAATTACCAATGATTTCAATTGTAACTGTAGTGGAATACAGTTACTAATATTTTGTATTTAAATACATAATCCTGTTACATGTATTCCTTTACTCCCCAACCCTGTTGGAATTAACTGATTAGAAAGCAGAGATTCAGCTTGACTCAGCAGTATCCTGAACCAATAGGATTTACACTGAATGTGCACTCCACCTTGTGGTCGTTTATGGAACCTCACTCTTTGTTTGTCTGTAGTTCTGGCAGTTTGGTGAGTGGGTGGAAGTGGTGATTGATGACCGGCTGCCTGTGAAGGATGGTAAACTGTTGTTTGTGCACTCAGCGGAGGGTGGAGAATTCTGGAGTGCCCTGCTGGAGAAAGCCTATGCCAAGTATGACAATCCATTTCAACAGAATTTTCAATTACTATGTACTCATTGATTTCATGCATCTGTGTGTTGTATTAGTGGTGTTTGCTAAGCGCTTAGAGGAGAGGCACACTATTTATTTTGCCTGGCGGGTGATTACAAAAAATCCAAAAGACTTACATTGAGGGAGGGACCAGAATATCATAGGAACAGTGCTGCAAAAAAGTATTAGCCCGTTCCTGATTTCTTCTATTTTTGTGTACTTTTCATACTAAATTGTTTTAGATCTTCAAACAAGATATAACATGAAACAAAGGCACCCTGAGTAAACACAAAAGTTTTCAAATATATCTATTTTTTTATTGAAGCAAAAAAAGTTATCCAGCATCTATATCACCCACGTGAAAAACTTCTAGGTTAAGGATGTAACCTCCGCTCTCCTGCAGGAATAGGAGCACTGACCTAACTGCGCACCTCTGTGGGTCTTCAGCCTGGGAAGAACACCAATTTGCGAACAAGCGCCACTTCAGGGCTTAAAGTTGCCTGGTAGAGGGGGCTCTGGCTTGGCTGATCGTGTCTACGACGGCAGGTGGTAGACCAGCTAGATCTTCCGAGTCCCGTCCAGGGGCCAGACGTGGAGGTTCCAGAGGTCTGGGTGCAGATGCCAGAGCGTGCCCCATCCCTGAGAAAGAAGGTCTTTCCTCAGGGGAATTCGCCAGGGAGGGGCTGTCGCGAGGAGTACGAGGTCCGAGAACCAGGCCCAGGTGGGCTAGTAAGGAGCCACTAGGGTGACTTGTTCCTCGTCCTCCCTGACCTTGCACAGCACCTGTGCAAGAAGGCTCACTGGGGGAAATGCGTACTTGCGCAGCCCCGAGGGCCAGCTCTGTGCCAGTGCGTCTGCCCCAAGGGGAGCCTCTGTTCGGGCATACCAGAGCAGGCAGTGGGAGGTCTCTCGGGAGGCAAACAGGTCTACCTGGGCCTCGCCGAATCGTTCCCAAATCAGCTGGACCGACTGGGGGTGAAGCTTCCACTCTCCACCGGGCCAGCGTTGTCGTGACAGCGCGTCCGCTATCACATTGAGGTCGCCGGGGATGTGAGTGGTGGCTGGCTCCAAAGGAGGAGACAACGGGCGAGTCGCGACATGTGGTGGGAGCGTACGGCGCCTTGAGGTGCGTACACACTGCCAGCCACATCGCGCGCGACAGCGACTCAATACCATTCATTTTCAATGCGAGCACAGCGACTTACGGTGGGGCGTGTCCAGCGACGCGACAAAGTTGAGAAAAGTTCAACTTTGGAGCGACTAACGGAAGCGACAGCCAATAGGAGAGAAGACTGGAGCGCTCACGTGATCCTTTCTCTCTCTCTCTCTCTCAGCTCCTACAGTAACGGAAAGATGGATGAAAGGCTAATTCTTGCTGTTAGAAATTTTCCAGTGCCCTATGATATGTCTCTTCCCACGTACAAGGACATTTTTAAGAAAAATACTGCGTGGAAAGGTGTATCTGAGATCGCGGGGATTTTATGGACCCAGACAGACCGACATTTACATTTTCGCCGCAGATAAACAGCCGCTATGGCAAACAGCACGCCTTTTTTCTCATTCATCTTTGATATAAAGCATTTTATGTACTGATTCCATTTATATTTAGTCTTTTCCCTCCAAAATGTTTGTTTTTAGTGGCAAGAAAAGAGATTCGCTGGCAACAGCAATGGAATGGCATCCGCGAATGTCATTTATAAACGTTACTAGGCAACCAGTAGTGGGAACACCCACTAGCGACTTCACCGCCAGCCACTGGCGACCTGCAGCGATAAAGTTGCTGGCAGTGTGTACGCACCTTTGGCGATTTATGTACGCTACCGCGGTGGTGCTGTCTGACCTGATTAGGGCTTTTTGTCTCGAACTAATAGGAGAAACTTCCGCAGAGCAAAGAAAACAGTCAGCAGCGGGGCACCTTTCCAACGGCCCGTTGCACACGGCGCCCCAACCCGATCTGGAGGCTTTCGGTCGTGACCAGGACGCGTCGGGACACCTGCTAAAGGTGCGTACACACTGCCAGCGACTTTATCGCTGCAGGTCGCCAGGTCTGCCTGGGTCCATAAAATCCCCGCGATCTCAGATACACCTTTCCACGCAGTATTTTTCTTAAAAATGTCCTTGTACGTGGGAAGAGACATATCATAGAGCACTGGGAAATTTCTAACAGCAAGAATTAGCCTTTCATCCAACTTTCCGTTACTGCAGGAGCTGAGAGAGAGAGAGAAGGATCACGTGAGCTCTCCCGTCGTCTCTCTTATTGGCTGTCGCTTCCGTTAGTCGCTCCAAAGTTGAACTTTTCTCAACTTTGTCGCGTCGCTGGACCCGCCCACATCTAGTGCCAACGGTTGCGACAGCTCGTGTCGCCGGAAGTCGCTGTGCTCGCATTAAAAATGAATGGTATGGAGTCGCTGTCGCGCGCGATGTCGCTGGCAGTGTGTACGTACCTTTAAGGTCTGTCCAGGGTTTGAATGTTTGACGGCAGGCAGGGATAATTGTTACATGGTGCGTGCCGTGGCGCCATGCTCGTATCGGGACTCGAGTCTGAAGCCAGTGCTGAAGCGGTCTCATATGCATCAACCCCAGCGGCGTGACACAAGTTAGGATGTGTTTTTGCGTGAGCATTTTGAATGGGAGTTTGTGCAAGGCCCGGTTGAAAACTCGCAAATTACTCAAACAACAATACGGAGAAGAAAAAGAGAAAAGCATTCACCGTCCTTGACTGGATGACTTTAGTGTATATGAGCCCAGTAAATTTCAATAAAAGTTGTGCATCTCAGTCAAATTCTGACTGCATTGAATCAGGATTAATGTATATCTAAAAATCACATAGTAATGAGTATGTCAGTAATTTTATTTTGCATTATAGGTTACATTTTAATGTTTGATATAATGATGTTTAATTGCTGCTGTTACTGAAAAACCTTTCTGATGTTTTTTACTATATGTTTTACTGGCTCTTGAATAATAACATTAAAATCTTGTTTCAGGAATGTTTAAGAAACTCTTAAAAATTATATTGTTTTTAATACAATATGCCCCATTTTAAGAGCACTAGCGCTAGGCACAGGTGGGTTTCAAGAACTCTCGCGAGCAAATCGCTAATGGACGAGGTCAAGTGCAATTTCATTCTGAGGTTTTCTCCGATTTTTCCACAGTCTGTGTCCTATAATATAGTTAATTCCCTCAAGCACCAGCGATATAAACAAAGACAGCACATTCATAAGAAGCTGGTAGTGTAAATAGACTGCAATGAATTAGAAGAATTGATATTTCTATGACGTTGACATGCTCCGTTTGTAAGCAAAGGAAGTGTGATTCAAGTTAAATTGCAGAGGTGAAATTATTATTAATAATTTTCATCTACTAACTTATAAATCATGGCTAGTACTAATAGTGATTGTATCAGCACGCACTTCACTTTTACCGGTTGGTTTTGATTCTGAAAAACTAGTTCATTTATTGACTATTCACTTCAAATGAAACGAAAAATACAATCAAAATAACGAAATGCATTCACTTTTGTAGTGACTTAAAAATCACTCTACGGCAACAGGTGGAAAAATACCCATTCAGATTAGATCATAGTTACAATTGTAAATATAAACAAAATAATAATTGAAAAATAAACCATGTCCTATAGATAGTTTAACACAAATTTCATACATTTTGGTTTCATAAAACAGTGATTGTCAGGGCCAAAATTTGATGTTCCACAATATTTTCAGAGTTTGGACATGAACTTTATTACCGCCTGCTAGGGGATCTCCAAACTGTAAATGCAGGAAGTGAATTTAGACTTTGCACTGAACCCAGACCTGCTCTTGATCCATCTTAGGTTCAGAAGCACTTATAAGAAATGTAATTTGCTATTACTCAGGAAAATAGCAAATTGCACTTTGTGCCACTTCATCAACATACAGTACACACACAGTTTGTGCACATACACCCACAGATAGTGCAAACACTCCCACCCATGGCCACTTGTGCTTCCCGATGGCACGAAAATTGCGCTTTCTTTGCGTATAGCACTGCGCTTTACACGCTTATGAAAACAGAGCCCAAAATGTTAATGTTTAAATTAATATTAAACTTTTTAAATAAAGGACTGTTTTCAATAGCTTATTTATTTATATATTAGCGGTTTATATAAAAATAAATATAAATAAAAGGGTGCCATAGTAAAAAGAGCAATTGGGAACCACTGGCCTAGCGACCACATAAAACACCCTTTCATTTGAATATTGAAAAGGAAAATCTTATTTATTCTGTCCTGTTGTGTATGTACATCAGACTGAACGGCTGTTATGAAGCTCTGTCAGGTGGCAGTACATCTGAGGGGTTTGAGGATTTCACAGGTGGGGTCACGGAGATTTATGAGTTAAATAAAGCACCATCTGACCTCTTCAGCATCATTGGCCGAGCCATCGAGAGGGGCTCACTGCTGGGCTGCTCTATACATGTAAGGACTGATCTCACTTCTCTGCATTTCTTATTCACTGCATATATTTACTTTCTGTGTATTTCTTTGTGATCAAAGCTTTGACAAGTTTATGGGAAAAAGCTAATTTTGGAAGAATAATTATTTTGCTCTTTATATTACATTATAAAGTTATACAATGTATAATTGAGAGTGTAATAGTGTTACACTTTTTTGTCCTCTAGATCACCAGTAATTTTGACATGGAGGCAGTGACCTTCAAGAAGCTGGTCAAAGGTCATGCGTACTCAGTGACTGGAGTGGAGGAGGTGAGTCAGAGACCCTAACCATAAACAATGACAACACAAAGGCTGCTGCCCAAAAAACCATGTGAGATTAGAATAAGCACAACCTCAATAAACAGACAAGCCATCGATAGATACATTTTTAAAATTTGCAGCCGGCCCACAGGGAAGTGTCTGTCCCTGTGTACCTGGCCATGGGAACACAAATTAAGATTTTTAGATGAATATCTCAGCTCTGTAGGCCCATACAGTGCAAGTCAACAGAGTCTAAAACTTAGAAGCTCAAAAACCATATAAAGACAGTATAAAAAAAAAAAATCCATGAGCTATTCCTTTAGGCTACCATTAGATTTATTTATTTTCACATTCTTTTCATTTGTAGTCAGTAAACAAAAAACTTCTCAGTAACACTTGTACATCATGCTCATATGAGTCAAATCTTTATCAAATCAATTGCCAATATATTTAATCTTGCAAATAGATGTCATTATTTATTTAGAAAATCAATAAACAAATGTCAGTGGTTCAGTCCATCTGAATGAATTTAAAATTTTCTATTGTGCAAGCACACAAGTTTCTGTAGAAAAATAAAGCGCATGCAGATCAGATGCAATTATATAGACTGGATGATAGAAGGTACGTATTATATGATGTTTGCTTTTAACATCCGTTCATAAAAATGCGTTCAAATCCCATAAACTGTGATCTTTATTTCTACATTCAGTTAAATGCTGTACTACTCAAATGTCAGTCATTGTTGTCTATATGTATAATTGAAAAAATATATATGGTCCTGTAAAATATGGATGAAAAATAAAACCTAAAAATATCCATAGATGTTCTGTATAAGTAAATATTAGTTTGTCACACAAAAACATTCTGGGGACATTAGTTTATGGTTAAAAAATAGAACATAAAGAGATTGTTCCAAGAATATTAGAAATTGATTCCCAAATAAATAACCAGATTGGAACCATACACTAATGTTAGGGGAACGTTCTTTGTTTATTGGGCTGTCTGGATGGTATATTATTTCCTATTATATTTTTATACAATTATACGTTTGCTTCACTAAAAATTACAGATTTTATATAATATACATATTTTATTATTTATTTATGTGTATAGTAAGGCCCTGGGCATTACTTTTTTATGTATACTACAAAAAGTTTTTGTTAATTTATATTACTTCCTAAAAAACTTACTATTCTAAACAACTATAAAAAGATTGGGCAGAATTTGGTTGTTTGAAGTACCTGCCATGCTTTAAACGTTGTTCATGTGCCCACAACTGTGTAGACTGAAGTGCAAAAGGGTCTTTGAATGTGTCTGTGTACCAGGTGGTCTACAGGGGAAACATGACTAAACTGGTGCGTATCAGAAACCCCTGGGGTGAAGTGGAGTGGACTGGAGCCTGGAGCGATGAGTAAGATAAACACACAAGCATGCACATACTACACTCTTACTGTGGTCTTACTACCTTATGTGCTGCTTAGTGCATTTCTGTTCTGATAATAGTACTGACATGCATGTGTCTCAGCTCTCGGGAATGGGACAATGTGGACCGCTCTGTCAGGGGCAGATTACAGAACCGCAGTGAGGACGGAGAGTTCTGGTGAGTGGATCATGATCAATTGTGTATAAGCAAATAATCATCATCCATCTAAATACAGTATAGCCAGTGGTACTAGTTAATAGAGGTCCGTTATGGAGCTAGAACAATGATTTAAGTATTTAAATCTGAAATATGTTCATTTGAATTCTAGACAAATAAAATTGAAGATTTTTGCAGCATATTTTATAATTTTGTATTTTTAAACAGCAGAATTTTTTCTTTTTAAATTTTTAATTAGCTGTAGATAATAGAAGATTAAGAAGAAATTCAGAATTCCAAATACAAATCTCTCACGAGGTCTCGACGGCCTGAGATTTCAAACATAATAAACATAAATAATATGATAAACATCTCTCAGAGTTCTGACAGCAAATCCACTGTTTGCTTACCTGGTCATTCATGTTTAATTGTTGGTTTGTTTTTAGATTTAAGTTATTAAACTTAATTCTCAACTGAGATTTAAATCAGACTTTAAAGCAATAGATCAGCAGGATTAAAGTTCATTCAGATTTACTGTGAAAGTTTTATTTCATTAACTCTTTAACATTTATCTATTAAATATAATTCTATCCCAGCTTAATATGCAGAGACAAATACAAATAAGTCATTCAGAGGTTTATTGTGTCAGAGAAGCGACACTAGGGGTCTCTCTTGAGCGCCGATATATACCTCTGTTCTATGAAAAAAGGCCAATGAGAAGTTGCAGACGGTATTTGCATATCCCGCCCCCGGACATACGGGCATTTAAGCGGGGCGAATACGGGAGTTCATTCAGAAAATTTCTTCGGAGCCGATGGTCGTGTATGCAGTTGCTGCAAGTTACACACCAAGTTCCTGTTTAAATCCTCTGACGCCCTGCAAGCTGTTGCGCACAACAGCGGCTTTCTCCTTCGTGCATGGCTGTGCATTCTTGCCCCTGGGCGCTTCGACAGCGCAGACAACTCGAAAGAGTTATTCTAAAAGAGTAATTTCGCTCTAAAAAGAGCAAAACACAGCGGCGTTGAACGTCCTTCTCAGGACGCGTCTTTTTAAAGACGATTTTTCCCGCCCCTGTGTAGTTTCTGGATGCGGTTTTTTTCTCCCCACCTCTGATGGTCATAAAAACTGCCTTGCATACCTGGGTTGCGATCACACAAAGGCAGCATTTTTATGAATGGTCTATGTTTTCAGTACGAGAACATAGCCATGACAGCATTGCGGTCGTAGGCTTTTTCTTGTAGTGAGAGAAAGCCACTTCAGCCACCCCCCGTGCCTCGCCTCCTTCCTACGGGATTGAGGCAATCTGGGGACAATGACGGGCTCTGTTTCGCCGGGTGAACCCCCTCAAAACCCCCCACCTCCCCGGCACGCTTGCTTGTTTCCGTCCAAGCTCGGGATGAGCATTCTCTCCAATGGGTTATGTTTTCAGCGTGAGAACATAACCACGGCAGTGTTGCAATCTCTGCTTTCTCTTGTAGTGAGAGAAAGCCATTTCAGCTGCCCCCCGCACCTCGCCTCCTTCCTACGGGATTGAGGCAGGCGCCGCGGGCGATGAAAGACGATCTGGGGAGAATAACGGGACGCTTTTGAAACCTACCGCCTCCCCGGCACGCTTGCCTGCTTCCCCCGAGCTTGGGATTAGTGCAGTCCGCTTAACGGCCTACCGTCCGGTCCCTCGAGCTCCCCGGCATTGGATGATGACATCACCGCTGCATCGGAGAGCGTAACAGTGGTGTCGGATGCGGATAACTCGCCTGGGCCGCCACCTTCGGGTCTGCCGCCCAGTCTGAGCCTGACGCACGGAGGTCCGCTATGCTTCCCTGGGCTTAATTGGTTCCGCAGGCATGTGCGCCGCTGACAGCCGATTCCTTCCCGGATGTGCATGACCAGCTGAGCAAGCCCAGCTTCCTCGCTCCTCCGCTCTCGCTACCCTCGGTGGTAGAACGGTCCCAGACCGGGCATATCAACTGCCGGTCCCCCCTGCACGCCATGGCCCCCTACTGCAAGTCCACAGGGCCAAGGCACTTCAAAATCTGCACTTGGGTGGTCCTGTTCTTGACGTGCCACAGGAACTGCACTCAGACAGGCGATGGCCACCCCCCGTGGTCCAGAAACGCAATGCATGGACAGGACCTGGTCGCAGTACAGGAGGCAGACAAAGCACGCTTTCTCAAAACGCCCCCATCTCCCAGCTCCGTCCATTCGGCGACACCACTTCACGACTCCACCCAGCAGTCTTCAGTGGTGAATAAACAGACGGAGGCTATTTCATACATCTTGCCCTGCTGCAAACCTGCCGCCAGGGGCCATGCCCTGTCTGCTCGCCGAGGGCGTCCTCCTGCGGCTTTCAAGAAAGAAAGAAAGTGGTGCTCCGCCTCAACTAACAAAAGAGAGTGGGCCCAGCTCTCAGCCCCAGCATCGAGATCCCCGCAGAAGTTGGACCCGGAAGGCTCCCAGGCGCTCCTGAGATGACCGACCCAGAGACTGAGACGGTAGCTCCGGAGCTGGTAAGACCGCTCTGTTCCCCGGTGGAGGGCCGGGAGGAGAATCTTTTGTTAAATTCATTACATTCTCAATAATAGAGCTATTTCCTTTTGTCTCTAGGTCACCTGGCCCGCAAATGCCGTTCTCGCGGCACTTTGCTTCAGGTCTCAACAGTCCCGGCATGCTGGACGCGGCCACAGTCCGCCTTCAGCCCCACGACTGTTCCCCGGCCAGCCGGTTCAGACGATTCCAGAGGACGCCAACATCAGACCTCATCCTCAGTCACGAACCGGCCCCCTGCCGGGTGCACGGAGCAAGGTAAGTGCTTCGAGTCTGTTCTCAGCACCAGAGCCTCGGGACGTTTCACTGCCTCCCGACGCCGTATTACCTGTTCCGCCCTGCTGCGAAGCCCTGCCGGGTACTTCCAAAATACT
Source organism: Xyrauchen texanus (assembly GCF_025860055.1). Taxonomy (NCBI): domain Eukaryota; kingdom Metazoa; phylum Chordata; class Actinopteri; order Cypriniformes; family Catostomidae; genus Xyrauchen; species Xyrauchen texanus. The sequence goes on from NC_068276.1 coordinate 8,282,103, forward strand.
CGTCCCCTTGGTGCCCCTAGCACGGAGTTTAGAGGCGTGGCTTTCACTGCCCAACCCGTCATGCTGGCTGCACCGGACCATTCGACTCGGTTACGCAATTCAGTTTGCCAGGCCTCCGCCACCCTTCGCGGGCGTCCATTTTTCCGCAGTATACGGCAAACATGCCAAGTCCCTGCACGAAGAAATCGCCTCTCTGCTAATCAAAGACGCGATAGAGCCTGTCCCTCCCTGCGGCTTATGACCGATCTTGGACCTGCGAGTTTTCAACCGGGCTCTGTCCAAACTCCCGTTCCAAATGCTCACCCAGAAACAAAATTCTGTCTGGCGTCTAGATTGGTTCGCAGCGGTAGACCTGAAGGACGCCTACTTTCACGTCTCGATCCTGCCACGACACCGACCCTTTCTACGGTTCGCGTTCGACGGTCGGGCGTATCAGTACGAAAGTCCTCCCCTTCGGCCTTTTTCAGTCCCCTCATCCTGGCCCCCTCCCGAGGGTTACTATACGCGCACAGAGACTGGGTGCTTAGGCGCCATTTGGGGCTTCAGGTCAACTGGGAAAAGAGTGAGCTTGCCTCGGTTCAGAGCATCTCTTTTCTCAGCATCGAGTTAGACTCCATCTCAATGTCAGCACGTCTCTCCAACGAGCGTGCACAGTAGGTGCTGAAATGCCTCGCTTCCCTCAAGCCAGGCACTGTGGTCCCTTTTACGTTTCCAAAGGCTCCTGGGGCATATGGAATCCTCCACGGCGGCCGCACCGCTGGGGTAGATGCATATGAGACCACCTCAGCACTGGCTTCAGACTTGAGTCTCGAGTGCCGCGAGGCACGCACTGTGTGAGAATCAACACCGCCTGCCGCCAAACCTTCAAACCCTGGACAGACCTCTGCTTTCTACAGGCAGGAGTACCCTTGCAGCAGGTGTCCCGATGCGTCCTGGTCACAGCCTATCCTCCAAACTGGGTTAGGGCGCCGTGTGCAACGGTCACGCAGCCGCAGGCCGTTGGAACCGGGCCCCGCTCCGTTGGCACATCAACTGCCTAGAGCTGCTGGCTGTTTTCTTTGCCCTGAGGAAGTTTCTCCCTTTAATTCGAGACAAACATGTCCTAGTCAGGTCAGACAGCTCCACAGTGGTAGCCTACATAAATCGCCAAGGCGGAGTACGCTCCCACCACATGTCACAGCTCGCCCATCGCCTCCTCCTTTGGAGCCAGCAGTGACTCAAGTCACTGCGCACCACTCACATCCCCGGCAACCTCAATGTGATAGCGGACGCGCTGTCACGACAACACTTGCCCAGCGGGGAGTGGAGGCTACACCCCCAGTCGGTCCAGCTGATCTGGGACCGGTTCAGCAAGGCCCAGGTAGACCTGTTTGCCTCCCAAGGAACCTCCCACTGCCCGCTCTGGTATGCCCGGACAGAGGCTCCCCTCGGGCAGACGCTTTGGCACACAGCTGTCCCCCTCCACCCATTTCTGTGCCCCTTTGTTATTTTTGTAACCAATGGATACTATTTGCCACCATTATCTCACAGAGCCTTTTGATATCTTTTTACTGGTAGAAACTTGGCTTTAGTCTATCTTCAAGGTCCTTAGTCTCATTATTTTGTTACAGCTGGGTGCTCTTTGTGGCCTCTGCAGCAACAACAATTTTAGTAACCTCATATGCTCTCTCCTGGGTCACACAAAGGCCAGGAAACTCATATAAGTACTTTGATATAAAAACATACTAGAATATTGAAAGATATACTATATACTCCCACCTCTGAGACTTCTAAAAGTCTCACACTCTATTTCCCTCAAACAACACATTCTCACACCCCAACTCGTCACATACGGACGCTTGGGCAGGACCCCTTGGCGTCGCTTATTGACGCGCCAGGTGTACCTTTGGCGTCATTTTACGACGCGTCCGGTTTCGAAACATAAAAAACCAGTTGGAGGGCCATTGTAGCGTATTCCTTTTGATTTTTATTGATTGCGGTCTTGACTCTCGACCCGTTCGCGGCGTGAGCTTACCCGAGACGTGACATTTCAACGCTACACGCTCCGGTTCGGAGATATGTAGAACGGCGTCATTTTACGACGTGTCCGGGGTTTTAAACATCAAAAAACAGTTGGAGGGCCATTGCAGCCTATTCCTTTTGATTGTTATTTATCGCGGTCTCGACTCTCCACCCGTTCGCAGCGTGAGCTTACCCGAGACGTGACATTTCAATGCTACACGCTCCGGTTCGCGGAGATACATAGAAGTCTATGGGACTGCCCTGCGCGTCGAAAAATGACGCCAAAGGTATACCTGGCGCGTCAATATGTGACGAAACTGCCCGAAGCGTCCGTATGTGACGAGTCGGGGTGAGAATGTGTTGCCTCAAACCAGAATGCAGTCACACAAGCCAGCCTGTCCCATTCCATCATGTAGCCAAAGTAGGCCACTCAGTCCACTATCCAATGCCATCTTGATGGGGCTGCATTCTGCAGAACTTGGGACCAAACCTCTCCCTCCACACTTGGCTAGGAAGGAGTAAAAGATCCCAGTCCTCTAGCTATCACTGTTCCTGGGGGTGGGTGACAAAAATCAACTCATTTGTAATAAGCATGTGCATGCATTGCGTGATGTAGAGAAGATATATATATATATATATATAAAGTAATTGGTTACATTGAGAGTAATAGGGGAATATGTCAAAAATAACAAACAAAACACCCTCTAACTCCTTTCTTGAGTTGATATCTATTCTGTTATGTAAAATGAAAGTACAATAGTCATGCTATCTCCCTTACTATCAAAAACATGAGAAAAGTGTTCAAAAATAAAATTCCCCTTAAATTCCAATGTTGTTTCTGGATTGCTTCTCAGTAAATCTCATCAAGTTCATCCAATCCTGGCCCAATGGTACAGTATCTAGTTTCTATCCCTGTTCCCGGTGGTTGCATTGAAACCGTTACCATTTGTTTAGCCACTGTTCTAGTCATTATTGATCTCAGAATGGGTATAAAACAACAAACAATAATCCAAATAAGGTCAGTCCTATAACTATTATTACACCTATTTTCATTAGCCCCATCTTCCATGAACCAAAAAGATCATCAAACCATGTCCCAACAAGCTGATCTCTACCTGCATTAGATTTAACTTCCTTTCGCAGGTCATGCAGTTTCTTCATTGCCTGGGTAAAAGCTCCTTCTGGAGATGTATTATTTGGTATGTATGTATAGCAATCTGCTCCGAACATAACACATACTCCTCCTTTATCTGCTAATAACCAATTCAGTGCGTGACGATTTTGCCATGCCATTTTACTAGTGGCTGCTAATTGGTCTCCTAATGCCGCCAGTGCCTCGTCAGTATAGTTTATAAATCTCTGTTGGTTATAGAAAATATAATTAATCCATTCTAAATTTTTGTTGGGTGTTACCCATATGAACACTGACTCAAAGCCTGATTTAATCTCATCTCTAGCTTTAAACTTTTGAGGTATTCTCTTGGTTGGCCAATTGCATCCAGGTAGACATCAGGATCTGGGGTGTATGCTCTTTCACCCTTGCTTTGTTGTGTACAAAAGGTTTTGGTGCAGTTTGGATTTCAGAGGGGTCCCATTCTACCATAGTTACTTATTGTATTAGCCTTACTCTAGCGCACAGTCCTTTCCAGCCTTTAGGTAGTGCGGGTTTCAATTGACCTCTCCTACATAACCAAAAATAGTCTGCTATAGTTTCCGTTTGTTCCTCATGGATTTTTATCGCAGGCGATACTAAAGTCTGATTTTCACATCCTGTAAGGCAATGACCGACAACTACACCTACACATCCTGGAGTTATGTTTGCAGTAAAATATTGTCCTAATGTCGCTGTTGCATATTGCGGTCCACTAAACCTAATCACATTATCATTAAAAAACATTTCATCATCTAAATGCCATATTACCCTGTCGTGTTTCACCTTGCTCCTTAGTTTTCACTTTTGTCCATTATTTAACTCCATAGTCTCCTTGTTAGCATTCGTGTTCACTGTCATTGTTCTCACCTGTGTCTTGTTTGTAATCATCCTGCCTTGTGTGTATATAACCCTGCCCGTTCCTCCATTACCTTGTCGTTTGTTGAATGTTGTTGATGTTCGCTTCCATGCCCGTGTTCCTAATTCCAGTGTTCCAGCGTTTTTGTGTTTTGCTTTCATTTTACCCATCGTGGTTGTTTTGTTTGCTCCTGTTTTGCCTGTTTATCAATAAACCTGCTTTTGAATCCTCAACCTTTGTCAGCCCCCGTCCTCAATCGTAACAGAACAAACGACCAACACACTATGGATCCAGCGGTTTTACAGGCCAACTGTAACCTTCTCAGCCTACTGCAGGGAAACCGTCCGGTGGAAGAGCACATCCGCGATTTTCTCGCAATTGCCAGTGCGTCCGACTTCCCTGATTCCTCCCTGGCTGGACGCTCCGCGCGTTCGTGGAGGAGAACCTACTGGCCTGCGGTTCCTCGTTCACCGTGGACATCGTCGAGGAGAACCCCGTAGCTCCTCCCAAAGTGGTAACCCTCCATTCGCCCGTGGTTCGTCCCTTCACATCTGCCAGCGAACCAACCTTCATGCCTGCCGTGATCAAGGAGCCAATGCTGCCAGCTTCGTCCGCCCGGAGGAGGAGGAGAAGAAAGGCTTCCGCTCCCCAGTTCACGCCTTCTACGGTCTGCGAGCCAGAGCCCACGCATGTCACTGTGAGCGAGCCAGAGCCCTCGACCGTCCCCGAGCCAGCGCCTGTAGCTTCCGATGTCAATGAGCCAGCGCCTGTAGCCTCCGATGTCAGTGAGTCAGCGCCTGTAGCCTCCGATGTCAGTGAGTCAGCGCCTGTAGTCTCCGATGTCAGTGAGCCAGCGCCTGTAGCCTCCGATGTCAGTGAGCCAGCGCCTGTAGCCTCCGATGTCAGTGAGCCAGCGCCTGTAGCCTCCGATGTCAGTGAGCCAGCACCTGTAGCCTCCGATGTCAGTGAGCCAGCGCCTGTAGCCTCCGACAGCAGTGAACCTACGCCTGTAGCCTCTGATGTCCCTGAGCCAGCGCCAGCAGCCATGACCATCCAAGAGCAACGCCTCCCGAGCTTCCTAGAGCTCCGCCTCCCGAGCTTCCCGGAGCTCTGCCTCCCGAGCTTCCTAGAGCTCCGCCTCCCGAGCTTCCCGAGCTTCCCAGAGCTCCGCCTCCCGAGCTTCCCAGAGCTCCGCCTCCCGAGCCTCCCAGGGCTCCGCCTCCCGAGCCACCCAGGGCTCTGCCTCTCAAGCCTCCTATGGCGCCACCTCCATCGGCTCCACCTCTAGAGCCTCCTACGGTGCCACCTCCATCGGCTCCGCCTCCAGAGCCTTCCAGGTCTCCGCCTCCAGAGCCTCCCAGGCCTCCGCCGCTAGAGCCTCCTATTGCGCCTCCTCCCCAGTCCCCCAGACCTGTCCTTGCCCTGTGGCCAGCTCCCAGGCCTCCTGAACCTGTCCCTGTCCTTTGGCCGCCTCCCAGACCCCCTGAACCTGTCCCTGTCCTGTGGCCAGCTCCCAGGCCACCTGACCCAGTCCCCGTCTTGTGCTCCCCTTGGACTGTCTGTCTGCCCCTTGTGCCCCCGTGGACTGCTCGCCTGCCCTCTGTGCCCCCTTGGACTGCCTATCTGCCCCTTGTCCCCCCCTGGATTTTCTGGTGTCCCCTTGTGCTCTCCGTGGTCTGCCAGTCCCCCCCCCTCATTCCTTGGACGATTCTGTTTTGTTTTTTTTGTTTGTTTGTTTTTAGGATCGTCTGGGATCCGATCCTTTGAGGGGGGGCTATGTCATGTATTACCCTGTCGTGTTTCACCTTGCTCCTTAGTTTTCACTTTTGTCCATTATTTAACTCCATAGTCTCCTTGTTAGCGTTCGTGTTCACTGTCATTGTTCTCACCTGTGTCTTGTTTGTAATCATCCTGCCTTGTGTGTATATAACCCTGCCCGTTCCTCCATTACCTTGTCGTTTGTTGAATGTTGTTGATGTTCGCTTCCATGCCCGTGTTCCTAGTTCCAGTGTTCCAGCGTTTTTGTGTTTTGCTTTCATTTTACCCATCGTGGTTGTTTTGTTTGCTCCTGTTTTGCCTGTTTATCAATAAACCTGCTTTTGGATCCTCAACCTTTGTCAGCCCCCGTCCTCAATCGTAACAACTGCGCAATTGCCCTTAAATTGTCCTACATTCGTTTTTCCTTTAGTATTGTTAAAGCATTCATACTCCAGTTGTCGATTTATTTTATATGATAATGGACTTTCTTTTTTTCTCATTATCCACACGTATGTCTAATTTTCTGCATTCATCTCCCCACCCTATGATCTTATAATATTTATAATATTCCGGATGACCCAAGAATGCCAAACATTCTGCTGGGCAGAACACTGTTCTCCCTGTTTTACCTCAATTTTTGGCATAATACTCAGCGCAATGCATCATTCGGGACTACTACCAATTTTTGAATGGAGAGGGTGAGCACATTACACAGTTTGTCATTTTTGTTTGCTTATCTGTATATCTGGCCCATTTATACCAGTCATTTTGATTGGCGTGTTCTAATAGTTCCTCTGTTCCTGCTGAATCTATGGGTTCCTTATCATTTTCTAAATTTATTGGCTTTTTCAGTCTTTGGTTGATTATTTTGTCAGGTGTCTTTTTAGGCTGATTATTCGGTTTGTTCTGCTTGGCCAAATTGCTTATCCAGATTCTTTGCTTTTCGGGTTCACCTTTGTTTAATGATCCAGGCATTCGCTTCTTTCTGATTTCTCGTGCTATGTTATCTAGTCTCTGCTCATTCAGGGAAATAATATTGAAGGTCTGAGATGTCAGTTGTAGGAAATTCATCATACCATGGTCGTTGTGATGGTCCTTCGCCTGGAGAGTCTGGGCCTTCCTGGATCTCCTCTCCGGTAGGCCCTGTATGGGAGGCAATACCTGTCCCAAATAAGTTAGTAACAGCATCATCCACACTAATACCTCCTTGAGCTTCCATTCTTTCCTCCATGTGCCACAACTCTTCCTCGAGCGACTGCGCTTGTTGGCCTGTTTCATTTCCTTTAGTTGCTTCTGTATCTGTTTCAGCAGGACGATCACTTTCTTCTTGTCTTTCTCCTTCTTCACCTTCCTGGTCCTGTTCCTCTGTGACATGTACTTCCGTCTCACTTTCTATGCTTTCCTGCTCTACTGCGGCACTTACTTCAATCCCTCTTTCTGCCGCAGCATGCTCTTCCCCTACGAGCGTTTGTCCTTCTACTTCCTCTTCTCTTTCTTCAGATTCTGTAGCCTGTTCCTGCTGATCATCCTCTTCCTCGGGTTCTTGGTTTTGTGCTTACTGCTCTTCTTCGCCTGAATCTTGCCTCGTATTCATCATTGGGAAGTCCATATTCATAGTTACTTCAATGCAGTCCATCAAGTGCTCTGTACTTTCTGAATTCACTTTCTGGATTATTTAGTTTTAGGTCAGCTTCATTGGAAAGGCCATCCAAGATCCCCAAGGCTGATTGTAGGGAACCCACTCTGCAGTGTGTTTTTTTTATAATTGATCATCTGGAGGTCCTGGTCCTTCTTAGGACGTTTCTCCAGTAGGCCCTGTATTGGGGGCAACACTTGTCCCAAGTATGTCAGTAATAACATCCATATTAATATGTCTTTCTTATTCATTGGTATTGTAGGCCGCAATTGTTTTCCACCTTCTCTCCTTCAGTGGGTCATCCTGCCCAACTTGCTTCAATGATGGCAACAGCATGACTGTTTCATTTTATATGCAAAAAACACACTGTAATCACCTCATATGGTTACATGTTTTATATTAACTAACAATCATTACTTTCTGCATTCATTTGTTTAGTATATTAAATGATTTCCCTTATTACAGTCATTTGCTACACACACATTTGTTGCATCTCATTTCTAGCACTAAATAACACATGGGTCCTCTGCCTTCTCCAGGTGTTCCTTATCTTAAAAACCCCTACTCATTCACTTATCACATACATTTCATTTCCTCCTGTTTCCCAAGGTCTCTCAATGTCTTTATCACATTAATTTATTTTCCCTGCAAGCTAAGCTGTTTTTCATAGTTTCAGACTACATCAGAGTAATTCAGAGTATTAAATCAATAAAAGAATGATCAAATATATAACATATCATTGGAGGAATAAATTTCCTCCCAGTTTGGTCTTTCTGTTGCATTGTACCATTTACATTGATCAGTACTTCATCTGTTTTTTTACATAATGATTTAATCAATGGTAACACAAAATATAATATTATTCCCCTCTCAAGAATTGTTGTTTCAATTATTATACCAATTGAAGCCAACCCTGCTCCCTATTTCTTAATTAATTCCATTTATATTGTTACAAACAAACAAGACAAGCAATCTTAATCTTTAGTCACCACCATGTATCTTTTCCATTCTTCATTACTTTGTGTAAGACCTCCTGCAATGACTCTCCAAGCCACTAGGGAACACTGTCTGATCCCTCTTGCAATGACACTCCAAGCCACTAGGGTGAGCTGTCTGCTCCCTCCTGAAATTACACTCCCAGCCACTAGGTGGCACCACCTGCTGTGAACTCTTTAGTTATGTCTGCTAATCAGGTTAATGTGTTCCACCTGTATTTTGCCCTATTTAAGTTGGCAGTTTTCATTGAGCTGTGTTCTGTCTTGAGCCCACCATCTATGGATTTCCTGAGTTCTAGAAGAGTTAAGTGCTGTTCTTATGTTGCCATTGGGCTTACTTTATGTTTGGTTTTGTAAAGCTATGACTTCTTTTCTGTTTGTTTCTGAGAACTGCAATCAAGTAAAGACTGCCTACTTTTGAGTTATCTGAGCCTCCTAGTTTGCTTTTTGATTCTGCACATGGGTCTTCTACAGACTGTCTTCCCCAGTAGCCCAGAGGTAGAGAAATAGCTTTCTCTAAGTGGGAGACCCAGGTTTTAGACCCACCTTCAACACTTTATGTCAGTCAGTTGTGACACTTTGACAATGTACATGAGTTCAATTAAAGCATAAGTAAAAGTAATAAATCATCTTCCAGTCTAAATTCATTATCATACAAACATTCCCATGTTTGTTTAAAAAGTCAATCACTCCTTTGTCTGCAACGGTTCTCAAAACTTTACCCCCAAAACCAATCTATAAATAATCCTCTACACAGGGTATGATCCCCTGACAACACAGTGACAGAATGCTTGGTATTTAACACTGTGATAAGTTATTTTAGTAAAGCGGTTATTAAAATGCAGTCGGGTTCAGTGGAACTTTCAATTTTTGGGCAGGTCTCTTCTAGACCTCCCTTTTGATGCTTCTCATCTAAGAGCATTCATCCACTTCCTTAAAACCCTTTCAAACCTTCTTGGGCGGTGACGCCATTGTCAAGTCTTACCCGTCATTGGGTCGTCACCTCTTGCCACTGGTCTTGATACTGCTCAGTCCTCAATCCTTAATAATTTGGTATCAGTAAACAGATATTTTCTTTTTCAGGGAGTATCACCAGAGAACCGACACAGCCAATGGAACATCTACAAATGCTTAAATGGAGACAATTCAAAACATGGTTAAATTTAAAAAGCATTATTAAAAATTCATCAATCTATTAAAATTGTCCAAAGTAAAATATGCTAAAATTTGACTCATTTATAGATCATTAATTTCCATTCAGATTTTATTTCTGCTAATTTAGCAAATGTTACACAAATCTATTTATCATGGTGGGGGCTAACATCAGAACAAAGCCCTGTCAAGCGTCTAGGAAGCTTAATTTAAAAACATCACCTTAATTCAATAATAGTCTCTAGATAGTTTTTGAACCTACATTTATTCTTTCAGATGAATTTTCAACTTAATCTCTTTTCTTTAGTATAGACTCTTAACTTTAGATTGCCCTCTGAATATTTACAATCTTTAATCATTGATGAGAGCTGTTTGAATTCCTTCATATCACTCTATCTAACATTATTGTCAAGGCACATCATTTTACATATAAAAATCAAATCAAAATAAAATAAAACAACTTATGGATATTTCTTCAAAATCTGCTCTTGTGTTTCTGTTTCAAGCAGACACTTACAAATTTTAGATTTCATTCCACTCCCTCACGCTGTTTCTAATCTCATTACAGTAATTTCTTATTTTTTCATTTTACAATCTCACAATAATATATTTAATTTATTATTCAATCATTAAAAATAGTGATATTTATAATAACAGATTAACTACTTTCAAACTTTCTCATCTCACACCATTTAAAAACAAACAAAAAAACTACTCAACTTACTTTCTTCTGTCCATTCAAACAACATACATAGAACCTTCTAATCTTTAATAAAACAGAACACAATGTATTTTTCGACTTTCTATATATAATCAATTCAACTTATTTCTAGCCTTCTGTTCATGCAGAGCTTTACATTTACAACACCTATCTTATTAATATATTATAATCCCTTTTTTATTGTTAAGTAATAATTTGTTATTACTACTTTCTCCATTTCTTACACTTTCTCTGGTGAAGGAACTTACATTCTATCTAATAAAATAATATAAATCAAGTTTTTAAACTAACAGAAAAGTAAAAGTTTAAACAGAATAAAGTCGTAAAGAGGCACAATGGAAATTCAAACGTATCTCTTTTCGTGTGTTTTGAAATAATTGCTCAGTAAGATACACTACGTACTTTTAATTTCTCATGACTCATAAATGTATTTATTTTTTTATCCAAATGTTTCATCATCTTTTAACAGTTATCACTATTATACCTCTAAAATGATACTTTCATGTATTAACTATGGCAAATGGAAATAGTAGTAATAGAAATAGACACTCAATCAGCACTTTGTAGCACCCACTAACCTCCTTTTTTTAATTTCTTTATTATGAGGGTACACTCTGGAAGATTTGGGGGGGTAACCAATCCAATAGGTAACGCTATAACTTTGCCATATGTTTGTAATTTTTACTCTTCAAATCAATAAATCAGTGGTTAGCTGCTGGATATAAATTTAGACCATCAGAACAATTTAGACACTGGTATTGAACCCCATTGATGGCATTCTGGAAAATCATAAAGTGATCTTATAAGACTGAAATCCACTTTTCCAGAGAAATTTGAATCCACATTATAAATGGCAAATCAGTAATGATTACCAGCAGTAATGAGCGCAGGAGGATATATCAGATCAGTCACATCATTTTCAGTCTTCTTTGTCTCCGGATTTCCTCCTGCAGCATTAGTAACTTATAAAACATCATCTTTCTCAGCCGTCTGCAATGGTGAGAAACTAGTTCCAGAATGAGTTAGTGAAACAACATACACATAATGATGACAAAAGAAACACAGAATAGACACATGAATATGAAGTTATTAACATTCATATTTGAGGAAGTTATGATGTTCAATTTAATCTTAACCTTTCTCCATGGGCTTCACCTGCCCCAAAGACCAATTTTTAAATGATCCAAATCATTCATTGATGAATGATCATTTAATTTTAGTCTCAAATGCAGCTTCTCAGTGTACCCATGATCAACCAAGACCTATTCTGTGTATACCAAACAAAAAATAAATTAAATAAAAATAAAATATCTATCTATTTGCTATCTATATTTTTCTAAAGTTGGGGCCCCTTTCTGTCTGTCTGAAGACATCAAGAGAGGCCTGTTTCCCCTCAAAGCCATCCTCAATGCCCTCACCAGACAGTCCCTAACAAAAATAAAAAATCTCTGCCTATCTTTTGTTGGTTGATCAAGTATACACCGACAACGCTGCACTCACATTTAAATTGTTCTCCAGACATTTTTAAAATCATAGAAAAATCAAAAACAACTTTCTAGTGTTTCATTTAATAATGTTAAAATAGCATTCTCTCAAAACTGGACCAGACAGAACATAAAACGGACACACGAAAGTGAAGTTTTCACATTTTTGGTTAACTGCATAAGATACAAAATATAATTTTCTTATTAGTTATTTTATCATATCATTGGCCCTCTTTTGCCATTTGCTTGAATATAACAACACTTATCTTAAATACAACCTTGATTTAAAATTCAATAACTTTTTTGACTTTAGTTTAATGCAATACACTATACTCAAAGCTTTATTGTTTGTCCAGATAATGTGATTTCCCAAATGCAATTCAATTGCTTTAAAGTGATCACTTTTTTATAATCTAAATATTCTTACTCATCACTTTGATATAAAAGGAGTTATGATCTGACACATGTCCATTCAACAGCTGCTAGTTAATTTTAGTTAATCTTACATCAGGCTTCCTTCATGGCATGAAAAGAACAGCCCAAGAATAAACATTGTCCAGTCCGCTAAGAGTTAACCTTTTGCTTTCATGCACATTTTTGTTTTACAGCTATTTGTTTGTTTATACTGTATTATATTTATCCTTATATATATATATATATATACACACACACATTTACACAGACATACAAATATATTTTTTATCATTGGTTTTAATTCTACAAACAGAATATTTATTAAGTACCCTCTTTGTTTTTAATCATCAGATCTCTTCTGCCTCTTATATTGATGGAAGTTTGAAAATAGCCTAAATAGATTTTCTTTTATGTAATTTGCATACATACTCCTCATTAGTTACGCAGCAAAGGATCAACACCTCTATCTGGATGGATATTTATAGGGCTCATATAACACTTCCATACGCAATCACACTTCAGTCATACTTCCCATACTTTCAAACACAGATACTTTCACACTTTTTACAAACACAAGGCCTTTATAAACACAGAGCTCTCAAAAAATATTATACTAAAACAAACCTATTACTTCTGCCCCTCCTTTTGCTCTCCTCTTATTATCCCTCTCTCACTTTTATTTCCATAAAAAACACTCATTATTTACAGTGGTTGATCGCTATATCTGTTACTTCTTTTTATATTAAAACTCATATACTTCCACCCACAGCTGTCACATCCATTTTTGGTCTCTGTTCAAGACAATTTATTTATTTATTTTTACAATAACACAACAGTGGTACTGGTATCTCATAACAGCTCATACAGCCAAATATCACCTTACAATCTTTGCATATACATATTCAAATATATATGCATATAAAATGATAACAAAAATAGAAATAATAGTTATAATACAATAGGGCATCTCTGAGTCAAAAAAAAAAAAAAAAACAGAGGGATGTATCAGTCACTGAGCATCTGCAAGAAAGTTCCACAGAGAACACCAAGTGCGCCAGAAAACATCAGACCTTTGATGCAGATCATATGTTAGTTTCTCCAGAGGTAGAAGAGTAGCGGCCGGACTCATCCACATATTGACTGAGGGTGTCTGAGGAGTTGACCATAGAAGTAAAATACATTTTCTTGCTAAATATAAACAAAAATTCAGTACAGTTTCTTTGTCACCATCAAGGCACAGACCAACTTTACAGTTCAGAAGATATACATTTGGAGACAGTGCAAACATCTTTCCAGTAATCTTTTGAGTAATTTTGTGGATCTCCTTCCAGTAAACTTTAATTTTATCACAATCCCAAAACACATGCATCACTGTACCAGTGTCTGCCCTGCATTTGAAACATAATTGAGAAGAATTGGGGAACATTTTATGAAGGCGAACTGGAGTTAGATATGTCCTGTGAATAAATTTATAATTTTGTTCATGGGCCGAAATTGAAACACCTTTAGGGAAAACACATGTACAAACAGATAGCCACTCCTCATCACTAAAATTAGATCCTAAGTCCTTTTCCCATATTACCCTCAAAGAGTCAAAAGTTGAAGGACAAACATTAGACAGCAATGCATATAACTCCGAGATCTTCTTCTTAAGTGTAAATGAAGAGAAAAGCTGCTTTTCCATTTCAGTCAAATCCAACCGTATATTGCCTTCTTTTAAGTGTGACTCTAAAAAGTGCCGTAATTGAAGAAATTTATAAAAATCATTACTGGGAAGGTTGAATTCCTGCCTTAATGACTGAAATGACCTCAAATGACCATTATCAAAAAATGACCAAGCTCCGACACTCCTCTCAACCTCCAGGTCAGAAGACCAATATTCTGTATGGGTGGGGGAAGATCAGGATTGAGTGCGATAGGAGACTTGAGAGACAGCTTATTTGGAATAGCTAGATATTTCTTAACATCCTTCCACACCAAAAGAGTATGGAATGATATTCCGGACATTATTCAAAAGGAATTGCAAATTGTATTTGCAATTGCGTTTTCAATTTGTGGACGCATAAAATGTGACATAATCCAAACGCAATTGCAAATCGCGCATTACGGTTTGCATTTTCGTTTAAGCGAACACACAGTGACTGCCAGATTTCAAATGGAAAAGCAAAGTCGGTTTGCAACTGTGTTTCCCATATCTTACGAGTTTTGGCCCTGTCATATTTAAATAGCAATTTCAATTACCACATCTGCTTTTTCACTTTCTCAGCGTCGCGTATGTAGCCAGCCAAAACTCAAATGGAATACTAATTCCTTAGTATTTCCATTTCCGATGCCTTACACGGAAACCTGTCAATCAGGGTCAAGGGTGGGATTATGCTATGGGGCGTGTTTGTCTTGGGAAGTGACATCACTCACAGTCTATCAGGATCAATAATTAGCACTGCACTTTATTCATCTATAATCTCACACTGGACTGTCAACATATTCTCCTCAATATCCTACTTCATAGATATATATATATATATATATATTTCATATACTCCTACTTATTGTATTGTATATTGTGTGTATTGTTTTCTGTACATTGTATATAATTATCGTGTTGTGTAAGTATGTGTACATTTGATATGTAAATTGTGTTGTGTAAGTATGTTGTTTACTGTAATTGGTATATGTCTCGTCACTGTCATGACTGCTATGTTGCTCGGAACTGCACACAAGAATTTCACCTACTGTTGCACTTGTGTACATGGTAGTGTGACAATAAAGTGATTTGATTTGATTTGATAAACCGGCATCTGTTCAGGGCATCACCTCTTGACCGTCGACTGTGAGTGACGTCACTTCCCAAGACAAACACGCCCCATAGCATAATCCCACCCTTGACCCTGATTGACAGGTTTCTGTGTAAGGCATCGGAAATGGAAATACTAAGGGAATTAGTATTCCATTTGAGTATTAGAAAATCAGTTATTTTGAATTCTTATAATAAAGGTGGCTTAAATTTCATTGATTTTGATTCTATTAACAATACCTTAAAAATGTATTGGCTTAAACGTTTCCTTCACAATCAATCTTCTATTTGGAGTATAATCCCAAGATATATTTTTTCTCAATTAGGAGGTATACATTTTCTTTTAATGTGTAATTATTCAATTAGTAAACTTCCTGTCAAACTTTCCAATTATCATCAGCAGATGCTTGTGGCTTGGAAACTTATTTACAAGCATAATTTCTCGCCACACAATTTTTTTAATTTGGAACAACTGTAATATTCTTCATAAGAGGAAATCTTTATTTCTTGAAAACTGGTTCAATAATGGGGTGATATTAGTAAACCAGCTCTTTGATAGTGAAGGTAATTTATTTAATTATTCCGATTTTGTTTCAGGATACCAATTCCCAGTATCTAGTAAAGAATTTAATATAGTTTTCAAGGCCATCTCTTTGGAAATCTGTATGCTGTTTAGAAACAATAATAGTGCTACAGTGACTTCTGTTTCTCCCCTAGCCCTGAATCTACTGTGGTTGGTTCTATTTGTTTTTCAATACATAAATCCAATTATAAAATTAGGTCATTATTTTTGGACCCTGTTACTTCAATTCCTTCCTCCATTTCTTATTGGAATAACCTTTTTGATGATATTAAATGGTCATATGTTTGGTCACTTCCTCAGAAATTCTTTCTAACTAATAAAGTTAAAGAAATATCCTATAAAATTATTCATAGATTTTATCCAGTTAAATACTTTTTAAAGAAATTTAGAAATGATATTGATACTTCCTGCTCTTTTTGTGAAGCCTCCTCTGAAACTGTTGATCAATTGTTTTGGGAATGTCTTTTTACTCGGTCTTTCTGGAACAATATTGATGCTCTGATTGTCCAAAAGGTTTTATGTAACTTTTCTTTATCATATAGACACATTCTTTTTGGATTTTATGTTAAAGACAAGAATCTAATTAATGCATGTTTTTGTATAGACCTTCTTTTATATATTGGAAAGTTTCATATCCATAAATGTAAATATATGAAAAGTAAACCCCACTTTAGCTTTTTCAAAGAAGAATTGAAGATGTATTTAAATACAATTTCAACTTCTGTTAACAAGAAAGCAATGAAAACATCCAGAATTAGTGCCATGTTTAATATTCTCTCTTAATGTTTTTTTCTTTTGTGCCCTCTTCTTCTTCTTTTTTTTCTTTCTTCTCTTACTCTCTTTTCTTTTTAGACTATTGTTGAATATATTTAAATTTCTTTCACATTTCCTCTCTTAATGTATTCTGAACCATAATTTCTCTTTTGTTTTGAAAGATTGTTTATATTTCTTGTATGTATCGTCTTGTTCTGTTTGTTAATATTGCAATAAAAAAAATAAAAATAAATAAAAAAAATAGTATTCCATTTGAGTTTTGGCTGGCTACATACACGATGCTGAGAAAGTGAAAAAGCAGATGTGGTAATTGAAATTGCTATTTAAATATGACAGGGCCAAAACTCGTAAGATATGGGAAACACAGTTGCAAACCGACTTTGCTTTTCCATTTGAAATCTGGCAGTCACTGTGCGTTCGCTTAAACGAAAATGCAAACCGTAATGCGCGATTTGCAATTGCGTTTGGATTATGTCACATTTTATGCGTCCACAAATTGAAAACGCAATTGCAAATACAATTTGCAATTCCTTTTGAATAATGTCTGGAATATCATTCCATAAAAGAGTATTAGTCACAGTGAAAATATTAGTTAGAGATTCAATTTTTTGTATATTATGAATAAATGGCAGAGAGCATAACAATCTAGGAAAACATCTTGAAGATTCAATCCCAGTCCAGCGCGAATCGGATCTATTAAAAAAAAACAAATTTAACACGTGTTTAACTTGTGCAGACCAAAAATATAACTGAAAATTGGGAAGCGAAGCCCCACCTAATTCCCTTGGTTTCATCAAAACCGAAAGTTTGAGTCTGGGTTTTTTATGATTCCAAATATACCTTGAAACCGAAGAATTAATCTTTTTAAAAAAATCTGTAGTTAAGTAGCATGGCAAGTTTTGGAACAGAAAGTTCAATCTTGGAAGAATATTCATTCTTATAACAGTAATCCTGCCAAAAAAAGAATTTGGAAGCGTTGGCCAATCTGATAGGTTCTGATTAATTTTTGTAATTAACAGGATAATTGGCTTTAAACAGATTTTCCAAATCAGGTGTGATATTGATTCCCAAATATTGAAATACAGAACCTGCTAAATGAAAGGGGGAGTTTGAAACAGCTTCGCAGGGAACATGCATGTATAGAGCTTGAGATTTGTCCAAATTAATCTTATATCCTGAAAAATTACTGTATTTTTCAATTACAGCAAGAATTGCATCAGTAGAGGTCTCAGGGTATTTAAGATAGAGCAGAACATCGTCTGCATAAAGGGATATACGATGTTCATCTGGACCTATTTTAATACCATGTATGTTAGCATTAATTCTCACAGCAACAGCCAGTGGTTCAATAACCAAAGAGAATAACAATGGCGAGAGTGGGCAGCCTTGACGACAGCCTCTGCTAACTGAAAACCTGTCAGACAACACTTTGTTAGTGTTAACTTGAGCCATAGGATTAGAATATAAAAGTTTAACTAAACTGATAAAATTAGATCCTAGTTCTACTTTCTCTAATACTGCAAAAAGAAAAGGCCATTCCACCCTATCAAATGCCTTTTCGGCATCAAGGGATATAATGAAGGCAGGGTCCTTGGAAACATTTAAATGATCTATAATATTCAGCACTCTACGAATATTATCAGTGCCGTATCTAGACTTCACGAAACCTGTTTGATCTGGGTGGACAATGCAGGGTAAAACAGTTTCAAGCCACCGAGCTAAAGATTTTGCTACAATTTTATAATCCACATTTAGTAAGCTAATTGGGCGATAAGAGGAGTATTTCACTGGGTCTTTGTCTTTTTTCAGAAGCAGGCTGATAACCGCCAATGACCAGGATTCAGGCATCGAATTTGAATCTAAAAGACTATTTATTGCTTGCATTAAAATTGGACAAAGCTCAGGCCAGAATTTCTTAGAAAATCCTAAGGGAAACCCGTCTGGGCCGGGAGCTTTACCATTTGGAATTGATTGTATAGATTGCCAGATTCCTTGGTAAAAGGGGAATTTAAAAAGGCCCTAGCATCTTCCGAAATACTAGGAAGAGGAATCTCATGCAGAAAATTCAGCAAATCCTCACTGGAGCCACTGTACCCAGTTGTATAAAGAGTTCTGAAAAAATCTGAGAAAGTGGTGTTAATGTCCTGGGGATCAAAGGTCATTCTGCCTTCAGACGTCTTAATTGCTTTTATGGTTCTTTCGTTCTGCTCTTTTTTAACTGGAAGGCCAGAAGGTGACTTGGCTTGTTTCCAAATTCGTAGGACCGCTGTTTGTTCAAGACAATTTCTACATTGGTGCTAATTTTCCTTTCTCTATTAAACATCACCTTAAATATTTTGACTGTATTTAATTTGTTCATAACTCCAGAAATGATCACTAATTCCCTGTGTTTCTATTATTAATCTTTTTAATTCTATTTATTTTCTCCTCTCAGTTAGTCTCCTCTCAAATTCAGTAACAGCTTATTTCCACATTATGATTTCTGTTTCAGGAGGAAAACTGAGACAAGAAAAAAAAGTCTCTCTGTTTCTGTGCATGCTCACAGCCCTCCCTTTACAGCTCCCTTTTCTCGCTCTAGCAGCCCCTCCCCTACAGCTCTTCACAGCACCCAGTCTCTAGCGTACTGTATGAGAGAGAAATGTTACCTGCTGCAATTTCTTTCCAGTCAACAAACGGCCATTCTTGTAAGGTCTCCGCTAAGTTTAATACTTTAATCAGACCCTTCACCAGTTCCTTTTTTTTTTTCTTTTTCTTAGTTAACTTCCTCCTCTGCCCTGTATAATCTATATACTCTGATTTTTTCCCAAAAATAATCACTGATCCGCTTTGACTCTATCAGTGTTTTCTCCAATTCTCTCTGCCACTCTTCAGATCTGCGTTGATCTCCAAACTTTACAAAACTCGCTTGTCTCTGCATTTTTCTCTAGTCTTGTTCACTGCAATGGAAAACATTTAGCCTTTTCTTTATCTTTTTCCCAATTATTCAATTTTTTCTCTTCTGAATCTCCCCTTCCCCTCACTCACAGAGCTGTCCGTTCAGCTGACCAGTGAGTGAGAGCAAGGCAAGGAGATATCAGAGAAGCAGGTGCCTTTTGCGTCTTTATACTTTTTCAACAATTGTTTTATTCAGTTCACTGTTTCAATTCATTTGTCCACTTTTGCTCTCATTTAGCATTTCCTTATTGCACCTGATTCTCTGTATTATTCTGCCTCTGCACACAATACATCATCAACACTGCAATCATGCATTTGAATAAACACAAGAACAGCGCAATTAGTACCGTAAGCACACATGCACCAACAACATAGTTAGTCATGCACATTATTAATTATCTCAAACATGCACATAGTTCAACAATTCCCCGTTTTCTGCACAGTCCGGGTTCCGTCAAACACTGCAATAAATAACTTAATCTAACACCTGGAGGAATTTTATGCGAATTTTCACTTCTCTACCCGTGTTAGGATTTTCACCTGTACAGGATTTTCAGCCACTCTTCTGGCAAAACCTTGAATAAATGCACATAACCAGGAATTTACACGCGCCGTCGCTTCTCGACTCACCCCCAGGCTTTTTCTACCTTCTTTAAATAAACTTTCTTAAACAATCCCACCCCCAATTTTTGAAATCTGGAACTCGCCTCTATTTTAGCCAGTTAGTCCAAATTATGTCCGGACCGGCAAAAGTCTCAGGGAAGTCACTTACTGTGACTTGCTACCACAGATCACACAAGATCACCTTAAGCAAAATGCTTACCTTGATTTTGTGGCGCCGGTGATCTTGTGTAACTCTTGCAAGCTGTCCTGACGGTGACCTTTCGACCCCTTTGACCTCACTGCTGTCCCTTCGTCGGTCGCCAGCAATATGTCATGGAAAATCGCGATGAATCTCTCTAAGTTGTAAGAAAACTCTCGGAGTCTTGAGTTCCAGATGCCAAAGTTGTAGTTTATTCAACACCAACAAACATGAGACCGGTCAGCTGTCTGTTCTGACTGTCTTAGTCCAAAACCTCCTCTTCTATACAGTTTGTTATCTGGCATTACCTCATTTCAGTGCCCCTTTTTATTTTTGTAACCAATGGATACTATTTGCCACCATTATCTCACAGAGCCTTTTGATATCTTTTTACTGGTAGAAACTTGGCTTTAGTCTATCTTCAAGGTCCTTAGTCTCATTATTTTGTTACAGCTGGGTGCTCTTTGTGGCCTCTGCAGCAACAACAATTTTAGTAACCTCATATGCTCTCTCCTGGGTCACACAAAGGCCAGGAAACTCATATAAGTACTTTGATATATGACATACTAGAATATTGAAAGATATACTATACTCACCACGACACGATATACAGCAAGTCTCTAGGTAAGCACGACTTAATTATCAGGTTCCTAAAAGTTGCCCGAAGGCTAACTCCCTCCCGGCCAAACCTGTTTCCCTCCTGGGATCTCAATGATCATCCTCATGGGCCTCCAGAGACCCCCCTTCGACCCGCTAGATTCAGCTGGACTCAGGGCCCTTTTCTCTCAAAACGGCCCTGCTGATCGAGCTCACTCAACCAGGAGTGTTGCGTCCTCATGGGCACTGTCCAGGGGCACCTCCCTAGCAGACATATGCAGAGCAGCAGGGTGGGCAACACCTAACACTTTTGGAGATTCTACAATCTCCAAATTGAGTCAGTATAGTCCCGTGTTCTTTCAGGTCCGAGCCCGTAGAACTCGGTAACACGCTGACGATCTGGCCGGGTGAATCGCTTGCACCTAGCGCCCTTTCCCTCAGCTGAGGTAAAATAGTGTGCCTTTGTTCCCAGGAGACCCCATCTTCGTATCCCTGGTTGATTCCTCCCTAGCCCTTTTTGGGTCTGCAGTTCAGCGGAGGAACTCGCCAACCCAAGCCACTATGGGTACTCAATCTACCCTGTACTGGAATAGGTACTCCACAGGTTAAGGCCTCCTGTTCGGACTCCCCCTGTGTGTAATTCCGCGGTACTGTCCCCTCACGAGCGGACTCCCGTGTCTCCCTTAGGCAGTTCCAGCTGCCTCGGTCGCCGTGCTGTAAGCTTCCCCCCTCTACGAGGCTGGATCTACCACTGCGCCAACTTTCCCACATAGGTCCATGTGATGTATTTGCCACTCTTTGCCTCCCCTGCAGGGTAGGTGTGGTCTCCGCAGGGTCTACGGGGTAAGATCCCCTTCCCTTAATGCATGTAAGGGCCCCGGCCGTAGTTGCTCTATGCGAGAAACATAGAGAGAAAAGAGGCCCAGCCAGGCTTGGCCCGTTCCCAGGTTGGCAAGCATCACCTTGTTCCCCTCTCCAGGGTAACCAGAAGAATTCTGATGGCTTTAATGGGGCATTGGGGAAGGGTACGTGCAGCCTGATACAGCTGGTCGCCTTTGCACGTAAGAAATACCTGCCCGCTCCTGTATCAGCAGTTCACGTACACGGCTCAGCGCATGGCACGTTTAAAGGTGGACCCCTAGTGTCGCTTCTCTGACACAACGTGGAGAGAGCGACAGAAGGGGAACGTCTAGGTTACGTATGTAACCTCCGTTCCCCGATGGAGGGAACGAAACGTTGTGTCTTCCCTGCCACGTCGCTGAGCCGAGCCACTGTTGTGGCCGGACCATTTCCGGCTCCTCAGAAAAATCCTGAATAAACTCCCGTATTCGCCCCGCTTAAATGCCCGTATGTCCGGGGGCGGGATATGCAAATACCGTCTGCCAACTTCTCATTGGCCTTATTTCATAGAACAGAGGTATATATCGGCGCTCAAGAGAGACCCCTAGTGTCGCTTCTGTGACACAATGTCTCGCTCCCTCCATCGGGGAACGGAGGATACATATGTAACCTAGACGTTCAAACAACAGCAGATGAGGGCCTATTTCGGAAAGCTGTTTTGAAAACAATATTGCAATTACGCTCGGCGGCGCTAGTGTTGCAGAAATTATATACTTCAGATTTGATCTAATTTTAAGATGAATCCTTTTTGGTGCCATACACCCTAAATAAGAACAGTTTGAAGGTCTGTGCAACGTACAGTATATGTAGCTCTAGGCATCTCAGAATAAATAATAAGAATTATAATAAAAATTGTGTTCAAATAGAATATCAGTGTGTTGGCCTTGTCGAACCAACATAATGAAACCTCAAATCTTCTGGCTCGTTAAGGAGAGATGTTCTTTTACTTTTCAAAGTGATCTGAATTTAGATTTTTGTATGGCGAATGATAAAACTGGTGAAAAATCCCGATAGATGTATATTGAAGGAGGGACCCAAGCCATATATAAGGAGCAGAATATTACAGAGAGTAGGTGAGGGCTGGTAATTAACAACCTATGTAGCAACCACCCAGAACGGTTCCTTGCAACCACATAGCAATGCCCTAGCAACCACCCACAACACCCTAGCTTCATGGCGACAATTTTTGGTGTGGGCAAGCAACAATCACCTTTTCTTCAGAAAATTAAAAAAAACTGAAATAGTTATTATAAAAATTAGAGTATGAATTTTTATGTAAATTGTTTTGTGCATACTATTCGTGTACACACAATTTTGTGTCAGAGTCTTGTCACTTCTTGGAGAGGAAATAAAGAGTGAGCTATTTAGTTTTTTGTCCTAAAATTTGACAGTACAGGTCAATTTGGGTCATCTGGTTTTGTCTTGTCAACTTAAAAAGATTAGGTAAGGTTGCCGATTCAGACCTATAATAGTGAACACATTACAATATTACTGGTTACCTATATTCGATACCACCCAGTCTTGCAGGTTTGCACATTAAAACATCATGAAAATCAGACATTTTTTGTCTGAATATGCTGCGCAGCTCGTGGTCCTAGCTTTTGTAATTTCACAACAGGACTACCGCAACGCACTGTTGGTCAGCCTCCCAGCTAGCATAATTAAGTTACTGCAGATAGTCCAGAGCGTGGTGGCATGCTTTGCTTTCGATCAACCTAAGAGGGCTCACATCACCACCTCTCTTGATATTAGTTCACGGCTACCTGTAGCTACCCACATCACATTCAAGGCTTGACTCTGGCCTTCAGGACAGCCAATGGAACAGCACCCTCATACTTCAACTCACTTTGAAAGGTCTATGTCCCCACTCACACACTATGCGTTCAACGAACAAATCACATTGAGTTACAAAGTCCATTTCACAATTATTCTTTTTCTGTGTTCCACTGTTGTGTAATGCACGTACAACCACCACCCGATTTGTTGAAACCATCTCAACATTCGAAGAAGCCGAAAGCACATCTGTTCCACTAGTACTTAACCAGTCCACAATAAAGACACTTACTATTTATTTAGATAATAATAATAATAATAACAAAAAACTTTCTTTGTCTTTCTTCTGCGCTAGATCTATGCTATTCTAGCTACTCTTGGAAATTGGCAGTGCGATGACATTTGTATAACAAATTGCATATGTTCCTTATTTGTAAATTGCTTTGGATAAAAGCATCTGCTAAATGACTAAATGTAAATGTGAAAGTAATGTTTACATCCATGTTGCAAATTTAATATATGTGAAAAACCTGGAACATTGCAAAATCAATTAGCAAATAATGCAGCATTTCCATTCCATGTGTTTAAAATTGGTTCAAAATAGAAATGAAAATGTAAATTGAGACATGTTTTTTATTTAATGTAATAAATTACTTGGGGCTTAGAGTGTGCAGACCAAACGCTCTTTGTTTTTGCTAATATTCATTTTTGGAAGATGTCTTATGTCTGGGAGTGAAAGTGTGTCAGACAGTGTTGGGAAGCAATAATTTTGATGACAGACTTTAGTTCCAGCATTTCACAATAACCAAAGCAAAATTTGAGATGTTATGCAATGATTTTGATTATATTTTCTGATAGAATTACGTGTTCACATGCCGCATCAATATTCCTGTATAAGTTCTATAGGAATATATTAGTTAAATGTGTTTGCGTTGTAGTTTATGTGCATGTCTTATTATTTCTGAATAAAACATGTATCCACCTCATGCAAGCTTATAATTATTATTTTTTTTTTTTTTGCATAATTTGCATAACTTGATGTTTCCATTCTGTCATGGATTATACTGTTTCCTTGCCACTGTTCATGTAAAAGGCATTCTGTGTGTTTCAGGATGTCGTTCAGTGATTTCCTGCGTGAGTTCAGCCGGTTGGAGATCTGTAATCTGACAGCAGATGCTCTGCAGGCAAGTCAGGTAAAGAAATGGAGCACAGCGCTCTATCAGGGGGAGTGGAGGAGAGGAAGTACTGCCGGTGGCTGCAGGAACTACCCAGGTAGTGTGTGTGTGTGTGTGTGTGTGTGTGTGTGTGTGTGTTTGTGTGTGTGGGCATGGTTATGTGGTTTACAAGGACAGTTTTTTAGGTTACAAACTGGTAATTACAAGGGTATTATGCTATAAATGTGGTTTATGAGGACATTTCTTGTGTCCCCATAATTTAAATTGCTTAAAAAAACATATTAAACAATGTTTTATTGAAAATGTAAAAAATGCAGAAAGTTTCTGTGAGGGTTAGGTTTAGGGGTTGTGTTAGATTTAGTGGATAGAATAGACAGTATAGTTTGTACAGTATAAAAATCATTATATCTATGGAAAGTCCTCATAATGATAGGTAGACCAACGTGTGTGTGTGTGTGTGTGTGTGTGTGTGTGTGCAAATCTGTTTTTTTTTATTAACCTTGTGTAACTCGGCATACGTATGCGTAGACTTTGCATTTTCGCTTCACTATACGCAACGCATAATTTAAATTAATTTAAACCGACTGATCTTAGTTCAGAAGACTGTGGGCTGTCAGTAAAGGGTTAAACTTCTGACGTACAGAGTCATGTGACAAAACAACATGGTGCCGATCACAGCAGAGTTTGTCTTTGGGAGAAACGCCAACAAAACCACATCTGGTAAGGATGTTTTTACATTGAAACCTGTTTGATTCAAAAGATTTGATTCTTGAGTTTTATCCGATATGCAGTTTTTATACTTTAAGCTGTATATCGTGAATCACCATGCTGCTAAACACAATGTAAACTATTGTGTATGTCTTGTGTATTATTGTGTACTAAGAATTGCTATAATTACTGTGCATAATCACATTGAGAATCAACAGATTCATCCAAAATCTGAAGAATTTGGCTTTTTTAGATGCGCTATATGGAAAATATGGTGCATTTCAAACTGTTCTGGGACAAGTGCAGACAAACAACACACTGGAGATTAACTAATTGACTAAATAATGAGCAAGGTTGTGAGATCTTGTTGCCAAAGTAGAAAAAAAAAACATTATAACATAAAAATCTAATTAAATTAAATAATTTTAATTATATAGTTTATTATTTGTAATTTACAGTGTTTCAAAGCAGCTTTACAGATAATCAGCTGTTATGTCTGTAATGTGTCTAAAACATGAATAACCAACACTCCTGGAAACATAATAAACTATTTATTTAAAAATAAATTGTGTCAGAAGCAAATCACTTTGATGCACAGGTTAAATGTCTTAACCTGATGGTCATTACTGCCTGATGCACATCCGGCAGTGCCTTCAGTTTTCCAGCCACGGGGTCATCAGATGGGAGCCACCTATTACGGATGTTTTGCCCCATTTATTCCAGAACATCTCCTGGTGTTGGGGCAGTGGTCCAGGACATCCTTGTCACCCTCCGCAGCTGGAAACCAGAACCTCATGAATGCCTTTCGTTCTTGCTCTCCCATCAAGACATTCTTCCTTTCCCGTAAAGACATACCATACAACCAGAGTTCAACACTCTGAGCAGATGAGCAGATCTACCCTACATCCAAGGCCTCTTCTCTGATAGAAAAAACACAAGCTGTCAAACTCTGCCTACCACCCTTCCAGTGCCATCAATAATGCTGTCTACACTACAAGCGTCCGTTGCAGTGCACTGCATCGAGTCGCCTTTATTATTGTTATCATAATTATAGAATTATTAAATGTTTATATATTGGATTTATGTTGAAATAAAGTAGTATAGAGGTTATCCACTCATTTAACCATTGCTGAAGTCAACTCAAACTACTCAATACAAATAACTTCAAATTGCATTTAAAATATAAAGCGTTATATTCCGAGTCTTCTGAAGTCATACGATAGGAATGTTTGTGAGGAACAGACTGAAATTTAACACATTATGTTAAATATTTCAATTGTGTTTTGATGTACAGTGTAATTCGCTGATGAATTTTCATTGTTTAACTAATAATGAGATGTACGCTTGGCTGAAAAGTTTAGTCTTTAGTCTAGAAATGAGTCCCCAACACTGTTCGGAAGGCTATTCCATAGTTTAGGAGCCAAATAGGACCTCCTTCCTTATGTGGATTTTGATATTCTAGATATTATTAACAGGTGAAACACTGCGATCTTAGTAAACATGATGGAATATAGCATGATAGAAGGTCGCTTAAGTACTGTGGAGCGAACCATTCAAAGCTTTGAAAGTAATTAACAGAAATTTTATTAAAATTAAACTTAATAGGTAGCCAATGTAACGACGATAAAATGGGTCTGATATGATCATATCTCTTGGTTCTAGTCAGCACTCTAGCTGCTGCATTTTGAACCTATTGAAATGTATTTATTGAACCTGCAGGATGTCCTCCTGCAATGCCTAGTCAATAATATAGTCTTGAGGTCATGAATGCATAAATTCGTTTTTCCACATCAGAAACAGAGAGCATGCTATGTAACTTAGCAATATTTCTGAGGTGGATGAATGCTGTTTGACAAACATTGAAAAGGACAGATTGCTATCAAATAACACCTAAATTGTTTGTTGCAGAAGATGACTTATAATTATATTTTAGTTTTTTTATTTTATTTTTATTAATTGTAGTTTTGGTTCCAATAATTAGAATGTCTGTTTTGTTGGAATTTAGTAGAACAATATTTCTAGCCATCCAATCTTTTCTTGAGCATCCAATCCAATTTCTACACTCTGCTAACTTGGAGAACTGTCAAATGTTGTCAGGTTTTGAATAAATATAAAGTTGTGTATCATTCACATAACAGTGAAAACTAATTCCGTGCTTCCTGATAATGTCTCCCAGGGGAAGCATTATACAATATATGGAGAAAAGCAGAGGTCCTAAAACTGATCCCTGTGGTACTGCATAAAGTACTTGACTTTAATTTGATCTGACAGTTCATCGTTTATATGTACAAAGTGGTTGCGGTCGAAAAAATAGGACCTAAACCAAACTAATGCCTGTCCCTGTGTATTTGTTGTGTTTTGCCTTTGCACAGCTGTATTCCTTCAACTTGGCCTCTGTTGTTCTTATTAACCACAGCCACATTCTGGATCAATCCTCAATTCAAGGTAGCCCTGCAGCACACTGATTCTCCCGGCCAATCAGAATGCAGCTTCCTGGTAGCTCTGATGCAGAAAAACCGCAGGAAGAAGCGAAGAGAAGGACAAGACATGGAGACCATTGGATTTGCCATTTATGAGGTCAGTGAGATTTGTCCAAAGTTTTGAAATTTTTTGAATGGTTTTGATTTGTATATTTGCTTGATTGCTCCTGTTCTGAATGTTTGTTTTGCCACATTTTTTGCAGGTTCCAAGAGAGGTATGATGAAAACTGCCTTTTAGATTGTGAGATGATTAGAATGGCATAGGTCTTGAAACCCAATAGAATACAGAGAGCAATGTCTGTAAAGGGGAAAGGTAAATACGAGAAGCCTTTAGATCAGAGAGCTGTTCTGTCGTTATGTCATTTCCTCAGGAATTTCCATTGGGCATTTAGAATAGAGATTTCTGATTTATTATTAAGTTACGTTAAAAAAACACACAGTGGCTTCAAAATTCATGTTTGAGGTATGACTGTTTGTAATTTTGGTAGAACAAAACATGAACTTGTCTTCCAAGTAATGTTCTGAAAACATCGTACCCATTGGAAACCCATTTGAAATTCCCAAGGGAACTCATGGTGTAAAAATGCTAATCTTCTTATGACTTTTAGTGCTACAACCTGTACAGCTCTATGATATGGCTCTCTGGAATACTTGATTCTGATTGGTCAATAGCAGCAATTTTTGGTGAAATATTTTTAGTGACCACTAAACTGTATTACTGTCCCTTGTCCCAGGCAAATGATACAATACCTAAATTATTTTCTGATTTCTTCGTATTGCATAATCTCTTCCTTCTCCTTGTCTCTGGCCTCAGTATTTGGGTAAGTCAGGTGTGCATCTGAAGAGAGATTTCTTCCTCAGTCATGCGTCCAGCGCCCGCTCTGAGCTCTTCATCAACTTGAGGGAGGTGAGCACGCGTTTCCGGCTGCCACTGGGAGAATACGTCATCATACCATCCACCTTTGAGCCGCACAAAGAGGCTGACTTCGTCCTCCGAGTTTTCTCAGAAAAACCTGCCAACTCAGAGTAAGAGAATATGAGATGATTACATAATTTCACATTTTGCTAAATTTAGTCCAGCTTAGTCTTTTATGCTGGTGCCAAAATACAGAGCGCAAAAGTCTGGCACCACTTGTGAAAATTATGAATTTTGTATTTTTCTTTTCTTTTTTTCATTACACATTATATTCTGTATATATATATCAGCATAACCAACATTTTATGTCTTAGTTTATGTTACGGCAGTTTTGACGCCACTGACTCTGATTCACATATGTCATAACCAAACGTGATACGTCAAGTTTGAATATATGTTATAATATGGCGAAAAATGTCTACATAGTAACTCCAAAAAAGAAACCCAAACCACATCTAGGGAGCAGGGATCGTAATACAGAAACGGCCTATCTTAAGTCCTAAGTTAATGGTGCTTTCACGCCATGTCGAAATCACAATTATTATGAGATTCCAAATTGCAAAAACTGCTTACCTCTTCATAGAACACATAATTACAAGTTGGAAAGTCTCCAAGCTGATCGTCGCAGTGGCCTCAAGAGTTAATCACTGCAAAAAATATTTTTCTAGTATTTTTGTCTTGCTTTCCAGAAAAAATATCTAAACATTTTTAAAACATGATTTATTTACTTGGCAAGCAAAATGGCATTAGATTTTAAGTCATGTTTTTTAATAAATCTATTCGAATTTAGTGAGATTTATGCTCAGGAAAAAACTGTTTGCCAATGGGCTAAGAAAAAATAAACGTAATTTAAAGGGATTTTTTTTCTTACCTCATTGGCAGATTTTTTTTCTTGTGTTAACCTTAAAAGTTCTCAAAATTTTGTCAGATTTCTCTGACAACAAAACTTATGATCTTATCTTAAGTTTCGGCTCACTAAACATTTGTTGCCCGAAGAAACTGTACGTTTAATAATATTTTTTTTGTGTGTGCTGGTTCCGCTAGTGGCTGGAGCTTGTTTTGTGGAGGAACTCGCCTTCTGGACAGTTATGTGGATGAATCAACATGTTCTTTATGCTTATTCAGCCTTTTGGCTGGAGTTTGTTTTATAGATTATTTTCTGTTGTGTAATTCTGTCTCACAAAATTTGGATAGAAGCACCATACTTGAGCAATCCGATGGCATATTTGTTGTGGGGAACGTCGTAGGTGTAAATGGACTGTTTGAGTTTGGAGGGACGATCATCCACGGAGTTAATGCGCACGTTATTCTTTTTTGTTTGTTTTTTTGTTTTGTTTTGGGGGATGTTCTGGGGTTGATTGTTGCACCAATGTTGGAATGTGGTCTTTATAATTGTATTTTTACACATGCCCAAATGTCAAATATTAATATGAGCGGATTGTCTCTCTCCACGTGGAATGTGAATGGGTTGGGGCACCCCATAAATGAAGATTATTTATTTTGGTTTACGCACCTAACGCTGATGGTCAGGGCTTTTTTATTGATCTTGTAATATAATATTGGGAGGAGACTTTAATCTTTTTTTTAGATTCAGACATTGATCATAGTGAAGCAAAAGTGTGTATGCCCCCTAGAGCAAAATCCTTCACAGGATGTGTAAAAATTTTGGTTACAGATATTTGGTGACTTTTGAACCCATCTGGTAGGGACTATAATTTTTTTTCAGCATTCCATAAGATTGATTCTAGAATAGTTTTTTTTATATTTATGTGTATATATATCATAGTCATCTCATCTGTTGTTGATTGTTCAATTGGAAACATTTAAGTCTCAGATCACGCCCTGGTGACTTTAGAGGTGTTGCCAAATACGTTGAAAAAGAAATCATATAGTTGGTGCTTTAATGAATCCCTTTTGCAAAATCCTGAATTCCAACAAATGCTAAAGGCTGAAATCAATGTCTATATGGAGACCAACTGGTCCTCAGTATCCTCTGTGGACGTGGCTTGGGAGGCATCTCAGGGGTCAGATTATACTGTATGATTAATTTATAAAAAAATTCCAAAGCACGAGAACTCGTGGAGTTGGAAGAGATCTTATTAAAAGTGCTGAGGCAGAGCAGAAGCGCCGAAAGTTGCCTGATGGCCTCAGAGAATTGACCCGATTGAAATACAAATATAATACTATTTTGTGGCATAAAGTGGAGTTTTGGCTATTCAGGGCAAGACAGTCATATTTTTAGTCGGGGGACAAAGCAGGGAAGCTTTTGGTTAGATATATAAAGTAGAGAGTGTCTTTTTCTACCATTCCCTCAGTGAAATCTGCTGGTGGTGAAATATTTACCTCAGCCATAGATATTAATAATGCTTTTAAAGAATTATATCTTTATCTCTATAGTTCCACGTGTTCGTCTATTGATGAAGACATTAGAAACTTTGAGGAACCATTAGAACTCCCTAAATTGACGAATGAGCAAAAACATTCTCTTGATTCTGAGATAACCTTGGAGGAGCTTGATGAGGTAATTAAGGCCTAGCTTACAGGCAAGGCTCTGGGGCCAGATGGCTTTGCCGCTGAATTTTTAGATCTTATGTTACAGAACTGGCTCCACTTTTGTTAGACGTTTATACCGAATCATTAAAGAATGGAAAGCTTCGGTCAACCATGACACAAGTCGGCTCAGTTTGATTCTTAAAAAGGACAAATATCTAAGCAAATGTAAAAGTTATCATCCAGTTTCCCTGATCCAGCTAGACAGGGAAGAATGGGAATATCTTTTAAGATTTTGGAAATACACGGGTTCAGGAGTACTTTTATTGGATGGATTAAGTTACTTTATAGACACCCGATAGCGGCGGTACAAACAAATGGATTAATTTCAGATAATTTTTTTCTGGATAGGGGCACCCATCAGGGTTGCCCTCTTTCTCCATTATTGTTCTGTCTTGCCCTGGAACCATTTGCAGCATGCAATAAGAAGGGAAGATGACTTTCCAGGAGGTGTGGCGCTTTTACTTTATGCAGATGATATTTGATTATTCATCTCTGACCCTATTAGATCTATGCCTTGCCTCCACATAATTACTAATTCCTTTTCTAAGTTCTCAGGATACAGATTCAGTTTGTATAAATCTGAAGCTTTGGCTCTGACAGCATACAGCCTGGTAATTGCTTTCCAGCCGGATGCCTTCCAAGTGGACCAAACAGGGCATTAAGTATTTGGGCATTTTATTCCCAGCAAGTTTGTCTGATTTAGTTAGATAATTTTGACCTCTTAATAAAACGTTTTTCGAGCGATGTGGGCAGGTTACATTTGATTATTCATTATACATTTTGTACATTCATTACATTTATCTATGATTGGGAAGATTAATGTTATTAACTAATTGTATTCCAAAATTTAACTACATGTTACAATCTCTCCCTGTATTTCAAGTGATTTGATAGCATAGCGAAGTCCTTCATTTGGAATGGTAAACGTCCTAGATTGCATTTTAATAATTTTCATTAGCTGAATGTCAAAGTTGGGCTAGGCCTACCCAAGATTTTGTTTTATTATTATTATGCATTCGGTCTCAGACATTTGGCTCATTGGTCACTTCCACCTGAGAGATCCCCTCCCTGGTTTTGTATTGAACAGGAAGTTCTTGCCCTTATTTCACAATTGCAAAGCCTTATGAACTAATCAGAGAAGTTAAGTTGCACACCATTGTTGGAGCACTTTCTTTGTTCTTGAACATCTTGCCATCTTAACCTACAGAGATGAATTAAAGATTTTCTGTAGTGATTATTATTTTTGTATTATCAACAACAAAGCAATTTTGGTGTTAAGAGTGTTGCCTTAGAAACAAACTACTTCTGAGGTCCGAGGACCAGAAGAGCTTTGAATAAAATCTCGGAGTTGCCATCTTGTATTCACAGTAATTCTGACACAATGTGAACACATAAGATCTTGAGATGCTAACTGAAATTACCATGTTTACTAAACCAATAGTTTAGGATTTTATAGTCTGTAGATAGTTTTCTGAGTACTCCCTCAGATTATTATAGAATTTTTGTTTTTACTTTGGCTAGTAAGAAATCCCCTAGCAACCACCCAGAACACTGTATAGTGTAGCAGTGTGCTAAAAAAGTAGTGTGCTAAAAATACACAGAACGCCAGAAACCATGTACAGTAGCAATGCCCTGGCACCCACAACAGTCTAGTTTTGCACGGGCAAGCACCACTCACATTTTCTTCAAATAATAATATAACCATGACCTATAGATAGCTTATAACATTTTTAATTAAACTGCAGTTGTCAGGGACATAATTTGATATTCCACAATATTTTCAGAGTTTGCACATTAACTTTTATTACCACCTGCTGGTGGAATCTCCAAACTGCAAACATAGAAACTGAATTAAGACTTTGAAAACGTCTTTCAAAATAGCAAATGTTGCAAAGTGCGCTTTGCGCCGCTTCATTAACTTACGATACACCAACAGTTTGCACGCATATAACCACGGATAGTGCAAACACTCCCACACATGGCCACTTGCTCTGGCACAAAAATTGCACTTAAAATGAAAGCTCTTACGAAAATAGGATAAGACGTTGCGCACGGTCGTTGAGCATATAGTGCTGTGCTTTGTGCACTCACAAAAATATAGCCCATGGACTGAAGTGGCATATTGCTGTTATAGAACGGTGGCAGCAGCATTACTAAAAAAGACCAATGTTCAATAAACTGTTAAATAAATTATTAATAATTATCAAAATAAGCAATTGTTTTCCAATTATTAAAGTTTATTATCCAAAGTGTTGGATGTTTGCAGTTACGAAGTAATGTAGCGATGAATTAATATTAATAGAATGTGCAGTCACATGTGTGATTATAGTAATTTTACAACTTTGAATACGGCTAATCCGATCAAAATGTATATTTGTGTCCTTCAGGGAAATGGATGATAAGGTCACAGCTGACCTTCCTGATGAGGTGAGGAGATAATGATGAGATATAGCTACATTATACAGCTATATGATGTCATAAATTATATAAAAAATGTAAATGCTTTCTCTCTCTCTCTCTCTCTCTGTCTCTCTCTAGCAACATCTGGATGAGATTCAGATTGATCCTGGGTTTAAGAATCTCTTCAGACAGCTGGCTGGACCTGTAAGAGAGAATCTAATGAATAAATCCTGTCAGCCAGTTAAATATTATGATGCATTAACAAATTAAACATATGTGATTGTGTGTGAATGTGATTTTTAGGACATGGAGATCAGTATCACAGAGTTGCAGACCCTACTAAACAGAATTATCAGCAAACGTAAGTTCTTTCTAAAACAATAGCTACTGTTTCAAATAGCTGTTTCAAACTCTAGTGAGCTGTCTCACTGTTAAATGTCTATGTAAGGCAGCTGCATTCTAACTGGCTTTGTTAAAAAATGTTTAAGAACAAAGAAAGCACTCCAGTAACAAGTCAGGAATGTCAAGTCAAAGCTTTTATTGAATTCTGAGTGTACAACTTGTAAGTATGATTTCTATAAACACTTGAATGCTTTTCACACGTTGGAATTTCTTAATTGCGGTAATTCCGACATGCCGTAAACACATCTTTAAAATGCTCTAAAGAGAGAGCAACAATCTTAACATTTACTCACACTTGCAACACATAGCACTCCTTTTGAGAAACTCATTAGAGACTCGACCAGGAGTCAAGCTTTGGCTCGATAGCATGGTCCAGTTTGCTCCTAGTGGTTGATGCTGCATCTCCATCATTTCATTGATGGCCATTCAAAAGTTGACTTTATTTTTTATTTAATTTTTTGCAACCAACAAATAATTAGCAAAAATGTCATTATATTAAAATTCTTTGGAGGGATCTTAACAGTGTGAAATTGGCTTGTTTTCCCATTCGGCTGCATGTTGTTCTAATATAGAGTGATTAGTCACATGGCATTTCTGGATAAGAAAACGGCTCTAAAAATGTTTGTCTTCTGAGCTAAGAGCCTTAAGAGTTAAAGATAGCAGCATCCAGGGTGCGTACTTCCGGGGCTGCATGGACGAGCCGAATAATTCCATTTGAGAAGAATGGCTATGCTAATGGATAGCTCTTTCCAGATATGTTAGAACTCCTTTGACTCCTCAATAAAATTGTTAAGGCAAACAGTTTATCTTATTGAAAATAAAATAAATTTGTTATTCACTGAACATCTTCCTCCCAGCTGTAGTTCTCAAATCGTATTCGCGCTTTTGCCTATTCCAGCTTGGTACGTCAAGGTTTAACATCATTGACAGCAAATGCCATTGGTTTTCACATGTGTCGTAACCGATGTAGCGAATCAGCTCTATATTCTTCCACCATTAGGAAGCGAATCAGCTCTATGAAATATTAATAATCAATCATAACTTGTTATAATCGATTATGAATATTTGGATCAGTTAATCGGGTTAACTTGATGTAGCTACATTAACATTACAACCAAATACTCGGCTCATCCCGTGAACACTCAATTTTGGTTATTAATTAATTAATTAATAGAAATGTACATTTCCGGGGCAAGGGAAATGTCTTTCTTACTAAGTATTAAGAGCAAGTAGTCAAAATCTATGATTAGTGACTTTAGATATGAGCTTGAGACACAGACAACTTTACATGTGACATGAACAAGACTTTATTAACTAGACCAAACATTTAAACTACTCTAACATACATATACATACATTCATACAGTTTACCAAGGGAAAGAGGGCTGAAACAGAATACAGGAAGGCAAGAAGTTATAGCATTGTTTGAAGTTCAGCAGATCAACAGCCTGAGCAAACCATCATATTAGTTCTGACACGCCCTTTTTAGAAAGGGGTTAAGGATACTTAATGTATCAAATAATGAGACTAAGTTTGATACTTGCATGTCCCATTTGAAATAAACTGTCCTGATGCAATTTGTTGAGGCTCCAGTTGATCTTTGATGTTGTCTTGATGAGAGAGAGAACCAGTGAGAGTCAGAGGATCTTGGTGAATGGGCAGTCAAGGCTGTAGGTAGCCTGGCACATGCTTGGGAGTCCTTGGGGCCTTCTAGTGTGGCATGATTCAGCGAGAGAGTGAGAGAGCACAAGGCTCAGAGGGCAAGAGAGCAAGAGATAAGCGACAGGGCTAAGAGCGAGCTAAGAGAGAAGAATTGGTAAGATAAGAGGATGAGAGGAAGTGGGCGCAGCAATTTTATACCCTCGGGAAACAGGTCCCACCTCTCATTGGCTCGACCAATGAGAAGGGTTTGGGTTCCAGGCGGGAATTTGGTTTATTGCTCTTTGTTGTAAAATTGCCCATTGCATGTGCAAGAAAGAAAATAGGAAATATACTTTTAATACTAATATGTTGTTGTTATCGACATATCATGTACACAGTCATTTCGATCTTCAAAATACCAAGTTATAGAGACCAAATATGCCACACATATGATTTTGGTTAACCATAGTATGCAAAGTCTGAAACATTAACCCATTAGTTTGCAAGAAAACATAGATCAAGCACATTTAAGGGAAAATGTGAGATGGCACACTAGATATATGTCAATATTTATCACATGGATATATAGAATATATATATAGGATTAACAGGGTTCATTTCTCTTTCTCAGTAAGAGAATGAAGGGAGGGTCAGCACTTCTCTGAACATTCCTTTGGAGGTCGTAAAGGCCTCCATTACTCTGGGCAGGAGAATGATTCCTTTGTTCCGTCACGGCTCATTTGCATGTTTCTGGCTGGGTTTATGACGGTAAGAGATTTTGGGCTGAATGACTCAAAAGATGGCAAAACATAACGTAATATCATTCTACTGAAGATCTTATATTCGAATTTAGCTAGGCCAAATCGTAAGGTTTAATTTGATACCAAGAAAAGTATATTTAGTACACTTAGAAAGGGAATATACACTGAGGCTATTAAATATGAGGCCTCAGAGTTTAAAACACACACGAAACAGTTCTAACGAGTTTGATATACCTCAGAAATACACAACATACAGGGATTACACGTATTTCATTAGCAATATGCAGTTCTGTGTTTAACTGGAAAACACACACACACACACATTTTTACGTTCAAAGTTTCCCCCTTCCTGTCCACATGATAAGCACGTGGTGAGCATGCGGATGTCACATGCGGTTCTCTGTCAATAGTTCATTGTCTCTTTGTCAATACATTTATTGTGCTTGTGGAGGCTGGTTGGCGCTATTTCAGTAATTAGGGGGGGTTTTAAAAGTAAGTTCTTGTTTGTTCGGGAATCTGTTAAGGCACTGATCCTCCGCCATACCTTACACCGAACATG
Organism: Xyrauchen texanus; assembly: GCF_025860055.1. NCBI lineage: Eukaryota > Metazoa > Chordata > Actinopteri > Cypriniformes > Catostomidae > Xyrauchen > Xyrauchen texanus. The sequence goes on from NC_068276.1 coordinate 8,319,025, forward strand.
ATACACCAAGTTTGAATATTTGAAAATTTCTGAAATGGTTTGAAAATTTGTGGTAGCTCAACTATTTACTCAACATACTAATAAGCATGTAGAACATAAAAAAAAAGTATTAGGTGAAATAATCCATTTGCAATTAGTTGAAGCTATTTTATCTTTACTCTCTGTATTGAATGCAATACAAGTATAATACAAATTTCTCTTGACTTAAATTTGCATTTCTGGTATTGCCTAAACCGTGAAGAATATATGCAATGCTGGCAAAATAAGGTATCTTTGAAGGAAGCATATTGTTGCTGACTACTGTTTGCGTCATGCTTAAGGTAGGGTGCTCACTAGGGTTTGGAACAGGGCTAATGCCTTTCAAAAATATTTTAATTGTAAAAACTCTTCATCATTTGTTTTATTTTCAGATAAAGATTTGAAGACAGATGGCTTTGGTAAGGAGGCCTGCCGCAGCATGATCAACCTCATGGACGTATCCTTTCCAAAAAAAAAATTCTTGCATTGTTTTATGTGAGGCTTCATCTGATGCCCCACATAATGTGGTATGTGGTTTGCCGTTGTCCTTCAAAATGTGGCAACGAAAGCCCTGTACTATTGTGCAGCTGAAGACCTGCATTATGGATGAAGGCAAAATTCTGCTTAGGGTTGTATTAGGGATGTATGCATTTTCAGACGTAGGGAAATGTGAGATTAAAAAAAAAATTAAGAAGCACTGCAGTAATTGTATCTTACATTACAGATATCAACAGCTTTAATGCAAAAATAACTGTATTCATAAGCTTTTAACTCAAACTTTGTTTTTTTTTCTTAAGGTAAAAAAAACAACATATACAAGATGAAATAAAATGTCTGGTGTGAATAGGTCCATAGGAATGCATTGTTCCCCTTCTGTCACTTACTCGACGTTGTGTTGATTGTAGTGACACAAGGGGTCTCTTCTGAGAGCCTCGCATACCTCTGAACTTGAGAAAAGGCCATTGTCAAGTTGGCAGACAGAATTTGCATGCCCCGCCCCCGAACATACAGGCATAAAGGGGAGCGGGCGAGCGACTGTGAGACAGATTTTTTCTTCATAGTCGAGCAGTTGCAACAACAAAGCTGAGTTCATCACTGTTCCACTCACCTCTACTGGCGATAAGCACTGCTGTTGGATCTACGGTGCATTTCAGCGGCTTTCTCCTCTCTACACGCTGTGCAGTCCACACCCCTGGGCGCTTCGGCAGCGCTTTCATTGCCTGTAAGAGTGTTTTTACTCCTAAAAGAGTTTATTTCCTCTAAAAGAGTTTGAGTTTCCACTCATAAAAGAGCAATACACAGCAGGCTTTGAACATCCTTTTCAGGACGTGTCTCTTTAAAGATGTAGTTCCACCGGGTAAAAGCCCCCCGGCATGCTTGCTTACTTCCGTCTGAGCTCGGGATGAGTACGGCTCGCATCGTGGCCAGCCGGCATTCTCCATTCTCGTCGCTGCATCGTAGAGCGTCACAGCGGTGTCTGATGCTGCTGACTCATATGGGCTGCCACCTTCGAGTCTGCTCGCCCAGTCTGAGCCTGACGCACGGATGTCCGCTATGCTTTCCCACGCCACCGTGAGCACGAGGTGGACTGGAAACCTCCGTCCCCCCTCACGGCTACTCGATCAGTTCCTCGGGCCAGGGCGCTGCTCATAGTCATGATCCCCCCCACCACCCCCCTTACCTTTCTTCCCGGAAGTGCATGATGAGCCGACGAGTTCGTGGAGGGCACCTTTTACTGCCCGAAACCGACCTGCTCGCTCGTCTGCTCTCACTACCCTGGATGGTGGGGCGGTCCATGTATACACAGAGGCCGAGTGAGTGGGATCACCTGGGAGAAAATGCGCATGGTTTTACCTCTATTGAGGTAAACCTCAGGTGCAAGCAATCCACCCGGTCAGTCCGTCAGTGTGTTACCGTGTTCTACTGGCTCAGACCTGAGAAAACATGGGACGAAACAGACTCTACCCTGAGATTGTAAAATATCGCAAAGGTATTAGGTGTTGACCAACCTGCTGCTCTGCATATGTCTGCCAGGGAGGTGCCTCTGGCCAGTGCCCATAAGGATGCAACACTCCTTGTGCTTGGACCCGCAAGGGGGGCACGCCCTGGGTGCAATAGGCCAATGAAATAGCTTCCACCACCCAGTGGGAGATCCTCTGTTTGGAGACAGTGTTCCCTTTCCGCTGTCCACCAAAGCAGACAAAGAGCTGCTCAGAACGTCTAAAGCTCTGAGTGCGGTCTAAATAGGTACTCAAAGCATGTACCGGACACAGCAACGAAGGGGCGTGACGGGTTGGGAAGGAAAAGTCACGCATCCATGCTCCGTGCTTGGACGATTATTTTTGACGTACCCGTCGGGGCTTCGCAGCAGGGCGGAGCAGGTAGTACGGCGTCGGTAGGCAAAGGTGCGTCCCGAGGCTCTGGTGCTGAGAAAAGACCCGAAGCACTTACCTTGCAACTGTCCAACCCCGGCAGGCCAGCCTTCCGAAGACGTCCCTACAGGACCTCCTCCCTCCTCGCTCTATAACCCGCCCCTACTGGGTGCGCGGAGCAAGGTAAGTGCTTTGAGTCTTTCTCAGCACCCAAGCCTCGGGACATACCGTGTGTTAACCACCCCTTCCTGCCTTCAGACTTTCAACCCTTGGACAGACCTCTTTTTTCTGCGGACAGGAGTCCCCCTACAGCAGGTGTCCAGACGTGTCATGGTCACCGCAGACGCCTCTCAACTGGGTTGGGGTGCCTTGTGCTACGGGCACGCAGCCGCTGGCTCCTGGACGGGGCCCTGTCTGCGTTGGCAGACATCAACTGGCTCGAGTTGTTGGCTGTACTCCTTGCCTAGATCCGTTCAGACAGCACCACCACGGTAGCGTACATTAATTGTCAAGGCGGCGTATGCTCCCATCGCACGTCACAACTCGCCCACCATCTCCCCCTTTGGAGTCAGCCGTGACTCAGGTCGCCGCTCGCCACTCACATCCCGGGCGACGGCAACACGATTGCGGACGCACTGTAGCGACAGATCTCGCTCAGCTGAGAATGGAGGCTCCACCCCCAGGTGGTCCAGCTGATCTGGGACTGCAGGGCACAGACAACTCCCACTGCCCGCTCTGGTAAATCCTAACGGAGGCCCCTCTCGGCACAGACGCACTGGCACACAGCTCAAGCACGCATTCGCCCCAGTTAGCCTTCTTGCACTGGTGGTCAAGGAAGACGAGGAACAGGTCACCTAAGTGGCTCCTTACTGGCTCACTCGGACTTGGTTCTCGGATCTCACGCTCCTTGTGACAGCACCTCCCTGGCAAATTCCCCTGAGGAAGGACCTCCCTTCTCAGGGACTGGACACCCTCTCGCACTGCACACAGACCTCTGGAACCTCCATGTCTGGCCCCTGGATGGGACGCGGAAGACTTCAGTGGTCTACCACCTGCAGTCGTAGACACGATCAACCAAGCCAGAGCTCCCCCAGGCAGCTTTACACCCTAAAGTGGCGTCTGTTCGCAAATTGGTGCTCTTCCAGATCTTTAGACCCACAGAGATGCGCAGTTCAGTCAGTGCTTTCATTCCTGCTGGAGAGGTTGGAGGGAGGCTGTCCTCCACTTTGAAGGTGTATGTTGCTGCTATTGCAGCCCACCACGACGCATTGGATGGCAAGTCCCTTGATAAGCATGACTTGATTATCAGGTTCCTTAAGAGGCACCCGGAGGTTGAACCATTCTCGGCCAAGCCTGTTCCCTCCTTGGATCTCTCAGTGGTCCTCTCAGGCCTCCAGAGACCACCCTTCGAGCCGCTTGATTCAGTTGAGCTCAAAGCCCTCTCCTTGAACACGGCCCTCCTGATTGTGCTCGCTTCCATCAAGAGAGTTGGGGACCTGCAAGCGTTCTCTGTCAGAGAGACTTGCCTGGAGATGCTCACCTCATCCTAAGACTGCGGCCGGGCTACGTGCCCAAGGTTCCTACAACCCCCTTCTTTGTTGCTGTGTCCGGTACGTGATTTGCGTACACATGTGGACCTCACACAGGGCTCTAGATGCTCTGAGCAGCTCTTTGTCTGCTTTGGCGGACAGCGGAAAGGAAACCTTGTCTCTAAACCTCATTGGGTTGTTGATGCTATCCCCTAGGCTATCACCCCCAGGCCGTGCCCCCCCTCCCCCTTGCGGGTTCGAGCACACTCTACGAGAAGTGTGGTATCCTCGTGGGCACTGGCCCATGGCACCTCCCTAGCATACATATGCAGAGCAGCAGGCTGGGCAACACCCAACACATTTGCTAGGTTCTACAACCTCAGGGTTGAGTCAGTCTGGTCCTGTGTTTTGTCAGGTCTGAGCCAGTAGAACTCGGTAATACGGAACAGCGGGGTTCCGCTTGCACCTTGCGCCGTTTACCAAGTTGATCCAGAGTGCCTTCTTTCCCAGGTTAGCCACTAAGCTCTTGCTTCCTGGATGCTCTTCCTCCCTAGCCCTCTGGCTGGTGAATTCAGCTGAGAAATTCGTCACCAGACCCACCACGAGTCGAGTGCTCCGTGTTGGGCTTGGGCTCCACAGGCATAGCTCCCGCTTCAGGCAACTCCCTGTGATGTATTTTCCACGGTACGGTCCCCCTGCTGGCAGGACCCGCATCTCCCTTGGGCAGCCCCCGCTGTGCCGTCTCTGTAGCAACTCCTCCCTTGTCAGGTGGGTTAGTGCATGACATTTTGAAGTGGGACCTCTTGTGTCACTACAGTCGACACAGCGTCGAGTGAGAGACGGAAGGAGAAGTCATGGTTACTTCTGTTTCCCGATGGAAAGAACGAGATGTTGTGTTCCCCTTGCCACGTCACTATCCCTACCTCTGTAATGCGCCATAACCTTATTCTCGGCTCCTCAGTGAAAACCTGTCTGACAGTCGCTCGCCCGCTCCCCTTTATAACCCTATGTCCGGGGGCGGGGCATGCAAATTCTGTCTGCCAACTTGACATTGGCCATTTCTCAAGTTCAGAGGTACGCGAGGCTCTCAGAAGAGACCCCTTGTGTCACTACAATCGACACGTCTTGTTTTTTCCATCGGGGAATGGAGGTTACAACAGTAACATGACGTTTTTATTTATATTTTTTTTTTTTCGCTACACGTATTAACTGAATATTTGCTCTGTGTGGGAATATAACTTTACAATGTCTTTTCTTGTCTTGCTGTCTTTCTGCTTGTGCTGCTCTTATTTTCCTTCACATGTTCATAGACCGATGGGAGTGGTAAACTCGGACTCGCAGAATTTCATGTGTTGTGGGAAAAGATTAAACGCTACCTGGTGAGATGATACTGTCATTATATTTAGAGATATTGTTTACAACAAATGTTCTTATGTGAAATGATAAAATATGACTCCTTTAAAAAAGTTTAATGTACTGTGGAGACATACTTTAAAATTCACAACACAAATCTCCCTCCAGTAAACTCAGACCATTTATTCAAACTAAGCTGTTAAAACGGCATGTTCATCGGTGATGATGTCACAACTATGAGCTTGTTAGTATACGACTGCCCACATTTACTTAACAACAGTTTGCAGGGTGCATCGTTACACATTTTTAACTTCTGAAGAGGCCAATCAAAACAAAGGTAATTTACATATATAAATATTACATTTGCTAAAACAGTTAATTTAATTCTAATGGTCAGAGCGAGGTGAAAAATGGTCATTAAAATCAAGAAACCTTATGTGTGGACTTCAGGGAAAGAAACTGTGCTGAACATGACCAGTTTACTCTCAACTCACTAACTATTCCTCCTTTATCTCAATCCCTTCCCTGGCCGAATGTTTACAGGCGATCTTCCGGGAGTATGATGTGGATAAATCTGGTACAATGAGCTCTTACGAGATGCGACAAGCTCTGGACGCAGCAGGTACACAGCCTGAAACTGTTTTTGATTTGCTTTGTTCATTAGTAAAGATGGGTCAGGATGGTCGACCAGTCGACTAGCAGTCCACCAGTGAATTAGTGAGATCGACTAGATATTTGACTCATTTTGTTGCAGCTTTCAGCAATGCTGTAAAGGAATGAATCAAGGACACATCTTCTATTTCTGTTGTTAGACTCAGCTCTGTAACTCTCTGCAAGAAGTTGTGTCTCTAAATTCACCATATTTAAAACACTGTGGCAATAGCCACCAGAGCAATGCCTGGGTAGCAAATACACAGTCTTCAATCATACATTTCAAAGTAATTGCTGTTAGACTTTAAATTGCCTGCTGTGAACATTGTTTAATTTCTAATTCATAATTTGCAGGTCGTACAGCGTTTGTTTGTGTGGGCTATGATAGTTTTTATCAATTAATAGATATTTGCCCTATTTTTTACCCTATCGAAGGGCTGGACGTTGTTGAATTCAATCTGTGCTTTTTAATTGTTGGTCTATGCACACATCCAGCTTGAAATCTTTGACAATTGTGTCTTGTCTCTGGCTGTTTTATCAGCATCTAATTTTTAAGATGGTGTGTGAATTTTAAATAGTTCAACTCTTAAACACGTGTCCCGAAACCCCTGTGTTTATCCATCCAGCTGTATATGAACACAAGAAAGTGTCTTATGCGAACACCCCAAAGGAAACACATCCGATCTGTGTGTTGGACATGACCAGCCTAAATATGCATGGCTTCTTTACGACTTATTAGTCATTCAGACAACCCACCGACTAGTTGGTTAGAACAATTTATAGTTTCGCATATACCAATCATTAGCCCATATTTTGTTCACATTCAGTACTGTGTACTTGTGCAGACAATCTCTTAAGCCAACAGACACCCAAGCAGATCTATAATATAAAAATGTACACAATTCAAGCTCACAGAGATTGGCTTCTCCAGGTGTGCCCAACATTTTTTGTTTTGTTTTTATGCAAAATCCTCTTTCTTTAACTAGTTACACATAATCTACCCATTTTAGTTTAGAACTCAAATATGGGAAAACAGGCCATGGAAATAAAATATTGTATCTTTTCAGAAACAATGTCTGCCCACCAATCTTGTTCATTTAAGGATGAGTTTTATACATGGTTAAACAATTTTATAGAGAAATAAAAGTCATTTTATTAGCTTGTTGTTTTTTTTAACTATCACTTGCATGCAAAACAGAATAAAAAAATGTATGAAATTGCGTCATTCAAGATATATGTTTTTAGTCTCTTGCATTGAGCTTCTTTAAGGCAGTTGCGGTCATTGTTGTGCTTGTGCTACATACTTACTGTATGTGTTCCGTGGACTGTGTCACTTCTGCATTATTTTCCATTTGTCGAATCGACAATTTTGAAATCAAGGAAATGTTTTAATCGAGTTATATTATAAATCAAGCAATCATTACAGCCCTAGATGTACTGTGCCACGATAAACCGTTACACCTCTAGCAGTAACCGATTATATTTAATCAAGATTTATTAATATTGTTGCACCCTAATCTGCCTTGGATAGTATTTTTCTAACACTTTTCATACTTCTAGTTTCTAATTGAATACACAAATAAATGCCAAACTGTTTGTATTTGCACCCTGCATCGAAAAGAATGTATTTCAAAGAAGCCCTTTAGATATTCTTCTCTTAAAACACATTGCAAAAAAGCATTTCAGAGGTGCTGGTCACGTGCAACTTTGTACTTTTGTACCATGCAAATGCATTTTGGCCCATGCTTCAGGATGGCAGAAAAAGTGTCTGTCTTAGGTTAAGGCCAAACCTTCACATGAATAATTATGCTGTACAAATTGTACACCTCTACATCATATCTAGAGACATTCTCTCATTATTGATTTCAAAGGTGGATAATAAAAGTCCAATCCCTGTTCCTAATTTCTAAAAAGCCACAATTCTTTTCTAATTAAATCTAATTAAATTAATTATACGGTTGTTCTCATTGTTTTCTATCTTTAGTACCTTTAATTTGTATGACCCTTCAGGCACCTTTTTTACATAGCAACTAACAAAGAGTACGTTTCTATTTGTATACAGCAGTGGTTCCCAACCTTTTTCAACTCATGGCCAACACAACCAAACACAAACGTTTCCGCTGTCCACTGCAAAAAAACGGACCCGACTATTTATGTCGGGTTGGTAACTGAGGACTCAGAAGTGGAGATTGTTAACAGTCTTTATTGAATAAACTGGCAATGAACAGAAAATGCAGATAATGGGTCACCGAGCCTCGAGAGACTCGGGCTGGCAGTGCTCAGGAAAACGGGAAATCCAGATCCAGGCATAGGTCGGCAGCGGGTATTTGTCGGAAATAGCATCAAAAACCTCAGAGCTTTGCCAAAAAGATCAGGAAACTCAGGGAGAGTATGAATCCAAAAATTCATAAAAGATTGTCATTTTAAAGCACTGTCACAAAATAAGCCATTAAGGCTATTATGTTCCTTTGCGCTTAAACTTGCGACGGCTCCCTCACGCAAGTTTTAAAAAGGATTTTCAATCCAGGTTACATGAACATCTGGAGATGGAAAGTAGTCATGCAACTGGCTCCTCAGATCAGCTTTGCAACCGAGGCGGGTAGGCTGATGGATTCTTCTGTCAAAAAATGTGACAAATTCTCAAATGATTCAGAATTTGATTTGCAAATACGCCTGGCCCACATGTCCAGTTACTTTATTGTGGCTTCAATTTTATTTTGGGCTTGAAACGCTGTCACTGATTTGCCTTGAAGACACAAGTTCAGACCATTTAGGTGATTGAAAATATCGAAAGGTAGGATAATTTTGCAAGCCTTTTAAAATCACTAAGGCGGTTCCGAAAGGTGAAATTTGGAGTCGGATAAAAACATTTGTGCTTCGTTGTGTAATTTGAAGTGGTGAGTAAGCATCCTGCCTCGTGAAAGCCATCGTACCTCAGTGTGTAAAAGAAGCTGAACAGGGTCACTGTCCATTTCTTCACAAAGAAGTCGAAACAAATGTGACTGAAGGGGCCTAGTCTTTAAGAAATTAACTAGTTTAACAGCCTCATCCATTACACATCTGAGATCTGTGGGCATCTTCTTGGTAGCTAGTGCTTCATGATGTAAACTGCAGTGGATGGAGCTCATGAGCGGCTCAACCTTTCTCACGCACACAATGATTCGTTGTGATGCCCCACCATCGCTCTTGCTCCGTCTGTGCTCAGACCCATTCATTTAGACCAATCTATTCCATTTGACACAATAAATGCATTCAAAATATAAATTATGGCTTCAGCAGTTAATTGAGCTGGCATCGGCTTACAGAAAAGGAAATCCTCTTGTAATTCTTGTAATATAATTATGTACACATAGGCGGAAATCATCTGAGGGTTGTCCCCCCCTAAAATATCATTAAAATATGTGTATTGTAAATAATATAATGATATATTCTTAAAATAATTGTTTAAGAAATAAAATAATACAAATACAAACGGGGCAAAAACAAAAAAATCCCTTGGTGTCCCCTTCAAAAATTGCTCTTGAGAATTGTTATGTTTATTGCCCCCCTACATTTTCATGAAATTTTCGCCCCTGTATGTATATACCGTACATAAGCAAGAGATTGGAAATGTTTGCAATATCGGACGATTTATACTGCTGTAGGGCATAAAAGCGACTCTCTTATAGAGTTATATCATCTGTCATTTAATTTATTCTTCTCTCAACTGTATTATCTAATGATTAAATCAGATTTACTATAACTGCTTGCAGGCCTTTTCTCCACACATCATGCCAATCATTTCTTTCGCGGCTGGTAAAATAAATGTTTCACCAATTGTGTGAGGTTTTCCAGCCTTTGCGATGAGCTTTGCTACACGATAAGATGCCTTCACTGCTTTACTGTTGTCGTTGCCAGAGCACGCAGTTGCAAGTGTTTTTTTCCTGCTTTGGTACTCTTTAAGTTTGTTCTCAAAAAACTCAATAGAATTGGACACATATTTTCTATGTTTTGTCTCCAAGTGCCATCGTAGTTTGTTTGGTTCCTAAGCTTAATTTGACAAGAATTCTGAGCATACAACACAGAACGGTAGATGCTCGTTCTCCGCTCCCACACATGTGAAGCCTAGCGCTAGTTAGTCACTTCTGTATTTTCTTTGTTTAGCTTTATTTTTAGTCTTTTCGGTGTCTGGCATTGCTGAATATTTATCCTTACCAGAGTTTCCGCTAGAAAAAAATGGTGCCGGTCAAAGTGACCGGCAGAGGTTTCGTTTTACGGACATTTTGATGATATGCCGGTCAAATATATCGCCTCTTAATTAGTCAAGTTGAGGAAAACTGGAGGCAGTCTATGTAACTTAAAAAATGACGTAATCAGGCCGTATAGAATGCAACATATTATTATTAGCTTAACTTTCAAATAGACGAAAAAAAAAAACATGAACGTCCGATTGGCGTCAATCAACGCCAATTGTTTTTTACTGTGGTTTCACACACATTCACTTTTTGAAACATTGAGGCACGGATGTACCTAATACAAATAAATAAAACATCTCCAGTTAACTAGCAGATCATTCATTTAGTCCGTTATTAAATAAGAGATCTAGCGCTAAAATCTGTTGTTTTTTAAATCAAGCTGAGCGCTCGTGTCCGCTGCTATCAGTTGCATGGACGACGCGCTGCGCGAGTTGCGCAATCTTCACTAGGACGCGCGTTTCAATCTATCGCCGTTGCGGAGACTCTCTATTAATTCCGGTGAAATCACAAAATAAAATGCACACAAACGTGTCCCTGCTTGATATAGACTGTAACCATGCACTGATGAACATAGGCTATTCAGTTTTGATGATAGAGGAAAAAAAACTGCACGAATGCGCGGATTAGCACTGATCTATCTATAATGAGATGTTCCTGATTCACCATCGTCTGGCCTCTGAAAAAAGCTTTTAAAGCTAGTCTGCCTGGGCCTGGCCATATTTGAAACGTCTCACTCAATCGTTCGTTGTTTAGGTCTATATTGCGGCCGTTTTAGGCGTGCGCTTTATTTGAAATGCAGCATGCGATGTTGTTTCATAACTTTCAAACGATAGAGCCTGTTCCTTTATAACATAGCAAGAGATCGGTGTATTTTTGCTTTATACATTTTAGGCTTATTCTCAAATTCAGGTTGTGTTAGGGGGACGGGATTATTAGGCAATTTTAATCGGACAATTTGACCGGAGAGATTTAATTTTGTCGGACATTGAATTTTTTTACCGGCCAATGTCCGGTAATTACCGGACAACGGAAACCCTGATCCTTACATGTAGATGAAATAACACCTGTATTTGTCCTTTTCAATGGCCCTATTGATAACCATTTATCCATTTTTAAATCGGTTGTAGTCTACAGTTACTTTATGCAGCAAAATTATGTCAAATTGGCATGTTATTCCTTAACCAATCAGCGAGCTTGAATAGTGAACGCACAGTAAAAGTTTAATATTTATTTTTCTTTATTTTGTTATTATATATCGAATTATGATATTTAATTATGACTTAGACATTTTTACATATATTAACAAAATTATTATTTCCATTAATAATAATAATTGTCGGCCCCCCTGCAATACTTTCGGCCCACTGGTTGAAAACCACTGGTATACAGTATATGTTTACTAATGTTTAATGAAAGGAGTGTTGGGGGCCTGGGTAGCTCAGCGAGTTTTGACGCTGACTACCAACCCTGGAGTCACGAGTTTGAATCCAGGGCGTGCTGAGTGACAACATCCAGGTCTCCTAAGCAAACAAATTGGCCCGATTGCTAGGGAGGGTAGAGTCACATGGGGTAACCTCCTCGTGGTCGCTATAATTTGTTGTTCTAGCTCTCGGTGGTGCACATGGTGAGTTGTGCGTGGATACCACGGAGAATAGCGTGAAGCTATCATCAAGCCACATAATAAGATGCACGGATTGACGGTCTCAGATGCGGAGGCAACTGAGATTTGTCCTCCAGCACCCGGATTGTGGCGAGTTACTAAACCATCATGAGATCTTGGAGTACATTGGAAATTGGGCATTCCAAATTGGGGAGAATAGGGGAGAAAAATAAATGAAAGGATTGTTGCTTAATACATTTTAAATTAACATTGTTTTATTAAATAAGTATTCCAAATTAATCAGATTAGATGACCTAAAATGTGTAATCTAAAAGACTACATAATGGATTACAATTTAAATTGTGTAATTTATAATAAGTACCTGATTACATTTCAGAAGTAATCAACACTGTTTACATTGTCCACTTTCTGTTTTAACTAAATGTTTCTCTGTTCAGGTTTTAAGCTGACCAATCATATATTCCAGCTGATTATTCTTCGCTACAAAGAAGAGAACCTCTCAGTGGATTTCGACAATTTTGTCACCTGTTTAGTGCGACTGGAAACCATGTTCAGTAAGCTGTCATTTCATGCCGTAGAACTTGCAATACAAGTTGGAAAGTGAATTTTATGAAAGCTCAAGCTTTTTCCATTATGACATAAGCAACCAAAATTGCAGTGAATTCAAAAGTTTGAGGAAGTTTGGTATTTCACTCACTATAAATATCATAATTATTAGAAAATTTCTCTACAGTTATATATAAAATATAAGAGAATAAGACTTAAATTAATGTATTGTACAGTAATGAATCCACAACAGAGCTAGACATAAGATGTGTCTCATTTCGAAGGCTGTGGCTAGGTAGGACGCATCCTTAGTAGGAAGCAGTATACCGAGCGTCTTTAAAGAGAAAAGAACATGGATTTTGTGGCTGTACTTTTAAATTTACTTTTTGTATTTTTTTACATTTATAAATTATTATATATTTCACTCCCATCTCCCGAGGTACTTCAACTTAGGAATCAACATTACTTTTTTTGTGTAAATCAGCATCCTTTTTTCAGAGAAATTATTAAAATTTCTGTTGAAGCACAAGGCAAGGCAAGTTTATTTATATAGCACATTTCATACACAATGGTAATTCAAAGTGCTTTACAAACAGTCGGACACACAGTAGCACATTGCTCATTCAGTAAATGCACAGCTAAACAGATGTGTTTTGAGTCTGGATTTGAATGTGACTACTGTAGGAGCACATCTGATCTATTCTGGAAGCTGGTTCCAGCTGCGGCTGGCATAATAGCTAAAAGCAGACTCTCCTTGCTTAGAGTGAACCCTTGGTATTTCTAGCTGATGTGATCCTAATGATCTGAGTGATCTGTTGGGTTTATATTCAGTGAGCATATCTGTAATATATTGAGGTCCTAGCCCATTGAGTGATTTATATACCAGTAATAATACTTTAAAATCAATCCTAAATGTAACTGGGAGCCAATGTAAAGACCTGAGGACTGGTGTGATATGTTCATATTTTCTGGTTCTGCTCAGAATCCTGGCAGCAGCGTTCTGTATGAGCTGCAACTGTCTTATGGATTTTTGGGAAGGCCAGTGAGGAGTCCATTACAATAATCCGCCCTGCTGGTGATGAAAGCATGCACAAGTTTCTCTAGTTCTTGACTGGAAACAAAGCATCTAATTCTTGCAATATTTTTCAGATGATTGTATGCTGATTTAGTTATTGCTTTGACTTGACTACTGAAACTAAGGTCTGACTCTAGAGACACACCAAGATTCCTGACTTGATTTTTAGTTGTTTGACCCCTAGCGTCAAGGTATGCATTCACCTTGAGAACTTCATCTTTGTTTCCAAACGCAATGACTTCAGTTTTGTCTTTGTTTAACTGAAGAACGTTTTGACACATCCAACTGTTTACTTCATCAATGCATTGGCACAGGGAGTCAATGGGGCTGTAATCTTTAGGTGATAGGGCTAAGTAGATCTGTGTGTCGCCTGCATAGCTGTGGTAAGCAATTTGGTTCTTTCTCATTATTTGGCTCATTGGGAGCATATACAGGTTGAACAGGAGTGGCGCAAGGATTGAGCCTTGAGGGACTCCGCATGTCATGGACGTCCACTCAGACTTATGGTCTCCTATACTCACATAATAACCTCTCCCTTCTAAGTATGACCTGAACCATTTTAGGACCATCCCAGAAAGCCCCACCCAGTTTTCCAGCCTGTCAAGAAGTATGTTGTGATCGATAGTGTCAAATACAGCACTGAGGTCGAGTAGTACCAGTACTGATAATTTGCCTGTATCAGTATTTAAGCGAATATTTTTTATTATCTTTATGAGCGCTGTCTCTGTGCTGTGATGTGATCGGAAACCAGATTGAAAATTGTCAAAGTATCCATTCGAGTTCAGAATTGTGGGTTGTGAGTGTCAAAGAAGTGTACACCTCTTACATCCTCTGAATTCCTGTGGAAGAAGGTTGCATTCAAAGGCTGCATGCGGAGTTTACTACTTGCATTTCTGAAACGAGACAGCCTTGATTATGTAGGCGGCCAGAAAATAAGACAGCCATGGATCCATTTTGGCATTTCAAGCTTTACCATAGTAACAAATTATTTCTGAGTCCAAGGACATGTACAGCGAAGAGTATTTCAGTGTTATCATCCCATACTAACAGTACTTCCAACATGATGTGAACATGGCATAAAGCTATTAGGATATCCTAACTAAGACCTTTGTGTTTTTCAGAGACCTTCAAGACCATTGACACAGACGATGATGGAGTAGTATCGCTCACATTCTTTCAGGTTTAACTTCAGTTCACTTCACTTACATGTACATTTCTCTCAAATGACTGTTTACTTGGTTTACGACATCTGCCTGTTACAACATATAGTAAATATGCTACACTTAATGAAAATATGTTGAGAAGGAGTATGAACATGTTTCACAATATTTGTAACTCTTAAAAGCGAAACATACAGTACTTCTTGCTACGCAACTCGCATTGTTGTGTTTTTAAATGTGTCAGGCCACAATTCATAATGATATTGCAAGTATGCGTTGCATTCTCAGTGTTGCAGCAAGGGGCACTATAGCAAACATAAGCGTAAAACATTTTCCTCTTTAACTTACAACTTTGACAAGTTGTAGCAGAAGTGGGCACTACGTTACAATGGATTTATTGTACGTAATTTATTTAACAATTTAACGTAAACCGTACGTGCAATCTAAATATTTACTGAAGCCTCTGACTAATGGAAAGATTGACATGTTTGTTGTGACAGACTTCAAACATTTAGACATATATGATGTTGATATTTACACTAGTTTACATGTACCAAAAAGCACATAATGTAAAAAAAAAACCCTGACTTCTTAAAGGTGCACTCAGCAATTTTTCAAGTACGTTTTTTTGGACTTACACTGACTCCTAGGGGCCTGGATGTAGCATCATTCAAATTCATTTGCTTTCAGTTTCAGATGCCATTGTAGAAATTCACTATTCACAGTCAGCTATGATTACTTTAATCCATGAGTGAAAGTGTCCAATATTAGAGTGGTTACTGAGATAAAGCGAGTTGTATTCTGCTGGCCATGTAATTCTAACATGGCCGCCCCCATGTGGGGACCCTCTCCATGTAGAATAAAACAGCTTTTACTGATTATGGTTAGGTTACTGATATGACTAGAGTCCTCATCTCATGTGAGTGGTTATGATTTTATAAATATATAAAAAAATTATAACTCATTTAGGAGTAAAACTTTTTTAATGAGGAAAAAATTACTGAGTGCACCTTTAATGACTCTTTAGCATGAAACATGATCTAAATGGTGGACTTTCCTGTGCGCATCACCCAGGTGTTATTGGAATGCCTAGTTTCAACATATACAAAATATATTGTATATAAAATTAATACATTTAATTTTTTCCAATCTGTTGTATTTGTATTTATTAATTGCATCTTGTTAATTTTAGACACAGTTCCTGAATAATATTATTTAAATATACAATTTATTATTTACAGTTTTTTTCCTGGGTAGGAAATGTAATTTGTTATCACTGACTGTTACGTGACTGTTATGTGACAAACTGACTGTTTGAACAGCAATCGTAACAAGATAAAACTTAAATGCATGGCTTTACAACACTTTCCTTTTAAAAAATTTGAAGGCTGCTTTTTGGATGAATAAAGGTAAACATTATATTATGCAACTATACATTGATTGACTGCAATCTTATGACCAACAAGTCTTGCCTTAAGATTTAGTGGTGCAACTAAATTAAGCACTGATGAAGTTATAAACTAACTAGTAGTTACTAAGCACATAGTTTGACCTTATGCCCCAGCTTAAGTGAGACCTGACCTTAGCTGGTGCAACCCTACCCAGGTCTACCCAGGAGTTATTTAAACTGTAGACCTACTTGATAATAACACACCTGGTTATTATTCAGACATTGTTGAATCTTGTCCCCAGGTTTGTTATAGCCACTGTAACATAAAAAATAATGTTAAGTATGTAACGGCACCATCTTATTGTGGAATACATTGGCCTTTTGTGTCTGTGTTAGTGGCCTAATATATTTTCTGTTCTCTTTTTGCTCTTGCAGTGGATCTATCTGACCATGTTTGCCTGAAATAACGGGTGGATTTCCAGTGCTTCAGTGCCCAGTGCTGCAGCCTCTGCTTCTTTAGGCTTCAAACTGAGAGTGCCCTCTTTTTCAAACTATCTACACTTGTTGCTTCAAACTTAGTAATAGGCCTTGTTTACAATACCTGCAATCAGAACATGATTTACATAACACTGTGCCATTAGTGAGTATTCATAAAGTCAAGAGAAGCCTATACCAAGACATTCAGAATAGACATTTACCTGTTTCTTGCCATTTTTGAAATTAGTTGCATGTATTGTTCCCTGGACTGCCAAAAGAAACTTTGTTTACACTTCCCGTGCCAAATGAATTAGTTACTCATTGCCAATTTCAATCATTATAAAAGACTTTAATGAACATTTTATGAACATGAAATGCATTATATTTTTCAATGAATCTCAGATCTGGAATGTTGTGCACTTAAAAATTGCTGTATAAGAAATGCATGTGCTGGTGCATAGTGAGACTATGCATGTTACTGTTGTTGAAGCGCAATGTTTTAAACTGGACTGAATTTCATACACCATTGTATTATGCCACAATTTGATCAAGATGTACTGAAAAGGTTCTTTTAAAAAGCTGAAAGAGACATGAACATTTTTATTTTCATATACATTCCATTAGTTCTGTTTATATGAGCAATGCCTTCAAAATACATATAAATGCAATATACTGTAGACATTGGCAAAACAACTGAGAATGGACAGAAATCTTATTTACTTAGTTTAGAAAAAAATGAAAGTAAACACGACATAAGTATGCTGTGCCCAATAATAATAATAATAAGAAGAAGAAGAAAAATATATATAAATCATTTTTTATTCAATTGTGAGTTTTCAATAAACTTTCTTCAAAATGGAGAACGTGTGCCCAGATCATGTTTAATAGTGCTTTGCATTACCTCTGTCATATTCCCTGTTGTCTTTTGTTTTTGTACTTTTATGTTGAAATTCTTGTTAAGTTCCTGTTTCCTATTAGTTTTGTAGTCCTTTGTAGTTTTATTCCTTGGTTCTCCCTGATTATTTCTCATTCCCTGATTGTTTCCACAGGTGTTCCTCGTTCCCTTGTTTGTTCCCTTGTGTGTTTAAGCCATTCGTTTCCCTGTTTCCTGTGTCAGTTCTTGCATGTTTAGCTTTCATGTTCTGTGCTTGGTTCCCAGTGTTTTTCTTTTCCTTTTGCACCGAGTTAACTTGTTTTTTTTTCAGTTCAATAAAGCTGCGTTTAGATCCTTATTCCTTGCCTGCCTCGTCACAGAAGAACTGACCAAAAGATGGATCTAGCAGCGGAGGGAGCCGTGCAAACCTCCCTATCGTTGAATACTCTCATCTGTTCAGCACCATAGCCAGATGCACTGGTTTTGCTGATGGCCACTTAAAGTCCCTATACCAGATCAGCCTCCATGCCAATGAATGGAGGGAATTACCGGAGACCAGGAACTAAACGTGGGAAGAGTACATTCATTTAATTTTAGAGACATTCACCTCTGAGAATCCTCTTAACGAGCCAGCGCCTTTCACAGCCAACGAGCCAACGCCCGCACCTGCCACGGCCAACTCCCAGGTCTGCCACGGCCAACGAGCCAACGCCCACACCTGCCAAGGCCAACGAGCCAATGCTCACGCCTGCCACGGCCAACGCTCACGCCTGCCACGGCCAATGCTCACGCCTACCATTGCCAACGAGCCAACGCCCACGCCTGCCACGGCCACCGCCTTCTAGACCTCCTGATCCACTCCCTGTCCTACTGCCACATCCCAGGCCTCCTGACCCTGGCCGTCCACCTGATCTGCTCTGGTCGCCTTGGTCTCCTGGCCGTCTGCCTGATCAGCTCTAGTCTCCTTGGTCTCCTGTCTGGTCTGCTCTGGTCCCCTTGGTCTCCCGGCCGTCTCCCGGATCTGCCCTGGTCTCCTGGCCATCTCCCAGATCTGCCCTGGTCTCCTGGCCGTCCCCCAGATCTGCTCTGGTCCCCCTGGTCTCCTGGCCTGATCTGCTTTGGTCCTCTTGGTCTCC
This sequence comes from Xyrauchen texanus, assembly GCF_025860055.1. Taxonomy (NCBI): domain Eukaryota; kingdom Metazoa; phylum Chordata; class Actinopteri; order Cypriniformes; family Catostomidae; genus Xyrauchen; species Xyrauchen texanus. The sequence goes on from NC_068276.1 coordinate 8,337,462, forward strand.
AGGCCATCCGCCTGATCTGCTCTGGTCCCCTTGGTCTCCAGGCCATCTGCCTGATCTGCTCTGGTCCCCTTGGTCTCCTAGCTGTATGCCTGATCTGCTCTGGTCTCCTTGGTCTCCAGGCCATCCGCCTGATCTGCTCTAGTCCCCTTGGTCTCCTAGCCGGCCGCCTGTCAAGTCAAGTCAATTTTATTTGTAAAGTGCCTTTCAGAACACACATCGTTTCAAAGCAGCTTTACTGAAGATCAGGAATTAACAGACAATAAAACTGTAATGTCTATAATGTCGATTGTATCATCATTGTGTAATTTAGATAAAATATTGGCGTTAGGTTTTAACAATTAACATTGTAGTGAGGTTTCAAATAGGTTGTGTAGGAAGGCACTCCCCATATGTGTTAATAAATGCAAAGTCAAGTTGACGGAGTCATAAGGGAAATTATTGTGATGCAACGCAAACTATTGCAAGGGAATACAAACAATTGCAAGGGCACTCCAATCTTATTGCAAGGGAATCCAAAACTTAATGCAAGGGAACGCAAACTATTGCAAAGGCACACAGATCTTTTTGCGATGAAACGAAAACTTATTGTGAGGGAATGCTACATTTATTGCGAGGAAACACAACATTTATTTTGAGGCAACTCAAACTATTGCAAGGGCATGCAAAACGTATTGCAAGGGAAGGCAAATCTATCGTGAGGGAATACAAACTATTGCAAAGACAATATTTTGAGAGGAAATGCAAACTATTGCAAGGGAATACAATCTATTGCAAGGGCACGCCAAACTTATTGCAAGGGAATGCAAAATGTAATGCTAGGAAACACAAGCTATTGCGAGAGCACGCATAACTTAATGCGAGGGAATGCAAACTATTGCAACGGCACACAAAACTCTTTCAGTTTTAGAAGTCATAGCAATGTCTGATTTTGGAATGAATGCATTAGAGAGAGTTCTTTTCAGTAAATTTCTCAAACAATGCTTCACTGCAATCAGTGTGAATCAGGATTTAAAAATCCAGAAGTCATCAAATTACTGGAAAAGTCATGAAAGGTAATTTGTAGGAACCCTGTCCTTCAGACAGTTCATGCTTTCAGAATCTATATTTTTAGAATATGTTTTCACAATAATTGCAGTAACAACAGTATTTTGGTTGGAGTTAATCTGGTAAAGTATATATGCATGCTGCTTTCCTGTGTGTTGTAGGTGACTCGTGCTGAATGTGGCCCATGGGGTTGAGAATGTGTTCCCAGACCTTCTCACATATAAGACTATTCTGGATCTTCCAGAGACAGACATTACCTCCTACTTCCCTGAATGTTTTGAGTTAATAAACCAAGCCAGTCAACATGTGTGTATGTGGATAAGGTAGAAATAAAATGAGCGGGGAGGGGGTGTGTGCTTCTGTAATTTCTCTTTCCTACATTACTTCCTAGGGCGGAGTGGTGCTGGTCCACTGTAATGCCAGGGCCTCTTACTCTGCTTCTGTTGTCATCGGTTTCCGCCTGTGCCAGGAGATGATGTCATTTGAAGAAGCCTTTAGCACTGTAAAAGCTGATCTTACCTTTTTTTAATGTAATAATAATAAACTACAATTCTACATTTTAGGCATTGACAGTAGCGAGTAGTGCACTGCTAAAATGAGGAGGCAAAGTCACCTCTCTATGTTTGGGTTTACAGTAATTAATGTTTCAGTTCCATTTCAGCTTCCCTAAAATGTTATCTACTGTGATATACACACATGATCTGATCTAATATTTTGCCATATTTTTTTGTATTGTCAAATTATTTCTTATACAATTTTTTTAGGAGGCATGTGTTCTCTGACAGAAACAGCCCTGCATTTACTATATAAATGCCGTTTCTCTGTTCATGTTGCACTTTATAATGAGCTGATGAATAGGTCCAAGGAGCTCTAAATTACCTGGAGAAACTATCTGTTAGCATTCCCTATTCATTTGTCATTTCAAAAGCATCTGCTCCGTTATTGCATTCAGTGGGAGAAAGGTGCCCTGAGTTCTTCTTGGCAGGTTACTGAGCCTTACAGGTTCTGGCTGTGTTCATAATGGCATAGTATACAATTTAAATATTCTTTCCTTTTATTACATTTGCTTAAAGATATATTCTGGGTTCAATATCCATTAAGCTCAATCGACAGCATTTGTGGCACAATGTTAATTACAACTTTTTTTGATTTGTCCCTCCCAAAAATCATGGTTACAGTGAGGCACTTACAATGGAAGTGAAAGAGGGTACATTTTTGAACATTAAAATACTCACGGTTTCAAAAGTATAGCCACAAGACATGTAAACATGATTTTTGTGCGATGCAATCACTAACTAACCTTTTCTGTGTAAAGTTATAGCCAATTTTACATCTTCATTGCCATAATGATGCAATGTCAACAAATCCTAAAACGACTGTAAAAATCACATTTTAAACAGCTTCACAGCTCAAATAATACACAAGTTTTAACAGAATTAACGCAAGTGCTTTTTTAAATTATAAGCTTCACATTTCTGACTAAAAACCCTTCAAAAACGGGCTACATTCACTTCCATTGTAAGTGCTTCACTGTAACCTCGATTTTTGCTTTTTGAAAGAAAAGAATGGATGAGTTGAAATAATTTTTTGTCATAATGAACATCATGCCACAAATACTGTTGATTGAGCTCAACTTGTAATGAACCTGGAATATTCCTGCAATGTGGCAAAAAAAATCTCACATTTCTACCATTAAAGAATAAAGAGGAATACATGCATAATAAATATTTTTATTATTAATAATGTTAAAAAACACACAAGACAGACATTTACTGTACATCTACAGCCAAAACTATAAACCAATCAACATTTTACAGACAATTTAAACAAATTTTAAGACTAAATGGTAAGTGTTAAGTTAAAATGAAGCATTTAAAGTTTTATACATTTCAACATTCAGAGGAATGTAAAAATATATTTTTTCTTTTCTTAAGAAATAAAAAAGAAAACTGTTGACTGTGATTATATACATTAGGGATAAATACTGTATATTGACAAATAAGAAAGAAAATGTTTAAAATAATGATGCTCTTTAAAATATGAATCAACAAATCTTATAAATAACTGTGTGAGCCAAAAGGAACTGACTAGAACTATATTAGTTATGTTTATTAACAGAATAATTATTTGGTCTGTGATAGATGATGGATCTGATTTCAGAACAGTCTCAGGTGTAATTGTTGTTGTGCTCTAGCCTGATGACTATGGTGGTCACCAACCTCTCGAGCTGCACTGCCCTTTGTTTGCCCGTCAGCAGAACTTCTTCATGATTGGCTTTTTCCACGCTGTCATAGTCCATCACTGCCTTATTAGTTATCAAAGACAGAGCAAAGACCCGCATTCCGCAGTGACGTGCCACAATCACCTCGTGAACAGTGCTCATACCTGCAACAGATACAGTCTGGTTAATAAAATTGTTGTCAATACTGCTAAAAAAATAGGCTAAGATACAAATATATTGCTATGACGCTTAACAAAATAGCATTTGAATGTTTTACAAAAGCATAAGGTTATACTGTATATTTAATCAAGGCGATACTTGTCATGCCCAAGTACGTCCTTTATCCTGGACTATTTTCACAATAGTCTCTTGTGCCTTAATGCTTAAATATAGTAAATAAACACTTAAATAGATGTAGCTGAAAGGCACTAAAATATAAATAAATGGAATGAAGTATGTTTTCAATCAAGTCATAAAATAATTTCAATGTATAGCGCTGCCCATGTCAGAGCTACGCTGAACACAGAATTGACTTTTTTCTAATAATTAAACCATCATAATCCTTTCTGATTTGCCAATAGTAAAGCTTTATAGCTTACCGACAGCATCAGCTCCCAGCTTGTGCAACATGCGACACTCAGCGATAGTCTCGAAAGAAGGTCCTCCAAGAACACAGTACACACCCTCTCTTAGAAAGTCACTGAAACCAAGCTCTGAACCCACGTCCATTGCTAGCTGCTGAAGTTCCCGATCATATGCATTAGACATGCAGGGAAAACGGACACCAAACCTAAATAAAATTTGATGTTTAAAAAAAGTTCAAGTTACATTGTGTAAAATATATACAACATATACAGAAGCATGCAATGAATTTCTGCACGTTAAAACATCGCTCCAATGCCTGAGTGTATTGGTTAAATAGCAGAGGTGAAACAAACACACATTAACACTTGCCTCTCGTCATTGGATCCTGCAAGAGGGTTGTTCCCAGCAAATCCAGGCATGTTGAGATGATCTTTTATGATCATGATATCTCCCACTTTATAGTCCTGGTTCAGTCCACCAGCAGCATTGGTGAGAATCACTGTCTCCACACCCAGCAGTTTGAATATCCGCATTGGCATAGTAATCTGAAACAAAATAATGCTTGATTCATAAGGAATGCGTACTTGCATTCCATCTGTGAGGTTTTATAATTGTTGGTCTGTGTATATATGCATCAGAAGGATGTCTTGACCATTGCATTGTGTTCTGATTCATTGCAATATTTCTCAATGCTAGAAGTGTTCTGGTCATTTCAGGCCACAGGGTCAGAGAGTTTATGCTCCAATCACAAACACTACACAAGCAGTTAAAATTAATTAGTTTAATCCTTATATGCATACCTTGGGTTTTTCTTGACCCGGAAGCTCATTCCACCACCAGTACCTGATCCATTTTTTGGAGTTATGCCCACAACTTTTTTTTAGTAATCCTCAACTTTTCTCATTATAGTTCTCTTTATATATCTATTCTCTTTTATGTAAAATTGTAAAAGATATATATTGTTTTATAAAGTGCTTAGTTACCAAAAGTGTATAGGGTCGTTAAAGACCCTAGACATGTAATAGTGTCGCTTTTTTATTTTTTACTTTATAAATATTTTAATGATTATTTCCTATCAACTTTATAATATTACTATCACAGTATATACATGTCTTGTTTATTACAATACAAATGATTACTAGAGATACTTTGATATCTGATATCTCAGTATCGGTCGATATCGATCCGATACCAGCGTTGTTTATTTCTTAATCCGTGTAGAATATCTATACCTCACTGTGTGATACTAATTGGGGAACACTTTAATATGTAAAGAAACACAAACCCTCTAACTACACATTATTTCAATATAAATGTACAGCCTATTAATAACATTTTGTTAAATGTTATTATTATTGTTGACTAGTCTATTGGATAATGTTGCAGCTAATTCCAGTGAAAGTCTTCAGTGGAAAAGAAGCCAGTTTTCTTTGCACAATTTTTTTTTTAACATGAATCTGGACTTTGAAGGATTCAGATCTCTCTTCTTTTCACATGAGTTGTAAGATATCAGTCCACTTTTCTTTCACAATTGTTTTTGTAACCCAGTCTACTTACTAATAATTATAATAACAACAACAACAACAAATTATTATTATTATTGACTTTTATAATTGTATAATACAAGAGAAATACAGTGCTATGAATAAGTATTTGCCCCATCCTGATTTCTTCTGTTTTTGTGTGCAAAATCTATCATAAAACAAAGGCAATCCGAGTTACACAAAATACAGTTTTTAAATGATAATGTTATTTATTGAAGCAAAAATATCTATATTATCCAATACCAACTAGGTCTGTGTGAAAAAGTATATATATAGTATTTTACATTTCCCATTGTGTTACTAAATTCCCTGAATCTAAGAAACTGCATTCATAATGGGGTTCAGCTGGACTAGACACAACCAGGCCCGATTAACAGATGAACAGCCTTGTTCAATCAAATCAACACCTAAATATAACTTTTTCAGCAGCAAGACATTGGCTGAAAGGTCTCACCCAGTAGCACACTATGCCAAGGTCGAAAGAAATTCCAGAAATGAGGAAAAAGGTAATTGAAATACATCAGTCTGGAAAGGGTTACAAAGTTATTTAAAAGGCTCTTGGACTCAAAAGAGCCACAGTGACAGCCATTACCTCCAAATGGAGAAAACTTGGCACAGTTGACAACCTTCCCATAAGTGACCGTCCATCCAAAATTACTCCAAAGATCACAGCGACAACTCATCCAGAAAGTCACAAAAAAAGCCAAGGACAACATCCAAGGAACCGCAGGCATCTATTCCATCAATAAAGTTCACTGTTCATGACTCTACTATCAGAAAGACACTGGCCAAAATTCCATCCTTGGAAGAGTGGCGAGGCGAAAACCACTGCCAACCCAGAAGAACATTAAAGTCCCCATTAAGGGCCTTGAAAAGCATGCACAGCTTACTTTACACTGTTGACGTATTTCCTTCTGAAACATGAAGTTGGGGCGGGACTTGTTGAATGGTTTGTGAAATGTTTTTAAAACAGCCAATAAGCACATCATACTGACACACACACACACACACACACACACACACTCCTCTTCTTAGAGCCTCGTGTACCTCTGAACTTCAGAAAAGGCCAATGTCAAATTGGCTGACAGAATTTGCTCTGCCCCCGGACATACGGGTATAAAGGGGAGTGGGCGAGCGTATGTCAGACAGGTTTTCACTGAGGAGCCGAAAATAAGGTTACACAAAGGGAACACAACATCTCGTTCCTTCCATTGGGGAATGGAGGTTTCAACAGTAACCATGACGTTCCCCTTCTGTCATTCACTCGACGTTGTGTCGATTGTAGTGCTACAAGGTGTCCCGCTTCAAAACGCCATGCACTAACCCGTGTTACGTGACTGCTGAGCCAGGTGCAAGCAGGCTATTGCGTGCTAGAAGCAGCTGGGTCGGTTGCTCATAACCTTCCCCAACACCCCCAATAAAAGGTGTCATATACCGCTCTTAGGTTCCCAGTACCCATTTGGGAACAGGCAACATGACTTGTATGGGAGCCAGCCGGCCAGCCACGGCCTTTTCTCTCTCTATGTTTGTTCCGGAGTTGGTAGCAAGACCACTCCGACCCCTGGTGAATTCTCAGTTCTCCCTTTTTCTTTCGCCGCACCCCTTTAGGCTGCGGTACCCAAATTATCAATAAAAGACAAATTTCATCACTTCCTGGGTCATCAGACCGGTGCTTGCCATTCTCACGGCACCCCGGCACCCAAGAGTCCCAGGTCCCCAGACGTGTTCACCCTGCCGGGTGCGCGGAGCAAGGTAAGTGCCCAAAACAAAGCCATGTGCAGTGATCAGATTACTAAATTCATGGTTGTGCTGTATGTTTATAAGGCCTTGCATGGTTTAGCCCCTCAGTACATTGCCGATTTACTTCATCTACATTCGGCCCTCGGCCCTCGTGGTTGCGGCCCCCAGGTTGTGGAATGCACTCCCATTTGTCGTTAGGTTTCTTCCTCATTGCCTATATTTAAATCTGGATTGAAGACCCTTTTTGGTCTTTAGCCTATAATGTTGGTTGAAAATTCTAACAGTTTTTTTTTTTGTGTAGGTTTTATAATGTTTTATTAATTTGTTATTTTTAACATTTTAAAATATCTATTTAATTCTGTTATTAATGTTTGTACAGCACTTTGGTTACAACACTTGTTGTTTTTAAGTGTGCTTTATAAATAAACACATAAATACACAATAGAACACATTTGATTGGACAAAGATTCTCTAGTACAGTTTGACATCATGATTTGACTGTGTCTTTCAAGTCAAAGAGAGAGACTGCATAATTAAAATTCGTATAACTTCTGAAAATTTATTTGTCAACCTTTAGAAGTACACTGGCACACAGATGACCCTAAAGCTAATAGATATGGACTAAAAGCAGCAAAACTTTCATTTTGATTTCACATGGTCTTTAAGGCTTATCTGAATTTAGCTAAAACTCACCTAAATCTCATGGGGGCTATTTTCTCAATTCCTGAATAGGTCAGATGGAACCTGGGTCACAAATAAACTTCCATTTTAGGGAAATATTTGATTTCCAGGGGCATTTTTTTATCTTTACATGGGCAATTGTTTTTTCTATTCTAACCTATGACCGTGTAATCCTTTTTTGTTATAATTTAAGGAATTATTTAAATTTGAAAAATGCCATATTTCAATAATTACAAAATTGCATGATCTGTACATTGCTGTGGCAAGGCACGCACCACCACCCCCGGAGATGAGGGGGGGGGATGTACATAATGCTGGGGGCTCCCCGGTCTCAGGCAAAGCCGGGATGAGTGTAGAGCGAAGGAGGACGGAGGAGAACGATGAGGGATAATGGCGGCCGGTGACGACAGTTTGAGAAAGAGAGAGAATTACGGGCAGCTGCCCTGTATGTGTAGATTATTTAGATTATTAAGCCGGCTCTCGGTTCCTCCTTTCTCTTTAACCCCCCTACAATTGCATATCTGCTTTGTTACTGAGAAAAAAAATGGTTACACCAAACTGATGCGGAGCGAGGTGCGGAGTGCCTGTCTGTGCGTGTTTATGGCGCGAACATCCGACACTGACTCGGCAATATCTGTACGGATGGCACGAACAATTACATTTCAGCGAAAATTCCAATGAAGATCACTGTGGCAGGGCGGAGGGCGGGGACGGGTTGTGATCCTACACACCCGGTCCCGTATTAGGCTAATCAAGCCTCCGAGAGGGATAAAGGTCGACTGCAGAGGATCGTGCGGGAGAGAGAGATCATATGACGGACATGTCCGTAAACAATCTCTCTCTCCCGCAGGATCCTCTGCAGTATGTGTAGCTTATGTGTTATGTTCAGTTCAAATTGTTTAGAACATTTGACACTATTTAGCCATTTTGTAGATCCAATTGTTATAGATAAACATGCCAGGTTGCTAAAGACAAGAGGTCAGTAACAATGTTTGGCAAAACACCAATGCGATTCAAGGTTAATTAAGTTGTGTGGGGCACAGATAGGCAAAGTAGAATGCATGTGGGGTATTTGTACCTTCTGGATGGGATATCCCTCATAAAGATGAAACCTTCCCTGCATGCAGACACATGGTCTACCCTTCAAAGTACCAAACACCAACCGACCTGCGTGACCATGCACTGCAACATAGAAACAACAAACACATTCAGTACAGTATAAAGTAGTCGACATTTTAAATAAAATATGCATTTGATGAGAAAGAAACACACCAGTACTCTGGGGGAAGTTGGGAATGTCCCGGTAGTTAAACACCACCTGGTCTTTCAGCATGTCAGCCAAGCCACCCATACCTGAGCCGCACACTATGCCCACCAGAGGGCGCACTGCAGTTTGAGACAGAAGCCAGTCAGCTGTAGCCTGACAGTCCTCAAAAGAGTACCTTTAGAGACAAAGTGAATCAAATGGTCAGTGACCAAGAATGCACATGGTAACTGCATTAACTTATTTCTAAAAGAACATCAGCAATTTGCATTCACAGCACACACACTTGAACGAATTCACAAATAAACACAAACACAACTTTCCACAGCATGTCCTGTTAAAAGAATAGTTGACCCAAAAATGAAAATTGTCTCATCCTTTACTCACCCTCATGACATCCCAGAAGCGTAACACTTTCTTTCTTCTGAAGAACACAAATTAAGATTTTTAGAAGAACATTTCAACTCTGTAGGTCCACAGGTGAATGGGTGCCAACATATTGGCACAACAAAAATCAAATAATGGCAGCATAAAAGACTCCAGTGATTAATTCCATATCTTCTTAAGTGATATGGTAGGTGTGGGTGAGAAACAGATCAATATTTAACTCCATTTTTGCTACAATATGCATGAAGAATGTGAATCACCAAAAACACAAGAAGAATGTAAAAGTGAAAATTACAGTGGAGACTGAGAGAGCAGGTTGAATACATTTAAGGTAAACATTTACTTAAATATTGTTTCTCACCCAAATCGCTTCTGGAGATATTAATTTAACCACTGAATTCATATGAATTACTTTTATGCTGTTTTTTAGAGCTTTAAAATTTGGGCACTCATATGGACCAAAAGTGCAGGGATATTTTTTCTAAAAATAGTCATTTGCGTTCAGCTGAAGAAAGAAAGTCACACCGATCTGGGATGGCATAAGGGTGAGTAAATGAAGAAGGTTTATCATTTTTGGGTGAACTATTCCTTTAATCTTCACTAGTGACATTTCTCAGCTAGGCTTATTAATTAGCTGATATTTGGGAATTTAAAATTAACAGAATGAGCCACTGATTAGCAGTGTGTTGGTTCCAAAACTAACAGACAGCCTCCCTGATAGCACACATACACCTAGGTGTCTGATCACCCAGACGTCTATTTGATGTGAGTTTAGGCTACATCTGGAAGATGTATTTTTAGGTTGTTTGCTCATTTGCAATACATCTATAAAACGTTTCCTCTCGGATGTCAACAAGACATTCAACAGCTGTCTTTTGAGACATTTGTGATTTAGAGATTTAAAATGTTTAGAAGATGTTAATTAGACTGCAATGCTTTCCAGATGAAAAGATCGAAGACAGACATCTTGGAGATGATGTGCATGTGATGGTCATGGGCTGGTGAACACATAACACACATTTTCTGTTTTCAAATATTTTGTAGTGTATTTTAATTAAATATTGTGTAAAATGCACGTTCATTGATTTTTCAATCTAATTTCCCAATATTAAAATGTATTTGATCCCATATTTATTTTGTGTGTATACACACACACACACACACACACACACACACACACACACACACACACACACTATATTGGCCAATTCTTATTAAACGTTTTGAATACCAGCTGTCTGTTTACAGCAGGGGTGTCCAACTCAATTTCAGCCCCGGGCCACATCAGCGTTATGTGTGCTCTCAAAGGGCCAGTTTAAGATGATGCAGCAGCACTTGACAGCCATGCAATTACCAAAAATATTGCATAATTTGAGCTTAAAACTTTTACAGGAAGCATTGATTTTGAGTCTGAGATGCCAATGTAAATGATGATATTAACATTTTGTCAGTAAGGCGTTCCGTTCATCTGCCATCCTACTTTTCTGAAATTACCTCGCAAGGCCACATGAAATGAGGTAGATTCGCCCACAGGCCTTGAGTTTGACACTTGTGGTTTAGGAATACACATCCCACAGAGACCAAACAAAAAAAAAAATCTTGGGAGGACTGAAACTTGAGCCACTTTTATTAACACACATTATGACTTGCCTTTAAAGTGGAATCTGAGCATCTGACTACAAAAATAATCTTTATGTGACAGAACATCTTCACGCCTTTGCTATTCTGAACATTTTAAGGAATTTATCATCAACTGAATAGGCAAAGACCCCTGGACCTGAAAAATTTAACTAATCATTTTTTTATTTCTACTTGGGAAGTGCCAAAACAGACATCTGACACTAAAAATGTCTTTAGAAATATTTACCACAGTAACAACCGTTTCGGACAAATTACACCTAGGCCTAATTACTTCAGTTTCTACAACTACCTTGCGGTAGCATGGTACAGTTATGGTATTAGATGGTAATACAACATCACTTTATATACCACTATATTACTGAATGATTACCATATTCATATACTATATTTACATTATACTGCAATTAACTCAAAAGGATAACACGTGATTATCATGGTATCTTGTCATGATTTTGGTACTTTTGTGACATATAAACCTGCAACACCTTTGAAAATAATGTAATAATTCCAAACATTAGATACGATGTCATGATTTTTGATTTGGAAGAACATTTTGTAATCCAAAAACCTGTGTTCAAAAGGAAGCATTCACAACACAGGGTTCATATTGCAGCCAGCTGTTCAAGACAGCGCGCACAGGCTTAAGCATCTGCTCGCGTATTATTACCACGTGCTCTTGACTGCGACGGAAAGTTACAATATGAGTGGATGGTTGGATGACAGGGTAATTTCAAACCACAAATACTACGTAAGGATCAGGTAATATATATATATATATATATATATATATATATATATATATATATATATATATATATATATATATATATATATATAAGGGTCGAAAAAGAATACACACAAGAACACTTTAAAAAGGAAAAAGAAACGGAAGAATTTGATAAATAAATATATTTTACCCGGTGCTGCTCTCAGGAAACATTGAAAGTGCTCGTCAAATCCTTCACAAATACGGGAAGGGAATATCGGTGTTTCTAGAACGACGATTCGAGGACGAACCAAAGGAACTACTAAAAGAATGAAATATACACAAATAACGATTATATAAACACACACAAAAAAACGTTGAACGAGCAATAATAACGCTTAAAAAAATTATCGAATGCGTTGCTTACGTTTCGCCGTTATTTTTTATAGATCATCCGTTTCCTTTGCTCCTCCCTGGAGTATGACGCAAATTAAGATCGGAACACACCTCCTGACGCAAAAGCCCCCGGGCCACGGTGGGCCATATTACAGAATACTAACTCTATACAGAACCCTGTGTATCTATAAACATTAAATCGCATGTAAACTCGAGTAACAGCTGTCACATTGAATGAGATCCTGGTAACCTGGGAATTGATTTTCAGCTATTTCGTTTATTATTATTTAAGGACGAACAACACAAATGCTCGTGACCACCTCTTATCATCGTCATAAACATTATCATGTGCTTCCTGAATATTTGTCATGTACAGTCTCATTAAAATTAATCAGAGATCGAAAACATTAACAAATATGTCACTTATTGGTTTTAGTGCTATCAAACCAGACTTTTCAACTTAAAGATAACAGGTGTTGGGAATGACTACTTTAAACTGTAAACTTTAGAATGAGTTTCAAATGCTTACTTTGCCACTTTATCTTTGGAAAAACCTATATGAGCACACAATGTGCCGTGGATTTTGGGTTTTGCTCAGTTTTTTTTACAACAGACCCAAATTTTGAACAACACTCTAGCTGTTCCTTGAGTCAACACTGTGGAAATACCTAAGGAATTGCATAACAAGTACAAGAATTTACTGATTTAGTAACACCCTGCTCCTTTAAACCCACACTAAATACATGCTGAATATATTTTTAGTTTCAGAAATATTTTGAACATGATATATAAAAACAGGTGGTCATTGGTTAAGCATGCTTTTTTTTTTTTTTTTAGACCTTATCTAATATCATGACCCCTGGGCACTTCAGGAACAAAGATCATGACCCCTTTCGACTATTTTAAATATATCACATTAGGCCCTGGTCCCCTACCCAGTCTGTCAAAATGGTCCCTTAATAAATTCACAGTCAAATGCATTAATATTTCTATATCAGATCAGTTTTATTCCCATATCTTCCTATTTAAATTTGTTTTTATTACAATACATAATACAACAAAGTAAAAATACAACAAAGGCATAATTCCTACAACAACCCAAAGCTGTACTAAGTTACAAATGTCCTCAGAAACTCACAAAAAATCCTCCTATCCACCAAATACAGCATTAATTGGCAACTAATGTGTGAGAGATTCCCTCACAAGGTCATACTCTTTGTTGGGCTGTGGTTCATAGATCACTCCTGAGATTTATAGTTGATCAACTTGGTCTCTGCCAAACAGGAACATGGCAGTGCTAAAGGCCTGGACATTAAACCCAGATCGAAGCAAGATCAATCAAATGATTTTTTTATAATTTGACAGACTTTAATAAATTATTTAAATCTTAGAAAGTGCTCCTACTTTTGTAATGTTGCCTTTTGTTGTGGTCGGTCTACTAGACCCAGTAGTTTAACCCTTAAATGCATAGGTGTTTCGCCAAAGATTATTACATACTGTACCTCTGGTCTTTTGCACCTGGCACAGATTTCTATCACAAATGGATCAACAAAAAGCCTTGAAAGTGTCACATTTTCAAAGTTTTTTCAAGACAATTAGAAAATAATAAAATAGAATATATTATGTTTTATTTTTCATATATCAAAGAGATGCTTTTGTGTGTGTCTGCACTGTTGTTCTATATACTGTTATCACGTGCTGATGTCTTTGACTGTTGCACTGAATCTCACAATTTTTTCTTTCAGCCTCTTGCATATTATCGCCGCATTTTTAGAAACCAAGTGAAGCTACAAAGAACTTAAATTTGTATTAATGCTTCTTGAAACACCTAAGTTGTGTTTAATTAGTTGTGCAGCATTCTGAAGAAGTTCAGGTGGCAAAGAGGATTTCATGTGACTGTTACACCATCAAACATGATTCCAGGTTAGCGCTTGATAAAGGGTAAGACAGTGTTTTTCCCCTTTCGCTCTGGTGTGCTTATTTACAGACAATAATTAGACAAGTTCAATGCCATTTGATTTAACACCTTTTAAAAATCATAGCACCCCGAAGAGGCTATTTAACTACATCAACTCGCTCATGGAAATGTGAACCTGCCTGGGCAGAGTGCATATATAGTCAGTGACATTTTGATTATTTTTGATTGACTTTAATGTAAAATAATTTGAGATTTTATTGATTTGTTCTATTTTGTCACGGGAGAGCAAAGGAGGACCCAAACGAAGGAGTCAAAAGGACTTTATTTCAAAATACAAACCAAAACTCCCACTATGTGGAAAAACACAGAAAACAGAATAATAAACATAAAAACCAAACAAACAAGAAAACCTGAACCAACTGACAAGAGACACACCAACAAACAAAACAATTCAGCACAGGACTGAACACGAAGGTAACTTAAATAGGAATGTTTAATGGGAGACAGGTGCCGCGGATAATCAGTTGATGGAAAAATGGTTATTGACATAGCAACTGGGGCTAGCGTTTTTGATGTGGCACCAGCAAAAACACATTACATCTGTAACCTACAGATGTAATCTCCGTTCCCTGATGGAGGGAACGAGACGTTGTTCGAAGAAGCGACACTAGGGGTCTCTCTTGAGCACCGAATATACCTCTGAACTATGAAAAAAGGCCAATGAGAAGTTGTCAGACAGAATTTGCATGTCCCGTCCCTGGACATAAAGGCAGAGAAATGCGTCTGTTTCATTCAGGATTTTTCTGAGGAGCCAGAAATGGTCCGGCCCCAACAGTGGCTCGGCTCAGCGACGTGGCCGGGAGGACACAACGTCTCGTTCCCTCCATCAGGGAACGGAGGTTACATCCGTAACCTAGACATTCCCTGTCTGTCGTTCACTTCGATGTTGTGTCAAAGAAGCGACACTAGGGGTCCAATTTAAATCACGCCATGTGCTGAGCCGTGTACGTGTACTGCTGACACATGAGCGGACAGGTACTTGACGTGCCAAAATGACCAGCTGTATCAGACTGCACGTACCCTTCCCCAATGCCCCATAAAGTCGTTGGAAACCCTTATAGTTACTCTAGACAGGGGAACAAGGCAACTGTGGCAGGGCGGAGGGCGGGGCCGGGGCGTGATCCTATGCACCCGGTCCCATATTAGGCTAATCAAGCCTCTGAGGTTTATAGGTCGACTGCAGAGTATCGTGCGGGAGAGAGAGATCGTTTACGGACATGTCCATCGTGTGTGTTCGTGTCTTCTTTTAAGTTTATCATTAAACTATTATTTATATTGAAAAGCCGGTTCTCACCTCCTCCTTTCCATTGATCACGTTACACTGGTGCCGAAGCCCGGGAAGGAGGAGGGATACGCCGTTGTAGAGTTCTCGCCACTACCGTCCACCCCGACTGAGCAGCCGCGGCCATCTGCCTGGGGACGAGGAGCCCAGCCGCCTGAAAGAAGATGATGGCCGGCGACCGCGAGGGGAGAAGGGGCTCCTAGCTGACCGCCTGGAGCGGTCAGGGCCGCTGCCAGGGGCGCAGGAGTCGCCTACCGGCTGCTGAAACGCAGCAGGGTTTAACACCGCCGACCGCGAGCGGGGAGGGGCTCACTGGCGACCGCCTGGAGCTGGAGAACCTCTGCCAAGGGGCGAGGGAGACCCCTTCTGTTCCCCGAGAATGCGGCGGGGCATTCCGTCCGCCAGGGGCTGGAGGTCTACCTCTGATCCGCCCGGAGAGGCGCGGCTGTCGTCCAATAGAGGGTGGAGGAGTGGCCGAGGAACAAGCTGCGGCGTATCGGAGAACTGGCGAGTAAGAGGTTTTTTTTTTTTTCCATCTCTCTCTCCTCTCTCTCTCTCACTGTCGCTCTGCGTTGGCCTTTTCAACTTTTAAATTCACAGTTTTTTGGGGGGTACTACACTGTTACAGGAAGTACCCCCCATTTTAATTATTTCTGTTTCCCTCCCCTTGTCCCCTCCCTCGTCCAGGTAGGTTGGGATGACCTGCCGGCAGACAGCGCAGAAGGCGCGCCCTCCCCCAGGGAAAGAGAGGGGGGTGTACGTCAGGGCGGGGGTCCCCAGCCTGAGAGAACAAGGGAGGAATGTGGCAGCGCGGAGGGCGGGGCCGGGTCGTGATCCTACGCACCCGGTCCCGTATTAGGCTAATCAATCCTCTGAGGTTTAAAGATCGACTGCAGAGTATCGTGCGGGTGAGAGAGATCGTTTACGGACATGTCCGTCATGTGTGTGTTTGTGTCTTCATTTACGTTTATCATTAAACTATTATTTATATTGAAAAGTCGGTTCTCGCCTCCTCCTTTCCATTGATCACGTTACAGCGACGCTTGCCAACATGGGAACTGGCCGAGCCTTAGCCGGGCCTCTTTTCTCTCTAAATTTCTCGCATAGAGCAAAATGGCTGAGGCCCTTACACGCATAGTGGGAAGGGGGGTCTTACCCAGTTTCCTATTCTTTCAGGGGGAAAAGACCCTGCTGAGACCACACCCGCCCAGAGAGGGGGAGGTAAAAGTGGCGAAATACACCACATGGGCTTTTAGGTCACATGTGGGAAGTGGCGCGGTGGTAGATCCCGCCTCTTCGGAGAGAGGAGTTGCTACAGACACGGCGACCGGGGGGCAGCTGGAACTGCTCAAGGGAGATGCGGGTCCACTCGTAAGTAGACCGTACCACGGAAAATACACACAGGCGGATCGTCCACGTAGGAGCCTTAACCTGCGGAGCATGGGGTATCATGATGGAGGGAGCGTAACTGGCAAAAATACTGCGTAACTGTTTTACTCTTTGAAAACTAAACACATTGGACACAGACCAGGCCTGGACCCTATTAATTGTTAGCTGTATTTTCCATTCAATACTGTTCATGAATTTGCCTCTGTAGCAAATAAAAATATTGTCTACGTAAAGACTGCCATGAATGTTTGATCCGATTACTTTTACAATGCTGTTTATTTTTATACTAATAAGATGATTCCTTGAGGTACTCCTAATTCTTGTATTTGTGGGTCTTTTGGGTAGTACCTACCTTGACTTTAAAATATCTATTTGATAAACAGTTGGCAATAGAAATGGGCTCTAACACCATGCTGATGTAAATCCAGCATGTTCTTTTCTGATAAAAGCATTACTTGCATAACTTTCAAGGCTTATGAGGTGATCTATAGTGCTTCTTCATTTTCTACATCCACCTTGAGCATTATTTATAAGATGTTGTGGCGCCACCATCCATACAAGTCCTTCATTAACCATTCTCTCCCTGGTTTTAATTAAAAAACTCGTCTGGGCTATAAGTCAGTAGTTGGAAGGTTTGTTATGATCCTTTCCTGTCTTTGGAATTTCCACTTCTTTCTAAGAATATGGAACATACCCTGACATCAAGATGGAGTTAAATATTTGTAAAAGTAAGGACAGGATAGTTTGAGGCAAGATAAAGACAATCCGATTCTACTATATCAAATAACTTTTTGCCGTCAATTGAAATGGCAGCAACCGGAGTCTGATCATTTACCACAGCGGCAAAGCCATCTAGCCCCGGAGCCCTAAGGCCTTAATTGCCTCGCCAAGCTCCTCTAAGGTTATCTCAGAATCTAGAGAATTTAGTCGTCAGTTTAGAGTTCTAATCATTCCACAAAATCTCTAATATCTTCTTCAGTAGACCAAGACATGGAGCTAGTGATCAAGATAGAATTCTTTAAAAATTTTAGTAATATAAAAATGTCACCCCAAGCAGAGAGAATGGTAGAAAAATAATTTCTCTGCTTTATATATATCTAGCCAGAAGTTTATCTGCTTTGTCCCCTGACTCAAAGTATGACTGTCTTGCCCTGAATAGCCAATATTCCACCTTCCGTAACAAAATAGTATTATATCTGTATTCAGAATACTATATATTCAATCGGGTCAATTCTCTGAGGCCATCAGATGGCATTCGTCTTTTCAACACTGCCTCGGCACTTTTAATATTCCCTTCCAACTCCACGAGTTCTGGTGCTTTGGAATTTTGGATGAATGAGGCATACTGTATGATCCGACCCCTAAGAACCACCTTAATTGCTTCGCAAGCCACACCCACAGAGGATACTGAGGACCAGTTGGTCTCCATATAAACATTGATTTCAGCCTTTAACATTTGTTGGAATTCAGGATTTTGCAAAAGGGATACATTAAAGCGCCAACTATATGATTTCTTTTTCTCTGTATGTTGCAACACCTCTAAACTCACCAGAGCATGATCTGAGACTAAGATGTTTCCAATTGAGCAATCAACAACAGATGAAATGAGGGACTTATAAAATGAAAAAAATATATATTCTAGAATAAATCTAATGGACTGAGGAAAAAAATATATAATCCCTACCGGATGGGTTCAAAAGTCACCAAATATCTGTAGGACCAAGATTTTTACACATTCTGTGAAGCGTCAATAACTACGTTTCCATCCAAGAATTTTCAAAATCAAAATAAAGCTGATGGAAACGCAAATTATTGCTAAAAGTTTTTAAGTGTAGACATAAGATTTTTCAGTTTAACTCTAATGCATAAACTCTATGTTGATACTTAAAATTTAGCAAAAAAACTGGTTTTGAAACACTTTTTGTTGAGAAAATTGGCACTAATGCAAAAATATAGTGTCACATGACAGAATTGACCACAATATGCCTGTGGTAATCAAACTATTGTTTTCTGTTTGTAAGTTCTGGTTGGTTTGGCTATGGGTTGATGTAGTTTCATTCTAATTTCCTGCATTCTTTGATCTAGGAGGATCCTTTTGCAGCCAGATCAAATCTGTCTGGCAATCCACTGAACGAAAAGTTTTTTTGACCACAGAGTTGAAAGTTCTATTTACAATGAAAGAGGGTGCCACAGATGCCAATTTGTGTGCTTCATTATAGCTGATTTTCTTTGTACATCTTATTTTCTGGATTTCTTTAATCCACATCAAGCTTTCTTTTGATGTAGCTATATGCTCTTCTGCACAATTGCAGCATTTGGGTGGCTTCTGACAGCTCTCTTTGTCATGATCCTCCACTCCACAATTGCAGGAGACACACTTATTTTTTATAGCTGTTTGATCCATGTCCATCCTTTTGACAGTTAAAGCATCTCAGTGGATTTGGCATAAATAAGTCCACTCATATACCCAATTTTGATTCTTTCTGGATTGATGAGGTTTATTGAAGATAATAATGAAAGTGCCAGTTTTGATAATTCAATGTATTCTTTTGATTGTTATTCTATTCACATACAACACTCCTTGAGATTTCAGTTAAGAAGTTATTTCTTCTTCATCGTCCAACTCTCTGGTATGGACGACTGGATAGAGGGCTGTGGCTGCTGGGCAAAGGGTAAGGTCAAAAGCAATCACTGAAAACCAGACAGACTGAGTGGTGGCAGCTGGGGAGTGATCAGGTTGAGCAGTGGCTACTGGTGAAGGGTCATAGTCAGACTGGACTGCAGCCACTGGACACAGATAAGCATGGGAGCTGACTGGGTCTGAACTGACAGTGGCTGCAGGTAACCATTAATAGGTAGGGAGAGGGGTCCGGTAAGTCAGGAAATGGGATGAGGTCTGGCAGCAGCAGGGAAATGGCTTACATGGCTGAAAGTACTTTCAGCGACAGGGGAATGGCCTTTGTGGCCGAGAGCAATGGGAGCAGCAGGGAAATCACCTCCGTGGCCAAGAATGCAGGCAGCGGAAGGGTAATGGCTTCCGTGGCCGTGAGCACTGGCAGTGGCAGGAGAACAGCCTTTGTGGGTGAGAGCACGGAGCTGCAGGGGAACGGCCTCTGTGGCCAAGAACTCTGGCAGCGGCAGGGGAACGGTCTCCATGGCCGAGAGCGCTGGTGTGGGCTCTGGTGCAGGGGCCACTCTCCTCCTCTTGCGGGAGGTAGGAAGCACCACAGAGCAAGATTGGGATGCAGAAGGGATGGGAGATGAGATCATCAAAGTTGGATTCCCACAGCCCAAATACGAACCTCTCCTCCATGATCTTACACACACACACGCTCCACTGCCTCTCAGGAAGACCAAGACCCAAGGTCTCCCCAAATACCCCAATCCAAGGGCTCATCCAGTCCAGAAAGGTAGAGATATATCAGGACTGTCTCACCATAACCCAAGCTCTGAACTGCATTGAGAAGCACCTCAGCATAATTCTCAAAAGGGCTGAGCCCTGGCACCAACTCCCAGAACTGCAGTCCTGGTCCGAGTAACTGGAGAGTAACCGAACTTGAACGGGGGTTAAAAAAAAGGCCATTGCTTCTGCTGGGTCCGATGTGGCTGAATTGTTATGTCACGGGACAGCAAGGGAGAACCCAAATTCAGGAAGTAACTTAACCCTCTGGGGTCGATGGATGCGCCGGCGCATCCTGCTGGATATTTTCGTCATTACAGCAGAAACAACTTAAATTACTGCATCAGTTTTGGATATACAGATAAGTGTAAGACATCATTAGAGACTATAAAGGGTCTACTTTTATTTGTGTACACTCACAATAACAACAAAATCTTGTGCTTTTGTAAAATAAAGAAAATAAAAAGAGTGAGCTTTCAGCAGTCTCTGTGTTCAGGAGCATTTTTCAGAAACACGTCACAAAAATGAACTGAAACTCTGCGAATATTTATCACACAAACATGAAACATATGTCTAAAGAAAGCTTAAAATGTCTACTTTCTAATAAAACAATTCAAATTTAAAACAAATATTCTCCTGCAATGCAATCTGTTTGAAACAAAGCGATGTACAGTTTTTACTGGTCTATCTAACTATCTGTAATGTGATCACACCGACCAGCAGAGCGCGCCATTCATACACTAATGTGACGATCAATGCAAATAGTAAACGCCCCAGACAGTGAGGTTGTAAACACATTTCATTCATTTTTCTGCAGGTTTGCCACGATACACAGGCGAGAAAGCTCCAGGATATTAAGGAAGAGTTAACATTTTACTCAGAAGAAGAGCGGGACTCTGATGAACGTTTGTATTTTGAAGAGAGACTTGATTCAGCTGAGGATACAATTCCGGACGAGTAAGTCATTTAGTTTTCATTAGCTGACATGCTATTTTATATAAACATGTACAGATTTTACTAGTGGGACTGTTTCCAGACTTGCCAACCAGGATTCAGAGTATTGACATTTGAAATATGTCCTAATAAGCAAGTTTTAGTTACATTTAAATGCTGTTCCGGCTAAAGCAGGTATTTAAATTGTATACTGTATAATATAAATATGATATGTAATATGATATAAAAATAATATGAATGTTTAGATTATATTTTATCTAGTGTTTATAATGCCTCATTATCATCAACAAAGCTTGTGCTTGCAAATATGTGTTAGGGTTAAATTAGTAAAATGCACTTTAAATATGCCCATATTAGAAAATCAGCATATTATAATGATTTCTGAAGGATCATGTGACACTGAAGACTGCTTTGATCACAAATTGCATTTTACAATATATTTAAATAGAAAACTGTTCTTTTAAATTGTAAAAAGAGTTCAGAATATCAATGTTGTTTCTGTATTTTGGATCAAATAAATCCAGTCTTGATGAGCAGAAGAGACTTCTTTTAACGGTAGTGTAGGTCTAAAATTGCGTAAAGTCTTTATGTAAAGAAAATATATAGTCAGATTACTTCTTTTAACTTAAAACTTGATTTGGATCATTAAGTCTCCTCACATTCATTCTCTATCCCTCATTGATAGGCCCAGGGGAGGGGTCTTTGTCTCTCATGTGTGAATTACAATCCATATTCATGATCATTCACGCCTCCTCGCTTATTAACTTTCAACACTAAAATTGTCTTACAAAAGTTAAATTACTATATTGTTTTGTATGAATGAGTGATCAGGATGGTTTTCACATCATTTTGTAGCAAAAACTCTAGGCTACAAGATCCAGTTCTCAAAAGTCTTGTGGACAAATGTTTAGTATGTGTTTAGTATGTGACCTTATTTCAATGACTTAACTGTGGCAGCGGGGGCGTGGTCAAACGCCCTTCTGGGAGAGGAACGCGGTAAGGGCGCTTACGCCTGAGCTAAATTATGCCTAACACCTGTCTCTATTTCCAGTGAGCACGAGGAGAGCGGCATAAAAGCAGACACCGAGCCTCCAGTCGGAGCCAACCAAAACTCCCACAATGGGGAAAAACATCCAAAAACAGAACAGTAAACATAAAAACCAAACATACAAGAAAACTGACCGAAGTAATTATTACTCTGGAACCAACCGACTAGAGGCACACCAACAAACAAAACAATTCAGTACAGGACTGAACACGAAGGGAAGTTAAATAGCAATGTTAATGGGAGACAGGTGCCGCGTATAATCAGTTGATGGAATTATGATCATTGCCATAGCAACTGGGGCTAGCATTCCCAACGTTGCACCTGCAAAAACACATGAGGGAGGGGGAGAAAAACACAGAAAAGACAAACTGACAGATAGAGGGGGCACAGTCAAGGCCAGACTGGGACAGCATATTTCTTGCTCATAGCTCACTGTGCACTTTATTTGCTGCTATTTTAATTAGTGTTATTCAAAAGACAAATGTTTGGGAATACTACAGAGGTGTGATGAGAGACAGAGGGTGGAGAAAGGTCCTGGGTCACTAAAGACCCAATGTATTACGTGGACCCCATGTAATTTAATGACAAGAAAGATAACCAAAATATTTACAACCTCACTTTGAACGTGTTTGGGGTCCAGTTTTCACATCAGCTTTTTATGACAATGTTGTGACTGTTCATAAGCTCTTCAAATGGTTTTGTAACATACAAGATCAACTAAAAGAAGAAGGTAATCAGAAATGGCCCTGTGGAGCTCAACCTTGATAACAGTGAAGGGTATTTCTGGGAGTGAACTGACACGCCTATTTTCTGACCAATGGTGTTGCTGCTCTTGCTCGTGATTCCACAAAACAATTAGCCTTTTCCTCCAGAGTTTGCAGGACATTAAGAGTCAATAAAAATGTTCCCGATGTGACATGCAGTCCCTACCTATGCTCCATTTATTATGCAATAAGCCCTCAAACTGTGGAACATGTTCAAGAGGCCCTTGCACTTTTCCTCACCTTTATGATTTTAACCACTTTAACAAGACTAGATAACTCTATACTCAGTCTAAACACTGCATGAAGAAAGTAAAAGAATTTTACCAAATTTCAACCATATATCTTACTGCACTGCAATTGCTTTTAGTTTATTAAGCTGGTTCTAAATCAGCATGAAACTTGAATGTACGCATGCATAAAACTTTACACAACTGCACATGTAAGATCCCACTAATAATATTATTCATGCCAGATATTTACAAAATATACTTACATCAGGCCAAGGGTGTGTTAAAATGTCACATGCTCTATTCATTACTCGGAGTGAGTCGTCAAAATACACAGTGACACCATTATTCTTAATGTGCGAGAGTGTGTCTTGTGTGAAATGCCTTTGTGAGGTTAATATGTTCAGCTTTACTTGCATTAGCCTGACCAGCAGCCACCACTCACAAGAATGTATGGTTTTGCTAGTGCAGCATGCATCCTGCCTTTTATTTGGGTCTTGGTGAACATCTAAAGGAAGCATCATCTGAGAAGACCACAAGCTCAGTCGAGGTCAGTCACAAGCTAAAATGTCTCTATATGAGATTCAGTGATCTAGATCATTCTTGGCTTAGACTTTGCCCCTATCTGATTAGGATCTTCGGATTGACACAGGAGCGCATGACTTCTCAGCTGGCAAATAAACTGTTTATGCATACATGCTGTTGATGTAGCTGTACGGAATAATATGTAGAATGAATTGTTGTGTTTCTCTGTTTCCTCCACTGTTACACCTGATTCTATTAATGAAGTGCAGCTTGGACATAAGAGGAATCAGGTGTATTACATTTTACATTAGTAATAAAACAGTGATCACAGGACCATGACTCTTAATTTGTTAAGATTCATATTGGAATTAATTTGTGGAGAGTGGAACATAATTTTAAGGACAGGTGTATGTTGTGAATGCTCAAATTGCTTTACTCTTTGAACAATTGTTATGCTAATAATAGCAAAGTGATTAGCACGCATTTAGCAATAGCATATTAGTATTCACTTAGTAGCTAGTTTATAATGGAAAGCGATTCATTTTATGTAAGACTTATTTAAAGTATCTAATTTAGTTAGGCTTACTCAATTCAATAAGATTCTCTCTAGTTGAATTTAATCATTTTAATCTAAGAAATCTAATTTCAAACTTCTTTTTTTGAGTGTGTTGTGTATAATGGATCTGAGAAACATTGCTGATTGGGGTTTTATAATATTATGCAATGTATGTTTGTGTCAAGAGTGACAGTGACATCCCTTTCAGCCAGTGGACAGGCAGCCAAATGTATTTGGACTCAAACCAGAGCAAATATTTACCCTTGGCCGGATTCGTCTGGAATGTGTCTCAAATGTGTAGTATTCAACTTGGAGGGCATTTACACCTGGTGTTTTCATGATCCGATAGCAATCCGATCAGCAAAAACGCATAAAGTGACCAAGTGTATATACCCCCTAGCAGACTTTTAACTCACGTTTTCTCACTTCCAAGGTTTCACGTATAATTTATGTTACGCTTCCAATGCAGCATCTACAGATCTTTAGTAAATATCTGTCTATCGAAGTCAATATGTCTATGCTTTGATTTTGGACTACATTAAATAAGAAGAAAAGACAAAGCTGAGGAGGAAGTACATTAGTTGAAGAAATTTTGGACCACATTATAAAAGTTATGTAAAATGAAGGGTGGGTCTTGACTAGTTGCCATCAAGATTTTCACAATTTTGCAGTACAGGGAAACTAGTCATGTTTTCCCCACACAGGTTCATTATGCCTCTTCAGTTTGAAGAAATATTTATCACAGTTACGGAGTTGTCTCAACTGCCAAGTTCTATTAGAATGCATCAAATATGCCAGCCTTGCCCTTCTACAACATACCATCTGTGAACTCTTTGAGAGCTCTTTATGTAATGTCCTCTTATCACCTACGAGAGAAATAGTGGGATATGCGAGAAAGAAATAACAGATGGGAAATGGGATGATAAGCTTCATAGTGAGAGGTTTCAAAACAAAGGTCAAGTTTTATTGATAACGAAAGGCATTTTTTTCCCATGAACAGTATGCAACAAAATAACATTGTACGTCACTTCTGCATTGGTCAGCAATGGAAAGGAGTTGGAATTTACAGGTTTAGCATGGCTACAACACCAAAAACTGCCCAAACAATTGCAAACCTCTCTGTAAGACCAAATGGTTGAAACATGAATGGATAAAGAAATGGAATCATAAAAGTCAGACCAAAGGTGTTAACGTGCAGACACTGATATTTTACAAAAATTAAGGCCAAGGCCCAAGTACTGAAAAGTCAACAAAATGAGGGATAGATAGTAGATAAAAGCACGGAGAGAGCAAGATAGGGAGAGCAAAAAACTGAGAAGCCCACGCACTGTATGCCACACCAGCGATTGGAGAACACTGGGGGTGGTGCAATGATAGCAGGGTTTTAATTTTTTCTGAACAACAAAAAATAAGAAAGAAAAAGAAACTTGGAGAAATTGAATGTCCTGCATGCCCCCTCCCTCAACTTGGGGTTAACAAACTATTTTCTTGAATTATTATTGCACAATGCTCTATGATTTTTGCAAGTCATTGTATACAAAGTTTATTACCAGTTTTTATTCCTAAATGTGTTCATTCCCTAGCTGTTGTTTAAAAGTCTCATAAACTGTATATTAAAGGGTAAGTTGAAAATTAAAATTTTGTTATCATTTACTTACTCCGATGTTGTTCTAAACCTTAATGATTTGCATTCTTTACTTGAACACCACAAAGCAGCATAAAAGTAGTCCATACGACTTGAAGTCATGTTACTATTTTGATAATCTTCCCCTCTGCTTCAGCCCTCAAATGTAATGGGAAGTTGCATATATATTTAAGTATGCTGCATGAAGATGACCAGGTTTGATGCCAATGATGCCGAGCAGCATTTGCTTTCTTGTGTAACATCACCCAACTAAACGCTCCAGGCTTGAATATGCTGAAAGTGAATGAGATAAAATTTTGAATTACATACATTTTCACGCAAAGCTACGGTATAGCTTCAGAAGACTTTGAATATAGTGCACGAGCTATACTTTTACGATACTTTAATAGTGAGCTTGGACACCAGAAAGTTGTGTATTGACAGAAAGATGCTTAAGATATAAAAGCGGCATTTGCTGTTTTGCAGTGTGTTAACAGTTTACAGTTTACATTGCTGATTTCTCTACAGCATGTAATTTCTCTGCAATACTTCTGTAAATTATTTTCATTGCACCTGCCGCAGCATAGCATTGCAATAGACAGGTTTCCATCTTACGTCATACTCTGGAATTCCCCCAGCACACTATAGCTCATATGTGGATGTGGGGGACAGTAGTCAGTATTTTACATTGGTGTGTTCTAGTTGACTGTGTGTGTATATGAGTGTAATTTTCACTTTTATGTTTGTACTACCTGGTAATGTTGAATTCGTGGCATGTGACTTGTCGATATGATGCAGAAATACAGTACATCCAGTGACGTTAGTTTAGTTATTCTGTATTTTTCACATACATGTACAAAACCTTTAAGAATCAATGCCTGTTTTACCTTATTACTTCTGTAGCCCCACCCAGTAGCTGGTCAGTCAATAGCAGAAAGCCAATTACTGTCAAGTCTTTAAGGAGAAGCACCACCAAAACCGATAATTTCTGGCAGAGGGTCAGAATCGCCATGAAAAATCATAATGTTTTACAAATACATTATAGTTTTTTGTGCAAAAATATTATAAGTGAACCTCAAGGAACATTTTAAAATAATTTTTAATTATGTAAGTAAATCCAACAAAGTATAATCATTCTACTTTAATAAAATACCTACAGAAGGCTTTGTGTAATCTTTTACTTACTAGCTTACTAGCTTACTTGAGGGTTATTTTGTTTTTTCCAACTCCCTTTTACAAATACAAATGAAGGTGTGCTGTGTGCAATAAATGACCACATGACCAATTTAAATGAATTACATTGATAAGAAGGTTTAGCTTAGTTAGAAGGAACACTACTCCCCATTGAACACAACAACATTGGTAACACTAAATAGAACATTCAACACAACTACAACAATTACCAACAACAACTATTTATGCTTTACATAAGGCCCCCTACCTTACCCACATAATTAAAAATTGTGGACCAAAGTCTTTGGCCATTCTCCCAAACACAGCTCAGCTGAAACAAGTTAATTTTTTACAATTGACTAAGTCATTGAAATAAGTCTGTTCAAAACTCGGATAATACATGTTAAGACAGCGTATTATTATTAAGTAAAATGAAAAGCATAATTAAATTGTATAAAATAAGAAAAACATTGATAAAATACAATTTATTATGTAACTAAAGATCTTCACTTTCATCATCAGGAGAGTCAACTTGAAGGGCTTTATTGTTGTATGTAGGGTGCTCTTCTTGAAAATGAAAATTAGATGAGCTATTGGGGGAATGTGCTGTTTCATATTAGGTGTAACCATATGAAAGCTTTTAATGAGGGCCAGACCAAATTTCAAATCATTATTCACTTTGTTTCATGGTAAAAAAACATCAACAACAGACTGTATATTTTTCGAGTGACATTAATGCCAGAAGATGATTTGGATATCTTTCTTTTTTGAGGAACCATCTGCTTTCTGAAAGTTTGAGCTGCTTCAGAATGGTAAAAGGTCCTTAGTAAAAAAGATGCGGTCAAAGGTGAACTGTGTTATTTCTGTGCCACTACCGGCCCTAAATTGACTTCCAATTGGCTTGTCTGTGCAGCACGACTGAGCCAGCCATAACAACAAAGTTCTTGTATTTGCAATTTGATAAGAGGACAGGCATCACTGTAGGAAAACAACATATTTCAGAGGCGTCATAACGTGTTGAAAGACATGTAGCAATGTATGTCTTGCACAACTACACAGCACAACAGGAAAGATGGATTCAATGTACTGTATGTGACGCATTTTGATGGGATCTTTATGACATGTATACAAGCAATAAAATGCAGTTAATTGACAGCATCTGTTAAAGTGCTGATAAATATTTAAAGATAACAGGAGAACAGTTGACTTATGTCTGAAAAGGACAGATTAGCGGTAGATTTTAAGTCATTGTTGTTTAACCGATGAACACAAAAAAAGTCTACAAGAGTCATTAAAATCACGCCTTTGCAGGTGTTGGAGACATCCACTTAGGACAAAGGACAACTTTGTCAAGGTTCCCTGTGACACAACATGATATACCAAACCATTGTCAGAAAATATCTGTTTTTAGATGGCAACATAACACAGTGCCTGTGGGGGTGCTGGATGGCAGAGGCAGGCTAAATACATACAAATTGTGCCATTGTGATTTAATATGCTGAGTAACGTCATTTTTCCCCACCGTGTCCGATATTAAAATCAGTGCGACACACAAAAGGCACTGTCGATATGGCTTCGAGATATGAAATTAAAATCTTCCGTCCAGATGTTGTTATATTTACATGTGTATTTTGTTATTTTCGTGAGAGCACAACCTAAGTCTTCTCCTCCCATCTACCAGTGATGCTTGATTCAAATTCCTGTGTCTACTACCTCCTTAGATATCAACAGCACAACTGGGTTGTAGGTTGCCGGGTCACAAATGTGTTGAAATTTGTCTGATGTGTCGATTGTGTGAGTAGGATGCGTTTCATACAATATCTGGCAACTGGACAACCTTGGAATAATATATTGATGTGATTATTCATATAACAATGTTTGGGGCATACAAATGATGGGAATTTCCTGGGAGAAATAACAAAACGGAAGGAGGGGCAGGAGATTGGTGTGAAATAAGGGAGAATCCCTGGAAAAACGCGAGTGTTGACAGTAGTGCTGGGTATCGAGTTTGATACATTTTAGGCACCGACCGAATTGCCTCTAAAAATCGAGTATCGAAAAATGTATTGTCGTTCGGTACCAAATTTCGATACCTAAGGGGTTAATCTCGTCAACGTCAGTAATAAGCATGTAGCATGCTAGATGTGCCCAAATCTAAAAGTGCTGGTGATTGGCTGTATTTAGGCATTAAGGAAAAACACTAGTATCAGAAAATGGTTTGAGCTCCAGGGCTGAGAAAGAATGTTATCAGTAACATTGCTAACACTGTTCTACATAACAGAGAAATACTAAACCATAATAATGAGCCTTTAAAATATAATTGTAACAAGCACACGGACGTAGCGAGCCGCAGCAGTAATGATTCTGAATGTGTCGTAAAAAACAGCTGGGGACTGTCTGAACATTTTGTTAATTTATAGTGAGAAATGCTCATTCGGGTTGAGCAAACAGACGATGATCTCGGGATCAATGATGGTCAGAGTGATCGCCAATAGCTGACGCCTTTGACCATGTCATGACGATATTTGGCTCGTTTTCCCATTAATCTATTAAATTATTATTATTATTATTATACTATTATTATTATAAAATGTATATTACAAATAATTTGCCCGTAGACTCAAAGATACGCGTTTGAAGAAACAATCTTTATTATATTATTAAGTACAGATGACAGAAAAGCTGTATATGGGCATATATGACCCGCTGATACAGAGACGTGCAGTCTTGTGGAACACGCGCATCTTAAGATCTCGTGCTTCGTTTCTGCCTTCCGATTTTTTTTTTTTATGAGTGCTGCAAATTACCTCAGACATCTCAGTTCAGGAGGTGCTTTGAGTTCAGTTCACTTTATTTCCACGGAGCAGTTTATTGTGAGCGCAATTCTGCAGCATGTAAAATAATACAAACTATATAAAATAATACAAAATGTATAAAATAATACAAAAACATGTTCACCTCGAACCATGATTTATATTTCAGTGATTATTATTATCATCATTATAATCAAGGGCGAGTCTAGCCCCTTTTTAGGGGTGCTTCAGCACCCCTAAGAAGGAGCTCAGCACCCCTAAAACTTGGAGTAAGAAATGTTGTTATGCTAAAATTTTTGTTCATCTTTGACAATTTTAAATAATGTCCAAAACATACTCCGTAGTTTCTGGTTTAAAATGTATGTGTTAAGGATGAAAATGAAAACACCCCCGCTTAGCAAATGGTATCATCCTCTTCTCTTCTTCTACTTCTCCTCTGTACCTGCACCGCTCAGCACGACCGTCATCCAGCGGGGATGCATCGCTCAGCACGACCGTCATCCAGCGCGAAACACACGCAGAGGGAGAACCCGTTATGTAGTGTTGTGAATCAACTAAGTTTCTCCAAAGCTGTGTCTCACACTTCTTTCCTTTGACCTAGAGTTGTTCCGATTCCGAAACCATATCGTGAGTACTGGAGTCAGTATCCTGAATCACCATGGTACACCTATAATAAATGTTTATTTTCTGACTATTTTAGTCCAGCGTGTCGCCGCCGCTGTGGAGTAGCACGGGTGACTCGTCCATAGTCATAAACGGAGAGAAGTAGTGCCGGTTACAATGTTCTTCCGCAAGACACATGCAGTTCTGTTTATTAACTGCTAGAGCGTGAAACAAAAACAGCAGCGCGACAAATAAACTGCGTACCTGTGTAGTGCGTACGTGTGTCTCTGTTGGTAAAGTTTATCGTTAATTTGATACTCATTTTAACAATTGGGAGTCATGTAAACATGACATCACGTGCATCTTTTCTGGTCAGTCGTCATGGAAACATGAAGCCCTGGCGTTTGGACCAGAGTAAAACAAACATATCACTGTATACCACCAGTATGTGTGAAAACACTCACTGTGGCTTTTTAAATGAATTGTTATTCATTCCTAGATTTATGTCTGTTATTTTCAGTTGTGGCTGACTATCAATCTAGACAATAAAAGAAAGTTTAATGTTTTTCTTTTGCTGTATTTATTCATTTCTCACACACAGAGGATTTAACCTGAACCAGGCTTAACTCCTGAACTCCTAGCATTACTCTCTCTCTCTCTCTCTCTCTCTGTGTGCGTGTGTGTGTGTGGCCTGCCAGTGAGCAATGGACATACGACAGTTCTTTAAATGAAAAAAGACAGATTCAGGTGAGAGACTAGGGACAGTCCATAATGACCTCTGTCTTGTTTTTTGTTTTTTTTTGTTCTTCTGAAAAGTGTTAAGCTAAAGTAAAAGATAATGCAAACCAGCTATCGTCTAGGTTACGTATAAACCTCCGTTCCCCGATGGAGGGAACGAGACGTAGTGTCAGAGAAGCGACACTAGGGGTCTCTCTTGAGCGCCGATATTCACCTCTGAACTATGAAAAAAGGCCAATGAGAGTTGGCAACCAGTATTTGCATGTCCCGCCCCCGGACATACGGGTATTTAAGCGGCGCAAATACGGGAGTTCATTCAGGATTTTTCTGAGGAGCCGGAAATGGTCCGGCCACAACAGGGGCTCGGCTCAGCGACGTGGCAGGGGAGACACAGCGTCTCGTTCCCTCCATCGAGGAACGGAGGTTACATACGTAACCTAGACGTTCCCCTTCTGTCGCTCTCTCCACGTTGTGTCAGAGAAGCGACACTAGGGGTCCACTTAAAAAGAGCCATGCACTGAGCCGTGTACGTGATCTGCTGATACAGGAGCGAGCAGGTATTCCTACGTGCAGAACGACCAACTGTATCAGGCTGCACGTACCCTTCCCCAATGCCCCATTTAAGCCATCAGGATTCCTTATCGTTACCCTGGAGGGGGGAACAAGGTAATGGCCGCCAACATGGGAACGGGCCAGCCTGGTTGGGCCTCTTTTCTCTCTATGTTTCTCGCATAGAGCAACTACGGCCGGGGCCCTTACACGCATTGAGGGAAGGGGGTCTTAGCCCTTATTAGGGCAGAGAAGACCCTGCGGAGGCCACACCTACCCGGGAGGGGAGGAAAATTTTGAGTGGCAAATACATCGCATGGCCTATACTTAGGTCTTATGCGTAAAAGTAGTGCGGTGGTAGATCCAGCCTCGCAGAGGGGGGAAGCATACAGCACAGCAACCGAGGCAGCTGTAACTGCCTAAGGGAAACACGGAGTCAACTCATGAGGGGACAGAACCGTGGTTTTACACACAGGGGGAGTCCGAACAGGAGGCCTTACCTGTGGGGCACCTATACCAGTACAGGGTAGCTTGCGGTACCCGCAGTGGTTTGGGTCGGCGAGTTCCTCCGCAGAACTGCGACCCACGAGGGCTAGGGAGGAGTCAACCAGTGTCCCAAACCTGGGATCTCCTGGGAATGAAGGTGCACTGTTTCCCTGGTTAGGGGGAAGGGCGCTGGGTGCAAGCGATTCACCCAGTCAGATCGTGGACATGCCACCGAGTTCTATGGGCTCGGTACCTGAGAGAACACGGGACGATACTGACTCAACTCGGAGATTGTAGAATCTCGCAAAAGTGTTAGGTGTTGCCCAGCCCGCTGCTCTACAAATGTCTGCTAGGGCAGTGCCCCTAGCCAGTGCCCACAAGGACACAACACTCCTGGTGGAGTGGGCTCAGACCCGCAAAGGGGGGGGACGGCCTGGGTGTGATAAGCCAGGGAAATGGCGTCGACAACCCAGTGGGCGAGTCTCTGCTTGGAGACAGCATTCCCTTTCTGCTGTCCCCCAAAGCAGACGAAGAGCTGCTCAGAGCGTCTGGTGCTCTGTGTGCGGTCCAGGTAAATACGTAAGGCACGTACTGGACACAGCAGTGAAAGGGCTGGGTCTGCCTCCTCCCGGGGCAGCGCTTGCAGGTTCACCACCTGATCCCTGAAGGGTGTGGTAGGAACCTTGGGCACATAGCCCGGTCGCGGTCTTAGGATCACGAAAGTGTCCGCCGGACCGAACTCCAGGCAAGCGTCGCTAACAGAGAACGCATGCAGGTCCCCGACCCTCTTGATGGAAGCGAGCGCGATCAGCAGGGTGGTCTTGAGAGAGAGGGCCCTGAGTCCAACTGAGTCAAGCGGCTCGAAAGGGGGTCTCCGTAGTCCCATAAGGACGACCGAGAGATCCCAGGAGGGAAACAGGTTAGGCACCTTTTAGGAACCTGACGATTAAGTCGTGCTTACCAAGAGACTTGCGGTCTACCGTGTCGTGGTGGGCCGCGATAGCGGCAACACACACCTTGAGGGTGGAGGGGGACAGCCTCCTCTCCAGCCTCTCCTGAAGAAACACGAGCACTGACCTAACTGCGCACTTCTGCGGGTCTTCGGCTCGGGAAGAACACCAGTCCGCGAACAGACGCCACTTCAGGGCGTAAAGATGCCTGGTCGAAGGGGCTCTGGCTTGGTTAATAGTGTCTATGATGGCCGAAGGTAGGCCGGCTAGATCCTCCGCGTCCCGTCCAGGGACCAGACGTGGAGATTCCAGAGGTCTGGATGCGGATGCCAGAGTGTGCCCCGTCCCTGAGAAAGAAGGTCCTTCCTCAGGGGAATTCGCCAGGGAGGGGCTGTCATGAGGAGCGTGAGATCCGAAAACCACGTCCGGTTGGGCCAGTAGGGGGCCACCAGAGTGACTTGCTCCTTGTTCTCCCTGACCTTGCATAGCACCTGTGCAAGAAGGCTCACTGGGGGAAAAGCGTACTTGCGCAGCCCCGCGGGCCAGCTGTGCGCCAGAGCATCTGTCCCAAGGGGAGCCTCTGTGAGGGCATACCAGAGCGGACAGTGGGAGGTTTCCTGGGAGGCAAACAGGTCTACCTGGGCCTTGCCGAACCTGTCCCAAATCAGCTGGACCGATTGGGGGTGGAGCCTCCATTGTCCGCCGGGCAAGTTTTGTCTTGACAGCGCGTCCGCTATCACATTGAGATTGCCGGGGATGTGAGTGGCGCGCAGTGACTCCAGTCGCTGCTGACTCCAAAGGAGGAGATGACGGGCGAGCTGTGACATGTGGAGGGAGCGTACTCCGCCTTGGCGGTTTATGTAGGCCACCACCGTGGTGCTGTCTGTCCTGACTAGGACGTGCTTGCCACGAATCAACGGAAAAAATTTCTTCAGGGCAAGAAAAACGGCCAGCAGCTCTAGGCAGTTGATGTTCCAGCGCAGCGGGCCTCGGTTCCACCGGCCTACGGCTGCGCGCCCATTGCACACGGCACCCCAACCCAATTTGGAGGCGTCGGTTGTAACCAGAACGCGACGGGACACCTGCTGCAAGGGTACTCCTGCCCGTAGAAAGCAGAGGTCTGTCCAGGGTTTGAAGGTTTGGCGGCAGGCAGGGGTAAGTTCCACGCCGTGCGTGCCGTGGCGCCATGCTCGTCTCGGGACTCGAGTCTGGAGCCAATGCTGAAGTGGTCTCATATGCATCAACCTCAGTGGCGCGGCCGCCGCGGAGGATGCCATATGCCCCAGGAGCCGTTGGAAACGTTTCAAAGGGACCACGGTGCTTGGTTTGAAAGAAGCGATTTCCCAGTTGACCTGAAACCCTAAACGGCCGAGGTGCTCGAGCACCTGGTCTCTGTGTGCGCATAGTAATTCCTGCGAGGAGGCCAAAATGAGCCAATCGTCGAGGTAATTGAGTATGCGTATGCCCGCTCCTCGTAGCAGGGCAAGAGCCGCCTCTGCGACCTTCGTGAAGACGCGAGGGGACAGAGACAGGCCGAAGGGGAGGACCTTGTACTGATACGCCTGGCCGTCGAACGCGAACCGTAGAAAGGGTCAACGTCGAGGGCGAATTGAGACGTGGAAGTACGCGTCCTTCAGGTCTACCGCTGCGAACCAATCTAGATGCCGGACGCCAGATAAAATTTGTTTCTGGGTAAGCATTTTGAACGGGAGTTTGGACAAGGTCCGATTGAAAACTCGCGGGTCCAAGATCGGTCGTATGCCGCCGCCTTTCTTGGGTACAACGAAGTAAGGGCTGTAGAAACCCTTCTTCGTTTCAGTCGGAGGGACAGGCTCTATCGCGTCCTTGATTAGAAGGGAGGCGATTTCCTCGCGCAGGGAGTGGGCATGTTCGCCGTGCACTGCGGAGGAACGAACGCCCACGAAGGGGGGCGGAGACCTGGCAAACTGAATTGCGTAACCGAGTCGGATGGTCCGGTGCAGCCACTGTGATGAGCTGGGCAGTGAAAGCCATGCCTCTAAGCTCCGTGCTAGGGGCACCAAGGGGACGAGTATTTTGGATGTACCCGGCGGGGCTTCGCAGCGGTGCGGAACAGGTAACGCGGCGTCGGGAGGCGCTGTGGCGTCCCGAGGCTCTGGTGCTGAGAATAAACTCAAAGCACTTACCTTGTTCCGCGCACCCAGCAGGGGGCGGGTTCGTGACTGAGGAGGAGGTCTGATGCTGGCGTCCTCTGGACTCGTCTGAACCGGCCGGCTGGGGAACAGTCGTGGGGCTGAGGGCGGGAGCACCGCATCCTGGGCGCCGAGACTGTTGAGGCCTGAAAGCACAGTGCCGTGAGAACGGCATTTGCGGGCCATGTGACCCAGAGGTAAAGGAAATAGCTCTTTTATTGAGAATTTGGGTACCGCAGCCCCCGTCAGGGGGTGTGGTAAATGAAAAAACAAAAGATTCTCCTCCCGGCCCTCCACCGGGGGACGGGGTGGTCTTACCACCTCCGGAGCTAACTTCTTTTCCTCTGGGTCCGCTGTCTCAGGGACGCTTGGGAGCCTTCCGGGTCCTCGAAGGGGTCCGTGAGGCAGGGGGCATACGCTTCCTGCGGTTTGCTCGACGCTGGGGCTGAGAGCTGGGCCCAGGTTGGGGCGGAGCAGAAGGTCTTCTGGCCACGGGAGGACGCCCTCGGCGAGCAGGTGGGGCCTGGGCCGTGGCGGCAAGCTTGTGGCGTGTCATGATGTGCGAAATGGCCTCCGTCTGCTTCTTCACCAGGGAGAACTGCTGGGCAAAGTCCTCAACGGTGTCGCCGAAGAGGCCGAACTGGGAGACAGGGGCGTTGAGGAAGCGAGTCTTGTCAGCTTCACGCATCTTAACCAAGTCCAGCCATTGTTGACGTTCCTGGACCACCAGAGTGGCCATCGCCTGCCCGAGTGCCTGCGCTGTGACCTTCGTCGCTCTCAGGGCGAGGTCGGTCGCTGAGCGCAGTTCCTGCAGTGTGTCGGGATCAGGGCCACCCTCGTGCATGTTGCGAAGTGCCTTGGCTTGGTGGACCTGCAGGAGAGCCATGGCATGCAGGGCTGAAGCGGCGTGTCCGGTAGCGCTGTAGGCCTTCGCGGTGAGCGAGGATGTTGCTCTACAGGACCGGGAAGGGAGTACAGGGCGGCCCCGCCAGGTGGTAGTGCTTCCGGGACATAAGTGGAGCGCAACAGCTCTATCCACCTGGGGGATCTCCATGTACCCGTGGCGCACTCCGCCGTCGAGGGTGGCGAGGGCGGATGAGCAGGTGGCGGTGCGACGAGTGGAGAGGGGTGCTCTCCACGAAGACGTCAGCTCATCATGCACCTCCGGGAAGAAAGGAACCGGGGGCGAGGCTGTGAGCGGCGCCCAACGCCCAAGAACCAATCGTCCAGCCGTGATGGCTGTGGGGAGGATGGAGGGTTCCAAATCAGACCCACGCTGTTGGCTGCCCGGGAAAGCATATCGGACATCTGTGTGTCGGCCTCCTCCTGGGCGTGCAAGCCCGAAGGCGGCAGCCCAGAGGAGCCCTCAGCATCAGAGCCCACGCCCTCCGATGTCGCGGTGAACTCATCTGCTTCCATCGCAAGAGGGTAGGCAGACTGGCTGTGAGGCGAGTTGCCGCCACCTCGAGCGGGGACGGGAGTCAACGAGCGTGCCGGGGCGCGGGTGGTCCGAGGGGGCGTACCCGGCGGAGCTGCACCCGCTGCCATCCCCGAATCGCCTCCATCGCCAGCCGCATCGTCCTCAATCCCGTGGGAAGAAGGAGCGACTCGGGGGGCGGCTGGAGTGACCTGCTTACGGTTGTAAGCAAGCCGCGACCACAACGTTGTCATGGTCATGTTCTCGCAATGAGAACATGAACCATCCACAAACGCAGCCTCAGTGTGATCGCTGCCCAGACACACGAGACAACGCCTGTGGCCGTCGGAAGCGGAGAGTACTCTACCGCATCCAGGAACAACACAGGGGCGGAAAGTCATCTTTATAAAGACACGTCCTTAAAAGGACGTTCAACGCCGCTGTGTTTTTGCTCTTTTAGAGGAAATTACTCTTTTAAATAAAATCACTCTTTTATGAATGAAAGAACTCGTGAGAGATCTTTCTTATCTGCAACTGTCGATGCGCTCAGGGGCAGGAAGTGCACAGCCGTGCAAACAGGAGAAAGCCGCTGTGGTGCGCCGTAGAATCCAACAGCATGCAGCAGAGGATAGCAGGAACTCGGTGTGTCAAACGCAGTAGTCTGCAAACACGACCATCGGCTCCGAAGAAATTTTCTGAATGAACTCCCGTATTTGCGCCGCTTAAATACCCGTATGTCCGGGGGCGGGACATGCAAATACTGGTTGCCAACTCTCATTGGCCTTTTTTCATAGTTCAGAGGTGAATATCGGCGCTCAAGAGAGACCCCTAGTGTCGCTTCTCTGACACAACATGGAGAGAGCGACAGAAGGGGAAAAGTTGTTGTATCAAATTACTTATCTAGGCAATGGTCCCCTGCTTTTATTTTATTTTTTTATTTCAAACCCACAATGGAGAATACAGCTTCTCTTGTGAAAGGAATTTGTGATTTAAAAAAGTTTCTAAGCCCAATAATAATAATAATAATAATAAAGACATTTAAAATGACACGTAAATGGTCTCCATAACATTTTTGTGACATGACAAACTGACCTCAACTCTCCTGCCTACAATATATTTGTGTATGATTGTCAGTGCCAAGGGAAAGAGAGGGAGATGGAGAAGGAGAAAGGGAAAGGGAGAGCATGCATGAAGAACCAGGTGAGGAAACAACAACAATAAATTGACATATAGTGAATAGTGGCAAGCAAAACAGTAACTACTCATACTCCTATACTAACTTATTGGCATTAAGTAGCCTATATTACATTTACTTTTTGTAACATTATTTACACCACATTTTTTAATAATAAAGGAGGAGGAAAACAACAGGGAGAGTCCATAAGGGATGAGAGGGAATTGACTAGTGAAAGAAATGAAGAGACAGAGGGAGTGCAACATAGAGACCACCAAGCCAAAGCAGCAGAGACAGAAGAGAGCTGTTCAGACTTAGGGGATAAGGACAATGGTCCTAAACAGTTAAAGCTGTCTCAATACCCTCATACTCAGTTTGGCACACAAAAAAGAGCCTTTCAAGAACCATTTTTTGTAAATAATTTACAGAAGATGAATTACATTTTGTTGTCCAAGTACCTGTTACTTTGTTCAATGACAATAAAGTTGAATCTAATCTAACCAATCTGATGACTGTTGATACAAAAGTGGGCAGGGGCGATTCTAGGGTCAGAGCTTTAGGCGTGCTGAGCACCCAATGAGCCCCACTGCCACCACCCACCCTCTTTTCACACAAAAACCAAAAATATGTCTATTGAAAAATAACTTTATCATTTTAACATTGGTTCAACTAACTCCAAAATCCAGATTTTGTTTCTTTTTTTTTTTTTTTAGACCTTTTCAGAGCACCAGCTTAATTGTGAGAGTTCACACAGAAAGCCCCCTGTAACAAACACAAAACCTTCTTCACTCAGCTGCTTTTCCTGACCGTTAACTCCATGTGCCTCCTTTTGTATTAACAGTCATCAGATTGGTTAGATTAGATTCAACTTTATTGTCATTGAACAAAGTAACAGGTACTTGGACAACAAAATGTAATTCATCTTCTGTAAATTATTTACAAAAAATGGTTCTTGAAAGGCTCTTTTTGTGTGCCAAACTGAGTATGAGGGTATTGAGACAGCTTTAACTGTTTAGGACCAGTGTCCTTATCCCCTAAGTCTGAACAGCTCTCTTCTGTCTCTGCTGCTTTGACTTGGTGGTCTCTATGTTGCACTCCCTCTGTCTCTTCATTTCTTTCACTAGTCAATTCCCTCTCATCCCTTATGGACTCTCCCTGTTGTTTTCCTCCTCCTTTATTATGAAAAAATGTAGTGTAAAATAATGTTACAAAAAGTAAATGTAATATAGGCTACTTAATCCCAATAAGTTAGTATAGGAGTATGAGTAGTTACTGTTTTGCTTGCCACTATTCACTATATGTCAATTTATTGTTGTTGTTTCCTCACCTGGTACTTCCTGCATGCTCTCCCTTTCACTTTCTCCTTCTCCATCTCCCTCTCTTTCCCTTTCTCCTTCTCCATCTCCCTCTCTTTCCCTTGGCACTGACAATCATACACAAATATATTGTAGGCAGGAGAGTTCAGGTCAGTTTGTCATGTCACAAAAATGTTATGGAGACCATTTACAGATTGTAAGGATATGATCAAAAGGCACACAGAGGCGTGTCATTTTAAATGTCTTTATTGTTATTATTATTATTGGGCTTAGAAACTTTTTTAAATCACAAATTCCTTTCACAAGAGAAGCTGTATTCTCCATTGTGGGTTTGAAATAAAAAAAAATAATAAAAGCAGGGGACCATTGCCTAGATAAGTAATTTGATACAACAACAGATAGCTGGTTTGCATTATCTGTTACTTTAGCTTAACACTTTTCAGAAGAACAAAAAAACAAATAACAAGACAGAGGTCATTATGGACTGTCTCTGACCTGAATCTGTCTTTTTTCTTTTAAAGAACTGTTGTATGTCCATTGCTCACTGGCAGGCCACACACGCACACACACGCGCACAGAGAGAGAGAGAGAGAGAGAGAGAGAGAGAGAGAGAGAGAGAGAGAGAGAGAGAGAGAGAGAGAGAGAGAGAGAGAGAGAGAGAGAGAGTAATGCTAGGAGTTCAGGAGTTAAGCCTGGTTCGGTTAAATCCTCTGTGTGTGAGGAATGAATAAATACAGCAAAAGAAAAACATTAAACTTTCTTTTATTGTCTAGTTTGATAGTCAGCCACAACTGAAAAATAACAGATTTAAATCTAGGAATGAATAACAATTCATTTAAAAAGCCACAGTGAGTGTTTTCAAACATACTGGTGGTATACAGTGATACAGTATGTTTGTTGTACTCTGGTCCAAACACCAGGGCTTCATGTTTCCATGATGACTGACCAGAAAAGATGCACGTGATGTCATGTTTACATGACTCCCGATTGTTAAAATGAGTATCAAATTAACGATAAACTTTAACAACAGAGACACACGTACGCACTACACAGGTACGCAGTTTATTTGTCGCGCTGCTGTTTTTGTTTCACGCTCTAGCAGTTAATAAACAGAACTGCATGCATCTTACGGAAGAACTTTGTAATCGGCGCTACTTCTCTCCGTTTATGACTATGGACGAGTCACCCAGGTCCTGTGCTACTCCACAGCGGCGGCGACCCGCTGGACTAAAATAGTCCGAAAATAAACACTTATTATAGGTGTACCATGGTGATACAGGATACTGACTCCAGTACTCACCGATATGGTTTCGGAATCGGAACAACTCTAGGTAAAAGGAAAGAAGTGTGAGACACAGCTTTGGAGCAACTTAGTTGATTCACAACGCTACATAACGGGTTCTCACTCTGCGTGTGTTTCGCGCTGGATGACGGTCTTGCTGAGTGGTGCAGGTACAGAGGAGAAGTAGAAGAAGAGAAGAGGATGACACCATTTGCTAAGATGGGATGTTTAATTTTCATCCTTAACACATACATTTTAAACCACAAACTACGGAGTATGTTTTGGACATTATTTAACCTTGTCAAAGGCGAACAAAAATTTTAGAATAACAACATTTCTTACTCCAAGTTTTAGGGGTGCTGAGCTCCTTTTTAGGGGTGCTGAAGCACCCCTAAAAGGGGCTAGACTCGCCCTTGCATTTATTTATTTTCGTTTGTAAGCTATTTATTTAATTCAGAGAATAATGCTTTCATATTGCTGACGTGTTATACTTTTCTCCAAGTATTTTCTGCTTATTTATAAAAAAATATATATATATATATATATATATATATATATATATATATATATATATATATATATATATATATATATAAAATGAAAAGAAGCAAAAACATTGAAAGTGCTTGAGTAGAGTGATATTGGGCACAAATGTTGCGATGGTGCAAACATGGGGGAGGTTTCTTTCGGGTGCAAGAGAGGAGCAGAATATCTCATCCTGTCGTAATAGCAATCACATTGTACTGCTACGATGCTAAATTTCAGACACTGCCAGTAATTCGTCGGAGGCTGAGGATCATCGCAAAGTCTGTTAATCGGCCGTCTGTGAACATGTCACACTGAACATTGTTAGATTGCCGATTTTGCCCTGCTACGAGAGAAATCCTTTAGGTTTCCCGAAATTTGTCACAGACGGCAGAATCGTGGCCAAAATCGTACAGTGTGCACCTGCCTTTATCCACATGCAGCGATGTTACCCAATCACAGCAGTGGGAGTTTAAACTGAATCTTCAAGAACACACGCCCTCAGAAAATGAGGATTTGAATCAGAGGCACAAAAGCTGGATAGAAAATGACCAATTATTCCTAAATTATGACTACTTTTAATGAAAAAAATCACTCTAACATTATAAGTGTACCTCAAGGAACATTATAAAATAAAAATCCAATTCATGACACCTTTACCATCTCTTTCTTGACTTGATCGGACTGCCAGAAGTTAAGACTGGACATTCAACATGTACATAATGAGGTAATTTTACAACTAGCATAATATTGGTTTAAAAATGTGTCATTTGAGAACTATACTTCTTTCCACCCTCTCGACAATGGGCATCACCGAAACTTCACTTCTCTGATTTGAGTCTTACCTCACAGGTAGGTCCTTCTACCTGCTACCGAGGTACCTCGGGGCTCAGTGCTTGGACTCCTCCTCTGTTCCATTAACACAACGTCTCTGGTATCTATCATACAAGCACATGGCTTTTCCTATCATTGCTACACCAATGACATGTAACTCTGCCTCTCATTCCAGCCTGACAATCCTAAGGCAGCTGCACAGATCTTAGTCTGCTAGGTAGACATCTTGTTATGGATGTAAAAACATTCAGCTCAATCTGGCAAAGACGGAGCTTCTCGATGTCCCAGCGAGTACATGGCTGAACACCGAAACATCACCATTCAGATGAAGTGAATCCAGGAGAGCCACAAATTTTGGGGAAATGTACGACGATCAGTTGAACTTTTTGGAGGGCCACATTGCAAAGACTGCCTGATCATCCAGATTTGCCTTGTACAACATCAGAAAGATCAGACATTTCCTTATTCAGCATGCTACACAACTCCTTGTCCAGGCTCTTGTTATATTTAGACTGGACTACTGCAATAGTCTTGTGGCAGGACTTCCTGCATGTACAATCAAACCTCAGCAAATGATCTAAAACCTGTGGCGCGTTTGGTCTTCAACGAGGCCTAGACTGCGTACCTCATGCCTCTCTTCATTGAACTGCTCTTGCTGCCAGTGATTGCTTCCATCAAATTCAAGGCATTGATGCTTGCATATAGAACAGCCACTGGCTCTGCACCCCCCTATCTGCATAAACTGTTAAACTAACTCTATGTGCTCTCCACAAGCCTGTGAATGGCATGCCAGCTGTGTGTACATCACAAAGAGGCACAAAATCACATTCCCAGACATTCCCAGACACATTCCCGGTCCTTTCTGGTGGAACATCCTTCCCAACTCAACCTGCAGCAGCCAACTCTCTTGCAAAATTCAAGAAACTTTTGACTTGAAACTTGACTCAATGTCACTACTGTACTAATTTTGTATTGCAGCCAGAGGGGTTACCAGGATATCATGTTTGGGGGGGCATTTGGCTTGTTTGGGGGGGCAACATAAACAATTGAAAAAATCGGCGCAAAATTAAGCTATACTACACACAATCTGTTTTAGTGCATATCTTTTTCTAAACCAGGAACCCAGAGGTAGGCACAGGGGCCCTATTAGACTATA
This sequence comes from Xyrauchen texanus, assembly GCF_025860055.1. NCBI lineage: Eukaryota > Metazoa > Chordata > Actinopteri > Cypriniformes > Catostomidae > Xyrauchen > Xyrauchen texanus. The sequence goes on from NC_068276.1 coordinate 8,380,605, forward strand.
GGGCTTAAACTGGATTTTTGTTGTGTCAGACCTCACTCATCTGCTAGCGATGGAAAAATATGCACAAAACAATCCACTTTTAAATTGTAATTTATCATCAGATGCAGAGGCGTTTCCAGCATTGAAGGACATCCGGGGCTTAGCCCAGACAATTTTATTTTCACACTAGCAACCACTTCCCTGTAGTCCAAAGCTGGTGAGAGGGTATTCTTTGAGTTTTGCTCTGGCTGGGCCTGTTGCTACAGTTCCTAAATCTTCCACTCTAGTACTATCCTCAACATCCTCTCTCCTCCCTGAATCATCTGTGATGCAAAAGAACAGATACAGCACATAACTTATTGCAAATCAGCTTCAAACAACTAATTCATCAAGTGCTACATATGTCAAATTGTGGACCAATACCATTAAAGAAAATGTATTGGGAAGAGCAGATCAGTGGGATTGCCCTTAGATCTATCATGATTCTTGAATTGTCATGTACATTACCATAAAGTCATCACAAAAGAGTTATATTATAGTGAGTAAAGTGAGGTAAAAAAAATATTGAATATAAATAATTTATATTTTTTGACATAAATAGTCAAAATGATGTATAAGATCCTAAGTTAAAGCAATACATGAATGACTTTAGTCTAAGTTCATTGACACACTATGGCATCGAACTGTATATAATTCTCATCATCTCTATGAGAATAATTCATCTGTCAAAATCCTTTCATTAGGATCATTGAGATAAACAATGTTTCACTTTTAACTTTCTCTAAAGTAAAGTGACTTATTAATTGTTACCAGTTTCCATGCCTGATTCTGGCACAGCTGCTGTTCCTCAGTCTGTAGCTCATCTTTGCTACACTCTACAAAACCATTTAATCAAATCAAAGCGTATATTTCCTACAAACTAATATCACAAAACAAGTCACACATACATTTTATGTTAATGCTTTTTGGTTATCCTTAGCGAAAACAACACCTGATAAACAAGAAAAGTACGCTCTGAACGAGGTTCGGACCGCGGTCTCCGGCGTGAGAGGATCTGCGTTAACTCAGAGCTACCAAGCTGCGTCAATCTACACAAGGAGGTTAGAGGCTACAACTCTTGAGGTTTAGCCTACTGTGGGTGAAAGCCAGCTAGATGATGATCTTAAGACTTTAAGGACAAAAACAAATGTGAATTCTTACCCACTGACTTCTTTCGGAAAAATCCCCAAAGCCTCATTTGCTTCATTTTTGCTGTCTTTCCTGCTAATTGCCGTTAACTCGCCACTAAGTAACGTTAGTTGATGTCAACGACTGTGCAAGCTCCTCCTCTACCTGCTGCATATTCAACAGAGAGGAAGAAACGGAGTCGCCCATAGGCTACCGACAGCAAAGGAACTTATTCTATAGGCTAGATTATGCCTATGTCTATTTTTACAGGCTGTATGCAGTATGTGCAAAACCAAAGCACAATGAAATAAGGCAACTTATGATTTCGGGGGTTTACATAGGCTTTTGTCCGGTTTCATATTTGTCAGTCAACTATTCAAAACACATTCGGGGCTACACTCAAAACAACAGATGGACAGATTATTTCTCAAATTCTCAGGGGAGGCAGAGCTTATCCTAGGGGGGGCACTGCCTCCCCCAGCCTCCCCCTAGACACGCCCCTGATTGCAGCACTTCTCATATTATTGCCTTAGGAAGATTAGCTTTTGTCACAGTATAGACAAAAAAAGATGAAATCAATAAATGTATATGCATACAATAGGTACTGTCACATATTTTATGAAATAGTATCCAGTGTGCAGTGAGGCTGCTAGTATTTTATTTCTAACATAGCCATACTCTATTATTTTTTTAAGTGTCTGGATTTCTGTTTTCTGCTATCAAGGTTAGTTTTAGGGGATGGGTTGCTGTAGGACCCTGAACAATCACAATTTATCAATGTCAAATTTAAATATTGCATGACTTGTGCAGAATTAGGGTTGCCATATTGACACAACCAAAGTTGTCTCTGCACACTGACTCCTACTTCTGTCCTTATGAGAAGACTTGTGCAGCACTGTCCTCTACTGGAGATATCCAGGATCCTTGTTGAGGTTTGAAAGCTGTATCAATTAAATGATTCCAAATCAGCCCAAAGAATACATAAATCAACCATTTATGCCAAAAAGAATGCCAAATTAATTATAAGAAGTATTCCAGTGATACAATATTGAATCTCATGACCTTCAGCAAAATAAAAAATTCACACCTTCCAGCTGGAATTGGTTCTTTTTAGCCACAGGAGAGCTCTAGAGCGAAGGGTTCCTAAGAGACCAAGGATTTGATTACAGGAATGGAAGCACAAGAGAGAGAATACCTTGCCTTTAATTTGAGGGCTTGAATGTAAGACAACGACCAACTGTGCATTACAGGAGTTAACATAGTCTGAGCACTGATTGCCCTAATAAAACTTATCTCACTGACTGTCCAAATAATAAATCTTCCCTCACTGGGAAAGAATAAAACTTAATTGAGCGGCTCCCTTTGACATAAAATGGGCACAGCAATACAATACTCTGAACACCAACATAGTGGTAATGGTTTCCTTTTTTCTCTGAATGAAAATCTCTGCTCGGTGTGTGTGTATGTGTGTTAATGGATAGGGCTACATAACCCTTGAAACTCACACTATGTTAAGCCTTGGAGGTAGCCTATAACAAAGTGTGTAGATGTGTAAAAATGGTGTACAATCTCTTCTCAGAACAAGTTCTAATAATAATAATAATGATGATAATAAAAATAACAACAACAATAATAACAATCAATCTGGCTACTGAGACTGGCTGCTGCATAGTAAGTAAAAATGAGAGCAGAAGTAGCTGACTCTAAATGCTTCTTTATCACTGATCTACAGTATATTATAAAACTATATTGCTAGTGATGTCATAATATCAAAGCCACTGCACCACTATATTGGTATGCTCAAGCATTCGAGTGTGCCTTTTGGCTTAGTAGGCCTTTTGGCATTTCAATGAGTAAACATTAGCAAGTCAAATACTGATTTTCTGAGAGAGTGTGTTTAATTTAATTACTACTGAATAACTAATGAATAATTAGTACTTGTTGAGTACTCGAGGGGCAATGACATGTACACAGGGTTCAGGGAGTAACGGAATACATGTAACGGGATTACATATTGAAAATACAAAATATGTATTTCAGTAACTGTATTCCATTACAGTTACAATTGAAATCATTGGTAAATGGAAGCACAGCGTAGTTCTAGCGGGAAGACTAGCAGCTGTACATCATCACATCATTAGCTGGGTAACTCCTAGCCAATCGCATGTAAGCCATTGCTTTATAAGTCTGCTCACTATCTATCATATTGCTGTTTCAGTGTGCTTACATGGCAACCTCCACCGCCCCACCACCACCAGTTGAGCCCCGTCCCGCATTGGGGTAGGCTCCTCGCCCCTGCCTCCTATCTCCGGCAGGATATGATGTTTCCGAGTACAGCTCCCTCGGACCGCCAGACGGGGCCTACGCCAAAGAGAGACATTACTTTTCTGTCATTTATCAAATAAATGGCATCTTAAACCTCACTCAAGCCTGCGTGTCTTTTCGATAGAATTAGAACTCAGTTATATTTAAAAAGTATTTTGATAATTGAAGAGATTACTTTGCATTTTATTGTCATTTGTTTCGTTTAATAATTAGTGCTTTCAGATGGAAAACATTTATACATATAAATGATGCGATCAAAAGTGCATTTGAACAGTAGGAAAACACTTTCTTATGATGTGTTACATTCATATGTGCAGACAGAGAAGTAAGTTTGAAGTAAGTTTGGAGCAGAAGAAATAGAAATAAACCTTGTGTAAATTACCAGCTTTCTGCAAAGCTAAAATGCTATTTCTAGCCATTTTACATGCACATGTTACCAGACATGATCATATTTTTTCATCAAAAAAATTCACATTGGATCATAATTTCTTTTTTTCTAGGAAGACCTTTGATATTAGGGCAAAAATTGTATTCTTGATAATAATTTTTTTATTGTTTTCCTTTAAAAATATCTAAAAATCATTAAAACAAGACCAATTTGATTTATCTTGTTTTAGAAACAACACTGCGTAAAATATTTTTCAGAGAATGTATTTTTAACATGTGTATTCTGTCTCACTGTACTGGCAGAGTTTTTATAGTCAAAACAAGTGAAAATATCTACCATTGCTGAAGAAGTAATCCAAAGTATTTAGAATATGTTACTGACCTTGAGTAATCTAACGGAATATGTTACAAATGACATTTTACAGCATGTATTCTGTTATCTGTAGTGGAATACATTTAGAAAGTAACCCTCCCAACCCTGCATGTGCATAACTGTATATATAATAACATGTCTGACAAATGTCTTTGCTGCATTGCGTCTTGTTGTTCCAGTAGTATCGTCTAATCATTATTATAGGTTGTTATAAAATAATGTATTACAAACTGTATAAAATAATGCATCATATTTTGTCATTATTTGATTATTCGCTGCCCAACTCAATGAAAGAATGTGCACAACACACGTCTGTCTGTCCTTCAGGTTACTGTAGTAATCTTAGTAAGTGCACCAGTTTTTTAGTGACTGTCTGAACCGTCTATTTTCAAATCGCGGTTGGCTTAACAGGAGACACCATGACATCACGTTTTTAATATGCTTGTTAAGTTGAAAATCTATTTTGAAGACGTTACATTCTGTTCCATTAGCACTGTCATACGCCTGGTGTGTGTGTGGCTCCCCAAGTGTACGCTCATGTGGGGAAAGCCGCAATGCTCCGTATTGTTGTTGCTGTGATGATTCCATTCAACTCGAAGAGTCGGAATTTCTGCCTTTCAACTGGGGAAAGTGCAACAGAATGACACATTATGTTGGACTTCTAACTTGGAAACTCGTGCGGAAATCTTCAACTCACAATTTGTCGAGATGCGTGTGTGTGTGTGTTACATCACACAAACATTTCAGTACCCAGGGAGATTTACAGTTAGTGACAAACATTCACTTTTATTAAAGAATATCCATTAACGAGTCAAAGTTCTTACATTAAATGATAATAAAATGTGTTTAGCAAATGTTTTGCAGAGACAGGTGTTCAAGATTATAAGGATAGCATTGCAACGTTGGTTGCCATGAGACATCTCTGAAAATCAGTGTACCCCTCAAAATCACAACATAATCAATCTCAAAATGTAAAATAAGCTCCCTATTTGACACATTTGTGTTTAGCTGTCAGGTAATTATCACTGAAATTTGAATTAAGTGAAAAGTCACATCATGCATTATCAAAATCAATCATCGTTTCATGCTCGATCATTGCTGCCATGTCCGAGTACCCGAGTACTCATGCCCATCCATAACTAACATCATTGTTAATTGCATTAAAATGATGCTTTCTGCCAAAAAACATGGTTACAACAATATTAGTAATAAATCTTCACTCATTTCATTTGATTTGATAGACAGACCCCGACTCCAAATCAAACCCTTCTCTGCAACTCCCCTACATTCATCATGACCAAATCATCTATTATTTTAAGTAGTATTAAAGTAAATATGAGTTGAAACAGGAATTTGGATGGGAAAAATAGTGGGACAAAACACAGATTTGAACCGTGGTCGCTAGGACAACAGTTCACATTCACACACATTCACATGTCTTTACAACCGTAGCCACTTCAGCAATATCTATTGTTTAGTCTGTAGTATATTTTTGTGGTTCCACCAGACTATTGGGGTGAAAATAGCTGCACTGTGTGAAAGATGCTATTTAGACACTAATTAAAGCAGCAAGAAGCATTTACTCATGTTTCCATTGATCATGGTATAGATAAATAATTGGGGGTGGTTGGCACAGGCTGCAATTACTAGTCATCACTCAATGACACAAAGGATTGGGAGTCGGACATCTGGCTGGACCGAAGTTGGATCTGGCAAGCTCTGGTAACCTCGGGATATGTATCTGAGGTTGAGACAGGTAAACAGAGAATAATATTAACATAGATGCCATTCATTTTAAAGCACTTATTGAATATGAGAGTCTTTAGTCCAGACGTCAACTGAGAGAGTGTGCCTGAGTTCCGAACACTGCTCGGAAGGATATTCCATTAGGAACCAAATAGGAAAAGGATCTACCTCCTTTTGTGGATTTTTATATTTTAAGTACTATCAGTAGGCCGGAATTTTGCAATCATAGGGAATGTGATGGATTATAGCGTGATAGAAGGTCACTTAATTACTGAGGATCTAAACTTTTCAAAGCTTTATAAGTAATAAGCAGAATTATAAAACGTATACGAAACTTAACAGGTAGCCAATGTAGTAACGGTAAAAAGGGGCTAATATTATTGTAATTTTTGGTTCTAGACGGCACTCTATTAGCTGCATTTTGAACCAGCAGAAGCTTATTTATAGAACTTACAGGACATCCTCCCAATAAAGCTTAACAGTAATCTAGTCTTGAGGTCATGAACGCATGAATTAGCTTTTTGGCAACAGAAATAGCAATATTAGAAAACTGGAAGAATGCTGTTCTACAAACATTTGAAATGTGATTTTCAAAGGACAGATTGCTATCAAACATAACACCCAAGTTCTTAACTGTAGAAGACGATGTAACTACATCCATCGAGAGTCAAATTCTATTCAAGCATCTTATGTTTAGAAGTTTTTTCATCACAATTTCACTTTTTTCCACCTAAATTCTTTTGATGATTATTCAAACAAAATAATCCAATACCAAATAACTTTACAGTTTTTTTTACAATCATTTTGGCACTAATTTCAGTACCTTTATATCATTTTACAAAACTCCAGACACAAAACTCACAACCGATGATCAAAATCCACATTTTCTTATACTCTAACATTTTTTCCAATTGCTTAGAGACAATACATGTAAACCTAAGATAATTTGTTTATTGAACTATATTCACCAGTTCAAAATGACACAACTTAAAATCAAAGTATTACCATTTCAAAATGCAATTCACTCATGTCCCAAGTACCACTTTTCCAGAGCCATGTTTTCAGATTTGTCATTACTGTATGTATGCAGGCCCTTGTAATTGCTTTTCCATTACTGCCAACTCGAGTATACGAGTATATAGTGAAATGAGGGATCACCTTATAGGGATCCACCTACAACAACGAAGCGATAAGATGGAGCTGGCAGGTGATCCAGGTCACAATAGAGGTCAAGCAGTGGGAGGAGGAAGACATGGTTGTCAAAGGAATGGCAGGGGACATGCACCCCTTCTGAGAGGTGGTCGTGGGCCTCGTCATAGAGGACGGCTTAGGCCATGGACCAAGACAGCGGCAGTAACAGCAAAGAGTGTCGAATGAAATCCGAGCAATAGTTGTAGACAATGTCGTAAATCATGGGATGACAATGACTGAGACAGCTACAATGATTCAACCAAACCTTAGAAGATCAACTGTGGCCTCAGTCATCAGAACTTTACGCAATGAGAATGCCAATGTGTACCACAGAGTAGGCAATGTGACTAAGTGTGTTCTTACTGTAATTTTCCCTGCAGAATAGAGAATAGGCCAAATAGGGGGAGCAGAGCTAAATCAGGTCTTTAGAGCTGATGGCGTGACCTATGTCATTGTGTGGGATAATGTCAGGTTCCACCATGCTCAAATATTGCAAGCATGGTTTCAAACCCATCCACAATTTACCACCCTGTGCTTACCCACATACTCTCCTTTCCTTAACCCGTTTGGGGAATTTTTCTCCACAAGGAGGTGGAAAGTATATGATAGGTGCCCTCACAAACATGTCACCCTTCTCCAGGCCATGAATGACGCATTCAAGGACATCGCAGCAGACCAGTGTCAAGCCTGGATTCGCCATGCCTGAAGATTCTTCCCAGATGTTTGGCTAATGAAAACATTCATTGTGATGTGGATGAGAACCTGTGGCCAAATACACAAGACAGGGTTGATGGAAATATAGAAGTACAGTAATCAATCCTTTGTTTTGCTTTTTACAGTAAGCCAGGTGAGGAACACTGCAGTTGACGTTTTACTGTAGTTTTTTCTTTTTTGTAGCTAATTATTTTTGCTTTGATTCAAAGAAACCTATGTTGTGATTTGATTGCATTTCATTAGTTTATTTAGTAAATTTCAGATTTTGTTCAGTGATTCCACTGTCTGTATTATTCTCTCTACTACTAATTTTACAGTGATTTATTTATGTGTAGTAATGAAACATGTATCACACATTTAATGATTTTGTGAACAACTACATAGTGAAACTATCAGTATCTTATGTGTGGGTGATCTAAATTAATGAGAAAGCACAATGCAATGTTTTGAACATTGGATATCCTGTGTTACAAGTGATGACTGTTTTGAGTTTTGTGTCTAGAGTTTAGAAAAATGACATTGAGGTTCTGAAATTAGTGCCAAAATGATTGTCATTTGTAATTATCTTTTCAAATTAACAGGTGTTTATTTGTTTATTATATCTCATTTGATTGGTAATAGTTGTCCCCATAATTCATATCGCTTTGGGTTCATTACAAGTGAAGCTCAGTTAACAGAATTTGTTGAATTAATTGTGGAATAAATTAACATAAAATGTATTTTGACTGGTATCTTGAAAGCAGTTACAATATGGGACACACAATGCTAGTGAATAGGGCCAGTTCATAAATGCTAAAATGCACATAGCATTTATAAAAAAACAAATCACAAATAAATTAACTTTATTGTCACACTACCATGTACCCAAGTGCAACAGTATGTGAAAGTCTTGTTTGCAGTTCCGAGCAACATAGCAGTCATGACAGTGACGAGACATATACCAATTACAATAAACAATCTTTACACAACACAATTTACATATCAAATGTACACATACACAACACAATAATAATATACAATGTAAACAATACACACAATATAAAAATAAAGAGTATATAAAAAATATATATACAGTAGTTGTATTGAGGAGAATATAATAATGACAGTCCAGTGTGAGATATAAGATTAATAAAGTGCAGTGCTGATTATTGAGAGATCATCGTGAGAGATCAAGTGCTTATAGCTACAAGATGTTAAAATTATACGTGTTGATATTATTTTTGTGAAATATAATCGTTTACTAACCTTATGTAAACCTTATGTATGTGTGTTAGTGAGTCAAATGCTTTCAGTTTAACTGGGAAGACAACATTTTATCTCATTAAGTTAAAAATAACATTTTGCCAGATCCTTTTCAAGGGTTGTTGTTTTCCGGTTTTATAAACTGGGTTGACAAAATTGGCTGTTTAATATTTCTACACATATGACCAAGTTTCCAGCTTTAATATAAAAAAACAGGCAAATCAGTGTGTGATAACCCATATTAACTTTATTATTATACAAAAGTTTAGTTGATCTTTTTCTCAAAATAAGTTGGATTCCACATTTGGATTCTTCCGGGGCCCCTGCCATGAGGAGGCGGGATAATTACGCGCTTTCGCAGATGGGCGGATACCACTGATCTATAAATATATATAGATCAGTGGCGTATACTCAAGATTATGCGTGTGTGAAAGAAATTTTCGAAACAAAAATGTAAATATTCAGGTGACTGCCCCGTTCAGGAGCGGTCAATTCAACTGCAGCCACAACAAGCTTTCTGCTTTTAGCCCTAGAGTGTACATTTTTAAATGTAATTCCCTATCGAGAGGTCTCTCCTATTGCGTAAGTAGCTTACGCTATGGGAAAACTCCGTTTCTCGAGAAATATTTAAGTCTTTATGTAAAACGCATTGCAGCTGCACAGCAGACAGCAATGAGCGAGGCAGCTTGGTCATTGGCTGTGCTGCGGCAACTTGCTCGAACCAATGACGGGGCGACTCTGAACGCGCGACCAATGAGCGCGCGCTTTGCGTGCGCGCGCTCAGAGCCAGTCAAGGTTAGCATGGCTAAGGCCATATATTTGGCGCCCCGTCATGAGAGTTCTTTAGATTTAATCTCCTTCAGCAAAGACCTTCTCTTCGCTGGATCCTCCGGATTGTTGGAGTCTTTCGCCCGCCGTCGAAAAGCCTACAGCAGGACCGCTAAGAGGACGCCGGCACCTTCAGCCGCCTTCGAAGCCTTCTGCTATGCCATCCGGCGCGCATCGCTATATCCTTTTACTGCAAGAGTAATTTTTCAAGGCGTTGTTGCAAATGCCTTCAGCCTGCGCCTCATGCAGAGGCCCTCTTCCTGACGGGGATCGTCACATCATTTGCACACGCTGCCTGGGACCTGACCACGCAGAAGCTGCTCTCACTCGAGGCGGATGCCCCGAATGTGACTCCCTGGGCCTCACCGAGCTGCGCGCTCTCTTTGCCGCCTTCGCCGCGAACGAGCCTGCTACCACCGTGCTGCCGTCCCCTCTGTTCGAGCCGCACAAGAAAAAGCGCCGCTCACGGAGGCCGCCAGAGCTTCACCACTACCCGAGAACTCCCCGCCGCCAGTCCATTTCAACGCAGGCGGACCAGCACCCCTCCAACAGAGCGGTGGGTCTCGTCTCGTTCGGCGCGTCAGGGGACGACGGTGAAAAAGATGACAGCATTTCCATTGACGCTGCATCCGACGACTGGCCGGGCTCGGCCTTCGACCCCGCGCCGTCGACATTAGCGGACACGAGCACGGGCACCAGCATGAACTCAGAGATCGTCCGCATCCTGTCTAAAATGGTAAGAGAGTTCACTGAACGCTTCACTGAAGCTCGGAAGGATTCGCAGGCTATGCGTCACTTCCTGCCCAAGCGCTCCAGCTCGTCACAGAGCCGCCAGAGACCGCCTCAGCAGCAGCAGCGAGCCAGGGTGGCGCCTCCCGTCTCCAAAACGTGTAAAACATTACCAGAGCGGTGGGTCTCGTCTCGTTCGGCGTGTCAGGGGACGACGGTGAAAAGGATGACAGCCTTTCCATTGACGCTGCATCCGACGACTGGCCGGGCTCGGCCTTCGACCCCGCGCCGTCGACATTAGCGGACATGAGCACGGGCACCAGCATGGACTCAGAGATCGTCCGCATCCTGTCTAAAACGGTAGGAGAGTTCACTGAATGCTTCACTGAAGCTTGGAAGGATTCGCAGGCTATGCGTCACTTCCTGCCCAAGCGCTCCAGCTCGTCACAGAGCCGCCAGAGACCGCCTCAGCAGCAGCAGCGAGCCAGGGTGGCGCCTCCCGTCTCCAAAACGTGTAAAACATTACCCAGTCCCCTTACAGGCGGCTGGAAATGTCTGTACAGCAGTCAATGGGCCAGTCACAGAACTCGCTCACCTGCAATCAAACGCCGTTTTAATGGCAACACACAGAAATCACATTTTCTGCCTGTGTCACTAAGGGGTCACGTGTCCACACTAAAGTGCGCATTCCCACATATCAATACTGTCCAAACAGTGCCAAATACTTCCCCAGCTCGAGCTGGATGCCCCATAAATGTAGATCGTGTGCCTATTGTCATGTATGCACCACTACACACAAGCACTGTTCCCACAGGTATACACACTTCCCCAGTAAAAGCGAGAAATACTATAAAGATAGCGAGCGTGCCTGCTGTGATGCATGCACCCCTACACACAAACACTGTATGCATGGCCAAAAACCCTGCCGCGAGCGGGAGGCTTTATGAAAGTGGCGCGTGTGCCTACTACAGTATATGCACCCCCACCCATAAGCACTGCCCATACAGTTCCAGACAGTTCTCTAGCTCATGCCACGAGCATCACAGATGCGACGCGCGAGCCGAAAAACTCCCCGCTAAGAGCGGGAAGCTTTATGAAAGTGGCGCGCGTGCCTATTACAATGTATGCACCCCCACCCGTAAACACTGTCTATATAGTTTTCAAACATTTCTCCAGCTCATGCTGCGAGCATTACGGAGATAGCGCGCATGCCTGTGATTTCACGTGCACCCCTGCACTCGGCACTCAACACAGCTGCTCAGCGCGTGCCCGCGCCTCTGAGAGCTGTAAGCTCAGTGTTAGCACATTTTCTGCCTGTGTCACTAAGGGGTCACGTGTCCACACTAAAGTGCGCATTCCCACATGTCAATACTGTCCAAACAGTGCCGAATACTTCCCCAGCTCAGCTGGACGCTCCATAAATGTAGATCGTGTGCCTATTGTCATGTATGCACCACTACACACAAGCACTGTTCCCACAGTTATAAACACTTCCCCAGTAAAAGCGGGAAATACTATAAATGTAGCGCGCGTGCCTACTGTCCTGCATGCACCCCTACACACAAACACTGTATGCATAGCCAAAAAACCCCCGCCGCGAGCGGAAGACTTTACGAAAGTGGTGCGCGTGCCTACTACAGTATATGCACCCCCACCCATAAGTGCTACCCATACAGTTTCAAACAGTTCTCTGTCTCATGCCGCAAACATCACAGATACGATGCGCGAGCCAAGAGACTCCCCGCTAAAAGCGGGAAGCTTCATGAATGTGGCGCGCGTGCCTATTACGATGTATGCACCCCCACCCGAAAACTCTGTCCATACAGTTTCAAGCATTTCTCCGACTCATGCTGCAAGCATTTCGGAGATAGCGCGCGTGCCTGTACTCTCACACGCACCCCTGCACTCGGCACTCAACACGGCTGCTCAGCGCGCACCTGCGCCTCTGAGAGCTGTAAACTCAGTGTTAGCACAAGGCAATTTGCCGGTGGGGCCCATATGTCACTGCGACATGCCCCCAGCCAGCATTCAGCCCATATCTGTGCGAGCAAAAGCCTGGGAAAAAATCCCCGACATGCCGAAATGGGTTTTGAACATAATAAAACACGGTTACTCACTTCAATTCGCTCGCAGACCACCCCGCTTTTCAGCGGTGGTCGAAACGAAAGTGAGGAAAGATGTGTCACATGTTCTACGCACCGAGGTGCTCAAACTGATAGAGAAGGGTGCTATAGAAACTGTTCCTCCCTCTATGAGCGAGGCAGGTTTTTACAGCCGCTATTTTCTCTTCCCGAAAAAGGACGGTGGCCTCCGCCCCATCCTAGATCTCAGACATCTGAACAAAGCTTTAATGATTCGCTCGTTCAGAATGTTAACAACCAAACATATCCTCGCACAAGTTCGCCCCGGGGATTGGTTTCTATCAGTGGATTTGAAAGACGCTTACTTTCACATTCTGATAGCGCCTCATCACAAGCCTTTTCTGAGATTCGCTTTCGAGGGACAGTCATACCAGTACACAGTACTACCATTCGGCCTATCATTGGCCCCTGAGACAGCGGGGAGTGCAAATACTGAATTACCTCGACTATTAGTTAATCATAGCACAATCAGAGGGTCAGTTAACGATGCACAGATCTTGGATTATCAGCCATCTAGAATGCCTGGGTCTGAGAATCAATTTTGCAAAGAGCGTGCTATCCCCCAGCCAGAATATCTCTTTTCTGGGAATAGTGCTAGACTCAGTGCAGATGACAGCGGGCCTCTCATCAGAGCGCGCGCTCTCTATTCGACGCCTTGCAACATCATTCAGAACGGGTGCACACGCCCCCGTCAAACGATTTCAAAGAATGCTCGGTCTCATGGCCTCGGCATCGGCGGTACTCCAGCTAGGATTGTTGCACATGCGTCCTCTCCAGTGCTGGCTCAAGAGCCGTGTCCCCACTCACGCGTGGCGCTCAGGCCACTTTTTGATCAGAGCGAATCACGGCTGTATAAAAGCCTTGATGCCCTGGAAAGCCGTCAACTGGTATCAAACCGGCGTGAGTCTGGGCGTAAATACGCGGAGAAAAATGATCACGACAGATGCCTCCAAAATAGGATGGGGGCCCTTTACGAGGGCAGGCCTGTCTCCGGCTTTTGGTCAAACCCGGAAAAGCGCCTACATATAAACTGTCTGGAAATGAAAGCGGCCCCCTTTTCTTCTCAAAGAGCACGGACGCGCTCGCCCAAGTCTGGCCGAGCCGCCCCTTGTATACTTTTCCCCCGATCGCGATGCAACCTCAGGTCATCAGTCAGATCAGGAAAGTGAAATGTGCAGTGCTCCTGGTAGCCCCACTCTGGAACAACCAGACGTGGTTTCCAGAACTGATGCAGATGATGCAATCTGCCCCATGGCCGATTCCGTTGAGGCTAGACCTCCTCAGGCAGGCCAACGGGATGATTCTTCATCCCCGCCCCGATCTGTGGGCCCTCCATGCATGGCCCCTCAACGGGTTCCCGAGAACCTCCCCAGTGGAGTTTTGAGAACCATCACTGAGGCGCAAGGACCCTCTACGAGGCGCTTATATGCCCAAAAGTGGAAAGTGTTGAGTGACTGGTGTGATACCAAGAGCTTGAACCCCAAATCGTGCGAGATACCAAGTGTACTCGCCTTTTTGCAAGAGCTGCTGGAGGCAGGCCGTACACCCTCCACGCTCAAAGTCTATGTGGCTGCCATAGCGGCGTCACACAATCCTGATAAAGGATGTTCATTAGGGAAAAACGACCTAATCATTCGTTTCCTAAGAGGCGCTAGGAGGATGAACCCTCCTCGCCCCCTCTCGGTGCCGATCTGGGACCTGGCCACGGTCCTGGACGCACTCAAGAGGCCGTTCGAACCTCTCCGAACCGTGCACCTTAAACAGCTCTCGCTCAAAACTGCGCTCTTGCTGGGGCTCGCCTCGGTCAAGAGAGTGGGCGACCTGCACGCGCTGTCATCAAGCGCTGCTTGCCTGGAATTTGGACCTAACGACTGCAGAGTTGTCCTTAGGCCAAAGCACGGGTATATTCCTAAAGTGCTCTCCACACCCTTCAGAGTACAGGTGATATCTCTGGCAGCGCTATCGTCTCCAGCAGACGAAAGCGACGCTAATTTACTCTGCCCGGTCAGGGCGCTCAGAGTATATTTGGAACGTTCTGCCCTGTTCAGACAGACGGAACAATTATTCGTATGCTTTGGCGGCCGCACTAAAGGTCTTGCAGTCTCAAAGCAAAGAATATCGTGCTGGATAGTGGATGCCATAGCGCTAGCTTATGAAGCCAAGGGCCTTCAATGCCCCTTAGGCATCAGAGCTCACTCTACGAGGAGCATGGCCTCCTCGTGGGCGTGGTCGAGTGGGATACCCATTGAAGATATTTGTGCGGCGGCGGGCTGGGCCTCGCCTTTGACATTTATCAGGTTTTATAACCTACAGGTCCCCTCATTGCATTCCAACATTCTATCAGCCTGACTGTAGAATGGACTGGAGTATGTATATGCTGAGCATTATCTCCTCCCTTATAAGGTCCGTCTCTGACCGACTTAGGGGATTTTTTATGCATATCAGTACATAGAAAAATGCATTCCAACATTCTATCAGCCTGACTGTAGAATGGACTGGAGAATGTATATGCTGAGCATTATCTCCTCCCTTATAAGGTCCGTCTCTGACTGACTTAGAGGATTTTTTATGCATATCAGTACATAGAAAAATGCATTCCAACATTCTATCAGCCTGACTGTAGAATGGACTGGAGTATGTATATGCTGAGCATTATCTCCTCCCTTACAAGGTCCGTCTCTGACTGACTTAAGAGGATTTTTTATGCATATCAGCACATAGAAAACTCAGTACATAAGATATGTGCTTGTGTTTGTACTATGAGCGCCCCACCATGGACCACCGCCTCTGGCTTTATAGAGCAAAGTCAGCACGCACGGCGTTTTACATGGTGTTCCCATAGCGTAAGCTACTTACGCAATAGGAGAGACCTCTCGATAGGGAACGACTCGGTTACTAACGTAACCACGGTTCCCTGAGAGGAGGGAACGAGTATTGCGTAAGCTGCTTGCTTGTGCCTGGTCAGTTCGCTTCAGTCGATTGAACCTAAAGAACTCTCATGACGGGGCGCCTAATATGGGCTAATCTTGGCTGGCTCTGAGCGCGCGGGCGCGAAGCGCGCGCTCATTGGTCGCGCGTTCAGAGTCGCCCCGTCATTGGTTCGAGCAAGTTGCCGCAGCACAGCCAATGACCGAGCTGCCTCACTCATTGCTGTCTGCTGTGCAGCTGCAATGCGTTTTACATAAAGACTTCAATATTTCTGGAGAAACGGAGTTTTCCCATAGCCTAAGCTACTTACGCAATACTCGTTCCCTCCTCTCAGGGAACCGAGGTTACGTTAGTAACCGAGTCGTTAGTTGGTATGACGACCATTCTGTTAGTCGTAGGGCTAATATCTGAACCTGTTAAATGCCAGAGCTAGCACTGTGAACAAGTGACAGAACAAAAACAGGAGCATTAATTGTTAATAGACTATTAACTACTGCAGGATAAATTCATCTTGTTATTGAGAACTTTAAATAAAGCAAAAAAATAAAAATAAAATAATAATCACACATCAATGAAATGTACACTACCCTATGGTGACAAGAGCCGTAATTAGGTTAGTTAATTCTTAATTGTTAAAAACGCTTTTAGGGTTTTTCCTATAGCTATTATATTTATTATTCTTTTTTATTTTATAATTAACAGTTACACAATAATACCAAACATTCTAATCCAAAAGTGTTCTGCCCTCTTCAGCGCCTCTTTTAAAAGGGTTGCACCTGTAGCTATTCTGCGCAGCTATTCATGCAGCGAGCGGACATGGCTTGACTTCAAAGTGATGTCACGGAAAACATTACATTTTGTTTGAAAACATTGGAGGGGGTGATACAGAACTACAGTATCTGTGGGTGCATTATAAATAATGCATGTGTCCTATGAACAACAGCAAAATACAGTTTGGTTCTTCATTTAGACATTTACATGAAGTAGAAAAGTTTACAAAGGCTGAACAACGGAGGAGCTCAACAAGGGCTCTATTACTAGGACACATAGGGGGTGGGAAGGAGGAGCAGGGGGGGGCCATTGAATTAATTAATTAAATAGTGCTAAGACGCTGCATGGACGTATTTTCATCCACAATGAAAGGCAAGGTTGATTTGAGAATAGAAACACTTCAGTCAGAGCTTTAGATAAAACTTGGCCATTGATAGAGAGAGATAGAGAGAGAGAGAGAGAGAGAGAGAGAGAGAGAGAGAGCATTACACAATAAATCGGTAACGTGCGACAGGGACCGGCAGCGACTGAAACTTTACTTATTGTTCGAGTCGAGCGGATTATAAACAATTTGTAAACTTTGACCAACTTTGATGTAACCTATAAAAATATATATGTTTTTTGAATATTATTAATTATTGTTATTTTGTTTATTTGCACGATAAACATGTGGAAATCGAAGGACTCTGCGGAGAGTTCTTGTCACAATTCTTGCGCGAACGATATTGACAAATTCGTCAGAAACGTCTCTCCGTTCTGAAGGCTTTCTGAGCTTTCGCCCGTTAATTCTCTTCTGATGTTTCCTGCAATTGGGATATAGGAGTGAACTTTCCTGAACTGTACGTAGAGAGCTCATCATTCACGTCCATGGTGAAAGGTAAGTGCTGAAGTAAACCTACAAAATGGATTCTGGAACCCCTCCTGAGGTCTGACAGTTATTTGTTTCAAGTGTGTTAATTCAAGAAGTAACTTATTTTAGAAACAAAACTGTCAGCATGTCAGTTATCTGGATAATTCTATGTAATTTGTTAAATAACTATCATCAACTTTTCTCATATTCAGAAATTTGTTGAATTAAACCATGTGTAGATGATGTAAGGGTTGCCAACTGTAGATGAGACTGGCGTAATTGAGCAGGTGTATCTAAACATCACAATTTTATTATTGTGAACGGTATTTAATAATAAAAATTTGATTACAAAGAAAATTAGCATTAGTGTCAAAGCTTTCTGCAGTTGTTTGATCAATAGACAGAAGAAAGTGTTAAATACAGAGTTATTAATGAAGGTTGTGTTAAACTGCATCCATGTCCTACTTTAAATTTGTCTTTTAATTAGATTAAATAAATCTCTCTAAATTGATAAAACAATTATTTTCAGCATTAGACTGCTTCAGTTTCATTTGTCTGATTTCTCTCTCTCCATTTCAACCCAATTATTCTTATCTTTCAACAAAGCTAACCAAAGAGAATAAGCATCTATTCTGTCCTGTAAGAATGCATAAATAAACATTTCTATTCAATAACATAGACAAAATGCTGATTGTCACTCTGTTAAGTGACTCCATTTGTTCGAGGAGCGATTTCCACAACACTTTGCAGTAGATCAAAGAAGTCAAGTAGACTTAATGTTCAGAGTGTGGAGACTGTGAGAACTGAGTTGAACAGAGGAAAGTAAAGGTTTGCACGACCACATAATACTGATGAGCAAGTTTTAATATTGGCCTGTTTTCTGTCCATCTCTTGATGTCATTCCTTCCTTTCTCTCACTCACTCTCACTTTCTCTTTCTCTCGCTCGCTCTCTCTTTTACACACATACATGCTATGCTGTATTTTTCAATGGTGGCTTTTGTCTCTTTCATCTCCTCTCCAAACAAAAGGATTCTTGTGTATACAGGAGAAAGAGATTGAGGGAGGACAGAAAGTGAGAGGAAAAGTGTAGAAAAACGACAAAACAATTTGTAAACTCTGCGTAGACAGTATAAAACACTTGCCACTACAGCCTTCCTTTTTTCATTTCCGACACTTTCTGTTGACTATATCTGTGAAATTATTTCAGTGTGCATCCGTGCATGTTTGCGTACAAGTACCACCAGTCAAAAAATTGGACAAACATACTCTTTGTATTGTATATACAATATCATTCTAATTTTAGTTTTAGTTTTGTAAAGAAATACATACAATTTACATTTGTCTGCAAACTAATATCAAGCATTCAAACATAAACCTTTATATTAAAAGGTCTTTAAGATGAAGAAAAGAATAATTCAGTCAAGTCTAAACATTTGAATAGTGTATATTGTCACGAATGATGGTGAAGGTAGAGTCGGGACGAGGATCTAAATACAGCAGGTTTTATTAATAATAACGGCAACACAAAAGAACACCAACAAAAGGAACATCCACGATGGGAAAAGGTAAATAAACACGAAAGGCAAACAAAGGGTTAACTTAACACGGAGGGTAAACACGGGGATAGCTGGAGTGAAAACGATGAAGGAAGCATGGGAACAGGCATCTACATACAACAAAGACCGACAGGGGAAAGGAGAAACAGACCAGGTTAAATACACAAACACAATGAAGACTAAACGAGACACAGGTGAGAACAATGAAGAGTGCAGGCAGTGAGAGAGGCCAGGAATTGTGGGAATTGTAGTTTTGACAAGGACAGTGAAACACGGGGCGAACAACAAGGAAAACACGACATGGAGCGCGAACGGTGACGGGTGAAGTGGAAAACACGGAGCAGACAAGGAAACATGACATTAACGTGATAGTGCGACAGAGAACACAGGGCAGACAACAGGTAATCGTGACAGACAACAGGTAATCGTGACAGAATCCCCCCTCAAAAGGACCGGATTCCAGACGGACTTAAGACACAGACAGGAAACAATAGCAGGGATAAACAGATGTTCAAGGCGAGAGGGGCAAGACAAGGGGAAAAACAGACGGACCAAAGGGGGCACAAGGGACACAGACCAAGGGGGCACCAGGGACATGGAGACAGACTACGGGGGCACAAGGGGAAATTAGGCAGTCCAAGGAGGCAAAAGGGGCAAATAGGCAGTCCACGGGGGCACAAAGGGCAGACGGGCATACCAGGGAGGCCGAGAGGGCAGGTGAGCAGTCTCTGGGGGTGTGTGCAGGGAACCAGGTTGGGTGGCCTGGGGAACGTCCCCCGGGTAGGGACAGGTTTAGAGGGCCTGGGAGCTGGCCACAAGACAGGGACAGGTCTAGGGGGCCTGGGAGGTGGCCATCGGACAGGGATAGGTCCAGGAGGCCTGGGAGGCGGCCTCAGGCCAGGGACAGGTCTAGGAGGTCTGGGAGATGGCCGCAGAACAGGGGCCGGTTCAGGGGACCCGGGAGGTGGCCACAGGACCGGGACAATTCGAGGATGCCTGGGAGGCGGCCACAAGACAGGGACAGGTCTAGGGGGCCTGGGAGGTGGCCATCGGACAGGGACAGGTTTAAGAGGCCTGGGAGGAAGAGTGGCCACTGGGGGGCTGGCGGAGCCAAGGAGGACTTCTGAGATGGCGCAGTCGAAGACTTGGGTGGTGGCGCCGAAGGAGGCGCAGGCAAGGCCGCAGGAGACCCTGGGGGCGGAGCTGCGAGGGGCTCTGGAGATGAAGCTGAGGGAGGCTCTGGGGGCTCAGGAGGCAGAGCCGTGGGAGGCTCAGGAGGCAGGGCCGTGGGAGGCTCAGGAGGCAGGGCCGTGGGAGGCTTTGAAGGCGGAGGCCTGGAAGGCTCTGGAGGCGGAGCCGATGGAGGTGGCGCCGTAGGAGGCTTTAAAGGCGGATGCCTGGACGGCTCTGGAGGTGGAGCCGAGGGAGGCTCAGAAGGCGGAGCCGAGGAAGGCTCAGAAGGCGGAGCAGAGGAAGGTGGCGCCGTAGGGGCCCTTAGGGGCAGAGCTGTAGGAGGCTCGGGAGGCGGAGCCGTAGGAGGCCCTGGAGGCGGAGCCGTAGGAGGCCCTGGAGGCAGAGCCGAGGAAGGTGGCACCGTAGGGGCCTTTAGGGGCGGAGCCGTAGGAGGCTCGGGAGGCGGAGCCGTGGGGGGCTCAGAAGGTTCTGGGAGTAGAGCCGTAGAGGGCCCGGGAGGCGGAGCTCTAGAAGGCTCTGGAGTCTCTGGTTGCAGAGCCGTAGGGGGCTCTGGGGGCGGAGCCGGAGGAGGCGCGAGAGGCGGAGCCGTAGGAGGCTCAGGGGGCGGAGCTCTAGAAGGCTCGAGAGACTCGAGAGGTGGAGCCCTGGAAGGCTCGAGTGACTTGAGGGGCGGAGCCCTGGAAGGCCCGAGTGACTTGAGGGGCGGAGCCCTGGAAGGACCGAGAGGCGGAGCCCTGGAAGGCTCGGGAAGCTTGAGAGGCGGAGCCCTGGGTGGCTCGGGAGGAGGAGCCCTGGAAGGCTCGAGAGACTTGAGGGGTGGAGCCCTAGGAGGCTTGAGAGGCGGAGCTCTGGGAAGCTCGAGAGGTGGAGCTTGGGAGGTTCAAGAGGTGGGGCTCTGGGACGCACGAGAGGCGGAGCTCTGGGAAGCTCGAGAGCCTTGAGAGGCGGAGTCCTGGAAGACTCAGGAGGTGGAGCTCTGGGAGGCTCGAGAGGAGCCCTGGAAGACTCGGTAGGCGAAGCTCTGGAAAGCTCAGAAGACGCTGACTCTTGGACGGGCACGACCACTGGCGCTGGCTTTTGGACGGTCATGGCTACTGGCACTGGTTCAGGGACGGTCGAGGCTACAGGCGCTGGCTCAGGGACGGTCGAGGCTACAGGCGCTGGCTCAGGGACGGTCGGGGCTACAGGCGCTGGCTCACTGACTTCAAGGGCGACAGGCTTGCTCACAGTGACGTGCATAGGCGTTGGCTCGCTCACCGTGATATGCGTAGGTGCCGGCTCGCTGACCGTGGCAGGCGCTGGCTCGCTGACCGTGGCAGGCGCGGGCGCTGGCTCGCTGACCGTGGCAGGCGTGAGCTGGAGAGCGGAGGCTTTCCTTCTCCTCCTTCTCCGGGCGGACGAAGTTGGCTGCGCTGGCTCATCGATCCGGGAAGGCAGGGGCTCAGGCTCGACAGCCGGAAACACGAGGAGTGGTTCCTCGGGTGCGAGTTTTCTGAGGGTGAGACTCACGTACTCCCTCCACGTGTGCTCTCCGAATTCCGGCGCTTTCCGCCACTGGGCTGATGATAACCCGCCCCGGTAGATGAGCTTCAGGGAAGCGTCGTCGAACCCGGTGTGGGTGGCGACCCCGGAGAAGAGCCGTGAGTACTCGCGAACGGGAAAACCTGCATGGGCCAGTGTGGTGAAAACCGCTGCTAGATCCATTTGCGGTCGGTCTTTCTGTCACGAATGACGGTGAAGGTAGAGTCGGGACGAGGATCTAAATGCAGCAGGTTTTATTAATAATAACGGCAACACAAAAGAACACCAACAAAAGAAACATCCATGATGGGAAAAGGTAAATAAACAGGAAAGGCAAACAAAGGGTTAACTTAACACGGAGGGTAAACATGGGGATAGCTGGAGTGAAAACGACGAAGGAAGCATGGGAACAGGCATCTACATACAACAAAGACCGACAGGGGAAAGGAGAAACAGACCAGGTTAAATACACAAACACAATGAAGACTAAACGAGACACAGGTGAGAACAATGAAGAGTGCAGGCAGTGAGAGAGGCCAGGAATTGTGGGAATTGTAGTTTTGACAAGGACAGTGAAACACGGGGCGAACAACAAGGAAAACACGACATGGAGTGCGAACGGTGACGGGTGAAGTGGAAAACACGGAGCAGACAAGGAAACATGACATTAACGTGATAGTGCGACAGAGAACACAGGGCAGACAACAGGTAATCGTGACAGACAACAGGTAATCGTGACATATATACTGTATGTGTGCGCATACTCACTGGAGTTCACGGGTCAGCTGTGTGTACACTAGGCTTTTAACACGTGCCATGGCGAGGGACCGCCTCCTCCCTCTTATCCAGAGTTAGCACGCAGAGCACAGCGATCCAGACAGACACCTATTCATTCTCTCAGTGTGAGTCCAGCACAAGAGAGAGAGCGAGAGGTCAAAGAGGGGAGAGCATATCAGATCTCCCTAGTACTCATTCAATGTATTTATTTTATTTGCTCCAAAATTCAGAAGCTAAATGAGACAAAATTACTATTTAGACATTTGAACAAGAATCCTACAAGCGAGAGGAATGGAATTACCTGAATGAACGAATTCACCTTTGTGAGGAACGAACTCACCTTCAGTGAGGATACACGAATTCCTTGTGTATCCTCACTGAGATATCACCTATTGTTTTTGTGGGTCCTTAAGGATCAATAGATTTTATGACTGACTTATGTCCTCCCCAGAGGAAAATATAAAATATAAATTAGGGGTGGGAAATGTAACGCGTTAATTTCTGTGATTAATATTTTGTAAAATTACAAATATATAATATTATATATATCAGAATCAGAATCAGAATCAGCTTTATTGCCAGGTATGTGTACACATAGGAGGAATTTGACTCAGGATTGTACATTGCTCACGATGTGCTAACTCATACAAAAATACAATAACACAATAATAAAATAAAATCAGACACAGACTACAGTGTAGACAACACAAATATACACATTATGAACAAAAACAATATAGACATATTGACAAATAGTGCAGTGATCAGAGTGCAAAGTATGCAGGAGTAAAGTAATTATTACAATTATTATGTACATGTCGGATGTGGATGTGATATACAGGTACACATACATGCATACATGTACACAGTGCGATGAAGCATAGTGCAAAGGATGCTGGAATAAATAGTATAGGTATTTTGTGCAGGAGTTATGACTTGAGGTAGGTGGATTGGTATACAGTATATACAATATGACAATATAACAATATGAACAGTATGAACATTATGAACAGCTCTGAAATAGAGAATGATTAATAAAATTTAGTAGTAAGCAGTAAACAGGTGGCTGATTAGAGACAGAGTTACTGGGTTATTGCACAGGAATTGTTCCTGACACTGTGAGTCAGAAATCAGCTGTTCATCAGAGTGATGGTTTGTGGGAAGAAACTGTTTCTGTGTCTGTTGGTTTTGGCGTACATTGCTCTGTAGCGCCTACCTGAGGGAAGAAGCTGGAACAGGTTGTGTCCGGGGTGAGATGGATCTGCAGTGATGTTTCCTGCCCGTTTCCTGACTCTGGAAATGTATAAGTCCTGAATGGAGGGCAGGTTGGCACCAATGATCTTTTCTGCAGTCCTGACTGTCCGTTGTAGTCTGCTATGGTTCTTTTTGGTTTCAGATCCAAACCAGACAGTAATGGAGTTGCAGAGAACAGACTGGATGATGGCTGGGTAAAAGTGGATCAGCAGCTCCTTGCGCAGGAAGTACATCCTCTGCTGGGCCTTCTTGATGATGGTGTCAGTGCTGGGGCCCCACTTCAGGTCCTGGGATATAGTGGAACCCAGAAACCTGAAGGATTCCACAGCAGACACAGGGCTGTTGAGTACGGTGATGGGGGGCAGTGTGGGGGGGCTTCTCCTGAAGTCCACGGTCATCTCCACAGTTTTGAGCATGTTAAGCTCCAGGCTGTTCTGACCGCACCAGAGAGATAGCTGATCAACCTCCCATCTGAAGGCTGACTCATCACCGTCCCGGATGAGGCCGATGACGGTTGTGTCATCAGCGAACTTCAGGAGTTTGACAGATGGGTCTTCCGAGGTGCTGTCGCGCCAGTGCTGATAGTCCGGGTGCTGGATGTGATGTTCCGCAGTCTCACCTGCTGACTCCTGTCAGTCAGGAAGTTTGCGATCCACTGACAGGTGGAGGCTGGCACAGTGAGCTGGGTGAGTTTGGTGCTGAGGATGTCTGGGATGATGGAGTTGAACACCGAGCTGAAGTCCATGAACAGGATCCCTGCATATGTCCCTGGAGTGTTGATGTGTTGCAGGATGTAATGCAGTCTCAAATTGACTGCATCATCTACTGACCTGTTAGCCCTGTAGGCAAACTGCAGGGGGTCCAGCAAGGGGCCTGTAATGTCCTTCAGGTGGGCCAAAACCAGTCTTTCAAAGGATTTCATCACTACAGATGTCAGGGCGACAGGCCTGTAGTCATTTAGTCCAGAGATGGAGAGTTTTTTGGGGACCGGGATTATTGTGGAGCGAATATTATTGGCATATATATGTTTTCAGGAGGTACACGCTTGACTCAGCTGCACATTCTTGAACAGAAACTGATTGTGTGGAGCAGTGCACGCTTATTAATTACGCGTGATGCGTGCCCCGGGCATATTAAACACAGGAGCGGATTTACTGTACAGAGAATGAAGACTTCACCTGCAATGCATGCGAGATATATGGGCAAGCTGCCATATCTCTTTGTATCACTGACTTCATCAGTACCACTGTCAAAAGCAAAACCACTAAAGAGAGACCCAGTGAGTAGGAAGGACCCGCCCCTTCAGGAAGCTGTAGCCAGGCTCTTGTAGAGAATAAATTGCAGCCAGAGAAAATAATAGTTTTGAAATTTAAGCTTCAGCTAATTAAATTTGAGCATTCAGTATGTTTTATATCTGTATCAGTTGTGATTTCTCAGAGTTGGCAAGGGAGGTAAAGCCTCCTCAAAAATGTAGGTGAACAAAACACAGGACTGTACATAAAGACAAAGGAAAGGGGAAAACAAGCGGGTTTAAATAGACAGACATGGTGATAACAAAATAACAAACAGGTGCGGACAATAACACAGAGACGGCGGTGATGAGTGAAACAGAAAACACGGTACAGACAACAAGGGATCGTGACACGGAACGTGATAAGTGAAAACGGAAAACACGGGACAGACAACAAGGGATCGTAACATTAACCCCCCCTCAAAAGGACCGGATTCCAGACGGTCCTAGCAAACAAAGAAATGAAAAAAAAACAAACAAATAATCAAGTAGAGAGGGGCTAGAAGAGGGGGAGAACAGACAAACCAAAGGGGGCACAAGGGACACAGAGACAGACCAGGGAGGCACAAGGGACACAGAGACAGACCAAGAGGCGAGGGCGAAGAAGGCTCTGAAGGCGGAGCCAGGGGAAGTTCAGGAGGCGGAGCCGAGGGAGGCTCAGGAGGCTCAGCCAAGCGGGGTTCAGGAGGCGGAGCTGAGGAAGGCTTAGGAGACGGAGTTGAGGAAGGCAGAGCCGTGGAAGGCTCAGGAGGCTCTGGAGCGGAGCCGTGGAAGGCTCGGGAGGCTCCGGGGGCGGAGCCGTAGAGGGCTCAGGAGGCGGAGCCGTGGTAGGCTCGGGAGGCGGAGCTGTAGGAGGCTCGGGAGTCTCTGGGAGAAGAGCCGTAGGAGGCTCGGGGGGCGGAGCCATGGGTGGCTTGAGAGACTTGAGAGGCAGAGCCCTGGGTGGCTCGAGAGGCTCGAGAGGCGGAGCCCTGGAAGGCTCGGGAGGCGGAGCCCTGGGAGGCTCGAGAGACTTGAGATGCGGAGCCCTGGGAGGCTCGAGAGGAGGAGCCCTGGAAGACTCGAGAGGCGGAGCCCTGGGATGCTCGAGACACTTGAGAGACGGAGCCCTGGGAGGCTCGGGAGGAGGAGCCCTGGAAGACTCGAGAGACTGGAGAGGTGGAGCCCTGGGAGGCTCGAGAGACTTGAGAGGCGGAGCCCTGGGAGGCTCGAGAGGAGGAGCCCTGGAAGACTCGAGAGGCGGAGCCCTGGGAGGCTCGAGAGACTTGAGAGACGGAGCCCTGGGAGGCTCGGGAGGAGGAGCCCTGGAAGACTCGAGAGACTGGAGAGGCGGAGCCCTGGGAGGCTCGAGAGGTGCTGACTCTTGGACGGTCATGGCTACTGGCGCTGGCTCTTGGATGGTCATGGCTTCTGGCGCTTGGACGGTCGAGGCTACTGGCGCTGGCTCTTGGACAGTCGAGGCTACTGGCGCTGGCTCTTGGACAGTCAAGGCTACTGGCGCTGGCTCTTGGACGGCCGAGGCTACAGGCACTGGCTCACCGACGGCTGGGGCGACAGGCGCTGGCTCACTGACATCGGGGGCTAATGGCTCTGGCTGGTTGACTGGGGCTGACGAGGGCTCAGGCTCGTTGCCCGTGGCTGCCGAGGGCTCAGGCTCGCTGACCGTGGCTGACGAGGGCTCAGGCTCGCAGACCGGGGCAGGCGTGGGCTCTGACTCGCAGACTGGGGCAGGCGTGGGCTCTGAGGCAGATGCCCGACTTCTCTTCCTCCGGTGAGCCGTTGAAGTGGTCCGCGTGGGTTCTTGGAAGGCGACTGGCATGGGGGTTTGCTCGCTGACAGGTGGGGCTGGCATGGCAGGGAGCGCCAGGGACGGCTGGAGAGTCTCCGCTGTGGGTGGTGAGGTAGGGTCCTCCTTGGAAACGCCCACAGTAAACGGAGAGCTGCACAACAGTAGGGTCGCCTCCAGGAGGTCGCGGAGGGTCCAGCCGCGCGTCACCTGAGGCAACCGCTCCTTCAGCGAAGGGTTCAGGTTATCCCGGAAGAAAACCACCAAGGCAGAGTCCGGGAAGTCGGAGAGGCTTGCCAAAGCAAGGAATTCTTGGATGTGGTCTTCTATGGGACGGTCCCCCTGTCGCAAACAGAGCAGCCGGTAGTTTGCCCGTAAAACTGCTGGATCCATTGTGGGTCGTTCGTTCTGTTATGAATTGTGTGAAGCAGAAGAAGGCAGATGGGTGTTTAGGATCCAAATGCAGTTTTATTTGGGACTACAAAAGGTAAACAAACTCAGGAACAAAAGAAAGGGTCCACGATGGGAAAAAGAAACTAAAACATGAGGTGACATACAAGGGTGAACAGGGAGCGAACATCCACGAAGGGCGGGGATAACCTCGAATGAACAAACAACAGGCAAACATAAACAGCAGGGTTATCCCGAACGAACCAGGGTTATCCTCGAACGGACCAGCGAACTGCAGGGAACAAGAACGAAGAACACATGAGAGCTTTGATAACGAAAGGACGAACATGTAACGTCAACGAACGACAAAGGAAAGGGGAAAACAAGCGGGTTTAAATAGACAGACATGGTGATAACAAAATAACAAACAGGTGCGGACAATAACACAGAGACGGCGGTGATGAGTGAAAACGGAAAACACGGGACGGACAACAAGGGATTGTAACAATTTGAAGTAAAACTCTTGAAAGAGGGAAAATATCTCATTATTAAAAAATTTTTTTTAACCTAAAACATGTTGGCCACAATTAGTGGCACCCTAGAAATTATTATGAGTAAAATATATCTGAAGTATATTCTCATTCATATTTTTAAATTTTTGTTCACCTTGGTGACTAGGAACATGAAATTGTTCAGCCATGACTTTTTCACAAGGGCATAAATATGAGGTAACACGCAGGCCAAATTCCCTTAATCATCATCCACAGTGGGTTAGTCTAAAGAATATAGTTCTGATATGCTGCAAAAGGTTGTTGAGCTTCACAAAATGAGAAGTGGCTATAAGAAAATAGCCAAAGCATTGAAAATGCCCATTTCCACCATCAGGGCAACAATTAACATGTTCCAATCAACTGGAGATTGTAAGAATCAGCCTGGAAAAGGATGTTTAACTTTATTTTCTCCATGCACAGTGAGAATTATAGTTCAGGTGGCCAAAGAATCTCCAAGGATCACAGCTGGAGAATTGCAGAAATTAGTTGGGTCTTGGGGTCAGAGTCAAAAAAAAAATAAAAAATACCAGATATCACCTACATCACAACAAGTAGTTTAGGAGGGTTTAAAGAAAAAAGCCTCTGCTCTCATCCAACAACAAATTCAAGCATCTTCAGTTTGCCAGACACTACAGGAACTTCAAATCTGACCGGGTTATATGGTCAGATGAAATAAAAAAAAGAGCTTTTTGGCAGCAAACACCAGAGATGGGTTTGGCGCGCACAGAGATGAAATACCCAATGCCCACGGTTAAATGTGGTGCTAGATCTTTAATGTTGTGGGGCTGTTTTTCTGCTAGAGGTCCTGGACATCTTGTTCGTATACATGGCATCACTGACTCAAATAATAAAAAATCAAAAGCTGGCTGCCTCTCCCAGAAAGCTTACAATGGACAATGATCCAAAGCAAACATAAAAATCAACACATAAATGCTTCACTAACCACAAAATCAAGGTTCTGCCATGGCCATCCTAGTACCCTGACCTGACCCCAGTAGAAAATTTATGAGGAGAAGACTGAAGAGGAGAGTCCACCAACATAGACCTCTGAATTTGAAGGATCTGTAGAGATTCGGTATGGAGGAATGGTCTCAGACCCCTTGCCAGGTGTTCTCCAACCTCATTAGGCATTTATATTTGTTTTATTGGCAAAGGGAGGTTGCAAAATGTATTGAATAAAATGGTGCCAATAATTATGGCCAATGCGTTTTGGAGAAATATATTTATTTAATAATGAGATATTTCCCCTCTTTCAATTGTTACACATTAAAGGTTAGATTTTTGTGATTAGTTTGAATGAATGATCAAAAGGACAAACAATGCCAATTTTCTTTCACAGTCTTCTTTGTTTATGTTTACCAAGGGTGCCAATATTTTTGGCCACCACTGTATACGTTACATATAGAAAAACAGCCATTTTTAGTAATTTGTTTTTATGTTGTTGCATTTATAAGCAAAATATGTGACTTTTTATAGAATATGTTTTTATGCAGGCCTACTTTTTCATAACACATGTTGTGATAAATCAGATTTCAGATTTGTATGGGTTTAATCTGAACCACTTAATTTGAAAGCTATTTAAATGTCAGCGTGAACTGAAATAGGAATTTACACTGGCAGCCAAAAGTTTGGAATAATCGACAGATATTTCTCTTATGGAAATAAATTGGTACTTTTTTCACCAAAGTGGCATTCAACTGATCACAATGTATTGTCAGGACATTAATAATGTGAAAAAGTACTATTAAAATTAGATTTTTTAAACCACTTCAAAGTGTTCTCATAAAAAAATTCTCCAAGTGCAGCAACGGCAGCTTTGCAGATCTTTGTCATTCTAGCTCTCTGTTTGTTCAGATACTCAGGTGACATTTGAACCCACGCTTCCTGTAGCACTTGCCATAAATGTGTCTGTCTTGTTGGCACTTCTCACGCACCTTACAGTCTAGCTGATCCCACAAAAGCTCAATGGGGTTACGATTCATAACACTCTTTTCCAATTATCATTGTCTGTGTTTCTTTGCCCACTCTAACCCTTTCTTTTTGTTTTTCTGTTTCAAAAGTGGCTTTTCCTTTGCAATTCTTCCCATAAGGCCTGCACCCCTGAGCCTTTTCTTTACTGTTGTACATGAAACTGGTGTTGAGTGGGTAGAATTCAATTAAGCTTTCAGCTGAGGACATCTATTTCTCATATCAATAGATGTGAGGTGTCTATTTCTCAAACTAGACTCTGATGTACTTATCCTCTTGTTTAGTTGTACATCTGGTCTTCCACATCTCTTTCTGTCCTTGTTAGAGCCAGTTGTCCTTTGTCTTTGACAGGGTTGGGAGGGTTACTTTTGAAATGTATTCCACTACAGATTACAGAATACATGCTGAAAAATGTAATTTGCAACATATTCCGTTAGATTACTCAATGTCAATAACGTATTCTAAATACTTTGGATTACTTCTTCAGCACTGGCAGATCTTTTCACTTGTTTTGACTGTAAAAACTCTGCCAGTACAGTAAGACTTAAATATCTTATGCAGTGTTGCTTCTAAAACAAGATAAATCCAATTTATCTTGTTTTAAGAATTTTTAGATATTTTTACAGGAAAAAAATAAAAAAATTATTATCATAAATATGATTTTTGCACTAATATCAAAGGTCTTACTAGAAATAAAGAAATTATGATCCAACGTCAATTTTCTTGATAAAAAAAAATTATCATGCATGGTAACGTGGATGTAAAATGGCTAGAAATAGTATTTTAGCTTAGCATTAAGCTGATAATTTACACAAGGTTTATTTCGGTCTTCTGCTCCAAACTTACTCTGTCTGCTCGTATGAATGTAACACATCATAAGAAAGTGTTTTCCCACTGTTCAAATGCAATTTGGATCGCATCATTTATATGTATAAATATTTTCCATCTGAAAGCACTAAATATTAAATGAAACAAATTACAATAAAATGCAAAGTAATCTCTTCAGTAATCAAAATATTTTTATATGTAACTGTATTTAGAGGAATACAGTTACTTATATTTTGTATTTTCAATAGGTATTCCTATTACAAGTATTTTGTTACTCCCCAACCCTGGACTAAATTTGACCTTAAGACATGCCAGTCTATTGTATACTGTGGTAACTCAAAAACTAACATAAAGACAATGTTAAGCTTCATTTAATGGACCAAATAGCTTGAAAGTGATTTTCCAGTACCAAATTAGCAATTTAGCATGATTACTCAAGGATAAGTTCTTGGAGTGTTGGCTGCTGGAAATGTGGCCTGTCTAGATTTGATAAAAATGTACTTTTTTCAAATAGTGATGGTGTTGTTTTTACATTAGTGATGTCCTGACTATACTTTGTGATCAGTTGAATTATTTCAATTATTTCCAGTTTGGTGAATTATAGTACCAATTTCCTTCTGAAACAGCAAAATCTGTACATTATTCTAGTGTATACATTTTAATAGTGTATACTAGTGTATATTGGACTTGCTGAGGTGGCATTCTGCTCCTCATTTCAATTTATGTCCAATTTATGTCACTGTTCTGTATGAACACCAAAAGATTTTGCCCAACATTTAGTTACAACTTGTCCACTGATTTTATTGCATATATACATATACTTGTATCAAAGATCAATCCCTCTAAAAATGCATTTAATTAACTATATCCGCTAAAAAAAAAAAACGTCATGGTTACTGTCATAACCTCCGTTCCCTGAGGGAGGGAACGTGACATTGTGTCTATGGAAAGGAGGAGGCGAGAACCGGCTTGTCAATATACAGTAAATAATATTTTAATAATAAACATAAACAAAAGACAAAACACACACTGTAAACTATCTCGCTCTCGTCACACCACCGTCTGCCATCGGCCTTTTTCCCTCTCATAGGCTTAATTAGCCTGATAAGGGTCCGGGTGTGTATAATCACAACCCGGCCCCGTGTAGTACCCCCCAAAAACATTGTAAAATTTAAACGAGAGGGAAAAGGCCAATGCAGAGCAGCAGTGAGAGAGAGAGAGGAGAGAGAGATGAAAAAAAAACCTACTCGCCGGTTCTCCGATACACCGTCGCATGGTCCTCGATCACTTCTCCACCCTCTCAGGCGGAAGACAGCGGCTTCTCCCCGGGCAGACCGGAGTCAGACTCAGGACCCCCGGCGGTCAGAATGCCCCTCCGCGTTCTCGGCGACTGGTGGGGACACTCCTCTGCCCCTGGCAGCGGCCCTACTGCTCCAGGCGGTCGGGGAGACACTTCCCTCCTCCCCTCGCGGACGGCGGTCTTCCTTCGACCCCTCCGCATTTCTGGGGGATGGCAGGGCTTTTCTCCACCCCTGGCAGCGGCTCCATCGCTCCAGGTGGTCGGGGAGTCCAGTCCCCACTCGCCTCACGGACGGCGGCTGTCCGGG
This sequence comes from Xyrauchen texanus, assembly GCF_025860055.1. Lineage (NCBI taxonomy): Eukaryota > Metazoa > Chordata > Actinopteri > Cypriniformes > Catostomidae > Xyrauchen > Xyrauchen texanus. The sequence goes on from NC_068276.1 coordinate 8,412,700, forward strand.
CGGTCGGTCTACTCCCTCCCCCGGTGGATGGCAGCAGCGCTCCCCTGGGTGGACAGCAGTGTCGAGGACTCCGCGACGGGCATCCCTCCTCCTTCCCGGGCTTCAGCACCAGTGTAACGTAGTTTGATGGAAAGGAGCAGGCAAGAACTGGCTTGACGATATAAATTATATTTTAATGATGAACTTAAACAAAAGACAAACACAGACGGACATGTCCGTAAACAATCTCTCTCTCGTTGCACCACCGTCTGCAATCGGCCTTTATCCCTCTCAGAGGCTTAATTAGCCTGATAAGGGACCGGGTGTGTATAATCACAACCCGGCCCCGCCCTCCGCCCTGCCACAAGGTGCCTCTGCTGACTGCACGTAGCCCTCCCCAATGCCCCCAACTCTTTATTTTCTTTTTGCATACAAACCTTAGGTTTCCCACACCCCTGAGGGGGGGAAAAGTTGTTACATGCCTAGCATGGGAGCAAGCCCAACAGCCGCGGCCTTCTCTCTCACTATGTCTCACATAGAACATAAAGCGGCTAGGGGCTATCTTAAGTCGGGGATGGTGGTTTTTCCCCGGGGGGAGCAGGGGATAGCATGTCGGGAGCAGGAGGATGTCCCGAGGCCAGGGTGCTGAGAGAAGACTCGAAGCCCTTAACCTGCTCTGATTTAGAGACTGAGAGTCTTCAGACTCGTCAGCGCTGGCGTGCCGTGGCTGCAGGTGAAGCCGGATGCAAGGTAGCTGTCCGGTCCGCAAATTTCCTATTCTTTCAGGAGGGAAAGACCCTGCGGAGGCCACGCCCTGCCCAGTTTCAGGGGGAGGTACTGCATGGCAAATACACCACGAGGGTTGTAAAGCAGGTGTCGGTGACAGAGAATGCTTGCAGGTCTCCAACCCTCTTGCTGGAGGCTAACGCGATCAGGAGGGTCGTGTTCAAGGAGAGGGCCTTGAGCTCGATTGAATCAAGCGGCTCAAAAGGGGGTTTCTGAAGGCCCGAGAGGACCACTGAGAGATCCCAAGAGGGGAACAGGCTAGGCCAGGGAGGCGCCTTTCAGGAACCTGATAATCAAGTCGTGCTTACCAAGGGACTTGCCATCTACTGCGTTATGGTGGGCTGCGATAGTAGCTACATACACCTTCTAGGTGGAGGGGGACAGCCTCCCCTCCAGCCTCTGCTGCAGGAATAGAAGCACTGACCGAACGGGAAATGCGTACTTGCGCAGCCCCTGGGGCTAGCTGTGTGCCAGTGCGTCTGTCCCGAGAGGGGCTCCTGACAGGGAGTACCAGAGAGGGCAGTGGGAGTTGTCTTGTGAGGCAAAGAGATCTATCTGTGCCTTGCCAAATCGGTCCCATATGAGCTGGATCACCTGGGGGTGGAGTCTCTGCTGGGCGAAACCTGTCATGACAGCTCGTTCGCCATCGTGTTGCGGTTGCCAGGGATGTGAGTGGCGAGCAGCGACTTGAATTGTGGCTGGCTCCAAAGGAGGAGATGGCGGGCGAATTGTGACATATGACGAGAGCGCACGCCGCCCTGGGGATTTATCATTTGGCTCCGAAGAATAATTCTGACTGCCCGCTTCCCTTTATACCATATGTCTGGGGCGGGGCATGCAAATTCTGTCTGCCAATTTGACATTGGCCTTTTCTCAGGTTAAGAGATACGACACAATGCCTAGTGAGTGACAGAAGGGGAACTTGAATTTTTTTGATACATATTTTGTACATATTTTAGTAATTAAAATTAAATGACTAACCAATTTCTTTTAAGTTCTTTGAGAAAAAGTATAAAATAAATATATTTATGATTTTTTAAATGTTTGTTATATTGTATCTTACCATAATTTAATAGCAATTAATTACGATTAATTATTTTAAAATAAATTATTGATTCATTGCCCCAACATAAATATATACAGTTCCTTAGGAGCAATAAAAATGGACACAAACTTGACGATTGTTTACGTAGATTTAAAGGTATTTGTGTGGATATTATAGCTTGGGAGAATTCAAGTTCATATTGTGAACTCTGACTTTTAATAGCAGACTTCAGTATCTTGGCAAATCTGAGCACAGTTTGAGAGATTTTTTGTTTGGCTCCTTTTTAAATCATTATGATAACAGAAATCACCCAAATGGCCCTGATCAAAAGTTTACATACCCTTGAATGTTTGGCCCTGTTACAGACACACAAGGTGACACACAGGTTTAAATGGCAATTCAAAGTTTAATTTCCCACACCTGTGGCTTTTTAAATTGCAATTAGTGTCTGTGTATAAATAGTCAATGAGTTTGTTAGCTCTCACGTGGATGCACTGAGCAGGCTAGTACTGAGCCATGGGGAACAGAAAAGAACTGTCAAAAGACCTGCGCAACAAGGTAATGAAATTTATAAAGATGGAAAAGGATATAAAAAGATATCCAAAGCCTTGAAAATGCCAGTCAGTTCTGATCAATCACTTATTAAGTGGAACATTTTGGGATCACTTGATACCAAGCCAAGGTCAGGTAGACCAAGAAAGATTTCAGCCACAACTGCCAGAAGAATTATTTGGAACACAAAGAAAAACCCACAGGTAACCTCAGGAGAAATACAGGCTGCTCTGGAAAAAGACAGTGTGGTTGTTTCAAGGAGCACAATGACAAATATGAACTGCATGGTCGAGTTGCCAGAAAGAAGCCTTTTCTGCGCCAATGTAGGGCTGTGTGATATGGCAAAAAATATTATCACAATATTCTTTTTCATATCATTCGATATCGATATTTATCACGATATTCAATCACATCTGCACATTGCACATTTTTTAGAATTTCCAAAAAAAGAAGAGAAAACAAAATCCTAAACAGTCTAAATCGGGCCAGATTGGGGGCCCAGACACAGCCAATGCAGTGGTATCTGAGGGACCTTCTATGAAAATATTACAGTATTTTACAAAATACGGAGTTTATCAATTGAGTGCAGTTGGATATTAAGGTATATATATATATATATATATATATATATATATATATATATATATATATATATATATATATATATATATATATATATAAAAAATGTTAATTTTTTTTTTTTTATTAAAATTATTTTCATATTTCTTTACATACAGATATCCAAGTATGGGGGCATAGAAGCCCTTGTGACTAAGGAATGATACTGTATGGGGGTGCAGGGGTATCTCCAGAGAGAAACCTTTGAAAATGTAAAACACTGAATGGAGCATTTTTCTATTTTCATTCAAGTGAGAAAGACTAGGCTACAAACTAGTAATTGTTTTGTCTTTCATCCTTGTCAGAGATGACAAAATCTGAATAATTTCACAAAATTAGAACAGAAATCTATTTGTTTATTATTAAAGGCTTGGAACATGCTGATTAATAAAACTAAATTTAGAAAGAAAAAATGTTATGGTCTGAAGGTCCTCTGGAAACACGCACATCATGTTTACTCACATGTGGGGAAAAGGAAGCGGGTGCGGACTGGGACAGGGCATCAGTGAAGCGTGTTTCAGTGCTAGAGAAAAATATTCAAGAACACAGCGCATAAAGATCAGATATGATGTAACCGGCACTGTTGTTTTGTCACGCTGCTCACGACAAAACAACGATGAGAGGGACGAACCATCGTCATGATGTCTTGCAGTCAAGATGTAATCAATCTGGGGTCCGGATCTGGAACGTGGTGACCTGCGTAGTGGGGGCAATAGCAACTCCATACGGTCTGAGGCTGCCTTTCCACTGACGCATAAGAAATCCAGCCAAAACCACTCCTAACGCTAGGGAACCACTTGCCCCGCGCTGCTATGAGTTTTACAACCCACCTCGCGAGCTTGACGCTCGGCTTCCATAGGAGGGAATTGAAAGCGCTCGCTCGCACTAGCTCACTACGTGCCAGTGGAAACATACGATAAGAAAGCCAAACTGCTAGCGTTTTTAGCAACACGCATGTCTAGCTGTAGAACACAGGCCAAATATTGAAAATTACTCAAAAGCTTATCGTCGATATCATGGAGTTTGTTTTAATCACGATAAATATTGATATTGTTTTATCGCCAATGCCACAAAATAGCCCAGTTACAATATGCCCGACAACACCTTGACATGCCTCACAGCTTCTGGCACACTGTAATTTGGAGTGACGAGACCAAAATAGAGCTTTATGGACACAACCATAAGCGCTACATTTGGAGAGGCCTATAGTGAAAATAATACCATTCCCACTGTGAAGCATGGTGGTGGCTCACTGATGATTTGGGGGTGTGTGAGCTCTAATGGCACGGGGAATCTGGTGGAAATTGATGACAAGATGAATGCAGCATGTTATCAAAAAATACTGGCAGAAAATTTGTGAAGCTGCGAATGGGACGCACTTGGACTTTCCAGCACGACAATGTCCCCAAGCACAAGGCCAAGTTGACCCTCCAGTGGTTACAGCAGAAAAAGGTGAAGGTTCTGGAGTGGCCATCACAGTCTCCTGACCTTAATATCATCGAGCCACTCTGGGGAGATCTCAAACATGCGGTTCATGCAAGATGACCAAAGACTTTGCATGACCTGGAGGCATTTTGCCAAGACAAATGGGCAGCTATACCACCTGCAAGAATTTGGGGCATCATAGACAACTATTACAAAAGACTGCATGCTGTCATTGATGCCAAAGGGGGCAATACACAGTATTAAGAACTAAGGGTTTGCAGACTTTTGAACGGGTCATTTAATTTTTTTCTTTGTTGCCATGTTTTGTTTTATGGTTGTGCCATTCTGTTATAACCTACAGTTGAATATGAATCCCATAAGAAATAAAAGAAATGTGTTTTGCCTGCTCACTCATTTTCTTTAAAATGGTACAAATATTACCAATTCTCCAAGGGTATGCAAATGTTTGGGCACAACTGTACCAATGTTAGGGAACAAACTTAGTTTGAAAAGCTACAAGCTACTCTTAATTTTAAGTAGTTAAGCTATAGTCAAGCTACTCTTTTGAGAAAGTAGCTAGCTACTCTATAAGTTGCCATTAAAAAGTAGCTAAATGCTAAATGCCTCGCCGCCTTCAGGCCGGGCACGGCAGTCCCTTTAAAAGCTTTCAAGTCGCTGCGTGCCACTCACATCCCCGGTAACCTCAATGTGGTAGTGGACGCGCTGTCACGACAACGCTTGCCCAGTGGAGAGTGGGGGCTTCACCCCCAGTCGGTCCAGCTGATTTGGGAACGATTCGGCAGGGCTCAGGTAGACCAGTTTGCCTCCCGAGAGACCTCCCACTGCCCCCTCTGGTATGCCTGAACAGAGGCTCCCTCGGGGCAGACGCACTGGCACACAGCTGGCCCTTGGGGCTGCGCAAGTACGTATTTCCCCCCAGTGAGCCTTCTTGCACAGGTGCTGTGCAAGTTCAGGATGGACGAGGAACAAGTCACCCTAGTGGCTCCCTACTGGCCCACAAAGACCTTCTTTCTCAGGGATGGGGCATGCTCTGACATCTGCACCCAGACCTCTGGAACCTCCACGTCTGGCCCCTGGAGGGGATGTGGAAGATCTAGCTGGCCTACCACCTGCTGTCGTAGACACGATCAACCAAGCCAGAGCTCCCCTCTACCCGGCAACTTTACGCCCTGAAGTGGTGCTTGTTCGCAGATTGGGGTTCTTCCCGGGCTGAAGACCCACAGAGGTGTGCAGTTAGGTCAGTGCTCTTATTTCTGCAGGAGAGGCTGGAGGGGAGGCTGTCACCTTCCACCTTGAAGGTGTATGTTGCTGCTATCACGGCCCACCACGACGCAGTAGACGGCAAGTCTTTGGGTAAGCACGACTTAATCATCAGGTTCCTAAGAGGCGCCCGGAGGTTATATCCTTCCCGGCCAAGCCTGTTCCCCTCCTGGGGTCTCTCAGTGGTCCTCTCGGGCCTTCAGAGACCTCCCCTTCGAGCTGCTAGAATCAGTCGAACAAGGCCCTCTCCCTGAAGATGGCCCTCCTGATCACGCTCACCTCCATCAAGAGGGTCGGGGACTTGCAAAGGGGTGCAGAGGCCTGCCCCTGGCACGTCACATACTCCTGTCGATCAGGGGGTGGTTGTGGAAGAGTCTGTCCGGCCAGCAACGCTCGCCTCTGGCCTAACGTCACATTCTCCTGCCTGTAGGAGGCAGGCCCAGCCCTTCGTTGCTGTGTCTGGTACGTGCTTTGCGTACCTACTTGAACCGCACGCAGAGCTCTAGACATTCTGAGCAGCTCTTTGTCTGCCTTGGTGGAAAGCGGAAAGGGAACGCTGTTTCCAAACAGAGGCCTTCCCACTGAGTAGTTGACACCATCTTACAGGTCACCCACCTTTTGCAGGTAGAGGAGCAAAATTACTTGTGCATGAAATGCATTTGGAGAGGAGCTTGCAAACTGGATTGAGTCTCGTCGCATATTGCGGGTGCTATATCACACCCTGGTTGAACATAAAAAAATTACGAACTTTCATAAAATCACGCGTAGAAAATGCTCTTAACAGCGAAGATCAATAGTTATTGGGAAACGAGTCCCAGAACTCTATGAATGTTTGTGTTTGAGAAGCGCTTTCATTGCACTCAGAGCTCACTGCGCACACACATCAAATCAGACGCGCATCGGCGGCTTTTCTTTCATCTGTTCTTCAAAATATAATCACATTTCATCAAACGCGTGTCTTTGTGTCTAATTTCTTGTTATATATCTCTATGACAAGTCTTACAGGTCACCTTTCACAGTGGTCGGTACATCAAAATACTCTGCATGAAAAATCTGCATTTGACGGGTGTTCATTTCAAACCTTGTTCATGTAAGTGTTGTTCAAGTAGGATGTAAAATTCGGGAGAAAGAAAATCAAAACAGTGTCATTGACTTCAAGCTTTGCAAATCACACCCACACTTTCTGTTGGAAAAGTATCTCTAGAAAGTTTTAAACGTTCATGTGTTGGTGAATGGTGAGAGACCGGGCGAGCCTCTTGTGTTCCTGACCCCTGTCTTATATACATGTTGAACAGGAAGTGATATGACAGGAACTGATGTGGCAGGAAACAGGAAGTGACAGTTCAGAATTCAGATGAGGGCTCCCTCTGCCTGATGGGAGACTGCTCAAACGTTACAGATCTAGGAACACCTCCAGGTGTTCTCTTCCTGGGCCGTCCCCTTGGTCTGGGTGCCGGTCGGTTTGGATGATCATGGTGGAAGTCCCTGATGAGTGAGGGATACAAAATGTCTGAGGCTGCTACCCAGGATCTCTCTTCAGGACCGTATCCCTCCCAGTCCACAGGGTAATTTAGTCGATTAGCCTTCTTTTGGGAATCTAGGATCTCCCGGACGAGATAAGCAAGGGATCCATTGATCTCCAGTAGTGGAGGTGGTGTTGATTCAGTGGTTACAGGTTCCAGTGCAGGGTGTGCAGGTTTCAGGAGGGATACATGGGAGGACAGATACAATAATCAGCAGGAAGCTCTAGTCTATAGGTCACCGGGTTGATTTGTCTTAGTATCTTAAAGGGGCCAATGTACCTTGGACTGAGCTTCATGCTAGGTAGCCTCAGATGTAGATCCCTCGTAGAAAGCCGGGTTGGTAATTAGTGTGGGGACACTTCCAGCGGTTGGCCTGAATCTGCTGTCTACTGAAGGCTCGCTGAAGCCGGACATGGGCACTGTCCACCACCCTCTCACGACTCCTAATCCAGTCACCCACCACCGGCACCTCTGATGGTTCTCCAGTCCAAGGGACCAGTGGTGGTTGATAGCCCAGTACACATTGGAAAGGGGTTTGTCCTGTGGATGAATGTGTGAGGGAGTTCTGAGCGTACTCCGCAAATAGCAGGAAAGTGCTCCAATGGTGTTGTTCACGGCTACAATAGGAGCGTAAATAGCATCCAATTTCTTTTTTACTCTCTTCACTTGACTGTTAGCCAGAGAATAAACATGACATTGATATTTAAATGATGACATGTGAACTGTGGTCCCCGGTCTGTGACTTTGTCATCTGGGAGTCCATACACCCTGAAAACCTAGTTGAACAGGGCCTCTGCAGTCTCCATATCTGTAGGTAGACCTTTCATTGGGTTTAAACAACTAGTAACCAATTAGGGACATCGTGATACTGTCTATTTCTATGTTTGACCATGGCCGTTGATGGGCAGAGGTTCCAGCAGCCCTGCAGGGAGTTGACGATGGGTTCTAACTTGTGCACAGACATGGCAGGCATAAACATAAGTAGTCACATCATGAAGAACAGTGGGCCACCAGACAGAGTTATGTACCAGCGTTGCCGTTCTTTGAATTCCTGGGTGACCAGAGCCTAGGGAAGTGTGCACCCCACTGTAAGGCACTCTGTCTGAAATTTTGAGATACATACTATTGGAGGGACATTCCGATGAAGATAGTTCATCTTGTTGTCCACAATGGATCTCCTCCATAATATTCCAAAGGATGGGTGCGATAATTACAGACTGTGGTAGAATGGGTTCTGGGAGAGGCGATGAATGAACTGGATCATGTCTTCGTGACAGGGCATCTGCTTTGCCATTCTTTCTGCCTGGACGACAAGTAACATTGAAACTGAATCGGGTGAAGAAGAGCGCCCACCTGGCCTGTTGTGGATTCATTCTCTTAGCGTTCTTAATATATTCCAAGTTCTTGTGGTCAGTGATGATTTCAAATGGGTGCCTGGATTCCTCCAACCAGTGCCTCCACTCCTCTAGGGCAGATTTGATGGACAGCAGTTCCTTTTTGCCTACATCATAAATAGTTTCTGCAGGCGTGAGTTTTTTGGAGAAAAACGTAGAGGGACTGATGAAGCCTGATGCTTGAGCCTCCTCGATGTATTCCTCCATAGCTTGTATTTCAGGGAGGGATAGAGGGTAAGCCTTGCTTCTAGGGGAGATAAATTGGGTTGCAAGTCAATGTCATAGTCCCAAGTTCTGTAGGGTGGTAATCGTTTGGCTTTGTCTTTGCTAAATACCTCTATGAGTTCAGAATATTCCTTGGGAGTGTGAGTGTGGATGTTAGTCTGGGGGCTCTCCACACTCGTGTTCAGGCATGGTACTATTAACTCAGTGGTTAGACAATACTCTTGACAGAATGGAGACCAACACAGCAATTCCCCTTTTCTCCAGGAGATCAGTGGGTCATAGAGTAATAGCCATTGGTATCCTAGTTTAATGGGGTGGCAAGGAGATGTGATGACATATAGTGTTAAGTTTTCGACATGGAAAAGTCCTACTTGAATCTGGATAGGGATGGTTGTATGGGTTATCTGCCCCGTGCCAATAGGTGCATTATTTACTGCATTGATTCGGATAGGAGGATTAAATAGTATTGTAGGATATTGAATTTGGTAACTATCTGATGATGAATGAGGTTCAATGCAGCTCCTGAATCCACTAGCACTGTAACACATGATTGGTGTGTTACAGTGCTTAAAGACAGTGTGTTACAACTGTTTAATTGAACACCAGTTCAATTAAAATGGCCACAGGAAGAGTAAAATTCAGACTAGAAACTGAATCGAGCTGAGGTTCTGGCTTTCTTTGGGCATATGTTACAACGATGTTCTGGTTGGCAACAGTAGAAACATAATCCTTCATCTCGTCTGCGCTGGCGTTCCTCCTCGGGCACCCTCGCACGCCCGATTTGCATGGGTTCATTCCATTCGGCTAATGAAGCAACAGGAGATTAGGCGGTAGTTGAGAGATGCTTCAGTGCACTGGATCGTGGCCGATTGCGCATGAGGTTGTCAATTTTAATGGTCAAGGTAATGTACTCAGACAAAGTTAACGATTCATCCTTGCATGCCAGCTCAGCTTGCAGTGTGGTATTTAAACCTTCTCGTAATACTGATTTGAGAGCAATATCGATCCAACCGCTCTGCACTGCTAAAATTTCCCCTGGCGTAGATGCAATAACTGCACAGAAATTTTTAATTTGTGAATCATTATCCCAAACTGCCGAGGCCCACTATAATGATTTCCCGGTAAGCAAACTCATCAATAAAGCATATTTAGCTGTCTCTTGATTAAAGGAGTCAGGTTGGTGAGTGAAATATATTGAACTTTGGTTTAGAAATCCCTTGCATTTATTGGCAGATACATCAAATTTTTCAGGCAGTGCCAGTCTTACCGTGTCAATCATGGGAAGGCATCGACAAGTCAAAGTATTCTGTGATGAACTGGACATGGAGGCAGCTTTAGAATCCATATGCAGGAAGTTTATTAAACAAATCAGGCAAACAATCCAAATTGCTGAGCAGAGAGATGTATTCGATATAACAGGAAGTGATTCAATAACAGGCAAGCAGTCCAACAAGGCAAACAAAGCAAAACAGTGATCCAAAAGACAATATCCAGTTAAACAGGCACAATGGTCATAACATGAGACATAAACAGCAGGCAATGGAAAACACTTGGTAAGACAGGGATTAGCTGGCAATACTTTGCAAAGTGAGAGTGTGAATGCATGGCTTATATACACGGTGAACAGGAAGTGATATGACAGGAACTGATGTGGCAGGAAACAGGAAGTGACTGTTCAGAGGGCTCCCTCTGGCGGATGGGAGACCGCTAAAATTTACAGTCAATGACCCATAAGCAATAGCACCCCCAATCAAAAAAACACTTTCATGCTCTAAGAGATTAAACCGATGAAAACAACGTTTGGAGCAATAAAGCAATCAAAGGCTGAAATAAATGAAGTATAAAGTCTCAATATGGGAACATACAAAGCATACAACATATACAGTGACTTTTCTGTTTGCTTCCCCGAGGAATTATAAAATGCTAAATTTAGCATGATAAGCCATTTAACCCTTTTGTGAGAGGAACAGTTTATGAGTTAGAGTATTAGCGTATTAGCGGTTGCTTTATACTGTAGTGTTCTTAATAAATTATTTATAAGTAGCTCAACATACTTTATAAGAGATAAAAGATTAGCATATAACTAGTCTATTTGTAAACTCTGCTTAATTAACCTGTTTACAGTTTGTATCTTACGAGTCTAGAAAGACTTTTGCATTGCAAAAACTTGTGTATTTTTAAAACTGCATTAACTGCATTGGTTTATGTTATAAACTAATCACTGCCTTAGGTCTGAATATCTGTTTGTATTGAGGTTTGCAAATTTAGACAAGGTGGCTAATAAACACCACAGAAATATTGCAAATATTTACCAGCTATTGAGTTGCGAGAACACTGCACTGATTTATTTGTTACTTTATAAAATAACAAACATTCTGGCCATGGACTATCACCAGTTAAATGAGAACGTGTGCATTTTAAACTGTTTTTCTCTTCCCTACTAGCTATGACCTCAGCCACGCCCCCTTCCTCTCGTAGCCCCTCCCCACAGAAGGTCTGCCACTCCCAGACACAGACAGACATTCTAAAGCCATTGCTGGGTGTAGGAAGTGGGGCTTCTACAGGAAACGGACCTGCGGCATTAAGACGTCGTCGACGGGTTCTATCAAAAGATGGGCGGAGCAATGTACGTATCGAACATATCAGTGGCCGAGGGACACTTTACTTGCGTGACCTGTGGACGACTTTTCTGGATATGCAGTGGCGCTACAAGCTTTTCCTTTTTTCAGCCACCTTTGCTGGCACCTGGTTTGTCTTTGGAGTGTTGTGGTACTTGGTGGCACTTGTGCATGGAGATTTGCTAGGTGAGGCGGGAGGCAGATGTTCTTGAACCAATTCTTCCTACATTTTAAATTAAAGGCCAGATTAAATTCTGAAACGTTACATAATGTTATTGCATGCTATTGAAATAATTTGAATTTTTCTGGTTTCTTTGTCACCAGAGTTCGACCCTCCATCAAACCACACTCCATGCGTAATGCAGGTCCAAACTCTGACAGGGGCATTCCTTTTTTCCCTGGAATCACAAACTACCATTGGCTATGGCTTTCGTTGCATCACTGAGGAATGTCCACTCGCCATCATCCTGCTAATTGTCCAGCTTGTCATCACCATGGTGATGGAGATCTTCATCACTGGAACTTTCCTTGCCAAGGTAACTTTCCCAAATCTGGGTGAACAGTTGCTAAGTTTTGGTTTTAAATTAAACCACTGCACCATTAAAGAGTACTCAAATTGGATTAGATCTGTTTATTTATTTTTCATGAACTGTAAAACTGATGTGGTAAGGTTTATATATTTACTCTGTTATCTGTAGGTAGCTCGGCCGAAGAAACGTGGTGAGACAGTGAAGTTCAGTCAGCATGCAGTGGTCACCAATCATGAGGGACGACCTTGTCTCATGATCCGTGTGGCTAACATGCGTAAAAGCCTGCTTTTAGGCTGCCAGGTGAACATAATTCTTTTGAATTTTGATTGCACAATGGTGAGCACAGTGCATCCACAGCATACCATTTTTGGCAGTCAAACCGAACATAAATTATTTAGCATTGCAATAAATGTAATGACATGTTGGCCCATACTCATGTTCACTTTCATCTCCATCATGTACTGTATGTGCAAGCCATCATGTCTTAAATTCCTTGAATTCCCTAGGTAACAGGTAAGCTGCTGCAGACTTCCTTAACTAAAGAGGGGGAGACAGTTCGTCTGGACCAGAGGAATGTAACCTTCCAAGTTGACACGTCCACTGACAGTCCCTTCCTTATCCTACCACTCACTTTCTACCATGTGATCGATGACAACAGCCCACTGCGAGCCTGGGCTGCCAAAGGTATGGAAGCCTGGGAGAACTAGAAGGGTTATTGGAAAAATAAAATGAGTTCTGAAATTGATTTTCTTTTTAAAAGATTAAAAAAAATGTGGTTTGAAACCCTTACTCTAGAACCCTCTTATCCAAATACCTATTACAAGGACTTTACATGTATCTTTTAACTAAGCATATAAAAGCTGATGTCACCTTAGCCAAATACATTTAAACACAGTTTTTCACAATTCCTGACATTTCATCATAGAAAACATTTCCTGTCTTATGTCAGTTAGGATCATTACTTTATTTTAAGAATGTGAAATGTCAGAATAATAGTAGAGAGAATTATTTATTTCTGCTTTTATTTCTTTCATCACATTCTCAGTTGGTCATATGTTTACATATTTGTTATTATTTGGTAGCATTTTCTTTCAATTGTTTAACTTGGGTCAAACGTTTTGAGTAGCCTTCCATAAGCTTCTCACAGTAAGTTGCTGGAATTTTGGCCCATTCCTCCAGACAGAACTGGTGTATCTCAGTCAGGTTTGCAGGCCTCCTTGCTTGCATAGGCTTTTTCAGTTCTGCCCACAAATTTCAATCAGACTAAGGTCGGGGCTTTGTGATGGCCACTCAAATAACTTGACTTTGTTGTCTTTAGGCCATTTTGCCACAACTTTTGATGCAAGGGAAACAATCTGTCTGTAAACAATTGTTGGATAAATTATTTGTTTCATGCACAAAGTAGATGTCCTAAACGACTTGCCAAAACTATAGTTTGCTAATATGAAATCTGTGGAGTGGTTAAAAAATGTGTTTTACTGACTTAAGTGTATGTAGACTTCTGAATTCAACTGTAGTTACTTAGCAGATGCTTTTATTCAAAGCAATTTACAGTACACTTACAAAGACACACTTCGCTACTGCAACCTGTGGTTGAGTGACTTAATCAAGGGCACAGTTTATGTACTTCATGTGATGGTTCATGGACTTTCTTGAGAGGATCGAGCCAACAACCTTCTGGTTACCAGCCCTGAGCTTGAACCACCAGATTACCCCTGTTGAAATTACCAACATTGCTTGCTACCAGCATGCTATACAGTATGTTGTGTGTTTGATTCTGGTATGCTGGTGTCCCTGCCAAGCTTCTTATTAGCTTAACCAGCAAGCCTTCTTTGGCCAACCAGTTTCTCCAGAAAGACCATTTTGGTTGACCAGCATTTTTTTCTGGTGAACAACAAAGCTGAACTGGTCCATCAGTTACACCAGCAGCAAACCAGCACTATTTCTGCTTGGACCACCATGGAAATTCATGCTGGTCTTACCAGCAGGGACACCTGCCCATTTCATCATACTGTACAATCTTACTGTTGTACTATTCTATCTCCAAAGTGAACCATCCTCCCCTTGTTTAGGTAGCTCCAAGTTGAACATTTGTTAGATAATCTTTATATTGAATGTCTTAGGTGTGCTGGTTACAAACAGATCTCCCTAAATCATAAAACAAAAAAATAAGCCAAGGTGGTTAGCTGATCTCCTAACCTAGCAAAGCTGGATTGACTGGTCTGTTTTGATGGTTAGAGGCTTTTCAGCACTTTTCAGTTTGACCAGGCTGGGAGACCAGCCAGCTAAGACCAGTAAAAAACCTTAGGCTGGTTTAACCTGTTGCTTTCCAGCTGGGTAAAGTGACGGGGTAGATTTTGGCAATAAAGTCAGTGCTAGTTTTAATGGAATACATTTTTAAGGGTAAAGATCATAGCTGTGATATCAGGATTTGAGTCCTTAGTGGGAAAAACTGCAAAAGTTTAATTGAATTTGTGAGGTGAAAGGACAGAAGCTGATTTCAGATTCTGCCTGCAGTAAATACAATGTTATACGATGTGTGCATTTTAGAAAATGTAATTAGTTGGGGGATTAAATAGGAGGACCCATGGTTTACAGGAACTTGGGGTTTCTATTATTGGCAGACGAGTTGGCATGCATGTCTCCATCTGTCTTTTCCTCTCTCCATCTCATTTTCCCTCTGTTGCCCTCCTGCTGTCTCTCCCATCACTTTCTTTCTCCTAATGTGGCATTACCAATCTCCCTTCATCCCATCCTTTGTACATTATCTCTCTTTGGCTGAAATGTATGAGATCATGCCAGCGTGGCTCATTAAAATCACAAAGCAGCCCAGTTTCTAGTGCTGACATGCAGGTTGGGGATCTAGTTACGGCCACAGTCACAACCCCGTCAAGGGCCAAAACAGCCCCTTAAGTCCTAGTGTTCAATCTTTGTTCATCTTCTCATCTTTTGTCTATCTCTGACTGCAACTCCCATCTCACACGTTTATTAATGTTTCCTGGATGTGCATCTCCTCGTCTATCTGTTTACTGTTTCTCTTATACGTTCTCTCTTTTGTTTCTTTCTCTTTGTGTTGGTAGTCTAGCCAGACCAGGCCAAGGTTTGTCTGTAATTGACTGTAGTCAGATAATACAGTATAAGGTTATATTTATTAGAGCCTACTTAAATCTAGTACTACATATTCCAAATTTAACCCTCGATAATGTCCCTTCTCACTGCATCCTCACAGTTTTGCATGTTGATCATACAAGTTTTCTAAAATCCTTTTAGTATGGGGTAGAAATAGCCATTCTGAAAGCTTCCATGGAAGTCACCCTTTCTTTTCCTTTATCTGAACTACATTTGCACTTGAATGGTGAAATGAAGAAACTGGCACTGGTTTCAAAAATGTGTACGAAAGCGTGTCCCTACATTGCAGCGTGTGTGTGTAAATCTGTATGTGCATGAGTGCCTGTGTGTAAATGTGTGTGTAGATGTGAACCTACAGTGCACCAGTGTGCGAATCTATAGTAAATAAATAAATAAATAAAAAGTCACAGTGTGGCAGTTTGCTGAATGTGATGTTGTTTTATGTGTAGAGAGCCACAGACCTCTGAGGGTGCCCACTGACAATTCAGCATCAAGTTATACAAACCACTGAACAGGATATACAATGAAAAGAATGTGTGTGTGTTTGACTCCCCTGTTGAGAGGGATGTATTCAATGTTTTTGTATTTAATTGTTGGCTCATAAGTGAGCAGGGAGTGTCTAGATGAAACAGCAACCACAATTTTACTTCCATAATTTGACATATTTCCAAATAACACAGGATATTCAACAAGAAAAAAAAACTTAAGGCAGGACATGATTTTACCACT
This sequence comes from Xyrauchen texanus, assembly GCF_025860055.1. Classification (NCBI taxonomy): domain Eukaryota; kingdom Metazoa; phylum Chordata; class Actinopteri; order Cypriniformes; family Catostomidae; genus Xyrauchen; species Xyrauchen texanus. The sequence continues at coordinate 8,428,534 of NC_068276.1, forward strand.
AGGGAGTTGATTTGATGGTGAAATGTGGCCGTTCAATACCAGAATGGAGCCTGACCTGAATGATGTGAGTTTTAAGTTTCAGAGGTGTACTACTTTTTTACATTTTGATGATTGTGTGCTTTGAAATAATGGAATAACATTCCCATATGAACCATGCATTTAGCTGTATGTGGCTAAGAGTAAATGGAATGTGCTTATTCAATAGGATAGCAATCCGATCAGTAAAAATGCATGAAGTGACCAAGTGTAAATATCCCCGTGTGAAATTTCTGCACTACACCAAGTGCAAAAATTAAAAAGGCTGCGATTGATTGAGGCACAAGTTGTCATGTCATATGGCTAAAAAAATTGTTTTTAACGACTGTTTTGAATGTGTTACTTGGGGAAATTTATTTAAAATTAATTTGATCATAATTTGCTGAATTGCTGCTGCCATGATCGATAGAACATATACACAAATATTTATTTTATAGTGTGAAGTTAATAGACAATATTCAAACACACTCTCTGAAAATCTCATATCTCTCTCTCTCTCTCTTTCATATGAAGTAATGGTAAGTCTAAATACGTTTATTCAATCAGTTCAATAGGATAGTTCATTTAATATGGTTTTGAATGTTTTTTTGAATACTTTCTCCCTAAGTGAGACACATTGTGTTGTGCCAGATAAATTCTGCTCTCATTGCAAAGTGAGAATAAAAAAACATCATCTGATAGTTATATTTAAAAAGATATTGCCTTTGTGTTTAATGCAGCTTTAATGAGTTGAGCAAATTTCCAGTTGCACTTTATTTTACAGTACGTGTACTTTCAGTATACTCACAATGTACTTACCCAAGAAAGTACTGAGTAATATGGTTTAAGGTTAGGGCTGAGGTTAGGTATAGGGTTAGTACCTAGTAATTACTGTAGTTGTTGTAATTATATAGTACGTAAATGTAGAACAGAACTGTAATATATAGTGATATCAAATTTCCATTAGTATACATGTAGTGTACTACTTTTACAAAAGTTTGAAGTTTAATGACTTTAAATAATGAGTAGCTTGAAAAGCTACACTTTCAAAGCAGCTTCCCTTTCCCTTTCCTTAAGGATCTGTATCATTAACATGTTTATTTGCATTATGGTTTAAATTTATTAGGATTTGATGATATAGGATGCGTCTTTCTGTATATGTACAGTATGTTTGTGTGTGGTCTGTGTATTAGTCTTAGAAACACTTTGAAGAATAATTGTGAGCATGATAAAGTGTATGTGTGTGTGTGTTTGTGAGTTATGAAACCCCATGTTTTTGCTTCCAGAATGCAGAACTTGCTCTGGGTTAATGGAAGGACTGTTTTCACAGATGACCGTCTCTCGCTCTGAATGTGGGATGTTGATGCAGGTGTGTGTGTGAGTGAGTGTGTGTGTCAGTGGGTGAATGGCATGTTTACAAGGGGTATTTATAATTCTGTGCATTTATGGAATGAGCAATACGTGTGCCTTCACATAATGTGTTTTTAATTAAATTGTTAAATTGCCTTTTTGTCTGGATTATAATACACAGTCTACTTTTCGTGCCTAACTTTATAAGAAATAGTTCACCCAAAAATAAAAATTCTGTCTAAATTAAAAAAAATATTAATTCACGTCGGTCTTAATCCTTATGAATTTCCTTATTCTGTGAAACACAAAAGGAGAAATTTTTGATCTTGTTCATGCTGAAAAAAATACATAAAAACAAATTAAATGCCATGAATCAATATTTATAAGTGTAATACGAGTAATACATAATTTTGTAGATGGGGGTCAAAGACTATAAAGTGTCAATGATTTTTAGCAAAGCTACTGGTAAAAACAAATTACAATTAAATGTATGACTGAATCAGTCAAACGAGTCTGGCAAGTAAGAAAGAGATGAAAAAATAGTAAGAAAAACATGCTAATTACAGTGCCACTTAAGACCAACATCAAGCTAAAAGGTTCTCATTACCAGAACCGTGCTATTCGATAGATTCAGGTATTGCACTAACTGAAGAGTCACATATGTCACTTTCTGTACATGTACAATGTTTTTCAGAGGCTTTATAATAATAATAGTGTATTTATGGATTCAAAAAATTGAGATTTTGACATTTGTGTTTTTATGTCAATTGTAACGGTTACCTTGTCTTGTCTCACTGTTGCCCTTTGTTTGTATTTTGTCACTTTTGTTATTCCTTAGTTTTCACTTTTGTCACCCATGTACCTCCATAGTCTTCCTGTCAGCCCTCGTGTTCACTGTTCATTGTTTTCACCTGCCCTCGTTAAGTTTGCCAGTTGCTTCTGTTTGTCATCTTGTTATCTTGTTTGGTGTTCTGTTTGTTCATTGGCCCCTTAGTTCTATGTTCATGTATATATTTCCTGGTTTTTGGTTCAGTCCCTGTCTTTCGTTGATTGTATGTTAACGTGGTTGTATGTTGGTAATGTTCGTTCCCATGCCTGTGTTCCCAGTTCCAGTGTTTTCGTGTTTTGTTTTCATTTTTGCCCATCGTGGTAGTTTTGTTTGTTCATATCTGTTTGTTTCCATTCGTTTAAATAAAGATAACTGCACTTGGATCCTCAACCTTTGTCAGCCTCCGTCCTCAATCATTACAGAACGAAAGAACCACACCATGGATCCAGCAGTATTACGCGCCAGATACCACCTGCTCTGCCTGAGGCAAGAGGACCGTCCTATTGAGGCCCACGTCCACGACTTCCTTAAACTGGCGGCTGTTGCGGACTTCTCAGACACCTCCCTGGTGGTCTTCTTCAGGGAAAACCTGAGTGGCGGCTGGACTCTCCGCGACTTCCTGGAGTTAACCTTGCTGTTGTGCGGCTCCCCGTTCACGCCTGCCCCGGTCTGCGAGCCAGAGCCTACGCCTGCCCCGGCCAGCGAGCCTGAAGTCACGCCGACCAGGAACAGCATTCCAGCGTCGCCAGTCGCCTTCCACGAGCCAGCGCGGCCCACTTCGTCTGCCCGGAGGAGGGAGAGAAGACGGGCTTCCGCCTCCCGGCCCGCGCCTGCCCCGGTCTGCGAGCCTGAGTCCTCGTCAGCCACGGTGAGCGAGCCTGAGCCCTCGACCGTCCCCGAGCCAGCACCAGTAGCCTCAGACGTCAGTGAGCCAGAGCCGATAGCCTCAAACGTCAATGAGCCAGCGCCTGCAGCCTCAGACGTCAGTGAGCCAGAGCCGATAGCCTCAAACGTCAATGAGCCAGCGCCTGCAGCCTCAGACGTCAGTGAGCCAGAGCTGATAGCCTCAAACGTCAATGAACCAGCGCCTGCAGCCTCAGACGTCAGTGAGCCAGTGCCGATAGCCTCAAACGTCAATGAGCCAGCGCCTGCAGCCTCAGACGTCAGTGAGCCAGAGCCGATAGCCTCAAACGTCAATGAGCCAGCGCCTGTAGCCTCGACCGTCCCTGAGCCAGCGCCTGTAGCCTCGACCGTCCCTGAGCCAGCGCCTGAAGCCTCGACCGTCCCTGAGCCAGCGCCTGTAGCCTCGACCGTCCCTGACCCAGCGCCTGTAGCCTCGACCATCCCTGAGCCAGCGCCAGTGGCCGTGACCGTCCAAGAGCCAGCGCCAGTGGCCGTGACAGTCCAAGAGCCAGTGCTAGTAGCCAGGACCGTCCCAGAGCCAGCGCCAGTGGTCGAGCCCGTCCTAGAGCCAGCGCCTCCCAAGTCTCTCAAGTCTTCCAGGGCTCCTCCTCCCGAGCTTTCCAGAGCTCCGCCTTCCGAGTTTCCCGAGCTTTCCAGAGCCCCGCCTTCCGAGCTTTCCAGAGCCCCGCCTTCCGAGCTTTCCAGAGCCCGCCTTCTGAGCTTCTTGAGCCTTCCAGAGCTCCGCCTTCCGAGCTTTCCAGAGCCCCGCCTTCCGGGCTTTCCAGAGCCCCGCCTTCCGAGCTTCCTGAGCCTTACAGAGCTCCGCCTCCCGAGCTTTCCAGAGCTCCGCCCTCCGAGCTTCCCAGAGCTCCGCCTCTCAAGCCTCTCGAGCCTTCCAGGGCTCCGCCTCTCAAGCCTCTCGAGCCTACCAGGGCTACGCCCCTCAAGCCCCTCGAGCCTCCCAGGGCTCCGCCCCTCAAGCCCCTCGAGTCTTCCAGGGCTCCGCCCCTCAAGTCTCTCGAGCCATCCACGGCTCTGCCTTCCGAGCCGCCCCCAGAGCCTCCTGCGGCTCCGCCCCCAGAGCCTCCTGCGGCTCCGCCCCCAGAGCCTTCCTCGGCTCCGTCTCCTGAGCCTTCCTCAGCTCCGTCCCCGGAGCCTTCCAGGCCTCCACCTCTAGAACTGCCTACGGCACCACCGCCCTCGGCTCCACCTCCTGAGCCATCCTCGGCTCCACCTCCTAGGCCTACTGTGGCCTCCTCCCTCAGCTCCGCCTCCTGAGCCTCCGGAGCCTCCCTCATCTCCGCCTCCTGAGCCTCCAGAGCCTCCCTCAGATCCGCCTCCTGAGCTTCCAGAGCCTCCCTCAGCTCTGCCTCCTGCTCCTCCTGAGCTTTCCATGGGTCCGCCTCCCTTGGCTCCGCCTCCTGGGCCTCCAGAACCTCCCACAGCTTCGTCTCCAGAGCCCCTCTCAGCTCCGCCTCCGGGACCTGTCCCTGTCCTGAGGCTGCCTCCCAGGCCTCCTAGACCTGTCCCTGTCCTGTGGCCACCTCCCAGGTTCCCTGAACCGGCCCTTGCCTTGTGGCCAGCTCCCGGGCCACTCAAACCTGTCCCCTTAGTGTGGCCTTCTCCCAGGGCCCCTGACCCGGTCCCAGTACTGTGGCCTCCTCCCAGGCCCCCTGACCCGGTCCCTGTCCTTGCCAAGTGGCCAGCTCCCGGGCCATCTAAACCGGCCTCTGTCCTGTGGCCACCTCCCAGGTGCCCTGAACCGGCCCCTGCTCTGCGGCCATCTCCCAGAATTTGTTCTTCCTGTTTTTGTTCTTGTTGATCGTCTGGTATCCGATCCTTGGGGGGGGGGGGGCTATGTAACGGTTACCTTGTCTCACTGTTGCCCTTTGTTTGTATTTTGTCACTTTTGTTATTCCTTAGTTTTCACTTTTGTCACCCTTGTACCTCCATAGTCTTCTTGTCAGCCCTCGTGTTCACTGTTCATTGTTTTCACCTGCCCTCGTTAAGTTTGCCAGTTGCTTCTGTTTGTCATCTTGTTATCTTGTTTGGTGTTCTGTTTGTTCGTTGGCCCCTTAGTTCTATGTTCATGTATATATTTCCTGGTTTTTGGTTCAGTCCCTGTCTTTCGTTGATTGTATGTTAACGTGGTTGTATGTTGGTGATGTTCGTTCCCATGCCTGTGTTCCCAGTTCCAGTGTTTTCGTGTTTTGTTTTCATTTTTGCCCATCGTGGTAGTTTTGTTTGTTCATATCTGTTTGTTTCCATTCGTTTAAATAAAGATAACTGCACTTGGATCCTCAACCTTTGTCAGCCTCCGTCCTCAATCATTACATCAATAAATAAAGGTACATTTCTAGTTTCAACAGAATTTGTACTTCAGAATTGTTGGACAAAAAAAAGTATTTGAGACCCATTTGGTTTTTCGACTATTGAAAATTGGTAAATATTATAGTTTAGACATTGAGCCACCATATCTCTGGGATTTAACCCTGTAGGGCCTTACATTTGAAGATACCAAAATGAAAGTTTGTTCTGAACCAGATTGATATGAACCGACCATGCGTCCTTCTGCTTGGATGTTGTATTTTGGCTTTGCAATATGCGGTGCATAATTTAAACTGACTGATCTCAGATCAGAAGACTCTGGGCTGTCAGTAAAGTGTTAAACTTTCGACGTAACAAGTTATATGATAAAACAACATGGTGCTGAACACAGCAGAGTTTGTCTTTGGAAGAAACACCAACAAAAGTCTCTAGTTTCGTCCGATATGCGATTTTTCTTATTTTTTTATTTGAGCAATTTATCTCAAAATGGCATGCTGTTATATACAATGCTGGAAAATAGTGTTAGTTTTTCATTAGAAATCCTATATTTACTGTGTATTTTCACATTGAGAAAAAAAGTTGCTTTCAGGGGCTTTATATGGAGTTAAGATAAAAATAAGCAGCATTTTGAACTTTCCTGAGACCAGTGCATACAGACAGAACACTGGAAGTTAAATCATTCAATAAATAGGGAGCAAGGGAGCATCCTTATAGCTTTCTTATGCAGCCAAGTGGATTCACACCTTAAATCCAACCAAAAGTTTAGTTTTACTGCAGAAGATGTTTGGACCACTCAACATGTTTGGCACACAGTAAATAGATTCAGAATTTATTATGCATAATTTTATTTTAACATGGTTGGCAGTGATTGGACGATGCTGGCCATTACTTTGAAGCAGAATTATTTATGCTAATTTCTGATTGGTTAAATGCTTCAACAACCATTACACATTGTTCCAAAGCAGCTGTAATGTATGTCTCAAAAACATGAACAAACCAACACTTCTGGAAACATAATAAACAATTTGATAAAAACCGACTTTCTATAGCTTGGTATTTTATTTTAATAAATTTCAAGTCCCGCTGTCCAAATATGTAGACATAAAAATGCACACAGCAGTCATGCTCAGGTCTCAAGAAGTTAGATAGGCATTTTTGGAGTTATAGGACATACCTTTGGAAAAAGAACACAAAACAAGTGTTGTTATTTTTCTGTTGTTTTTTTGGACATGCTATATTTTTTGAACAATGTGTTTATTATTTTTTGATTATACAAGACAGTTAACAAAGTAACACTTTTTCAGATCGTCACAGTTATTTCCCACCCCAACAAGAAAACACATCACTCTCTACTCCCATACAGAAATACACAAAGGTATCAGACAAGCGTCATTCTAAATACAAAACAGATATTGCAAGGTACCCAGAAACCAAGTATACATTACTGTTCTTTACACAGAAAAGTTACATTTTCCAGCAAGACACCATATTAAATAAAAGAAAAAAAATAAAATAAAATAACACTAATACATAGTTACACCTCCTGTAATAAATGACCAATATTATTGTTGATAATGTAGTAATTAAACGGCTTCCATATTTCTTCATATACATCCATTTTGTTTTTAATAAAGTATGTTATTTTTTCCAAGGCCATACACTGTGCCATGGAGTTAATCCAAGCTCCACTGGTGGATCAGACCTTTTCCATCTAAGAGCTATCATTCTTTTAGCTTGTAATATAGAAAAATCTATAAATTTATGCTGCTGGTAATTTAGTTTAAAGTTCTTTGGATATAAGTGTAGCAAAATCATTTTTGCATCTAGAGGAATATTCAAGGATAAAATTATCTTTGTAATATTAACCACTTCCACCCAAAAGTCTCTAATAATACTGCATTCCCAAACACAATGCACAAATGATCCCTGAGCTTCTATGCATTTAAAGCATGTATCAGGGATATTTTTATTAAACCTATTTAGTTTGACAGGAGTTATGTAAGTCTGCATCAACCAGTTATATTGAAGTAGTTTTTAGCTAACGTTACCTGACTGTTTCTGAGAGTTTTTACAGACTTGTCTCCATTCATCCTCAGATATATCCTCTCTCAATCCCACCTTCCATAATTCAAGTTTCGAGGTTGATGATTCAGTAGACCCTGATGCAAGCCAGTTGTAAAAAACTGATATTAATCCTTTATTATTGCATTTCTTGGTAATTAATTCCTCCAAAGAAGATAGTGCTGGCAAGTTTAATGATTGGTTCTGCATAGAGAGAACAAAACTCATTATCTGTAAATATTTAAAGAAGTGTTTTCTTGGAATATTATACTTAGTAGATACCTGCTCAAACGACATCAACGTTCCCTCCTCAAAAAGATCACTAATTTTGCTTAATCCTTTTTCAACCCACAACCGGAATCCTGAGTCCTTCGTGCCTGGTTTGAATAATGTGTTGCTCCAAATGGGGCTAAACTGGGATAAAGAGTCAGCTATTTTCATGTACTCTCTAACTTCATACCATACTCTAATCATATTACAAACAATGGGGTGCGTGGTGACTGTTTTCAATTGTTTAAACTTATCTGAGTATATATACAAGTTTAATGGCAACGCAAAACCACATGACTCCATATCCACCCAGGATGGTTTATTTCCAGAGGAAAAATAAAACATTATTGTTCTTAATTGTGCAGCTAAATAGTACCAGTACAGGTTGGGACATTTTAACCCTCCAGTGTCAAATGGAAGATAAAGAAGAGAAAGACGAACTTTAGGGCATTTCTTGTTCCAAATAAATTTCCTGAATAATGAGTTAATCTTCGAGAACAATCCAACAGGTGGCTCCAAAGGGATATTTTGGAATATATACATGAATTTAGGCAAAATATTCATCTTCAATATATTAATCCTTCCTATCAATGAAATTGGTAAAGATAACCATCTCTCTAGATCTTTAGTTGTTGATTCCATTATAGCATTATAATTTGTAGAAATTATATTTTCTAATTGGGGAACTATTTTGATACCCAAATATGTAAAGCTGGGTGATATTTTCAAGGTAAATAAATGTGATGTATTTGGACAGCTATCTTTATTGAGCAGCATTAACGATGACTTTGATGTGTTCACTTTATATCCAGATATATTTCCGAATTGATTGATCAAATCTAAATGTGCAGGTAGAGAGGCGTTTAACTGTTTTAAGAATAGCACTACATCGTCAGCGAATAAAGCTACTTTATGTTCCTTGCCACCCATTGTTATCCCTTGTATGTGATTGCTAGACCTTACGGCTATTGCTAGTGGTTCGATAGCCAAAATGAATAAAAGTGGGGACAGTGGTGAGCCTTGAGGGCACCCTCTTGTAATATTAAATGGCTCAGAAATCACCTCATTGGTTAAGATTTCAGCCACTGGATTGGAATGTAATAATTTGATCCAATGTAAAAGCTTCCAAATCCAAATTTTACAATAACGTCAAAGAGATAAGCCCATTCGATTCTATCGAAAGCTTTCTCCGCGTCAAGCGAGAGAAGAGCCGTATCTTTTCCTCCTTTTGGCTATGCAAAATATTTAAAACGCGTCTTACGTTATGAAATCCCTGTCTGCCCTTAATGAACCCACATTGATCATCACCCACAATGCCCGGAAGCACAGTCTCTAACCTTTTTGCCAAGATTTTACATAGTATTTTGGTATCAGTATTTATTAGGCTTATAGGTCGCATATTTCCACACTTTGAGTTCGGTTTTCCTGGTTTTGGTAAAAGAATGATCAAAGCCTCTCTCATAGAAGTAGGAAGACAGTCATTATTATAACATTCTATATACATATCATGGAGTGGCCTAAACAGTTTATCTTTGAAATATTTGTATAGGTCATCTGGTCCTGCTGTTTTACCACCTTTTAATGTAGTTATAGCCTCCATAATTTCATCTGCAGTAAGCTCACTATCTAACTTAATTTTTAGTTCCTCAGATATTTTAGGGATGTTGAGATTATCAAAAAACGCGGAGTGCGTATCAGTCGGGACATGCTATATTTGTATTTAATGCAACGAGGGGTGCTGACTTTAGTAATGTAATTTAAAATAATGACACTGTCTCATTTATAAGGCTATTATACAAAATTATGGATTTCTTGGTAAATATTCATCCATGGCGTTTCATATTTTGTTTTACATCAATGTATTTCTTTCACCAGTAACAAAATGAATAAATAAACAACAACAAACTTTTCAGCCAGGGACACAGAATGGCCCTGCTGCTCTTTCCCAAAAGCATATAGTATTCCTCACACAAAGTTATCTTGTGTTGGAACTTAGAGAATGCCAGAAGTCAAAGTGAGAAAATGACCGGTGAGTGAAACACAAAAAGAGACTTTAGGCAGAACATTAGCATCAATCATCATTCACTTTTATTGTATGGAAAAAATATGCAATGAAAGTGAATGGTGACTGAGGCTAATCTTCTAACATCTTCTTTTGTGTCAGCAAAAGTCTTCAGTAAGATCAAAGTTATTATACTCCTCAGGGGAATATGAAGCACGTTAATAAGGGCAGTTACGCTACTGAATATATGAAGTCTCTCTCTATGTATGTTTTGTTTCTAGGTGGTGGATGGACAGATCCGGAGCTAGCTGACTTTGAACTGCTTGTAATCATGAGCGCTACTGTGGAGCCAACCTCGGCCACCTGCCAGGTGCGCACCTCCTACCTGCCTGATGAGATCCTGTGGGGCTACGAGTTCCCTCCTGTCGTCTCCCTCTCTCCGTCCGGAAAGTATATAGCCGATTTTGCCTTCTTTGACAAGGTTGCCAAGACCAAGACCCCGCCCCTATTTAAACAAGCTCCACCTCCCAACACCCATTCACCACATCACCAAGTCAGTGGAGGTGGTGGAGGCCAAGGGCCGGATACCGAGAAGATGAGACTGGAGGAGAGTTACCGAGAAGAAAGGGGGCGGGATAGGGGGCGGGTTCGAAACCAGCTTAGCATTCGTATTAGTAATGTCTAGAGAGAGATAGAGAAAAAAAAAACAGAAAACTATGGAGGGGTAAAGAAGGGGTCTGATGAAGATAAATTGCCAGAGCACTTGTTTGATTCAGTGTTAGCCAACTTTTTTTTATGCCACTGAGCTTACCTGTTTTGCAGTTCAGCATGCCAGGAGAGTTGGCTAGTGCTGAAATACATGAAATAGAGAAGGGGAGAGCACAAGAAGAGAGAGAGATACAGAAATATGTATCTATGTTCGGAATAGAATACCACCATACAACAACTCCCACTATTTCTGCAGCATACAATATGAATACAATGCATACTATGCACATTTTCTGTATGCATGGAATTCCCTGATGATCTACTACATTTGGCAAAAAATTATAAAAAAGCACAATGCAGTGCACTTGACTTGAACTTCCTTTTAGTTTGATGAGTTTTACTTATATAAATAACCATATGTAAAGTATTTTACAGATAACTGATTGCAAGTCACTACAAAATACATGCAGTGTTTGAAACATTTATTACGGCATAATGTTTTCCTTAAAAAACTCAAATAAAAATGTTTGCTGCACAGTGTGCACAAAGCATAGGTAGTAAGTATGCTAGTATTCCATTCCGAACATAACGAGACAGTAAATGTGAAATATTTGTGAATAGTTTACAGCTAAACTATTAGACCATGCGGAATCCAACGATGATTCAAGATAGATCAGCTGCTTCACCTATGACAAAACCGATCACACACACACACACACACACACACACACACACACACACACACACACACACACACACACACACACACACACACACACACACACACACACACACGTTGTGTTTCCATGTTTTATGGGGACTTGCCATAGACATAATGGTTTTTATACTGTACAAACTTTATATTCTATCCCCTAAACCTAACCCTACCCCTAAACCTAACCCTCACAGAAAACATTCTGCATTTTTACATTTTCAAAAAACATAATTTTGTATGATTTATAAGCTGTTTTCCTCATGGGGACCGACAAAATGTCCCCACAAGGTCAAAAATTTTGGGTTTTACTATCCTTATGGGGACATTTGGTCCCCACAAAGTGATAAATACACACACACACACACACACACACACACACACATGTTGTGTTTCCATGTTTTATGGGGACTTTCCATAGACATAATGGTTTTTATACTGTACAAACTATATATTCTATCCCCTAAACCTAACCCTACCCCTAAACCTAACCCTCACAGAAAACTTTCTGCATTTTTACATTTTCAAAAAACATAATTTAGTATGATTTATAAGCTGTTTTCCTCATGGGGACCGACAAAATGTCCTCACAAGGTCAAACATTTCAGGTTTTACTATCCTTATGGGGACATTTGGTCCCCACAAAGTGATAAATACACGCTCACACACACACACACACACACACACACACACACACACACACACACTCATATGATGGACCTATTCACTGGGAAGGACTGTATCCCCACCCTGTGGACAAGAAAAGCAGTGCCACAGATTTGAGACAGTTGAGAAGATCTAGAAGAGTGATGGACAATAACTGATTTTATAAACTTGTGGAAGTCTTTTTGCTTAAGGTTTCAGGATTACAACAGTCTGAAGAATGGAATGGAATAGACTGGAATAAACTCATAATATTTAAACCACTGTAGTCAATGATAAAGCACAGGTACAACTTTTAGATTACTGTAAATAACTTTTAATCTATATTTGTGTCTAATAGTGCCAGTATAGAACTATTTTGGGTAAATATCTATTTCAAATTTTTCTACCCCTCCATAGTTTATTTTTTTATCACTGGAATAAACATATTGATGTTTGTTAACAATACTAAAAGCACTTTAACTCTACAAGGAGGGTGTATTTTTGATACTTTCTTTGGGTTCCACTTAACTGTACTTGTTGTGATGTTAAATGACGAAAAGTGAAAGAATGTATTTTGAATGTATACATTCAATGTGCCTACAACATAAATGTAATTATTATTATTAATAATAATAATAATTATTACTATATTGTTGATATTTGTTGTTTTTTGAAAAAGAATGACTGTTTATTATTTGGCACATTTTGCCTGTCTTAAACTTTGGCTGTAATGAACCGTATGTTTCACAAATTTCCTTATGTGTTCAGTCAGGGTTCGCTTTCAAAAACTGGACTTTCATCATTCTAACTGCTAATGATTTCCAATGACAAATTAATAAATTAGACATTTTGAAGTAGTCACACGATGATCTTATCAATGTGGATAATGAAAAGTGCAAGAATGCTAAAAGAGTTACAGTTGTAGCCAAAAATATTGGCACCCTTGGTAAATATGAGCAAAGAAGACTGTGAAAAAACTGCATTGGTGTCCTTTTGAATTTTTATTCAAACAAATCACAAAAATCTAACCTTTAATTGAAGTAAAACATTGAAAGGTGTCCTCCAGCCTCTCCTGCAGAAATGAGATCACTGACCTGACTGTGCACCTTTGTGGGTCTTCGGCCCTAGAAGAACACCAATTCGCTAACAAGCTCCACTTTAGGGCGTAAAGTTGCCTGGGGCTCTGGCTTGGTTGATCGTGTCTATGATGGCAGGTGGCTAGATCTTCCACGTCCCATACAGGGCCAGACGTGGAGGTTCCAGAGGTCTGGGTGCAGATGCCAGAGCGTGCCCCGTCCCTGAGAAAGGTCTTTCCTCAGGGGAATTTGCCATGGAGGGGCTGTCGCGAGGAGTACGAGGTCTGAGAACCAAGCCCGAGTGGGCCAATAAGGAGCCACTAGAGTGACTTGTTCCTCGTCCTCCCTGACATTGCACAGCAGCTGTGCAAGAAGGCTCACTGGGGGAAATGCTTACTTGCGCAGCCCCGTGGGCCAGCTGTGTGCCAGTGCGTCTGCCCCGATGGGAGCCTCTGTTCGGGCGTACCAGAGAAGGCAGTGGGAGGTCTCTTGGGAGGCGAACAGGTCTATCTGAGCCTTGCCGAATCGTTCCCAAATCAGCTGGACCGACAGGGAGTGAAGCCTCCACTCTCCACTGGGCAAGCGTTGTCGTTATAGCGTGTCCGCCATCACATTGAGGTTGTCGGGGATGTGAGTGGTGCACAGCAACTTGAGTCACTCCAAAGGAGGAGACCACGGGCGAGTTGTGACATGTGGCGGGAGCGTACGCACCTTGGCGATTTATGTACGCTACCGTGGTGGTGCTGTCTGATCTGATCAAGAGGTGTTTGCCCTGAACCAGTGGGAGAAACCTCCGCAGGGCAAAGAATACAGTCAACAGCTCTAGGCAGTTGATGTGCCAGCGCAGCGGGGCCCCTTTTCAACGGCCCGCAGCTGCGTGCCCATTGCACACGGCACCCCAATCCAATTTGGACCAGGACACGTCGGGACACCTGCTGCAAGGGGACTCCTGACCGCAGAAAGCAGAGGTCTGGCCAGGGTTTGAATGTTTGGCGGCAGGCGGGGGTGACCCTCACACGGTGCATGCTGCGGCACCATGCTCGTCTCAGGACTCGAGTCTGGAACCAGTGCTGAAGCGGTCTCATATGTATCAACCCCAGCGGCGTGACCACCGCAGAGGATGCCATATGCCCCAGGAGCCTCTGGAAAAGTTTTAAAGGGACCGCAGTGCCTGGCCTGAAGGCGGTGAGGCATTCCAGCACTGACTGCGCGCGCTCGTTGGTGATGCACGCTGACATTGAGACTGAGTCTAACTCCATGCCGAGAAAAGAGATGCTCTGAACTGGGGTGAGCTTGCTCTTTTCCCAGTTGACCTGAAGCCCTAAGCGGCTGAGGTGCCTGAGCACCTGGTCCTTGTGGGCACATAGTAACTCTCAGGAGTGTGCAAAGCGCCCAGGGGCAAACTGCACTGCCGTGCAGAGAAGGAAAAAGCCGCTGAAGTGCGCCGTAGATCCAACAGCAGATCGCTCAGAGGTAGAGGAACAGGTGTGTGACTCGCAGCTCGCTGCATAAACGACCATCAGCTCCGAAGAAAATTTCTGAATGAAACAGACGTATTTCCCCACCTTTATACCCATATGTCCGGGGACGGGACATGCAAATTCTGTCTGCCAACTTCTCATTGGCCTTTTTCATAGATCAGAGGTATATTCGGCGCTCAAGAGAGAGACCCCTAGTGTCGCTTCTTCGACACAACGTCGAAGTGAGCAACAGACGGGGAACTGACATCTAGAAGGCCAAGGATCTGCAAAGCTGTCATTGCTGCACGTGGAGAATTTTTGAAACTCTTTGACGTAGTTTAAGAAGTTTTGAAATAACTTTCAAATAGTAATAGTAATTTTTCACGTTATTAATATCCTAACTATACATTTTGATCAGTTCAATGCCAGTTTGGTGAATTAAAGTACCAATTTCTTTCCATAAGAGCACAATCTGTACATTTATACCAAACATATGGCTGCCAGTCATATATATATTAGGGCTGTCGAGTTAACGCGTTTATAACGTGCGATTAATTATACAAAAAATAACACGTTAAAAAAATTACCGCATTTAATCGCATGCTTGTGGTACCACCTGTATACTCCAGAGGGCAGTAAGTGAAATTTCAGCTGTGTGTCAACACACAGTTTATACAGTGAAGAAAACAACACAGATATGCTTTACTAAGGGTTCAAATGCAAACTAAGGGATCTCAATATGTGTTTAAATATTGAGAATTAAACTATATTTAACTTGACACAGTGACCTAAGCATTTTATTTTTATGACGCAACACACCCGAGACGCGACACAACATGTCTGACGCAGGTCGTATGGTAGGGTGACCACCCGGAAATTGGAAGCTTTGTCCCGCGTCCCACAAGTCATAAGCAGTGTCCCGCATTTCAATTTTGTCTGTATAATTTTTTATCTTTATTATTATTTTGGCATCATTTTATTTCATCGTCCTTTAATTACAAAATCAATATAAAAAACTGTTAATAAGAAAACACTGAACGCAGCGCAGCATTTTTTTCTTGTCAGAGCGGGAAAACACTGGAAAAAAAGAAAAATGGGTCTATCCGGAGCTACCAAGAAGAAAAAGTGTCTTTTCACAGATGACCACTGTGTGGACAGAGACAAGGAACTGAGCATCTGTGGACCTCATCAAAAGTGAACTCCTGGTGAAAGTGAACACCTACACCTGCCAAGAGTTCTACAGTCATAATGAATGAGAAGGCCCTACTCGAAGCAGCCAGATCAGACAAAAAAATGTATTCAAGATGCACTAAATCCGGTAAGAACACATTTAATCTTTCTAGTCTTTAATAATGGAATTTATGTGCTTATTTGGAAATGTGCTTTTTATTTTCACTTCATTATATTTACATTGAGTAGGTCTGAGCTGTTAAAAATGAGTTTGTGTCGTAGACCTTATGCCAAACTGAGTGACGTTCACAGCGCCGTCATTAACATTTAACATCACTGCAAAAATACATCTAATATAAAATCAATATTTATTCACCTAGTACAATAATAGTAAGTTATCTCTCCCGCATTGTCCGGCAAAATCAGGTCTGCTGACCTGCAACAGAGCAATAGCCAAGTGGTCACCCTATCGTATGTTCTTTACCTCACAAATATTTAATTACCAACAAGGTTGGCGGAGGTGTCACAAAGGAGGTGTCCTTTAAACTGTTACACCATTTTTACCCAGTCAATCTTTATTTAAGAAACATGCTCCCTGAAATAGATCCACTTTGCTCCTTCTGTAATGCTGTAGATGAATGAATCTGCCCCTCACTATTTTTGGGAATGTGCCCAATTTTTGAGAATTTAATTTTTAATATATTATGTAAATACTCTTTGTACCTCCAACAACTCCAAAGCATTGAAAACCATTGCACTATGTAATGAATAGAATGTCTTGGCATCATTGTAAAATATATCTGTAGTATTGTGTACTATGTATACCCCTGGCTTGTTTTAAAAATGTTTTTATATCTGACGCAGGTGTTCATTGACAGATTCTTAAACAAGCCCTCATAATAAATCTCCAACTGATTGACAAATTCACTTGTGAAATGGATTGCTGTGAACTGTATGCCAATGATTGACTTATGATCAATAATATGGTAGTAAACAATACATTGTGTTCTAAAGCCATTTTTTGTATGGTCTTATCAATGATTAACTCTTCTGCTACAAGAATGTAATGCATTTTAATTATCTGAATATTTATATATATATATATATATATATATATATATATATATATACACACTGTAACGTGTGTAGGAGGAGGAGGTGTCTTTCTCAAGCGCGGTCGGAAATAAAGAATCCATCTTAGATGTCTTGCTGTGTGTGTCTCTTTAAAAGGAAGCACGTTCACACGGCCACACACACACACACACACACACACACACACACACATATATATATATATATATATATATATATATATATATAATTTTTAATATTTAAATATAACTATGTATAATTATTTCATCATTATATATTGAGTTATTGTTATATGAGGGGCTTTCTCAGTAAATATTTGTATATGCGATCAATCGCGATTTAATTAATCGGGACACCATGTAATTAATTCGATTAATTTTTTTTATCTATTGACAGCCCTAATATAATATATATATACACTCACCTAAAGGATTATTAGGAACACCTGTTCAATTTCTCATTAATGCAATTATCTAATCAACCAATCACATGGCAGTTGCTTCAATGCATTTAGGGGTGTGGTCCTGGTCAAGACAATCTCCTGAACTCCAAACTGAATGTCAGAATGGGAAAGAAAGGTGATTTAAGCAATTTTGAGCGTGGCATGGTTGTTGGTGCCAGACGGGCCGGTCTGAGTATATCACAATCTGCTCAGTTACTGGGATTTTCACGCACAACCATTTCTAGGGCTTACAAAGAATGGTGTGAAAAGGAAAAACATCCAGTATGCGGCAGTCCTGTGGGTGAAAATGCCTTGTTGATGCTAGAGGTCAGAGGAGAATGGGCCGACTGATTCAAGCTGATAGAAGAGCAACTTTGCCTGAAATAACCACTCGTTACAACCGAGGTATGCAGCAAAGCATTTGTGAAGCCACAACACGCACAACCTTGAGGCAGATGGGCTACAACAGCAGAAGACCCCACCGGTACCACTCATCTCCACTACAAATAGGAAAAAGAGGCTACAATTAGCAAGAGCTCACCAAAATTGGACAGTTGAAGACTGGAAAAATGTTGCCTGGTCTGATGAGTCTCGATTTCTGTTGAGACATTCAGATGGTAGAGTCAGAATTTGGCGTAAACAGAATGAGAACATGGATCCATCATGCCTTGTTACCAATGTGCAGGCTGGTGGTGGTGGTGTAATGGTGTGGGGGATGTTTTCTTGGCACACTTTAGGCCCCTTAGTGCCAATTGGGCATCGTTTAAATGCCACGGCCTACCTGAGCATTGTTTCTGACCATGTCCATCCCTTTATGGCCACCATGTACCCATCCTCTGATGGCTACTTCCAGCAGGATAATGCACCATGTCACAAAGCTTGAATCATTTCAAATTGGTTTCTTGAACATGACAATGAGTTCACTGTACTAAAATGGCCCCCACAGTCACCAGATCTCAACCCAATAGAGCATCTTTGGGATGTGGTGGAACGGGAGCTTCATGCCCTGGATGTGCGTCCCACAAATTTCCATCAACTGCAAGATGCTATCCTATCAATATGGGCCAACATTTCTAAAGAATGCTTTCAGCACCTTGTTGAATCAATGCCACGTAGAATTAAGGCAGTCCTGAAGGCGAAAGGGGGTCAAACACAGTATTAGTATGGTGTTCCTAATAATCCTTTAGGTGAGTGTATATATATATATAAACTTAACAGTTTTGCAAATGTATCCAGTCAGTTGGAAGACTCAGTAGGATATCCAGTGTGAGACAAAATTAGTTTGTTTATAGTTATATATAATCTCTCTAATCTCTATATAATTTCTCAAAACAACAACAAAAAAACTTGCCTCTAATGCTTTGAAAAATGTTATGGGACACCATAGAATACCATATTCATGGAATGTACCTGAATCAAAACATGTCATTCTCTTATATACTGTTAATATATACTATTTACTGTAATGCTAATTGAATTGTCTGTTTTGTTGATGGGATACAAGTCCCATTTGAAAGATAGTTCCCCAAAAATTTTCTTCTGCAGAACAAAAACAAAGATTTGTAGAAGGATATTTCAGCTCTGTAGGTCCATACAATGCAACTGAATGGTGACCAGAACTCAGGAGGACCTAAAAGCATATAAAGGCAGCATTGAAGTAATCCATACGACTCAAGTGGTTTAATCCATGTGTTCAGAAGTGATATGTTATGTGTGGGTGAGAAACAGATCAATATTCTTTATTTTCCATTTTTATGTTACTGAGTGTCAACTGTCATTTTATTGAAAGGACAAACTGGGATCCATCCATCCATCGTCAACCGCTTATCCTGTGTACAGGGTCGCGGGGGGCTGGAGCCTATCCCAGCTAACATTGGGCGAAAGGCGGGGGACACCCTGGACAGGTCGCCAGTCCATCGCAGGGCCACACATAGACAGACATACACTCACACTCACCTCCACATCCACATCCACATCCACATCCAGGACAATTTTTTTGGAGACTCCAATTAACCTAGCCTGCATGTCTTTTGGATGGTGGGAGGAAGCCGGAGTACCCGGAGAGAACCCACGCAGACACGGGGAGAACATGCAAACTCCAAGAGAGTGAGTGCGGCAAGGTTTGACACCTGTGGGGAATCACCTCTAACAGCAGTTTTGTGTTTACAGTGAGAATGCAGAGGGATTTAAAAGGGCAATCCAGACAGCTGAAAGACAAAGAGAGATGCATGCATCAGGAATTGTGTGCGCCTTGCACGTTGCTGAAAAGGAAAAATTTGTGTCTTAATAAATTTATGTTGGAATGGAGAGCAGAGTGGGTCCAGTGCTACTGACCGGCATCAATGGATGATGCGGTCCAGCTGGCTGAGGACCATATGAAACCATATTGGGGGCCGGTGTACAATCTTCTCTATCTCTCTCTCTCTCTCTCTCTCTCTCTCTCTCTCTATCTATCTCTATCTCTTCCTTCCCATTCCTGTTCCCGGGAAACGAGGAATTCCTTTACCAAAACCCTTTCCCCGGTCCTGTGGGACGTTCATCCTGCTTGCTTTCCCTAAACATCTCTGTTCGCCACCACAGGCTGGTAATTCCTCTGCCATGGGTGTGGGCATGAAGTCTGGGCTGGTCTGCTGGAGCTGCGGGAACCTTGGCATTTCCGGGACCGATGCCCCATGATGGACGTGGAGACATTGGTCCGGGTCCCTCATGTACCACAGACCAGTCCTGATTGAGCAGGAGCATACCGGTTACCTGTGAGTATAAAGGGGGGTACAAATTAACCCTTGGTGCATTCAGGTTGTAATAAAATCTCCATTCACCAAAGCTTGATTCAATCCAAGGCTTTCAATACAAGCCATCGGGTGAAGGTAAGATGTGTGCCAGGGATATTCATGATTACCCGTTAGTGACGGTCATCTTTCAATTCCGGTAACAAAAGCATAATGTAATGTAATAATAATTCACTTATTAAAGCTAATTCCTTTCAGTAGAAATTGTGAGCTGATACAACTCAACGTTGTATTACGATTTCAATGGTGGAGAATCTATTAAGACAAATAATCTAGTTATTTGTTATTTATCTAATTTATAATGGTTGTCGAATGCGACTAATTCCATTATACATTTCATTACCTAATAAGGTACAATAAGGACAGTTTAATTTAGGTCATAGCTCACATATTTCAAGACCCTAAATTCCCTTCTAAATTTAGCATACCAAATACCCTTACATATAATGGTGGTAGAATGCATGCAAAATACCCTACATATTATGGTGTAAGAATGCGGGCATTTTAACTGATCCCGTCGACATCTCTAAATTATATATGTAATGCCCTACAATGCATATGAGACCACTTCGGCACTGGAAGCACTGGCTTAAAGACTGACTCAACCCTGAGGTTGTAGAACCTAGCAAAGGTGTTGGGTGCTGCCCAGCCCGCTGCTCTGCAGATGTCTGCAAGGGAGATGCCACGGGCCAGTGCCCACGAGGATGCCACACTTCTCGTAGAGTGTGTTCGAACTCACAAAGGGTAGACAAAGAGCTGCTCAGAGTACCTAGAGCCCTGCGTGCGGTCCACATGGATACGCAAAGCACGTACCGGACACAGCAACGAAGAGGCTGGGACTGCCTCCTCCCAGGGCAGCTTCGCTTGCAGGTTCACGACCAAAACCTGAAGGGGGTCGTAGGAAACTTGGGCACATAGCCCGGTTGCGGTCTTAGGATGAGGTGAGCATCTGCCAGACCGGACTCCATGCAAGTGTTGTTGACAGAGGCCCCCGACCCTCTTGATGGAAGAGAGTTCGATCAGGAGGGCCGTCTTCAAGGAGAGGGCTTTGTGCTCGATTGAATCTAGCAGCTTGAAGGGGGGTCTCTGAAGGCCTGAGAGGACCACTGAGAGATCCCAGGAGGGGAACAGGCTTGGCCGGGAGGGGTTCAACCTCCAGGCGCCTCTTAAGGAACCTGATAATCAAGTCGTGCTTACCAAGGGACTTGCCGTATACTGCGTCGTGGTGGGCTGGAATAGCAGCGACATTCACCTTCATGGTGAAGGGGGACAGACTCCCCTCCAGCCTGTCCTGCAGGAATGAAAGCACTGACCGAACTGCGCATCTCTGTGGGTCTTCAGATCTGGAAGAACACCAATTTGGCATAAAGGGCATAAAGCTGCCTGGTGGAGGGAGCTCTGGTTTGGTTGATCGTGTCTATGAATTTCACATCTAGGGGCCAGAAGTGGAGATTCCAGAGGTCCTTCCTCAGGGGAATTTGCCAGGGAGGTGCTGTCGCGAGGAGCGTGTGATCCGAGAACCAGGTCCAAGTGGGCCAATAAGGAGCCACTGAGGTGACCTGTTCCTCGTTCTCCCTGACCTTGCACAGCACGGTGGGGTATAAGAAAAGATGTTTTTTGTTTTTGTTTTAAGGCAGAATGAACGTTCAGTTTTTGAATTGCTGTCCAGAGAGTTTACAGTTCTTTTGTAAGCTAAATGTTTAAGGAAAACTTGTCTTTAAATTCCATGTCTTAATGTTAATTTACATTTATGCATTTGGCAGACACTTTTATCCAAAGCGACTTACAGTGCATTTATTACATGGACAATCCCCCCAGAGCAACCTGGAGTTAAGTGCCTTGCTCAAGGACACAATGATGGTGGCTGTGGGGATCAAACCACCAACCTTCTGATTACCAGTTTACCAGTTATGTGCATTAGACCACTACACCACCACTCCATAAACTTATTGTTATGGATTGTAATTGATAGAATGAAATGCTAACTACAGCTAACTTGTTATGTTACCCAGGGACTATAAAGCCAAAGTCATTTGTATAAATTTTATGTAAAATTTATAAATACTTGCAACAAAAAAAAAAAACCCAATTAAATTAATGAAATCTATAAAAGCTATGGATTTTAATGAAACATTTGTTATAATTTTCAAAGGCTTTGGATTTTTTTATTTTATGTAACTGACCACATCCTTTTCTTTTGCTAAGTATCTTAACAATGCTGTATAAAGCCCATTGTCCTTCAGAGATCTAATGTACATTAGGTTATTTGAGGAACTGGAAAAGTTTATCCTATGGCATCACTATTAAGAACCTTACTTTTGTTCCTTAAAGCACCATAGTACTAAGGTTTCTTTAGAGAACTTGTAATATCATGGTTCCTTGTGAAACTTAAAAGGGTTCTTTGTGGAACCGAAAAGTGGTTCCTTGTGGCACTGATGTGAATAACCATTTCTGGGTTCTTTAAAGCACCAGTATATAAGTGGTTCTCGAAAGAACATGACAACAAAGGGTTCTTTGTAGATGTCAAAAGGGTTCTTTTATGGCATCACACTGAAGAAACCTTATTGGTTTTAATTGGAACCTTTATTTTTAAGAGTGAGGTTTCATTTGTTAACATTAGTTAACATGAACTAAACATTTTACAGCATTTATTAATCTTAGTTAATGTTACTTTAAACATGTATTAATAATATGTCAAGTCAAGTCAATTTTATTTGTATAGCGCCTTTCACAACACACATCGTTTCAAAGCAGCTTTACAGAAGATCAGCATTAACAGACGATAAAACTGTAATGTCTATGATTTCGATGAATCATCATTGTGCAATTTAGATAAAATACGATTCTTAATCGTGTTTAAAAATAATTAAATAATAATTGTATTAATAACCCCAGTGAGCAAGCTGTAGGTGACTGTGGCAAGGAACACAAAACTCCACAAGATGTAGATTAATGGAGAAAAATAACCTTGGGAGAAACCAGACTCACTGTGGGGGCCAGTTCCCCTCTGGCTAACATTATGAATGTAATATAAATATTACTTGTGTATAGTTAAAATCATGGTTTAAAATGATTAAACTAAGTAAGGGTTAAGGGTTAGTGTTTAAACATCGACTGTGTTTGAACTGTAAGATTAATGACCACAGTCTTTGAAGTCCATCTTGATTAATTGCAGAAATTCACATAGATGCAATTGTCCTTGTTAATTGGATGATGAAGGCTTTTGTTGGCAATAGTTAGTCTATGCATTCCATTTCAAGATCATAGTCCATTAATAGACCGAGGTTATGCAGGTTGGAGTTGGCATCGGTTCATCCTCTGATGTCCATCATAATAGACTGAAGTGATATATGGCTGGCACCGGATGCATTTAGTCATCATCATTTAGCGACATGTAGCAGTGGAGTCCAACATGAAGCAGGACCAGAGCTGGATCCAGCCGGTTCTGGTGACCTCAGGATAGGAGTCCCGATGTTGAGACGGGGAAACAAATAAAAAGATGTAAGCATAGATGCCATTACATTTATTGCAGATTTAGAGATCATGATCACTGTTTCTGGTTTCTGGTTCCGGCAGACCCAACTAAAGCAGCCTAATTGTGGGTTGGAGGATAAATTAGGTGTATGCCTGGCTAAATATATGAGTCTTTAGTCTAGACTTAAACTGAGAGAGTGTGTCTGCATCTTGAACAGTGTTTGGGAGACTATTCCATAGTTTAGGAGCCAAATATGAAAAGGATCTACCTCCTTTTGTGGATTTTGATATTCTAGGAACTATTAACAGGCCAGAATTTTGCGATGAACGTGATGGAATATAGCATGGTAGAAGATCACTTAAGTACTGCAGAGCTAGACCATTCAAAGCTTTGTAAGTAGTTAACTGAATTTAAATATTAATACGGAATTTAACAGGTAGCCAATGTAACGATGATAAAATGGGGCTAATATGATCATATTTCTTGGTTCTTGTTAGCACTCTGGCTGCTGCATTTTGAACCAGTTGAAGTTTATTTATTGATCTTGCTGGACATCCTCCCAGTAATGCATTACAATAATCTAGTCTTGAGGTCATGAATGCATTAATTAGCTTTTCGGCATCAGCAACAGAGAGCATATGCCTTAATTTAGCAATATTTCTTAGGTGGAAGAATGTTGTTCTACAAACATTTGTAATTTGATTTTCAAAGGACAGATATCAAATATAACACCTAAGTTCTTTGCTGTTGAAGATGATGTAACAGTACATCCATCTAGAGTCAAATTATATTTTAGCAGCTTATTTTTTAGAGTTTTTTGGTCCAATAATTAGAACCTCTGTTTTGTCAGAATTGAGTAGAAGGACATTTCTGGCCATCCAATCTTTTATTTCATTGATACACTCTGCTAATTTTGAGAATTGTGAAATCTCATCAGGTTTTGAAGAAATATAAAGTTGAGTATCGTCAGCATAGCAGTGGAAACTTATTCCACGATTCCTGATATATCTCCCAGGGGAAGCATATACATGGAGAAAAGCAGAGGCCCTAAAACTGATCCCTGTGGCACTCCATATTTTACTTTTGTTTGGTTTGACAATTCCTCATTTACATAGACAAAGTGGTAGCGGTCTGCTAAATATGACCTAAACCATGCTAATGCAACTCCACAAATTCCAACATAATTCTCCAGCCTATTCAAGAGAATATCGTGGTCTATATATGAGACCACTTCAGCACTGGCTCCAGACTCGAGTCCCGAGAAGAGCATGGCACCGCGGCACGCACAATGTGAAAGTCACCACCGCCTGCCGCCAAACCTTCAAACCCTGGACAGACCTCTGCTTTCTACGGGCAGGCATACCCTTGCAGCAGGTGTCCCGACGTGTCCTGGTCACAACCGAAGCCTCCAAACTCTGTTGGGGCGCCGTGTGCAACGGGCACGCAGCCGCAGGCCGTTGGAGCGGGCCCCGCTGCATTGGCACATCAACTGCCTAGAGCTGCTGGCTGTTTTCTTTGCCCTGAGGAAGTTTCTCCCTTTAATTCGAGACAAAAATGTCCTAGTCAGGTCAGACAGCACCACAGTGGTAGCTTACATAAATCGCCAAGGCGGAGTACGCTCCCTCCACATGTCACAGCTCGCCCGTCGTCTCCTCCTTTGGAGTCAGCAGCGACTCAAGTCACTGCGTGCCACTCACATCCCCGGCAACCTCAATGTGATAGCGGACGCGCTGTCACGACAACACTTGCCCAGCGGAGAGTGGAGGCTCCACCCCCAGTTGGTCCAGCAGATCTGGGACCGGTTCGGCAAGGCCCAGGTCGACCTGTTTGCCTCCCAAGAAACCTCCCACTGCTCGCTCTGGTATGCCCGGACAGAGGCTCCCCTCGGGGCAGACGCTTTGGCACACAGCTGGTCTGTGGGGCTGCGCAAGTACGCATTTCACCCAGTGAGCCTTCTTGCACAGGTGATGTGCAAAGTCAGGGAGGACGAAGAGCAAGTCATTCTGGTGGTCCCCTATTGGCCCACCCGGACATGGTGCTCGGACCTCACACTTCTCGCGACAGCCCCTCCCTGGTGAATTCCCCTGAGGAAGGACCTTCTTTCTCAGGGACGGGGCATGCTCTGGCACCTGCACCCAGACATCTGGAACCTCCACGTCTGGCCCTTGGACGGGATGCGGAAGAGCTAGCCGGACCACCATTGACCGTCATAGATACTATCAAACAAGCCAAAGCCCCCTCTACCAGGCATCTTTAAGCCCTAAAGTGGCGCTTGTTCACAAATTGGTGTTCTACCCGGGCTGAAGACCCACAGAGGTGCACGGTTAGGTCAGTGCTCATGTTTCTACAGGAGATGCTGGAGAGGTGGCTGTCCCCCTCCACCCTCAAGATGTACGCGGCTCACCACGACACGATAGACGGCAAGTCTCTAGGTAAGCACGACTTAATTATCAGGTTCCTAAAAGGTGCCCGGAGGCTAACTCCCTCCCGGCCAAACCTGTTTCCCTCCTGGGATCTCTCGATCGTCCTCACGGGCCTCCAGAGACCCCCCTTCGAGCTGCTAGATTTAGCTGGACTCAGGGCCCTTTCTCTCAAAACGGCCCTGCTGATCGTGCTCGCCTCCATCAAGAGGGTCGGGGACCTGCAAGCGTTCTCTGTCAGCGACACTTGCCTGGAGTTCGGTCCGGCAGACACATACGTGATCCTAAGACCGCGACCGGGCTACGTGCCCAAGGTTCCTACCACACCCTTCAGAGATCAGGTAGTGAACCTGCAAGTGCTGCCCCGGGAGGAGGCAGACCCTGCCCTTTCGTTGCTGTGTCCGGTACGTGCTTTGCATATCTATCTAGACCGCACGCAGAACTCTAGACGTTCTGAGCAGCTCTTTGTCTGCTTCGGGGGATAGCAGAAAAGGAACGCTGTCTCCAAACAGAGGCTCGCCCACTGGGTTGTCGACGCCATTTCACTGGCTTATCACACCCAGGCCGTACCCCTACCCTTGCGGGTCCGAGCTCACTCGACCAGGAGTGTTGCGTCCTCATGGGCACTGGCCAGGGGCACCTCCCTAGCAGACATCTGCAGAGCAGCAGGGTGGGCAACACCTAACACGTTTGCGAGATTCTACAATCTCCGAATTGAGTCAGTATCATCCCGTGTTCTCTCAGGTCCGAGCCCGTAGAACTCGGTAACACGCCGACGTTCTGGCCAGGTGAATCGCTTGCGCCTAGCACCCTTTCCCTCAGCCGAGGTAAAATAGTGCGCCTTTGTTCCCAGGAGACCCCCATCTTCGGATCCCTGATTGATTCCTCCCTAGCCCTTTTGGGTCTGCAGTTCAGTGGAGGAACTCGCCGACCCAAGCCACTATGGGTACTCTATCTACCCTGTACTGGAATAGGTGCTCCACAGGTTAAGGCCTCCTGTTCGGACTCCCCCTGTGTGTAATTCCGCGGTACTGTCCCCTCACGAGCGGACTCCCGTGTCTCCCTTAGGCAGTTCCCGCTGCCTCGGTTGCCGTGTCGTAAGCTTCCCCCCTCTTCGAGGCTGGATCTTTCACCATGCCAACTTTCCCACATAGGTCCTAAGGAGCCATGTGTTGTATTCGCCACTCTTTGCCTCCCCTGCAGGGTAGGTGTGGTCACTGCTGGGTCTTCTCCCCCTGAAAGAATAAGAAAAGGGGTAAGACCCCCTTCCCTTAATGCATGTAAGGCCCCGGCCGTAGTTGCTCTATGCGAGAAACATAGAGAGAAAAGAGGCCCAGCCAGGCTTGGCCCGCTCCCAGGTTGGCAAGCATCACCTTGTTCCCCTCTCCAGGGTAACCAGAAAGATTCTGATGGCTTTAATGGGGCATTGGGGAAGGGTACATGCAGCCTGATACAGCTGGTCGCCTTTGCAGTAAAAATACCTGCCCGCTCCTGTATGAGCAGTTCACGTACACGGCTCAGCGCATGGCACGTTTAAAGGTGGACCCCTAGTGTCACTTCTCTGACACAACATGGAGAGAGCGACAGAAGGGGAACGTCTAGGTTACGTATGTAACCTCCATTCCCCGATGGAGGGAACGAGACGTTGTGTCATCCCCGCCACGTCGCTGAGCCGAGCCACTGTTGTGGCCGGACCATTTCCGGCTCCTCAGAAAAATCCTGAATGAACTCCCGTATTTGCCCCGCTTAAAGTTGGCAGATGGTATTTGCAATACGGGATATGCAAATACCATCTGCCAACTTCTCATTGGCCTTTTTTCATAGAACATAGGTATATATCGGCGCTCAAGAGAGACCCCTAGTGTCACTTCTCTGACACAACGTCTCGTTCCCTCCATCGGGGGAACGGAGGTTACATACATAACCTAGACAGGTTTTTTTCTTCCTACACATAAACAAATCTCATTATAGAACATGACAACAACTTTATTATTGCGCTGACATAACATGATTGATTTTCATTTATTTTACTTTTCATCAGAGATCTGAAATGTATTTCCCATTGGCAAGTTCTAAACATGCCCAAGTGTGCCAAGTGCAGTTTCGTAAAGCTTTCACAGAAAAATTTTAAAACATATATATTATTTCTGATTGTTTACTTCAAACTCAGTTATATTATTTTTAGCTTTGTGCTGAACAGTCACTTTTATGACATACTAGCAGGTATTTTAGGTAACATTAACAGTGGAAGTTAGGATGATTAGATTCAATGTTGATATTCAAGCGCATTGAGGTCAAGAGCCCTGACACAATTCCAGTACTGGTTAGCATTCCCATGCACAGTTGCAAGCCATTCACTAGCATATATCTTTAGCTCTGATATCAGAAGCAGTGAACTGGTAAAATATGTACATTTCATGTTTTTAAGAGTTCTCCAAAAATTTTACTTTGCTAAACTATCTACAATAAAAATATATAAAAAAGAAATAAAATAGAAAATGTATGATTTAGATTTGCTTGCAACAATGTAATAAGAATGCAGAGCTACTTTTGAATGGCCATAAATACATAAACATGCTTATTGCCAACATCAATGATGAACAGTAGTTATGGCATCGACTGAAACTAACTAACCAAATCTTATATTCCCCAAATTCTATTTCATGTTCTTCCCTAATGTGTCATACACACACACACACACATGCTGCCATGTGTAATAAAGCATTTTTTGTTCAGCATTGTCCAAAGCAGATGACCAAAAAAAAAAAAAAAAAACTCTTTTGCACTGCTTAACACACATCAAACACCTCAAACTACAAACACAAATTCCTCCATTTTAACCACAACATAGCACTCATCAGGCACTAGCTTTTGACTTTTGCTTGCTTGAATGTGCTCATATACTAAACAACTGTGTGAGTTAGATAAATCTTATGATTTTATTCTAATATCTAATAACTATATTCTAATAACCCCTGCTGGAGGGTTATTAGAATGTGACTATTTTTATTGCTCAGAGTATTGCAGTTGTTTTCAGAATTAATGGTGCTGAAACCTGATTCCAGTATGTGGATTTTCGTAACAGGGCCTGGCATCCAGAATACTTCAGAATACAGAATTCTGCGGAACCCTCTGATTAACACTTATTAAAATGTGTTTCACTTCCTATCTGATGGCCGGAAAGTCATTGCATTGCGATGTACTTTACAGCCTAAAATAGTTCATTCTGTTTCGGAAACTCTTTATCATCATTGCAAAATATGTTTTTGAGCATATACATTTTTATAATGCGAAACTCAATTGCTTAAAACTGGTGATGATTTACAAGATCTCTAATTTGGTTGAGATGTTCCTGAGGCACACAGACCCCTTGAGAAAATGAAACGAGTGGTTTGTCTCTAGCGTGTAATAAATTGGTGGTAAGTAGAGTTTGTTGCCTTGTGGTTGGCCAGCCTGACAGACTGCATACCATATGCATTATTCTCCAAAATTATCCTTTTGCAAGTTTCATGTCTTGAAGGAGCCTTCTGTTTCTCAACCTGGAACAGGGATGATTTGACAAATTTGACAAAGATGCGAAGGTGCCTCAATAAACTTCCTTTATTACTATTTGCAATGGAATTTCACATCACTTTTGCTCCCTAATGAGGTGACCGCAGACTATTTTTGGTCACTTAGAGTTAAGAAACATCTGTAGTGACTTGTCAGCTAATTTCATTATAGCTTTATTAAATCTACAAAAAAATTATTGATTGATTGATTAATTCATTCATTCATTCATTGGTAAAAATGAATCCATTTCAAATGTAGTAAGTAACCAGTGCAAATGTTCCACCTCCAACTACAGTGTGAGTGTTTGAAAAAATGGCGTTCTTGTATCAGACCCTAGTGGGAGGTGCAGACAGAATTAGAACAAAGAAATCCCCTAAACCTCAGATGTACATCTTTCAAAAGGCATCTCTCAAAGGTCTTGTCACCAATCACTTTGTTATGTGGTATTCGTGTTGCACGCTTTTTTATATTTGACAGGAACACAGAATATTCACAAAGACAGTAGAGCAAGCGAGTTTGAGGAAGTCAGATTTCCTACCTCTGTTTTCTTGTATCTGCTATATCGGATGTCTCAGTCATATGTTTCAGCTTCTGAAAATGAACACCTTTCAGGAGTCCTGTTGCTCCATTTTTGGCATTCTCTTGTTTTTCCTTCTTCAGGGTAAGTACCTCATTTTATTCATGGACAAATTAGGTTGTTATCAAATTGGCACCCTTCCTTATTTGTAGTTCAATAATTACAAGGATAAAAGGACAAATATATTATTAAGAACTGTTCTTTGTTCCACTGGAACTAGTAGTATCACAGTTACAGTCTTTTTAAATAATGGTGACTGTGTTTATACATAAAATATATGGAAGGCAAAGAAATGTAGGGTCCATTCATTGAATGTTGAAAACTATATTAAAGTTCAAATATATTGAATTTTTCAATTATAATTTGATATCTATGTTGTGATAAGTATTATCAGTGTCATCTGTGCCACTAGGCAGTTCAGCTCAGGAAAGCTCAAGACTTCAGGAAATGTGGTCAACTGTAGCTTCAACAGTTTTCTGTTGCAACCAGTAATAGAAAATGTATTAACCAAATGTCAAGAGTTAATTTCAAAATTCACTTTATTGTCATTTAGTGTTTATACGGGTGTATAAACAAACTATATCTTCACAAAAGAGCAAAGATAACCTTACAATAAGGTTCCATTTGTTAACATTAGTTAACATTAGGTAACATGAACTAACATTTTTACAATAGTTTTTCAACATTTATTAATCTTAGTTAATTAAAACATATACTAAGACATTTTTTAAATCAAAAGTTGTTTTTGTTAACAATGCACTATTAACTAACCATGAACAATTGTATTTTTATTAACTAACATAAATAGAGATTCATAAATGTTGTAAAAAATATTTTGTTAATTGTTTAAGATACCTAATGAATTATTGTCATGGTTACTGTTGTAACCACCGTTCCCTGAGGTAAGGAACGAGACGTTGTGTCGAATGAAGTGACTTCCTGGGATGCCAAACATACCTCTGAACCTGAGAAAAGGCCAATGTCAAGTTGGCAGTCAGAATTTGCATACCCTGCCCCGGATATACGGGTATAAAGGGAAGCGGGGCAGGTGCAAGTCAAGATTTTGCACTGAGGAACCGAAAATAAGGTACGGCCATTTACAGTGGTAGGTCCCCATTACAGAGCACCTGTGATTCGTAGTGGATCTGGCCGCAAATTGCTCAACTGAATTTGCGGCGGGGGGGAGCAGGTAAGAGGTAAGAGGAAGAGGTCCTAGAGAGGCGTCTTCAGAACTCGTCAGCGCTGGCCTGCCGGGGCTGAGTAGTCGTGGGGCCGGAGGCGAGGGAACTGCGTCCGGGGAGCCAGAACTGTAGAGTTTTGGGGCCGGGTGCCATGAGAACTGCGTGCACCGGCTGGAAGACCCAGGGAGTGAGGAAATTGCTCTTTATTGAGAATGTGGGAGCAGCAGCCCGAAGGCAGTGCTGCAAATGAAACAAGGATTCTCCTCCCGGCCCTCCGGAGCGAACGTCTGACTGCCTGGTTCGCCGTCTCAGGAGCGCTTCGGAGCTTTACTGGTCCTGGAAGGGGTCCTGGAGAGCTGGGCCCAGGTTGAGGTGGAGCTACCTGTTGTTTATCTGCAGGGGGATGCCCTCGACGAGCAGGCAGGGCGTGCTGGTTTGGCGGCGAAAACTGTTGGGTGAAGTCGTCGACGGTGTCGCCGAAGAGGCCAAGCTGGGAGACGGGGGCATTGAGTAAGCGCGCCTTGTCAAATTCATGCATCTCGACCATGTTCAGCCAGAGATGACGTTCCTGGACCATGAGGGTGGCCATCACCCGCCTGAGTGCCTGCGCTGTGACCTTGGTGTCTCTGAGAGCAAGGTCGGTGGCAGAGTGCAGTTCCTGCAGCATGTCATCGGAACTACCCAGGTGCAGATCTTTGAGTGCCTTGACTTGCAGGAGAGCCATGGCATGCAGGCCGGAGGCGGCCTGTCCGGTGGCGCTGTAGACTTACGAGGTCAGTGATGACGTAATTTAACAGGCTCTGGAGGGTAGTACCGGGCGGTCCCGCCAGATGGTGGTGTTCTCGAGACACAAGTGGATCGCAACCGCTCTGTCCACCTGGGGGACCTCCGTGTACCCGTGGGCCGCCAGGCAGTAAAAGGTGCCCTCCATGACCGCGAAAGCTCTTCATGCACTTCCGGGAAGAACGGAGCATGGCTATGTGCGGCGCCCTGACCCGAGGAACCGAACGAGTTGCCATGAGTGAGTAACGGAGGTTTCCAGTCCAGCCTTGTGCTCACGGTGGCCCGGGAAAGCATAGCGGACATCTGCATGTCAGCCTCAGACTGAGCGAGCAGACCCGATGGTGGCAGCCCAGACGAGTCATCAGCATCAGACGCCACTGTGACGTTCTCCGATACAGCCACGATATCGTCATCCAATTCCGGGGGCTCAAGGGAGAATGTCACTCATCCCGAGCTCAGACGGAAGCAAGAAAGCATGCCGGGAGGCGGGTGGTTCGTGGGGATTTACCTGGCGAAACCGAGCCCATCGTCATCCCCAAATCGCCTTCATCGCCAGCCGGGTCGTCCTCAATCCCGTGAGAAAAGGAAAAACATGGGGGGCGGCTGAAGTGGCTTTCTCTCGTGAGAAATGAAAGCCGCGACCGCAATGTTGCCATGGCTATGTTCTCGAACTGAGAACATGAACCTTTCATAAAACGCTGCCTGCGTTCAATTGCAGCCCAGACACACGAGGCAGCTTTTATGATCGTCAGAAGTGGAGAGAAATCAACAACATCCAGGAACTACACAGGTGGAAAGACATCTTTAAAAAGACGCGTCCTAAAAGGACGTTCAACGCCTGCTGTGTATTGCTATTTTATAAGTGGGAACTCAAAATCTTTTAGAGGAAAAAACTCTTTTTAGGAGAAGAAACACTCTTTCAGGCAATGAAAGCACTGACTGGCACTCTCTGCCCCGCTTCCCTTTATACCCATATGTCCGGGGCGGGGCATGCAAATTCTGTCTGCCGACTTGACATTGGCCTTTTCTCAGGTTCAGAGGTACGTTTGGCATCCCAGGAAGACCCCTTGTGTCACTTCATTCGACACAACATCGAGTGAGTGACAGAAGGGGAACTAATGTTAATGAATTTAACCTTATTGTAAAGAGTTATTCGAATGTTTTAATGATTCAGTAGTGGTTCATTTGAAACCACCACCAATTATATTTTAAAATTAAGGTAAAGTAGATAGGAGAAAAACAGCACAATTTTGTGGGTGGAAGGGGTGTGGTGTGTCACTTCCTGCGCAGAGTGCAAATTGGCACTGTTGAGCAGAGTGATGGTTCTAGATGAGACAGTTACAGAATGCAAAAACACGTGTTATAGTGCAAACATAATATCATCACAACAGATAGACACTGTCTGTCAGTCTAGGGGCTATCTGAAATTCAGTAGTCAGATGGGACGAAGAGAAAGTCTGTTGTGATAGGAGTGTATTCTCCTGACACATTGTTTGTTGAAGTTGCTCTGGAAGGGGCAGAGACGTCTTGGTGATAGGGAACAATTTTAAATTTGCCCTCTTTCTACAGTGTATTCCCTGTCTTACTGGTAGTTGATATTGTTGTGGTAATTATTGTTGTCAGACTGGTGTTTGATGGACACACATCATTTTGATTGACAAAATGGAAGATCAGCTTTTTTAGATATATAGAGTAATTGTTGTATAATTTTGTAATAATATGTAACCAAAGTTGTTTTCTCTTTGTTGTAGGGTCATGTGTGATTGTACATAAAGCTGTTGGGAGCTCTCTGCGTCTAATGCATGATATTCCAAAAGAAAACCTTAGTCTGGTACAATGGAAATTAAATGAGACAATGTTTGCAGAGTATGATGGAACTAAGTTTAATGACGTAAAACAAAACATTTTTGCTGGAAGGTTAAGGATGAACCTAAGTATGAGTCATATTAGTGTAACAGTAGAAGAACTTCATTTCCAGGATTCTGGAAGGTTCTCCATTGTTGCAGAAGGACCCCAGTCTAAGCAATATAAAACACAAGACATTGAGTTGCATGTGCAAGGTAAGGTTCATCTCTTGATATTTTACATTCACAAACTAATGAAAATAATTAAATATTCATTACATAGCCTTTTTTTTTTAAATCAAGGAAAAAGTACCTGCATACCATTGGCTTATG
This sequence comes from Xyrauchen texanus, assembly GCF_025860055.1. Lineage (NCBI taxonomy): Eukaryota > Metazoa > Chordata > Actinopteri > Cypriniformes > Catostomidae > Xyrauchen > Xyrauchen texanus. The sequence continues at coordinate 8,462,551 of NC_068276.1, forward strand.
TATACCATCTTGCTGATTGTCTTTCCATAGATCCCATCAGAGATGTACAGATTAAGTCCAATTTTACCTGGCAGGAGTCAAAAAACACATGCACATTTCATCTTCATTGTCTAGTCTCTGGCGATCTGAAGCCGTCCTACAACTGGAGTGGCTATGAGGTTGGGAGTGAACAACATCTACATTTCAATCTCCATCCATCAATGAGCGTCACACTCAATTGCACAGCCAGTAACCGTGTCAGCATTAAGTCTTCTACCTTGACCGTGAAGTGCAGTGAGGAGTCTATATCAAGTAAGTGATTTGGTAAATAGTTTTTTTAATTTTGTAGATAGCAATGTCAAGTGATGAAAACATTCCCTAAGGATTAAATGATAATAGTTTGCTCACTCTGAACCCACTCTGCCCACCTTGCATCTGGCATTTTGAAACTGAAAGGTGTGAGAGAATACCAGGGGAAAATGAAAGCTGTTACTATGAGATCTGTGGAAGAAATTCAGACACAGATTTGAGGATATGAATACACATTGTCTTATTTAAAAGTTAAAGGAATATCTCACTTTTTATCATGCCAATTTTGGAATAACTAACTGTGTCAGATCTCAAAGAGGCAAGTTCTATAAACAGTTGTTCTGTTTTGGTGTGCGGTATTTTAGTCTTAAAACACACACACACACAAATATATATATATATATATATATATATATATATATATATATATATATATATATATATATATATATATGCTCAGCCCTTAAATAGTATTACTTAAATCAGATTGCTCTCACTGAAAAACAAGAAAGGTCGAATGTTTTACCAGCTTAAACCTTGTGTTGTCTTAAGGGTCAAAAATGACCTGTCACTATAATTACAAGCAGAGAAAACCAGCTAAATTATGATTTTTTTCAACTTGAAATTTGATGAATTTTCCTAGAGTGACCCCAACATTAGAAAAAATGAAACTTTGCCTTTGTTCATATTTCCATGAAAGCTCTACACCACCAGGGTAATTTTTGACCAATCAGTTATAAAATCATATAAAAGGTGCTGCAAATGACAGTACCCCCAGTTCTCTCTTTGCTGAAGCCATGAGTGCACATTTCAGTGCCCAACAGGTCGTAGATCTGATTTTTTCAGATGTCCAGGAGGAACAAGAGAATGTCATGGTTACTGTTGTAACCTCCGTTCCCCGATGGAAGGAACGAGGCATTGTGTCGATTGTAGTGACACAAGGGGTCTCTTCTGAGAGCCTCGCGTACCTCTGAACTTGAACTTGAGAAAAGGCCAATGTCAAGTTTGCAGACAGAATTTGCATGCCCTGCCCCCAGACATATGGGTATAAAGGGAGCAGCGAGCGAATGCCAGACAGGTTTTCACTGAGGAGCCAAGAATACGGTTACAGCACATTACAGTGGTAGGGATAGTGACGTGGCAAGGGCAACACAACGTCTCATTCCTTCAATCGGGGAATGGAGGTTACAACAGTAACCATGACGTTCCCCTTCTGTCACTCACTCAACGTTGTGTCGATTGTAGTGACACAAGGGGTCCCACTAAAAAAATGCCATGCACTAACCCGTGTTACGTGGCTGCTGAGCCAGGTGCCAGCAGGCTGTTGCGTAATAGAAGCAGCTGGGTCGGCTGCACGTAACCCTCCCCAACGCCCCCAATAAAAGGTGTCATATACCGCTCTTAGGTTCCCTGTACCCGTATGAAAACAAACGACATGACTTGTATGGGAGCCAGCCGGCCAGCCGCGACCTTTTCTCTCTCTGTGTTTCTCGTCATAGAGTTAAAAAGCGGCTGGGGATATCTTAACACTATAGATGCTTCGGGGAAGACTTTTATGATATTTTTCCGTTCCTATTCTTTCAGGGGGAAAAAGGCCCTGCTGAGACCATGACCTGGCCAGACTGGGGAGAGGTAACTTGTGGCGAATAAACATGGGGGTTGTCAAGCCACCCGTGGACATGTGCGGTGGTAGATCCTGCCTGGCAAGGGAGGAGTTGCTACAGACACGGCGACCGGAGGGCAGCGAAGACTGCCCAAGGGAGACACGGTCCTGCCAGTGGGTGACCGTACCACAGAAAATACGTCACAGGGAGTTGCCTGAAGCGGGAACTATGCCTGTGGAGCCCAAGCCCAACACAGAGCACTCGACTCGTGGTGGGTCTGGCGATGAATTCCTCCACTGAATCTGAGGCCAGAGGGCTAGGGAGGAAGAGAATCCAGAAAGCGAGAGCTTGCTGGCTTACCTGGAAAAGAAGGTGCACTGGATCAGCTTGGTGAAGGGCGCAAGGTGCAGGGTTTTACCCCGCGAAACCGAGCTCTTCGTCATCCCCGAATCGCCTTCAACGCCAGCCGGGTCGTCCTCAATCCAGTGGGAAGAAGGAACTACGCTGGGGCGGCTGAAGTGGATTTCTCTCGAGAAAAGAAAGCCGCGACCGCAATGTTGCCAAGGCTATGTTCTCGCACTGAGAACATAAACCATTCATAAAACGCTGCCTGCGAGTGTTCGCAGCCCAGGCACACGAGACAGATTTAATGACCATCAGAAGTGGGGAGAAATCAACCGCATCCAGGAACTACACCGAGGCGGAAGGGCATCTTTAAAAAGATGCGTCCTGAATAGGACCTTCAACGCTCGCTTGTGTATGTTGCTCATTTACCAGAAAAACAAACTCTTTTAGAGGAAAATAAACTCTTTCAGAGAAGTCAACTCTTTTATAAGAGAAGCGCTGTAAAAGCGACCAGGGGCAGAGTCTGCTCAGCATGCAGAGAGGAGAAAGCAGCTGGATTGCGCCGTCAGATCCAACAGAAAGCTCTCTCGCTGAGGTGGGTGAAGCAGTCGTGTGTCACACAGCTCACTGATCACACAACCGTTCTGCTCCGAAGAAAAATCTGTCTGGCATTCGCTCGACCACTCCCTTTATACACGTATGTCCGGGGGCGGGGCATTCAAATTCATCGACACAACGTTGAGTGAGTGACAGAAGGGGAACAATGATTTAGAAGAGGAGGAGGTATCTGAAGAAGAATATGGGGAAGAATACAACCCAGAGCACGATGCATCATCTTTAGATGAAGAAATCCCCCAAGCTGAAAGAGAGACATTTTTGTCAAAGAACAGCAAATAACATGGTCCTTGACTACCAGGGCAGGATGGCAGCACAAAATGTTATAAGGATGACCCCAGGGCCCACAAGACATGCAGTTGCACCTGGACAAGGTGATTGGAACTGCTGGAGGATGACTGCCCGCGGGCCGTAACATCATTGATGTGTCCTCACATATGCCTTCGTGATATGGAACAAGATCAACCCTACCTAGATGCCTGATAAGCGGAAAAAGAGGAGGGTGTTCCTGGAGCTGCTGGGAAAGGCACTTGTAACCCCACACATTCAAAAAGGGAGCTCCTCCCCCTCTGCAGCGCTTGTGAAAGCTGTTCAGGGGGCTCAATCTTGTCCTGATCCACCTGAGGCTGAAGCTGGTTCAGACAAGAGGAGGTGATGCTAATGCCCCGCAAAGAAAGACTGTAAATCAAATACTATGTGCTGCACATGTGAGAAATACATCTGCAAAATCCATGTGCAAACTTGCATACATGTGCTAATTAGAGTTGATTGATTTACATTCTTCACATTTTTGTTTTGTATCTATTACATTATCTTATTCTTATTTATTGTAGTTGTTTATACACCTTGTGGGTGTGGGCAATGGTTCAAAAAATGGGAGAAGACTAGTATTTTGTTGTTGAATTCCTCATTGTACAGTATATAAGAATATATCACTGTATCAGTAAGACTGTTATTGTTTCCCTTCGATAAAATGCATTCAAAACTACTTTCTGCACATTTCTGCTACTTTCTTAGGCTATACAAGTCTCTTGCTAAACAATTAATGTTTACACCTATGCAGTACCTTCAGTAATAATAATAATAATAATAATAAGAAGAAGAAGAAACCTCTACTTCAGTAAAGAAAACAATTACAGGTGTGTTGTAATAAAAACGAATGGTGTCCACTGATTAAGTCTTTCTGCACTGTGAAGAGGTAAAACCCACATATTCACAAAGTTTGTGATGAATGGCAGCTTGTTTCTTCATGCAAAATAAAATTTAATTAAGCTGCTTTATTTTAGGGGTTTGGTCATTTTTTACCCTTAGGACAAGGGGAGTATACAGAATGTTATGTCTGCACAAGGGTTAAATCAGTCTACTGCCCGGACAGGATTTCCAATTGTCAAAGATCAACAGGCACAGATACGGATGACAACCACTTAGCTTTGAATTTAGGTGGAAACATTTAACACCGATTTCCAGTTCATATTGTTTACACGCCTCCTTTATATGTACATTTTAGTGCTTTATTCACAAAACTCAAATACCTACTGCTTTTTGCAATTACATTATAAAGAGATGTTTATGTACATTTTCTGTTGATCATGGCATCGGCAATTTATCCATTGATGGATACATGATGGAGGAAGTACCTGCATCACAGTGGTGGGGTGATGCTTTATAGTCCTGACAGAGTATGGCAGATTGCTGTATTCTGGTACATTTTCCTAAAACTATTACTCTGATCCGGCCCACAATTTTGGATATTGTGCCATGCAAATTGAGTTCAACACAGATTTTGCGGGTGCACTTCCTGTGCAACAGAAGCTATTTCGGGTCCTAAAATAGCAAGTGTAAATCAACAGGGCAATTCATTTTACCTGTGGTAATATTGGTATTGATTTAACAATAATTTGGTTTAATTAAACATTACAGGTTTTCTTCAGTACAAGTACTTGCTGATTGCGGTAGGAACTGGAATTATGGGAATTCTCATGCTGAGTGGAATCATAGCAGCATGCTGCAGATGGAGGACCAATAAAGGTATGTTGGAAAAGTGGGAACATAAACATTTTGAATATAGCTTTTTATTCAGAAATGAAAAAATTATCTGGTCTGTATGATTTAATAATTGTAATAATTATTTTCACATGCTCTCAGAAAAAGGAGAGAGTGAGGCAGAGATAACAGTGTACGAAGACGTGAACTCTGGTGGCACAGCAAGGACAACGGTGAGCCGGCCATTCAAATGACATTATGGGTTAAATACTTTTTAACTGAAAATCTTTTGCCTGTGAATTTGCAAGGCCAGAAACATACTTTACGCAAGTATGCATATGCAGATGCCAGCGCTTGGCCATCGCATTGCCAATGAGCACTCTTGTTGAGCATGCTTAAAGGAATGGTTCACACAAAAATTATAATTCTCTCAATATGTACTTACCCTTATGCTATCTCAAACTTGAATGACTTTCTTCTACAGAACACAAATGAAGATGTTTTGATGGAGATATGATGTGAATATATCCATACAATGCAAGTCAATGGGGACCAACACTATCTGCCCATGAACATGCGCCGTACACGAGCTCTGCGCATGTGTCAGAGTTTTAAATAATAATCGTGACAAGGAAACTGCAGATGGCAAGGAATATATTGAAAAAGTGGTTACATTTAAGTCTGTTCTCACTCAAATCCGAATGTATCGCTTTAGAAGACATGGATTAAACCACTCGAGTCTTTATGCTGACTTAATGTTCTTTTTGAAGCTTGGGAGTTTTGTTCCCCATTGACTTACATTGTATGGATATATTCACATCATACCTCCATCAAGATATCATAACGGTGAGTAAATGATGAGATCACTATAATTTTTGTGTGAACTATTACTTTAATGTGTATTCTTGTGTTACTGTGGCGGTAATAAACCTCAGTACTCGAGGGGGCAATAGAGTTACCTTCAAAAGTCTGTGCAATTAAACTTGATGTGTCCTTATTCGAGTTGCTATAAATATACACACTTTATTTTATTTCATAATTTCCCAAATGGGATTCCACCAAGCTAACTAGATACAATGTGTATTGCAGAAACGAACAGAAAGTGTTGTGAATGGGATGTCTATTTATGAAACCGTGGATGAAACAAGAATCATGTCAAACATGGTATGTTTGCATACATAAAAAAATACAGCTACTATTTCTTCTTCCTCTTTTGCTAATTAAATGGGTTTATGAATGTATACACTACAAAAATGTTCAATAAAGTAATTGAAATACAATAATGGTAATGCCATCATTTTTATTTACATTATACCATCATAATACATTAATATTTTGGGTCATAGTAAAGCCATGATATCCTTTGAAGTACATTGAAGCACCATATAATAGTAATTATTCAGTACCATGGTATATCTCATGCTGTCTGATAACATCACTATACCATGGTACCACCACATTACTTTTTAGTAAGGGTAATCCTGGTGATTTAATCAAGGATGGACTTCAAAGACATTGGTCATTAATCTTACAGTTCAAACACAATCGACGTTTAAACACTGACCCTTAACACTTACTTAATTTAATAATTTTAAACCATGACTTTAACTATACATAATAATATTTACATTACATTCATGATGTTAGCCAGAGGAGAACTGGCCCCCACAGTGATTCTGGTTTCTCCCAAGGTTATTTTTCTCCATTAATCTACATCTTATGGAGTTTTGTGTTCCTTGCCACAGTCGCCTACAGCTTGCTCACTGGGGTTATTAATACAATTATTATTTAATTGTTTTTAAACACGATTAAGAATCGGATTTTATCTAATTACACAATAATGATTCATCGACTTTATAGACATTACAGTTTTATCGTCTGTTAATGCTGATCTTCTGTAAAGCTGCTTTGAAACGATGTGTGTTGTGAAAGGCGATATACAAATAAAATTGACTTGACTTGACTTGGTGAGCCTATCCATAATCTGTCTCTAATGTTTACATGCATATTATGGTTCATACTCAACTTTGCTTTTTGTAGAACTAAATCTAGTGAACTCATATTTGATGAGGGCCCCACCTAAAGTAAAACCTGAACTGAAAATGGAACTTGATGAGCTTTAGAGATTTTACTGATCCATCTACTTATTAGATTATCATAAATACAAATGATGATGTTAGTACTAAATCATAAGGACATTTTACATTAATTGTCTTATTTAGCTTTTATATAGAGAGAGACTTCACAGTGATTTTCCAAAAAAGACCTGTTACAGAGTCCTAACCCTAACATTGTCAATGAACTTCCCCTAAAATTAGATGGAGCTGGTAGGTTAAAAAGTACAAGGCCCCGGCACACTCACAGAGAAATTCTCGATTAGAGCCAAAAAGAAGTTTGAAACAGTCGATCAATGGTGTACTGTTTGCAAACATTCAGACACAAACTACGCCATGGGGGAAGCTATTTAGAGGAGCATTTAAATATGAGGACACTTTAGACTAACCTAAGGTGTTGGACCTTAACTAAGGTGACATTAAAATGTGTTATCAATGACTTAATGCCTCATTCTATGAGTAGTTCACACAAGATGTAGATCACTCATTTAAAATAATATACGTATATGCAGTAGATAATGAGTCATTTGCTAGATTATGAGATAATCTAGATGAGATCATTTGCTAGATAGTAGATTATGATTAATGTTTTCATTCTGCATTCATGTCGTAATGTAATTTGTAATGACAAAAGAATGATGAGTATTTGAGTAGATTTTATTCCTTTTGTAGATTAATTTCAAAAAATTGCATAACATGTTATTAAAATGTCTCTAAGTAAACAGTTGTACATACAACAGTTCGCTAATACACCATTGTGTTCATGTTGACTGAGCTCCAGGACCAATAGGAGTAAGAACTTTTACATTTACTTTTATGCATTTGTTAGAAGCTTTTATCCAAAGTTTTTTATCCACTGCATTCAAGGTATATATTTTATATTAGGGAACCAGCTGAACAATCAAAGTAATATTTTATGAAACTAAAAGACAAGACACATACAAACACATGGCAGCTGTGTGTGGCTCTCTCCCAAACTGCCGCATCCGGCTTGGCTCTATCCCTCTCCTCAGCTGATTAGCCCGACTGGGCACCAGCCATACGGACTCACGGCCTGGCCCCGCCCTCCTCCTTGTCACACAAACCCATGATAATGGAATTAGTTGTGCATTCTCTACCAGTTGAGCTACAGGAACAAGTGTTTAAAAGCTGTTATGAAGTTTTCCTAAAAGATTGTGCTTGCAAGCTGTTATGAACAACCAAAACAAACTCAAAAACACCTTTGTTTTGATCAGATTTTGTTAAAAATGACATCACACCCATTCGTTCTTTGATTTATGCCTGGGTTTTAAGCATAACCCTAAAATCTGATTTGTTGATAGGAAAGGTTTTCCAGGACAAACAAGGATGTTGATCCAGGAATAGCAAAATCACAGTGACCATTAATACAGCAGATGTGAGATTGGTTACAGCCAAAAGAGAGATTTCTCAGACAGTAATGTTGAAAAGAGTTCTGATATAATCTACCTACTCCCTTTACAGCCTCAAACCCTTTATGACAAAATCAACTATCAACGTCACCCTGCTGATGGCCCAAGCACTTCCTCTCCCAACCAGGAAGTCTTTGAGTAAGGCATAGATGGACTGTTTATGCTTCATTTCGAGCTTACACCTCTGGATCTGTTTAATCATCTTAACATATGTATTATAGTCTGAATCTGGTGACTTTTGAACTCTGTGATTGAACCCCTGCATTAAATTAATGTTTCATTAAATGTAACATTGAAACACTTTTTGCACGCACTAGCTATAACTTTCAAGTTCAAGTTGCAGTTCACCCTAAAGATGCAACTGCCCAAGTTTAGCAATAAACCAATCTCAGTATAATAGTGTGAATACATATTCAGAGTGACTATATTTTCTTTTGGAAAAAATACTTGAAAAGAGAAGCCATTCACTCACACCCTGCAATTAACTTTTGTATGATTAGTAAATCATACATCATTAGTAAATGCCTTGAATTGCTTTGAACTGTAATAACCTGTTCACAATTGAGAGAATAAATATATCTTGGCTTTGCATGTATTTATGGTACTTAAACCCTGAACATGTTTATCATTGAATGGATGAAAAATAAATGTTTACTAATGGCATATTGTAACTCATCCAAACAGCCACTCTGGTGACAACGGAACAGTCATTGACGTTACACCCCTTGAATTGGGTATGGTATTGCACAGCAAGTCAAATTCTGGCAACATTTTTCTATCTACGAATATCTAAGAGTAACTATTGATAGATTAACTGCTTTTCTGTGATGCAAAGCAAAGGTTTTAAAATGGAGCTTCACCATAAAATCTTGCTAAATTTACGTCATTGGCAAATGTTTACTGATTGGCCACTCAGTTCCCCAAAATAACATAATTGTTTCCATCAGCACAACTAATTCCCTTTTACCTATTTTTTCCATACCACCCCCTTATTTGTTTCAGAGTTGATTAGTATATCTGCACTATATGGCCATAAGTATGTAATGAACCGCACACCACACCCAAATGTGCTTGAACGTTTAATTTCAAAATCATAGGCATTAATCCCTCCGTTTGCTATAACAACTTCCAGACTTCAGGAAAAGCTCTCCACTAGATATTGGAACATGGCTGTAGAGATTTACATCAAAAGCTTCAGTGAAGTCATGCACTGATATTGGGCATTGGGACAAGGCTCACAGTCCCAGTTTATACCAAAGGTGTTCAGTGTGACTCAGGTTTGGGTCTTGAGAAGGCCAGTCAAGTTCTTTCACATCAGACTCAGTTATGGAGGGCCATACCTGCAAAAATAATAAATAAATGTAATAATAAGAAAGTAAATAAAGGAATGTCTTGATAAAACAAATATAATTAGTTTTTAATTAACTGTATTCCTGAATTTATTATTAAATAACTTTTTTCCTTTATTATTTTCTATATTAACTTCATTTTTATACTTTTTAACTTGTATTTATTTATTCATTTATTTTGCATTGTTTACATTTTATTATTTATGTGTCCATTTATTTTTATATACATTTTTTCCCACATATATTTATTTCCATATTTATATATTCCAATATACATTTATTTATTTATACATGTATTTATTTTTACTTTTCTGTGTGCAATATGGAAATGAGGGAGGCAGTCCTTGTGTAGCTCCAGTGCATCATTAGTTGAGATGGCACTTTTCCACTGCATGTTACGGTTCAACTCGCCTCAACTCTACTCGCTTTACTTTTCTGAGCTTGCATTTCCAATGCAGTTTAGTTTTTATTATTATTATTATTATTATTATTATTATTATTATTAAGCAAACATCAAAAATATTACAACAAAAATGCATTCAAATTACAATCAACTTAATTTTAACATGGGCTGACACACAAAAATAATAATATAATAAAAGACAAAAAATTAAAAAATACAAAAAACAATAATAATAAAATAAATCAAAATTACAACATCATATTAAGTCACCAGGGTACTAAAAAAATAAATAAAAAAAAATTTATAGCAAATTATATTCTTCAATTGTATCTATCAAAATCACAGCTTTTTTTTTTTTTTTTTTGACAGGCTTATTTGGTATTTAACTAGGTAATTCTTGAAAACTACAAGAATTACAAGGGGGGGGGGGGGGATCTACATTTATGTATAAAATGTTTGGCCAACAACAAAATATTGTTAATCAAAAACCCTACTTTGCCTTCTTCATAATTACCATATTTAATATCTACAAAAGACAAGTTCAATACAGCAGACTTTTTCTCACTCAACCAATTCTGCACTCGATCCCAAAAAGCATGCGAGAATTTACAAGTGAAAGAAATGTGATCAGTATTCTCTGTAAAGGAGTTACAAAATATACAAAGAGCTTTTTCAATATTAAATCTAATATTTAGAAACTTGCTAGAAGGATAAATATCAGCTAAAATTTTAAAATGAGTTTCTTTGACTTAAGCATTAATCGGAAGTTTTAAATAGGCGGTTCTAATATATTGAAGAGATGCTTGTCAAAAAAAAGATCCAAATGATTTCTAACCAATCGAAAAGGGTAGAGAATATTATTAAGGTTTTGTCTAATATAACTATTAGAGCATTTTTCACTTGTAAACTCAATTTGCCCAAGGAATAATAATGGTAAAAAATTGGTGATTTGTCCATGACATAACAAACCTTTGATTAATGGTGTGGCAGATGGTGTGGCAGAATGGTATGGCAGATATTACCGTAAAGAATTGTTTAGGATGGCATGTAAAACCATGTTTAAGAGTAAAAGCAGTATAATCCATTAACTAGCCAGAATCAGCAAATAAATCCCTCACAGACCATATATTTCTGTAAAACCATTCTTCATAAAAAAGTGATTTGTTTCTGTGTAGAATGTATTTATTATTCCAGATGATGGCGTTGTGCGGTGTGAAGTTATGAGTATAAGCTAGTTTCCACTGTAACAAGACTTGTTGATGAAATGCAGATAATTTCACTGGAAGTTTAGATATTTGAAAGTCACATTTAAGTAAAAATTCAATACCACCTAATTTCTTAAACATAGACACTGGGACTGTAAACCAAAAACTATTAGATTTGCATAAAAAACATTTTAGCCATTTCAATTTTAACAATCCATTAATTTGTTCAAAATTAATTATATTTCAGTTTTCTTGATAAAATGAGATTTATTCTTCCAAATAAAATTGTATAAAGCTTGATTAATTAATTTGGATACAGAGAAAGATGGAGCTAATGCAGTTGCTGGAAAAATAACTCTCGACAAAAACTCTGATTTGTACAATAAAACAAAAAAAAAAAAACAATTATTTAAAATTATTTTGGCCTTTTTTAACTTATCTATAAAATTAACTTCCATGCATCTCTATGGAAGTGGAGCGTAGTTCTAGCGGGAAGACCAGCAGGTGTACATCATCACATCATTAGCTGGGTAACTCCTAGCCAATCGCACGTAAGCCAATGCTTTATAAGTCCGCTCACAATCTATCACATTGCTGCTTCGGTATGCTAACACTGCAACCTCCACCTCCCCACCACCACCAGTTGAGCCCTGTCCCGCAGGGGGGTAGGCTCCTCGCCCCTGCCTCCTATCTCCGGCAGGACATGACGGTTCCGGGTACAACTCCCTCGGACGGCTCTAACATATCAAATGCTTTTCTACGCCAAAGAGAGAAACATCACCTCCCATTTTACATCCATCAAATAAATGGCATCTCAAACTTCACTCAAGCCTGCGTGTCTTCCCGATAGAACTGTGTTTCTTGTAATTGTAATACCTAAATATTTAATTGTATCCTCAACAGTGATGCCATTGATTGATGTAAGGTCACAGTGATGAATGGACATAAGCTCGCATTTGAACATATTTAATTGAAGACCTGAGGCTTTAGAAAAACATTCAACTAAAGAAATAGAAAGAGGAATCTGACCTGCGTCCTGTAAAAATAAAGTGGTATCATCTGATAATTTACTAATTCCAATTATTTCCCCAAACACCTTACATTTTTTAACACTCGAGTCATGAAAAACTAAAGAGGCAAGCATATCTGTTGCAAGAATAAACAAAAGGGGAGAAAGGAAGCAACCCTGTCTTGTACCATGTCCAATTTAAAACTTTTGAGATGTACCAAATGGAAGAGATATTGAACTATTCATATCCAAATAAATCATTCTTATAATGTTCACAAATCTATCTCCAAAACCAAAAGAATGTAAGGTTTGGAACAAAAAAGAGTGCTCTAACATATCAAATGCTTTTCTAAAAATAAAATAAAACCCTCATCCTCTATCCAATCACTATAATCCTGCAAATCAAAGATCAATCTAATGTTATTATGAATGAAGAGACCTGCTAAAAATCCTGACTGCGATTCATTTATTATATTATTTATAATTTTTTTAAGTCTGTCTGCGAATATGTGTGCAAATATTTTATAATCTGTATTTAGCAAAGTTATCTGATGCAACTTTACTACACAAACCTGGTAAAGATTCCAGGTTTAGGTAGGTGGTCTGAATCCAGCCAATAATCAATTCTAGATTTGCTGGATCCGTTGGATTTCCTCCATGAACACAGTTTACAAGATGGGTTCAAATGTCTCCATACATCTAATAAATTACATTTCGCACAAAATTGAGAGATCAGTGCGCATTAGGTCATGGAGAGGTAAATTTACATGGCTATCGATCATTAACCTCGTCTGGAACAACATTGAAATCCCCTCCCACAATAACGTTTTCGTTCGGATATAACGTCTTCAATTCTAAAATCAAGTTCTGAAAACATGTGTTGATTAAGCTTCATACTATTATAACCATATATGTTAACTAAAATAAAAAATACATCTTCAATATTTAACACCAGCACCACCCAATGTGATACCACCGGGTGATCCGCAAAGGGTCCGTGTGACCTCAAAGGGTCCTTGCCACTTGGCGAGTAATTTAGAGCTTGATGTGGGGAGTAATACAAGTACCTTATCTCCCGGTGCAAATTCCCGTAGTCAAGTTTCCCTGTTATACAGTCGGCTCTGCCGATCTTCAGCTTGGAGCAAATTCTCCTGTGTTAGTTGCCCCAAGGTGTGGAGTTTTGCTCTAAGATCAAGAACGTACTGAATTTCATTCTTGCTATCTGAAGGTCCCTCCTCCCAAGCTTTGCGGATGATCAGCTTGAACGGGGAAAAGCTGGTAGAGGCTTGCGGGACCTCTCGTACTGTCAATAACAGGGGTCGAGCCATTTATCCCAATTTCTAGCATCCTTGTGCACACAATTACGAATCATATCTTTGAGGGTTTTACTAAATTGTTCCACCAGGCCATATGTCTGCAGATGGTAAACGCTGGTCAAATCAATTTAATACCTTAAAAGTTGTGCCCTGACGGTCAGAATTTCTTTCGGAATCCCCACCCGGGAGATTATTTTGAAGAGTGCCTCCGCAACACTTGTGCTGATATGTTGCTCAGAGGCACTGCTTCCGGATATCATGTTGCATAGTCCACTAGGACTAATACAAAGTGATGTTCGCGTGCTGTCCGCTCTAATGGCCCGGCAAGGTCCAAAACCAGCAAGTCCCAAACCAGGCAGTGATGCAGTTGCTCAGGATGCTCTCAATAGTCCCTCTATAGAATGTAGTGAGGATGGGGGCTGGGAGATGTGCTTTCCTCAGACTTTGAAGAAAGTAGAGATGCTGCTGGGCTTTCTTGGCAATAGAGCTGGTGTTGAGGGACCAGGTGAGGTTCTCCATCAGGTGAACACCAAGGAATTTGGTGCTCTTGACGATCTCCACAGAGGAGCTGTCGATGTTCAGTGGAGAGTGGTCACTCTGTGCTCTCCTAAAGTCAACAACCATCTCTTTTGTTTCGTCCACATTCAGAGACAGGTTGTTGGCTCTACACCAGTCTGTTACCCGCTGCACCTCCTCTCTGTATGCTGACTCGTCATTCTTGCTGATGAGTCCCACCACGGTCGTGTCATCGGCAAATTTAATGATGTGGTTCGACCTGTGCATTGCTGCACAGTTGTGAGTCAGCAGAGTGAAAAACAGTGGACTGAGTACACAGCCCTGGGGGGCCCCAGTGCTCTGTGTGGTGGTGGTGGAGATGCTGTTCCCTATCCGGACTGACTGAATTCTCCCAGTCAGGAAGTCCAAGATCCAGTTGCAGAGGGAGGTGTCCAGGCCCAGCAGGTTCAGCTTTCCAATCAGGTGCTAAGGAATGATTGTGTTGAATGCTGAGCTGAAGTCTATGAACAGCATTCGAACGTATGAGTAATTTTTATCTAGGTGGGTGAGGGCCAGATGGAGGGTGGTGGCAATGGTGTCATCTGTTGAACGGTTAGGACGATACACAAACTGCAGTGAGGCAGCTGGGTCTTAATGTGCCTAATGACGAGCCTCTCGAAGCACTTCATAATGATGGGTGTGAGTGCGACGGGACGGTAGTCATTGAGGCAGGACACTGAAGACTTCTTTGGCATGGGGACGATGGTGGTGAACTTGAAGCATGTTGGAACGACGGCGCTGCTCAGAGAGATGTTGAAGATGGTGGTAAGAACATCTGCCAGCTGGTCTGCACATCCTCTGTGCACCCTGCCTCCTGGCAGACATTCCTATGTTGTCTGGTCCAGCAGCCTTCCGTGGGTTGACTCTACGTATAGTTTTCCTCACATCAGCCGTATTAAGACAGAGCACCTGGTCGTTGGGAGGAGGGGTGGTCTTCCTTACCACTACATCGTTCTGTGCTTCAAACCTAGCGTAGAAGTCATTCAGTGCATCAGGAAGGGAGGTATCTTTGTCACAGGCAACTGATGTTGTTCTGTAGTTGGTGATGGCCTGGATGCCCTGCCACATGCACCGCGTGTTGCAGCTGTCCTGGAAGTGACTGTGGATTCTCTGGGTGTGTGTGCGCTTTGCCTCTCTGATGGCCCGGGACAGTTTGGCCCTCACTGTTCTTAGGGCAGCCTTGTCGCCTGCTCTGAAGGTGGAGTCTCGGGTCCTCAGCAGTGCATGCACCTCCACAGTCATCCACGGCTTCTGGTTGGAGTGTGTGGTGATGGCCTTGGAGAAGGTGACATCATCAATGCACTTGCTGATGTAGCTGGTCACTGATGCTGTGTATTCCTTCAAGTTGGTAGAGTCGCCATATGTTGCAGCCTCCCTGAACATGTGCCAGTCAGTACAATCAAAACAGTCCTGAAGAGCAGAGATGGCTGCTGCTGGCCAGATTTTCACCTGCTTCTGGAGCAGTTTTGTGCATCTGACGAGCGGTCTGTATGCTGGAATTAGCCTAACAGATATGTGGTCTGTGTAGCTGAGGTGGGGGCAGGGCTCCGCCCGGTACGCGCCTGGGATGTTTGTGTAAACAAGATCAAGCATGTTCGCCCCTCTTGTTGCAATGTCCACATACTGATGTAATTTAGGGTGCACTGTCTTGAGATTTGCATGGTTGAAATCTCCGGCGACAATAAACAGTCCGTCAGGGTGAGCATTCTGCAGTTCACTAATAGCCCCATACAGTTCACTGAGCGCTTCCTTAGCATTAGCTAAGGAATGTAAACTCTGGTTATAATAACAGTGGTGAATTCCCGTGGTAAATAAAAAGGTCTGCATCTAACAGTCACAAGCTCCACCAGCGATGAGCAGTAACTAGAGACTAGCATAGAGTTATTGCACCATTCCGTGTTGATGTAAACACACAAGCCACCACCGCGAGTCTTACCGCACAGAGCTGCATTTCTGTCGGCACGAAACAAGGCGAGCCCGTCTAGCTGAATGGCGGCATCCGGAACTCTGTCACTGAGCCACCTCTCCGTGAAAACAAAGACGCGGCAGTCTCTAAGCTCACGCTGCGTAGTCTGCTGGAGTCGGATGTAGTCCAGTTTATAGTCCAGGGAGCAAACATTTGAGAGCAGGATAGAGGGGAGAGCCGGCCGGCTAAAGTTTGTTTTTAGCCTAGCATGGACCCCCGCCCTCTTGCCACGCTTTTGCTTCCACGCAAACTGCTTACGACGTCCCCTCCCCCGGTAATAGGCATCAGGCGACGCCGAGGACTGGAGGCCTGGTCTCCGCAGCAAGCCGAGTTCGCGTAGTTTCTCCTGCAGATCATCATGCAGCTTGGTTGTTGCATGAATCTTATATTTTAGCAGTGTCTAGCTATGGTAGACATGATGTAGTCTCTCCGATGTCCATGTGCCGTAAAAGTCGGGCTAAGTGACAAAAATAGCACCATTTTGGATCCGAAGTGGCTGCTGCGTGCTACCGCACCGCCATCTTCCTTGCCTAATGTGATGTCTCTGTGAACTTTTAATCCTGAGATTGGCAGGGCACTCAAATTTTGGCAGGTGTAATAATATCATTGCCAAAATGATAATCCCCCCTGGTAAACCCATTTTATTAAAGCTACAGTAAAATGGTTTTGAGGACACAGCTTCCATAGGACGATATGTCCCCAGTGTAAATGTGATGTCTCTGTGAACTTTTAATCCTGAGATTGGGAGGGCACTCCAATTTTGGCAGGTGTAATAATAACATTGCCAAAATGATAATCCCCCCTGGTAAACCCATTTTATTAAATCTACAGTCAAAATGCTTTTGAGGACACAGCCCTTCATAGGAAGATATGTCACCAGCATAAATGTGATATGACCTCAAAATGCTGAGTTGAGGGAGAGCAATATAATTTTAGCAGGTGTTAAGATGACATTGTCCAAATGATTCTGCCCACAGGTAAACCCATGTTGTTATGGATAAGGGATATAACAATTGATATGCTATAGCGAAAGGATATTATTACAGATCAGATTAATCTTTATACAAAAATAAGCAGAAATGTGCTTGTTGCAGTATATGATCAATAATACTTGCACTGTGGTATAAATGTTTAAGTATATTACAAAGTAAAATCTTTAAATCCTTTAGCAATTTTGGGATCTACCTTTCCCCTTTGGTGAAAATGTGAGTATGCTATCAACAAACATACTGGCTCACTTTTTTAACTTACCCTCATATATTCACTTCCATTGTCACATTTGTCAATGGAACAACAGATTTGTGTGCCTTACTATCTAAAAAAATATGTTACTTATTCTCTTATTTGCGGTCTTGTTGTATATTCATACATTTTATCAATGTATGTGTATTGAAATGTTATGTGTAAACCATAATGATACAGATTCATTAATATACATTTTTATGATGTTCATATTTAGGTCCAATGATAAGAGTTCATATCGTCAATATTACATATAAAAATGACAAGAATGACACCATAACCTACATGAATAGCATGTCAATGCAGTTCAATTCTACTTTGTTTTATCTGTGAAAGGAGTGAAATTCTTTGAATGCTTGTTCCACCAAAGTGCAGTCCTCTTACACATCATATATACATATTGCACTATTTGGCATAATGTACACATTTGACATAATTAACATAACAATGCACATTACACAAACAGATTATTCACAACTGCAAAGCTAGCAACATAAGGTGTACTTCTACACATCAAACATCACAAACGCTGAGGCAGCTGGACATTTAAGTTAAATTACATGGAAATGTAAAACACATTGAGTTTGGCAAAAGACCAAATCAAAGAGAAGTGCACAAACTGTCCTGTAATGCTTGCACTGTCAAAGCCTCTGCTCAGTTTCAGCTTCCGTTGTTACTTTATCCAAATTAAAATGCTTAATGTTTTTTTAATTCACACTTTCATGATCTTAATTAACAAATTCCTATGTTGCCTTGCCGTTAATTGTGTGAAAAACATTAATTATAAACAGCTTTGTAGGAAGAGTTTTAAACTCACTGCACCGCTGTCTCGTCAACTGGTGTCATGCGCGTGCACGCGAGAGACGCTCAGATTCTGGCAGGGATTCCAATTTCGGCACAACACCGGCAGCAACCGGAACAGGAAACATGTTGTCTGGAGTTCTTTGTATACTGAATGTTCTTATAAAGATATTTTTTCAATGTTTTTTCTGTGGAAAGATCCAAAAACACTACAGTACAGCCCATTGAAGAGACAGCAAGTCTATCCCTCACAGCCTCGTTGACATTAAAAATCAAAGATAGTGCTACCATGAATAAGGTCTATTGCAACTAAATTCTGACACCCTGTAAATGTGCGATGAATAAACACAGAGGCAATAGCCTTTTTCACAGACTGTGATGACACGTTTCTGCCTTATTTAGCAGCGTAAATCTAGCAAACTTTTTACATGATCATGTTTTTTGATATTGAGTGTAAGTTTATAACATTATGTTTGTGTTATATTACCCTGGAATTATAAAAAAAAAAAATAATTACCACAGCTGTGAGGGGCTTTAGATTAAATTCACCGCTCTCTATTTATTTTATTTTTTTCTCAAAAGTTATTCAAATAATAATAATAGTGGATTTTTTTTCTTTTGCTTTGGAGCAAATGGGAAAATGAAAATAATATTTGCTATGGTCTCCCATTCACCGCTGTCAATGTTTACTATGTAATCGTTTACTTCCGCGTTCCAAAACCCAGAGGGTGAAAAGGTGCAGCTCCAACTTGAAAGCTTTATTTTCACCACCACATAC
Source organism: Xyrauchen texanus (assembly GCF_025860055.1). NCBI lineage: Eukaryota > Metazoa > Chordata > Actinopteri > Cypriniformes > Catostomidae > Xyrauchen > Xyrauchen texanus. The sequence continues at coordinate 8,481,554 of NC_068276.1, forward strand.
CAACAACCACTGGTGCTTGTTTAATACATTACTGGAAAGCATGTAGCTTAAAGTAACATGTCACAACTCTACAAAGTGTTTTTAAAATTCATCCTGTATTGACGGCGGATGTGCAGATAGATGCTGTTTCCTTTGTTATCTGGCTGATAAAATGGAATGCATATGTAGCCAGTGGGCTGCAAATAACCACAGTGGACTCCAAAATATCTCTGTGGTTTTCTTCACGGCTGTTTATTAAAAAAAAGGGGTCGATGGGGCTGTATTAAAAAAGGGGATAAAAAATATATATATAAAATGTGTTTTCCTACTTATTTGAAGAATGAATAATGGCCAAATGAAAAATGGAAATGAAAAAAGGTACAATGAAATACAAAAAATGAAATACGGTAGAGGCTAATGCAAAAAGAAATACATACATGGCATTAGCCTACCATATGCCTCAGCACACATCGCCCCAATACATGCCCACATCATTTTATGCATTTAATACATGCTTAAACTATCACATTTTTAACCAGGCTTTAAGGACATAGTTTAAAACAACAGAATGCTCATTAACACATTTTCACATATAACACATATTACAGTTATTCATTAAACTGGAAAACACTATCTTCAACAATCTGTGTGTGGCCAAAGTGCTGGAAAGGTCTTGCTAATAGTATCTGTCCATTATCTTTATTTGGGTATTGATAGAATAGTTATTAGACAATCTCCCAAAGTATGATTTTTGACTCATGATGCAGATGCAGATTGATGCAGAATCAACTTTGAACTTGCCACATTCAATCGTAACTTTAAAAGCGCTATATGTCCTCGCCACCAATACATAATCACGCAAAAATGTGTACCAGTTTGCTTAGGTCAACTGGAGCAATTTTATGTTCAGGCTGTCTTCTAGGGATGGCAGGTTATTTCCTGGTGAATTTGGAATGCTGTCTTACATTAACTATTTAATTTACCCTTTATTATTAATTGGATTCCATATTTACTCTGTTATACTTTCAGGGTTGGGGAGAAATGAAATAAAAGTAATGGAAATACATATTTAAAATACAATATATAAGTAACTGTATTCCACTACAGTTACAATTTAAATCATTGGTATATAGCATACAGTTACATTCAAAAATTATTTTTATTACTGAAGAGATTACTTTGCATTTTAGCATTTGTTTCATTTAATATTTAGTCCTTTCAGATGGAAAACATTTATACATATAAATGATGCGATCCAAAGTGCATTTGAACAGTGGAAAAACACTATCTTATTATGTGTTACATTCATATGACCAGACATAGAACTAAGTTTGAAGTAAGTTTGGAGCAGAAGAAATAGGAATAAACCTTGTGTAAATTGTCAGCTTTACGCTCAGCTAAAATGCTATTTCTAGCCATTTTGCATGCACGTTACCAGGCACAATCATGTTTTTTTATCAAGAAATTTCACGTTGGATCATAATTTCTTTTTTCTAGTAAGACCTTTGAAATTAGGGCAAAAATCGTATTCTTGATAATAATGTTTGTATTGTTTTCCTATAAAAATATCTAAAAGTCCTTAAAACAAGATCAATTTGATTTATTCTGTTTTAAAAACAACACTGCTTAAGATATTTAGGTTTTTCAGAGAATGTATTTCTAACATGTGTATTTTGTCTTACTGTACTGGCAGAGTTTTTATAGTCAAAAAAAGTGAAAAAATCTACCAGTGCTGAAGGAGTAATCCAAAGTATTTAGAATACGTAACTGACCTTGAGTAATATAATATATTCTGTAATCTGTAGTGGAATACATTTCAAAAGTAACCATCCCAACCCTGTATAATGTATATCATTGTTATGTATGAGTTGTAAGGGTAACTTTTAAATTGATGAGTTGCTCTTTGGGTATCTTTCTTGTGTTTGCGTACATGTGTCAGCTCATTTGTTCTTTTGTTTTTATTTGTTGGGTTACTTTTCTTGTAAAGTGACCTTAGACCTTAAGTATAAGAAATGCACAAAATAAATAAAACATTATTATTAAACCAAGCTTCAAACCTTCATGTATGACTTCTTTAATTGTGTAAGGCCCCCAAATCTCATAATTTGCGAATGCCCCACGAATTTGATGTGTGGCACAGATTTGTTTACACGCACACACTGTCAAAGATTTTCCCGTTAAAAAACAGTAAAGAACTGGCAGCAGGGTTGCCAGAAAGTTAATGGTCTTGCTGTTGTTGAAATTAACAGCTACAGTATACAACTGTAAGTTAGCAGCATATAGCCATAAAATTACCTAATATGTACTGTTGTTGAAATTAACAGCTATGTTCCCAGCATGCACTAAAGATTACTTAGTTTGTTTTACTATTTACTGGTTTATTTTTACGTTGTTTTCATTTTGACATTGTTTTTGTTGTTAAGTAACTTGCATTTTAATGTTCAGTTTTTACTTTTTTACCTAAAATATTTGTTAATTTGTTAATTGTCACCATTGTTGTGTTTTGTATGCCTTTTTTATGTTTTTTTTAAATATGTATGCTTTTGCAAAGCATTGGGGCTACAAAAATGGTAAAACATGTAAAAAAGTGCCATAGTGTTATTTTACTGTGTACAGGTTTTTTTTTTGTTTGTTTTTTTCTTCATAAAAATACATATACTGATCAATCCTGGCAACATTTTACATTTAATATGTACAATGATTTGAATGTAAACTTAGTAATTTGACTTCTCATTTGACAGGGTTTCAAAATGTCACTAGCTTTCACCAAGATGATATCTTGATTTTGAATGTTCATTTTTCCATAATGACTTGCAAACAAAGGCACTTGGCATGCTTAAAACAGCTATTTACCGTAAACTAGTCACTTCACTGTGAGCCTGCTCTTGATCTCCCAGAATGCAATTTTTTTTTTAACAGCAAACTGTTGTATTTAAGAATCACAGTAGATTGCTGCAGCAATTTGGCCGTAAATTTACAGCATTTTGTTTACAGTGCATGCAGGAGGTAGATTATTCTGATATAGTAAACCAAAAACCACATCTGTAATTACAATAGCCTCAGGCTTCTGATTCTCCTCCAAAAAAATAAAAATAACTCTTTTTCATACATTTGCATATAAGTATATATAGACCCACCTTTTAAGCTACTCTGGCACACAAAAAGGTACAGCACGGTTAAAAGTGTCCAGCGCTGAAAGGTTACTAATGTGACTAATGTACTAATTGGGCTGTAAAACCGTTTCCTTCAATGACAATGAGCGCCTTTGCAAGCACGATCTTACACGTTTATGCTTATTAAGCTGACAATGCGTGTGGCCATGTAAACACCTTACAGTAAAAACTGGTTTCCTTTATCAGGGTAAGGACATAAATGGCTATAAGCATAAACTGTTCAGCACATGTACTGTACATTTTTGCCCATTGCCCCGATATCATTTTCATTTTCAATTTCATGTTGCATGTAAACACCTTTACAGGCATTCTCACTGTCTTATCACTGTTGTTTGCCTTGTGTTTCTCCCCTGTCATCTGTTCCTTCTGGACTACATTTCCCATAAGTCCCTGCCCTCATCACTGTCAGCTGTCCTTGATTGTCCTCATCTGTGTTTCATCAACTCATTAGTCATTGTGTATATAATGCCCTGTTGTTTGCTTGTTCAGTTGTTATGTGTTTTGACCTCTTGTGTATGACCAGTCCCCATCGTGTATGTTTTCTCTGTTCCTGTGTTTTCCCATCGTGGATGTTTCTTTTGTACCTGTGTTTACCCCATTATACTGTACTTTGTTTAATTTATTAAATACTGTTACACTGCACCTAAATCCAGCTCACATGACTTCCTTCCAGACGTTTCAGTACAACTGACTACAAAATGGATCTAGTGGCTTACTTCACGTAACTAAGCCAAGCGGATTTATCTAAAAGGGAGTTTCCCCACTTCTTCTCCACTGTTGCCATCTACACGCCAGTGGGGGGAATTGCCGGAGTGCGGAGATTACACGTACTACTCGACACACTTGCTTCAGAGGATCCTCCTCTCACAATCCAGGTTCCAGCTTCTGAGACTTCCTCGCCTGAGTCCACTCCATGCCATGTCCCAACCATATCTAAGTCTGCTCCGTGCCCTGTCACAGCCACGCCATAGTCGGCTCCACGCCATGTCACAGTCAAATCTGAGTCCGCTCCACGGCATGTATCAACCACGTCTGAGTCCGCTCCACGCCATATCACAGCCACGCCATAGTCGGCTCCACGCCATATCACGGTCAAATCTGAATCCTCTCCACGCCATGTCACAGCCACGCCACAGTCAGCTCCACGCCATGTCACAGCCACGTCTGATTCGGCTCCACGCCGTGTCACAGCCACGTCTGAGTCGGCTCCACTCCACGCCATGTCACAGCCACGTCTGAGTCGGCTCCACGCCATGTCCGTCCCAGAGCCTGCGTTGCCTGCCACGCCTGTCCCAGAGCCTGCGTTGCCTGCCACGTCCGTCCCAGAGCCTGCGTTGCCTGCCACGTCCGTCCCAGAGCCTGCGTTGCCTGCCACGTCCGTCCCAGAGCCTGCGTTGCCTGCCACGTCCGTCCCAGAGCCTGCGTTGCCAGCCACATCCGTCCCAGAGCCTGCGTTGCCAGCCTCGTCCGTCCCTGAGCCTGCATTGCCAACTTCAGCCTCCCGGAGGAGGAGGAGGAGGAGGAGGAGAAAGGCTTCCGATTCCGAGTCTCTGCCCATGTACAAGAACACTGAGGTCGTTTCCGAGTCTCTGCCCATGTACACGAACACAGAGGTCATATCCGAGTCTCTGCCCATGTAGATGAACACAGAGGTCGTCTCCGATTCTATGCCCATGTACAAGAACACGGAGGTCATTTCTGAGTCTCTGCCTATGCCCACGACCACAGAGGTCATACTCGATTCTCTGTCTACAACGACAACCACAGAGGTCGTTCCCGAGTCTCTGTCTACGCCCACAACCACAGAGGTCGTTCCCGAGTCTCTGTCTACACCCACGACCACAGAGGTCGTTCCCGAGTCTCTGTCTACGCCCACGACCACAGAGGTCGTTCCCGAGTCTCTGTCTACGCCCACGACCACAGAGGTCGTTCCCGAGTCTCTGTCTACGCCCACGACCACAGAGGTCGTTCCCGAGTCTCTGTCTATGCCCACGACCACAGAGGTCGCGCCCGAGACTCTGCTCATGTTCACAACCACAGAGGTAATTTCAAAGTCATCCTGGACTCAGCCTCGAACCTGCCACAGGTTACTGCCGTCCGCCTGATCTGCTCTGGTCTCCTGGCCATCCCCCTGTTTTTCTCTGGTCTTCTGGGTCTCCTGACCATCCCCTGATCTGCTCTGGTCTCCTGGCCGTCCGCCCGATCTGCTCTGGACTTCTGGATCTCCTGACAGTCTGCCTGATCTGCTATGGTCTCCTAGCCAAACAAGAGTTCATCGCATTTTCAGATGCAAATGAGTTTTGCCGCAAATTTATGGCAAATAGTTAATTGTTGCCAAAGGTTTGCTGCAGGTTCATCAATACCTGTGAAGAGCTGCAAACATTTGTGGCAAATCAAAGCTCATTTGCATGTGAAAATAATTTGCTAGTTTGCTCTACATTTTTTGTTTTGCTTATTCAAATACATTAAGTTGTACACCACATCTTATCACAGTTTATGTTTGGATGTCCTTTTAATTTTGATGATTATAACTGACAGCTAATGAAAACCCCCCCAAAAAAACAAAATCAGTATCTTAGAATATTGTGAATAGGTTCAATATTGAAGACACTGGGTGCCACACTCTAATCAGCTAATTAACTCAAAACACCTGCAAAGGCCTTTAAATGGTCTCTCAGTCTAGTTCTGTAGGCTACACAATCATGGGGAAGACTCCTGACTTGACAGCTGTCCAAAAGACAACCATTGACACCTTGCACAAGGAGGGCAAGACAAAAAAGGTCATTGCTAAAGAGGCTGGCTGTTCACAGAGCTCTGTGTCCAAGCACATTAATAGAGAGGCGAAGGGAAGGAAAAGATGTGGTAGAAAAAAAAAGTGTACAAGCAATAGGGATAACCGCACCCTGGAGAGGATTGTGAAACAAAACCCATTCAAAAATGTGGGGCAGATTCACAAAGAGTGGACTGCAGCTGGAGTCAGTGCTTCAAGAACCACCACGCACAGACGTATGCAAGACATGGGTTTCAGCTGTCGCATTCCTTGTATCAAGCCACTCTTGAACAAGACACAGCGTCAGAAGCGTCTCGACTGGACTGCTGCTGAGTGGTCCAAAGTTATGTTCTCTGATGAAAGTAAATTTTGCATTTCCTTTGGAGTCTGGAGGAAGAGAGGAGAGGCACAGAATCCACGTTGCTTGAAGTCCAGTGTAAAGTTTCCAGTCAGTGATGGTTTGGGGTGCCATGTCATCTGCTGGTGTTGGTCCACTGTGTTTTCTGAGGTCCAAGGTCAACACAGCCGTCTACCAGGAAGTTTTAGAGCACTTCATGCTTCCTGCTGCTGACCAACTTTATGGAGATGCAGATTTCATTTTCTAAAAGTACTTGGAACCTGCACACACAGCCAAAGCTACCAGTACCTGGTTTAAGGACCATGGTATCCCTGTTCTTAATTGGCCAGCAAACTCGCCTGACCTTAATTCTATAGAAAATCTATGGGGTATCGGGAACAGGAAGATGCGATACGCCAGACCCAACAATGCAGAAGAGCTGAAGGCTACTATCAGAGCAACTTGGGCTCTCATAACACCCGAGCAGTGCCACAGACTGATCGACTCCATGCCACGCCGCATTGCTGCAGTAATTCAGGCAAAAGGAGCCCCAACTAAGTATTGAGTGCTGTACACGCTCATACTTTTCATGTTCATACTTTTCAGTTGGCCAACATTTCTAAAAATCCTTTTTTTGTATTGGTCTTAAGTAATCTAATTTTCGGAGATACTGAATTTGGGATTTTCATTAGTTGTCAGTTTTAATCATCACAATTAAATGAAATAAACATTTGAAATATATCAGTCTGTGTGTAACGAATGGATATAATATCCAAGTTTCACTTTTTGAATGGAATTACTGAAATAAATAAACTTTTTGATGATATTCTAATTATATGACCAGCACCTGTATGTGAAAAGTCTGGCATGGGCTTAAATGGTATGATGAACTTAATGTATGTATGTTTTTTTTAAGATTGTTCACAATCTAAAAAATGACAATAGCTATCAAGACATAACCAATGCAACTGTATAACACTATTTAAGATTTAAAACAATAATACAATTATTTTATTTGGGATAAAATACATCTTCGGCCTGTTAATCTATTCCTAAATTGGCTCTCAACCTTGCAAAATATCTCAACCAGAAAGTTAAGAATGAAGTTGAGTTGAAACATTTAATCAGTGAACCTGAAATAATGATAATAAAAAAACACAAACTTGGGTTAGTTATATCCCAAAAATGGGATTTATCCTATATGATAGGGATAAAAGGGATAGTTCACCCAAATATTATTTCATCATTTACTCATCCTCATGCCATCCCAGATGTGTATGACTTTTTCATCAGCACATTTGAAGAAAAATATCTTAGCTTAGTAGGCCCTTCGAATACAAGTGAATCAGTGATCAGACCTTTAAAGCTCTACATCGACTACAGCGGTTAATGTCTTCTGAAGTGATACGATCACTTTTGGTACGAAAAAGATCAAAATGTAAGTACATTAAATCATTGCTTACGGTCAGCAGCAGTATGTGCCTGTGACATAATTGCGTTGGCATGTTCACGCGAGAACTGACGTGCAACACACCCGGATGGGCAGTGTTTAAAACTAAGGAGGAGGAATGCTATACAGAAGCTTAGTTGGTTTTGATCTGTATTTGTAGCTGTGTTATTATCAATAGTGCATTTGTGTGCTTACTCAACAAAGAAAAACATTTGAGATTATGTCTGTAACATGCCAACGCGTATACGTCACACGTCAGATCACCATCCACTTGCATTTTAAGAACCTACTGAGCCAAGATATAATACTTTTTTTTCTTCAAATGTGTTCTGCTGAAGAAATACAAAGTCATACAAACCTGGGATGGATGGCATGAGGGTGAGTACATGATGAGAGCATTTTTATTTTTATGTGAACTATCCCTTTGATAACCTTCATTAATACTCAATTGAAATCAACTGTAGATAGGTATGTTTAAGTATCAAGGAGGAGGTTTACATTTGGTCCCATCATCTTATGTGTGTTAAACTGTAATCCATACCGAACTGATTTAGAACATTTAAATAGAGATGCAGATTATCTCAAGAAAGAATGCAAATACAATAAAAAAATAAGATAATGTTTTGATGAATTTGTCAAAAGTACAGTGAAATTTAAACAGTGATTTTTATACAAAAGACATAATTTACTATGTACAAGGCGGTCACAATATGCTCCATTTTTTTAAAAGTTAGCCATAATGCCTGATACTTTGAGAGTACACCATTATGAAGCAAATCCAGTGAGTGTACCATGGGCTCCATTTGCTAGTTTATAAAACTCGCTTTGTGTGAAATTCACTAAAAGTATGCATACTTTACAAATAAATGACTGGGAAACAGCTGTAATACATGAAGGTCCCCTCTACTCCTGACCTGATGGGTTTAAAATTAAACTGATACTGAAGTGACAAATGGGCCAACTTTTAAAAAAGGGTGTTAAAACTGAGCTTAAAAGGTGGTGAATGTCCACACTCTAGTAAATCTCTTTAATTTAGTATATTCTTAAAATATAAGCCAAACCTCATAAGTCGATCATTTATTTTAAAAAAAGCTGCAAAATTTTAGTTCTAAAATTATGAAATGCAAAGGTTTTCACACAATAACCAAAATCTACAAATCTCTTTACAACAAGCCATATTTTTAAGGGAAATAAGTTCAAAAGATTAGATTAACTTCCTTTCAAAATGATAAAAAAAAAAAAAAAAAATACAAAACTGCATCACCTATGTGCATGCATCAGGCCAGCAAATGAAACTGCAAGTTTTGAAAACCATAACTCAACATTTCAGATTCCTGGATACATGTATGTATAAAAAGGTTTTGTACACAAATGTCAGAGGGATAAAAAGTACAATGACTCAAATGTTGTCATCAACAGGAGAAAGAGTGAACTCTTTGGAGCAGACATGACGGGTGGTCTTCGTTAAATCACCTAAAATCTGAGACTGATTTGAATACGACCAGCTACTTAAATCAGCTCTGTATGCATTCACAACATGAAAAAGGCCTCAGAATTATAAAACTTTGGCACACAATCATAACATACTCAACTGTTATTTGATCGGTCATATGTGACAGACTTACACTTTATCCTAAACTCATATCCTACCTTTTGAGGAAAATTGCATTCTAAGGCCAACACCATTGCTGGTATACAGAACTGTTTTGCTACAAAATGTAAATTATGAAAAAGTCCCCTCAAATCATTAGAATAAAGAGAAGTACTGCAAACAAGATACATACAAAGTCTTAAAACATTCACAACAGATACAAAACTCAAGGGCAATAGGAGAGTTACAAACATGCATCTCATGAGCTCTTCTGACCTGGATGCCCAGGAGAGAAACACAGTAAAGCACTTGATTGTTCTCTAGTGATCAGTTACAACTTTTAAAGATTTATGTGTTGTGTTTGTCGCCCTTTTTAGGACAGCTGGTGAGAAATGCAGGGGTTTTAAAATAATTGTAATACGGTTGTACATTTGTTGAAGGCAGCCATGTTATGGTGCTTAGAATTGTTTGTAAATTGTTTGTATTGTGCGGTAACCCCTCAGCACCAGTAAGGACTGATATGTGACATTGTATTTGAAAAATGTAAAAAGTTATTCACATCTGAGATGCAAAAGAGTTAGTCAGTCTCGAGCCATCTTGACGAGATGGTCTCATAGATGGAAGACAGTTTATGTGAAGTAAAAATGTTGTTTAAAAAGACGTGAGTGATATCTAAAAGTAAAAGAGTGGTTCTCTCCCCATATCTTTCCATTGTTCTTTCATGCCCTTATTATGGATTGGTCTCAGTCCCTTCTTCGCTCAAGTCTTTTGCAATTCCTCTTGCTATCATTCTCCTCACATTTATTTTTTTCTTCAAACAGAGGTTTCCGACTGAAGCCGCATCACAAACTTGTGGCTCTTGGGATCGATATACTCCTCCCCCAGGTTGAGGAAAGGAAGGGGCGTCACTGTGACGACTAGAGCGAAATCAAGACGACGGAGGGAGAAAACCAGTCCCTGACGCAATGCTGACGTCACGGGCTCCTCGCTCACCAGAGTCCACTGGCGCCCTCTACCATTCTCTCGCTGGTACTGCATAGTAGGGCCCGGGGTGAGGTACCGCTCGAGAAAAGCCTGATGGAAAGATGGAGAGATTTGTTTAAATTCTATGTAAATGTATTTACATTTTAAATAGGCAAGAACATGATATATAGATCTAACTGATTGAAAATAAGCAAATTTCTAACATTTCTCTTGAGGAAAAATTGGTACACTTATTTGGGGCAGTTTAAATCACAATCCAATTATTATATTAAGATGTAACCAACTCTCTACTATAACTTCACTTCAAAATAAACAATTACACGATTATTGTAATTCTTATATTGCATTTTTCTGCATATTATATTCATCATTATAAAATCCTCATTTTGCATTTTTATAATACAGTCTTATTGTTTGCAGTGCATTGACCTACTAACTCCTGAACTGAACTCATATCAACCATTTCACAAATTGAATCGCTTAAATGGTTATATGTAGTTATAATTCTAACCAAATTGGGTATTGTGTAGTGGCTAAAACACTCAAAAAATCATATTAAAATATAATTAAGCATGTTGTTTATCTTCCTAAAATAACATCGGTTATAAATGTTACAAACAAAATATATCAACATGAAAATATCACGTCGACTCATGACACGAGATAAATATCTCAAGAGTGCCCAAAAGCATGAGATTCATCAGCACAGAAGGGCAGTGCCAAGATAACATAATAAGATAATATTCAACTTTGTCATTGTGCAGAGTACAGGTACAGAGCCAATGAAATGCAGTTGTTTTCGCATATCCCAAATAAGCTGGGGTCAGAGCGCAGGGTCAGCCATGAAACAGCACCCCTGGAGCAGATAAGGTCAAGGGCCTTGCTCAACGGCCCAACAGTGGTATCTTGGCAGTGCTGGGGCTTGAACCCCTGACCTTTCGGTCAGTAACCCAGAACCTTAACCGCTGAGCTACCACTGCCAAATCATAATTCATGAAAAATGTTCCTCCCCAAGTAACTTGATGCAAATGTCAGGGGAATTACATAGACCGATTGACAAAGGTGGGCTAGCCCTATCCAAGATTTTATTTTATTATTATGCATTCGGTCTCAGACATTTGGCTCATTGGTTGCTTCCACCTGAGAGAGCCCCTCCCTGATTTGAACAGAAAGGCTTTGTAATGTCAATATTGGGGCAAGAACTTCCTATCAACCTAACTGGATAAGTTAAGTTACACCCCGTTAGCACACATTTGCACTCGGTATGGACAAAAGTATCTGTGTGTTTAATTCAGACATTTATTTATATGTTGCCTCGAGCATATGGCTGGACACAAAATTATGTATTGATAAGTCCCCTTTCTGCTGGTCAGAGTGGATTGTGAGGAGATAAATACGCTCGGTGACCCATATGAGAGTGGAGTCTTGAGAACATTAAATAAATGTCAGATTTAAACATTCTGAACCCTTTTGTCCATACCGAGCAGGGTTCTAAGCCAACTTTTTTCCCCAAGGAGCACATGTGCTCCTAAATGAAAAAATGTAGGAGCACAAAAAAAATTAGGAGCACAGTGAAAAATGTAACAGTTTATTAACAAATAATTTATTACATACATATTTATACTGCGTGTGAGGGTGTGTATGCGTGTACTAAGAGACACGCATCTGTGAAACAGCACCACCAAAATCACACATTGATCCATGCCTACTAGAATCAAAGGATATTAGTTGTCCTGCTGATTTTGTATGTTGGCCATCTGGCACACTTTGAAGTCAGCCAGCGATCTCTCATTATGTCAGCAATTTGACCGATCATCTCCACACATCTTACATCATTGTTGTATGTGGGATTAATGTAAACCCGTTTTTGTGGTGGTCTGATAAGCGGCCCAAATTTGACAAAAGGTTCTTCTTTCGCAATAAAGGATTTAATGTTTATCTTTATTTTCAGCTGCCTCCTCCTCAGACTGCAGCACTTGCCTCCTCAAGGCTGCTGACACTGTGCCTGATGGGTTCTCCTGTCTCAACAGGTACAGATCTCTGCACTTGATATGCCGACGCGAGATGTTACATTTCGCTACGCTATCTCTTTTCAGATGTGGGTTTCCTGACACGAAGGACGAGTTGCCTGCCCGTTACTCCCCTCTACAATATTTGCAGAACATGACGTTGTTTTCGAACTCTAGCCATGGGAACATTGAGCCAATTCACATTGAATCTATATGTTCTCACTCCACCGGTTACAGTGGACGTTGAAGTGACAGTGGGGGTCACGGTGGGTTCGCTAACGTTGTTCTCAGCATTCCTAACGTTAGCCGCCATTGTCAACATTAGCCGCCTCAGGTATAACTTGTGAAGAGGCTTCATTAGTTGAACCTTGCGAATTCCCCTCGCCGGATTCCTCTTTCTGCTCATCTTTTTTTTTGCTTAAAATAAAATGCAATGTCTGCACATCAACTTATAGCCTATACCTGGGGTCGGGAACCAGTGACTCTTTGTAAAAATCGACAGGGTCACATGGTGTTTCACCATTCACCAACACATGAACGTTTAAAACTTACCAGAGATAATTTTTCAACAGAAAGTGTGGGTTCGATTGCAAAGCTTGACGTCAATGACCATTTTGATTTCCTTTCTTCCGAATTTGTCACATAGGTTTGAAATGAACACCCGCAAATTGTGTTTTTTTCATGCAGAGTATTTTGCTGATGTACCAGCCATTGTGCGAAGGCAACCTGTAATACTTCTCAGAGTGATTTATTACAAGGAATTAGACACAAAGATGCGCGTTTGACAAAACGCAATTATATTTTGAAGAAAAGATGAAAGAGAAGCTGCAGATGCGAGTCTGATTTAATATATGTGCACAGTGAGCTCTGCTGTACACAAGTGCAATGAAAGCACTGCTCCAAGACATGCACATTCATAGAGTTCTGGTCCTCCTTTCCCAATAACTCGTGATCTTCTCTGTTAAGAGCATTATCTACGAGCAATTTTATGAATGTTCGTTATTTTTTATGTGCACCCAGGGTGTGCTATAGCACCCGCAACCCGCAAAATGCGACGAGACTCAATCCAGTTCACAAGCTCCTCTTCCAAATGTATTTCATGAGCAAGTAATTTAGCAAATTACACCCGCAACAGGCGGGCTGGACTGGTAAATTGGCATACCGGGCATTTTCTCGGTGGGCTGATGCACTATGGGGCTGATCAGTGGAGGACTGTCATCGGGAGAACCGAGGGGTCCGGTGGGTCGGCCGCGAAACGGGACGAAATAAGCTAAAACCACATTATGCAGAACGGACCACAAAACGGCACCGCGATATGAAGAAAAAGGACCCCTCAACAACCTTTGGCTCGCAACTGAATGCACAAATGTCAAGGCGTGTCAAAACTTCTACAGGGCCCAAAACACCCTCAGACCCCAGAGGGTTAAAGTGCAATTTGAATTTAGAAATATCTTTTAAGTTTTTCATATTTCAATAAATTAATTAAATTTGTAAAGCAAAAATCAATCAAGCAAAAATATTCATTTATATACATATATTATTTATATATTACATATATTTTGATTATCATTCAAATATTTTTTTACATTTCACCCTGTCCAACAGATAGGGTGAAATGCAACATGTTAGTCAACAGAAAGGGTGAAATGCAACATAGTTTATGGGCAATAAAAACATTTTATTTTATCGACAAATGGTAAATTATTCATTTGTGGTACGGCTCTTTAAAAAAAATGCATCAACCAAATATTTTAAAAATTGGCTCCTATGTGAAAAAAGGTACCCGACCCCTGGCCTATACCGCTTGACTTGACGCGTGACTTGACTCTCAGTTTGATAGAGAGGCTTTGCAATGGCGAAATAGGGGCAAGAACTTCATGTTCAATACAAAACCAGGGAGGGGCTTTCTCAAGTGGAAGAGACCAATGAGCCAAATGTCTGAGACTGAACACATAGTAATAAAACAAAATCTTGGGTAGGCCTAGCCCACATTTGTCAATCGGCCTATGTAACATAATGAAATGCAATCTGGGATGCTTACCATTCCAAATGAAGGACTTTACTATGCTATCAAATTGCTTGAAATAAGAGAGGGGGACATCTACAGGGAGAGATTGTAGCAGGTAGTTACACTTTGGAATACAATTCATTTTAATAACATTAACCTTCCCAATCATCGATAAATGTAATGAAGCCCACCTGCCCAGATTGCTTGAAAAACTTTTTATTAAAGGGTCAAAATTTACACTAACTAAATCAGACAAATTTGCTGGGAATAAAATCCCCAAATTCTTAATGCCCTTTTTGGGCCACTGGAAGGCACCCGGCTGGAAACAGTTACTGGACAGTACGCTGTCAGAGCCAAAGCTTCAGATTTAGACCAATTGACATTGTACCCTGAGAACTTGGAAAAATAATGAATAATTCTGTGGAGGCATGGCATAGATCTAGTTGGGTCAGAAACAAATAATAAAACATCATCTGCGTAAAGCAGAATCTTATGCACCACACCTCCTTCCTTCACCCCTGGAAAATCATCCTCCTTATCGCGGCTGCCAATGGTTCCAGGGCAAGACAGTTATAATGGGGAAAGAGGGCAACCCTGTCGGGTGCCCCTATTTGGAGTAAAATAATCTGAAATTAATCCATTTGTTTGTACCGCTGCTACAGGGTGTCTATAAAGTAACTTAATCCAACCAATAAATTTACTCCCGAACCCATATATTACCAAAATCTTAAAAAATAATCCCATTCTACCATATCAAAACGCCTTGTCGGCGTCGAGTGAGATGGCAGCGAACGGAGGCTGATCATTCCATACTGACCACATGATATTGATGAAACGCCTAATGATATCAGTAGAGCTACAGCCCTGAATAAACCCCACCTGATCTATATGTATATGTGATGTCATAACTTTACTTAATCAGTTATCCAAAATTTTTTGACAAATTTTTACATCTAGCTGGATCAGGGAAATTGGACGGTAAATTTTACACTTGCTTGGATCTTTGTCCTTTATAAGAATCAGACTGATCCTGGCTTGTGTTATGGTTGGTGGAAGCTTTCCGTTCTTTAATGATTCTGTATAAACTTCTAACAAAAGTGGAGCCAATTCTGTAGCATAAGATCTAAAAAAATTCAGCGTCAAAACCGTCTGGCCCCGGAGCCTTTTCTGTAGGCAAGGCCTTAATTACCTCTTCAAGCCCTCTTTTTCAAGACTCTCTTGCCCTGAACAACCAAAACTACGTTTTCCATGACAAAATAGTATTATATCTGTATTTCAATTGGGTCAACTCTCTGAGGCCATCAGACGACATTCAGCTCTGCCTCTGCACTTTTAATATTCCCTTCCAACACGACGAGTTCACGTGCTTTGGACTTTTTGGTGAATGGCATACTGTATGATCCAACCCCTAAGAACTGCCTTAATTGCCTCCCAAGCCACGGCCACAGAGGATATTGAAGACCAGTTGGTCTCCATATAAACATTGATTTCAGTCTTTAACATTTGTTGGAAATCATCTATATGATTATAGATGATTTTGTTTATATAGATATAAAAACAAAATTCTAGAATAAATCTTATGAACTGATGAAAAAATGCATAGTCCCTACAAGATTGGTTCAAAAGTTGCCAGATATCTGCAAGACCAATATTTTTACACATCCTGTGAAGCAACAATGTTGCGCTAGTGGGCTTACACACTTTTGATTAAGGAATGAGTCCATCAAAAGATTAAAGTCTCCTCCCAATATTATACCATGAGGGGTGCCAGCGGCCTGCAAAATCCCTTCAAGATCTATAAAAAGACCTGATCAGAGTTAGGTGCATAAATATTAGCCAAAATCATACTTTGTTGTTTTAGGAGAAATTCAGGGGCAATGACTCTTCCTAATTTATCTTTATTCTGTTTGAGACATTTGAATTGTAGATATTTATTTATCAGTGTAATGACCCCCCTACTCTTACTCAAGCCAGCACTAAAAACAATTCCACCCCATATCTTACCAAACTTTGGTAAGATGTGTTTCATGAAAAAAACTATATCATATTTCTTAAGTTTAATCAATAACCTTCTTTCTTTTTATGGGGTGCCCCATCCCATTCACATTCCATGTGGAGAGAGGTAACTACTCATATTAACATTTGACATATTGCTATAATAGAAAAAAAATAAATTGTGTGTCAAAAACAAGATTATACAGACCACATTCCACATTAGTCCAACAATCAAACCCCCAACAAAACAAAGAGAAAAAAGAAAAACGTGCGCATTAACCCTGTGTACGACAGCGCCAACTCAATCAAGTCAATCCTTCTAAATTCAAAAGGTCCATGTATGCCACGATAGCCCGTGGCATACAAAATTTCACGAACTTTGCTGTTGGATTACGCAAGTCCGGTGCTTCTGCACATATTTTGAGGCAAAATTACATAAAATAATATACTTTGTAAAATAGACCCCAGCCAACAGAGACAATAAACGCAAAGAACATGTAGATAGTCTCAAAGGTGTGTTCCTCCACAAAACAAATTCCAGCTGATATAAAGCCATTCAGTTTGCTAGGACAGACAAACAATTGTTCTGTAGCCAGCCGTTACGAGTGCAGCAGATGACGAAATCATTCCAATATTCCTAAAAAATATTCCACAAAAAACAAACTGTCCCGATGCAGTGTAATTCCACAAAACAAGCTCCAGCCGCCAGGCGGAACCGCCACAAAAAGAAACGGGCATCCCGGTTTATCGGATGATCAAGAGCCAAACTCACTCAGAGGTCACACAAGAAAGAAAGAAAAAAATACCCCATGACTTACTTCGCCGACAACTTTATAATGTGAGCATGTAGATATTTTGCGGTCCTCCATAGTGTCCATTCTCAATCTGGGTGGGAACTTCAGTGTAAAAACGATCTTCTGTCAATGCAAAAGTTTCTTGAAGGAAGTGTCATTCCACAAATCAAACTCCAGCCGCTAGGCGGAGCAACGCAAAAAGAAAATGGCGCCCAGCTTCCTCAGACAACCGAGTCACTGAACAGCGAGTCAGTCCACTAATATAAGAAATAGCAAATGGCTTAATCAATTCAATGTATTTATTTTGTGGACATGTAAATACTTTGCTGCCATCTTTGGTGCTTATTCTCAGTTTGGCCGGAAACATCAGTGCAAAAGTGATCTTTCGTTGATGTAAGAGTTTCTTACATTCCTTGAACCGATCGTGTTTCTCTAATCGAATTCGCAAAGCCCGGGAACAAGAAAATATTGTGATTCTTCCAAGAAAGCTTTCCTTTGCAACTCCCATGGCGCAACAAGATCTTTACCGGATGATCTCAAATATTTTGCCAGAATTGATCGGGGCCTGTTTCCCTCAGCAGATCTGCAAGCTGGGTCTCTTTGTGAGCTTGCTCAATTTCCAGTTTATGCCCTGTTATTTCGAGCAGACTCAGGAAGACCTCGTCAAGGAAATTTACCACATCTCTGCCTTCTTCATGCTCAGGAATTCCAACAATCTGTATGTTATTCCATTTGCTCATATTTTCGAAAAATTCCAGTTTTTCCTCATGTTCGTGGGGAGGGGTTTAATTTATATAATTTTATTCTGTATTTTCTGTTATGTTTATTTAATTTGTGAATGGAATCAATAAAAATTGTTAATAAAAAAATATAAATGAATTTGTCTGTATGTTCCTCTCCTTCTGATACCATTGGAACATCTCTTGTAAAATGTTATTTTAATTCCCAGATGGCCTTGTGAAAAACTGTGTAATACAATGCAATGTTCTTGACAAGAGTTGTTCCTCTCCTTCTGATACCATTGGAACATCTCTTGTCAAGAACATTGCATTGTATTACACAGTTTTTCACAAGGCCATCTGGGAATTAAAATAACATTTCTGAAATAAGAAAATTTTCACATACGGTGCAGAAAGTGCATACTGTACAATAGTAGCAATTGTGGAATGCTTTTCAGAATAAATCCCTACTCCGAACATAGCTGAAAGTTGTCTATTAATTTACCTTGGGCGTCATGTTGTGAGTAATGCAGAACTGCAGATGAGCGATGATGCTCTCCATACTGTGGTAAGGCTGCTGTCGGGTCGTACGCAGGTATTTCTGCATGGCTCGTGCCATGGGGGCAAAAATGGCTTGTGCTGCCTCCCGTGGGTCCATCACCTCACGAGGGTGCTTGGGCGATGTTGCCACCTCATCATCTTGAAGCCTTTTGATATGAGTGAATGCCTCCTCTACTGCCACCACCAGTCTTGAAGGAGAAAAAGCAACTATCAACAAAGAAACAAAGTTCTTCACGACAGTAGAGCTGCAAAAACGAATTGATAATAATCAATGAAAATAATCAACAAGTTTCATTATCGATAAGTTGGTGATGTGTGTTGTGAAAAGCTTAGATTACATTAATATGACACTATCAGTAAGCATTTGTAAACTTTACATTTCTCTCCCATGCCAGAGCAGATCACTCTCGAGCTTAAAACAGACATGCAATCCCTCGCACTGAAAAGGTTCTCTTTCCTGCTCCTGGTTTAAGTTTTAGCAGTTTCAGTCAAACTCATCATTCAACACCTGTGGCAGTTTGTGTAAAATCATATTTTAGAGCTCCTTGTGTGCAATGAAGCAATTAGTATGTCTGTTACGTACATTTACATTTACGCATTTGGCAGAAACTTTTATACAAAGCGACTTAGTGCACTTAATACAGGGACAATTCCCCCGGAGCAACCTGGAGTTAAGTGCCTTGCTCTGTGGGGATCGAACCAGTGACCTTCTGATTAACAGTTATGTGCTTTAGCCCTCCACGCCACCACCACACCACGTAAATGTAGGACGTTGAGCATAGAGGTTTTTTTGTGATTGTGGATTTTACCCATACCTATAACTAAGTTGGGCAGTACCTGTTGATAACCGATTAATCAACGATGGTTTTTAAAACTGATACTGAATGAAAAAAAAAAAAATAACACTCAAAGTAAAACAGTGCTGAACTTTATTTAAAAAATAAACAGTACTGACTGATCCATGAAAATGTATTGTACTTTTTTAATGAAATAAATATCTAAATATTAATGTATGTAATATTCGAATTTCAGCCTAATTTTTCATTGACGTTGTTTACTTCAATCCACAAGAGGGCGTAATAAATACATAAAGCATTCAGCACCGTTATACCATTTCATATAGAAAATGTCTATCAAATAAGAGCATTTCATTTTCAACTAATGTGCATAAAATAAATAAATAAAAAGTTTTGTCGGTCCATATTCTCAAATGTTAAATCAGAAGTAAAATTGGGGGGGGGGGGCACACTTCATATACAGAATAGACAGTTCACCTGGTGCAACACTTGCACTGATTCCTACTGCTCCAGACTCAAGCTTCATAATAACAGCAAAATACCACATTTTATTCAGTACAGTTGTATGTAGAGTAGCAATATTCACAGATAGCAGTGGTATTCGGCTGAATTCAGGACACACATTTCCAAGTTGAACATCTTTACAAAGCATTTAAAAAACTCATTGCTTAATCTGAGAAACGCTTATGAGAAAGCAAGATGCAACGGCCAAAGACCTCCGCCAACTGTAAGGGGCTGTTCACATCAAACGCTTTTGCAACCATCCATTTGTTTTTCTATGTAAATGCACGCTAGACGAATGTCTTCGTTTCCCTTTGTTTTTGTTTATTCAGCGTCTCGTGTAGCGCGCTGTTTTTTAGACGATTTGTCTAATTAAAAAGTTCTTTAAAAGTATATTGAGATACCTGCTTTCTTTGAAACCGTATTTGTTGCGCTATGTCTAGAATGTGATAGATCTGAAGTCATCGTATTACAGTGACGGTAAAATCTGAGTTTCTGATTTGTTTATACGTTTCTCTCGGCTGCATGAAGAAATTAATTTGCTTTCTCATGTCACTAGCTTTAAATATGCAACGTAGCTGGCTAACGAATGCATAAACATGACCAGCTGGATATAAATGAATGCAAATAGATGGTAACAATCATAACATTTAAACATTTGGGTAAGATAGCATGTATGTTTATCACATTGTTCTAACCACTTGAGCTTAGCTTTAATGTTAGCATCCTCTCAGCCTTGTCGGCAAACATACCGCTGTTCTCTACTAATGCAGCATCAAGTCAACAAATGAATTACCTTATGACAATGTGTACTGTATAGAACTGTATATATTTTCATTGTTGATGTTTTAAATCCGCTGCTGAAGTGTTCCGCTCCATGCAGGGTGTAGTCTCACGTGTCAAAACAAACACCACAAGGCATCAGTGAAGTGTGTTTATTTCACCTCTAGAGGCCGCTCTTATACTGTATAATGACAGCAGACCCTTCCAGCTGCTCCAGCACCAGACGCAATGGGGAAAAACGGTCAGTGTGGATTTTTGCCAATAACGAGAGTTTCAGAAATCTGTTATCAGTGCCGATTAATCGGCAAAACCGATATAACGGACGACCTCTGGTTGACTGTATTGGATAGAATAGACACTAAAATTAAAATAAAACAAACCTTCCAATCTCCACGATGCGCATAACCACATTTTTGAACCTGATGTATTGTGCCACGATAAACCGAGCACACAGGAACACATTATTAACACTTCAAAGAAGATCATAAGAATACAGTTTAATGTGGATGTATTGCTGCATCAGGTGCATTGACAGAGCCCTTGTGCTGTTTGATGAGCTTGAGAGTTGTTTCTCTCCAGCGCATAACTTGTTTTAGACTTTAGAGTGTATACATGTTATGAATTCAAAATCAGGTGCGTACTTCTGCGTATTTCGCAAAACTGTTTGTTTTTACTACAAGCCAGACTCTGTTTAACTTTGAGCAAGCAAGCACACACATTTGTACGGAACCCCCAAAGTGACCTGTGCAAAAAAAAATCTAAGAGACTTTCGCGTGCGCACGCGTTACAGTTTCCGGTGTGTGTATAGCTCTTTTCCGATTGCGTCATTGCCATCATTCATTTACTCAAAGATACTGAGAGCATGGATGCGCATGAATTTATAGAGATATATTTTAAACTTGGCCTTCAATACAAAGACATTACTGTCTATGACATTTGTAATACTGTCATGGCTGAGACACGCTTTGATCTTCCAAAAGGACACTAATCAAGCAATAGACTTGTACTTGCATTTAACACTAGAACTACCGGAATTCTATAACTACTAGAATGGCCATAGTGGTCATTCTGACCGTTCATACTAGACTGCACCAAATATCATGTCATATTTACATTCGAAACTTCTATTGAGGTTTTAGAATGAAGCTTCTAATGTCTGTCGTCATATTTTATGGCGTCATCACCCTAAAAATGTATTGAATAAAATAGAATAATATGGATCAAATGGAGCCAAGCTGAACGCAGATAGTCCTACATAATACAATCTTTTTTGTAATATATAATAGTGCTAGACTATACACATACATAGGCCTATATATATTATATATTAGCTGCTAGACTGCCCCGGAAGGTGCGTGCCTCACTTTGTGTTTTTTCACTGGAACCAAATCCATGAATAAATGAATCTGTTATATTAATAATAAACACCAGGACACGAAATTTTAATTCTAATTTATGTGAAAATGTATTAGTTCATCGACAACCACAGAACTTGCTATTGTAGCTAATTACAGATACAAATTTGATTTATATAAAATTATTCTCTTTGTAAAATAAAAACAAATCAATACAATAGCTTATAAAAACATCACCAATGTGTATTTCAATGCATAGTAAAAACCATAGACATGTATGAAACACATATAGGCCTAACCCAAAATGGCCAAAGCGGTTAATAAAGAATATGAACATTCGAGAATACGAATTCTCCTAAAAGTGGGCTCACTTGAACAAAAAAGGGGGCCCACTTTTAGGAGAATTCGTTCATAATGATTTTACAGCATACTATTTTCATTATAGTTTTACAGCATGATGTTTTTGCTCACAGTAAAACAAATATTGCTTTCTAAATCAGTTCGTTTTCCCACAGTTTATTGAATGTTCATATTCTTTATTAACCGCTTTTGGCCATTTTGGGTTAGGCCTGTGTGTGTTTCATACATGTCTATGGTTTTTACTATGCATTGAAATACACATTGGTGATGTTTTTATAAGCTATTGATTTGTTTTTATTTTACAAAGAGAATAATTTAATATAAATAATCAAATTTGTATCTGTAATCAGCTACAATAGCAAGTTCTGTCGTTGTCGCTGAACTAATACATTTTCACATTCATTAGAATAAAAATTTTGTGTTTTAATATAACAGATTCATTTATTCATGGATTTTGATTCCAGTGGTGGCTGCATAGGATTGTTTCCAATTTCCAATAAATCCAGAGCGTTGTAAAGTCCAAAAGTCAACATATTTTGAAAAAGGATAGATGTAATAATTTGCAAAATTCACAACATGTTTTTATCTAACGAAATATTCCGCCTCAATCCATGTTTGTTGGCGTTTAGACTTTCAAAACCATTTTCACTGTGGTGAAAAAACTTGCTGTACACAAAGCGAGGCACGCACCTTCCGGGGCAGTCTAGCAGCTAATATATAATATATATAGGCCTATGTATGTGTATAGTCTAGCACTATTATATATTACAAAAAAAGATCGTATTATGTAGGACTATCTGCTCGCTTAGCGCTCCATTTGATCCATATTATTCTATTTTATTCAATACATTTTAGGGTGATGACGTCATAAAATATGACAACAGACATTAGAAGCTTCATTCTAAAACCTCAATAGAAGTTTCGAATGTAAATATGACATGACATTTGGTACAGTCTAGTATGAACGGTCAGAATGACCGCTATAGCCATTCTAGTAGTTATAGAATTCCGGTAGTTCTAGTGTTAAATGCAAGTACAAGTCTATTGCTTGATTAGTGTCCTTTGGAAGATCAAAGCGTGTCTCAGCCATGACAGTATTACAAATGTCATAGACAGTAATGTCTTTGTATTGAAGGCCAAGTTTAAAATATATCTCTATAAATTCATGCGCATTCATGCTCTCAGTATCTTCGAGTAAATGAATGATGGCAATGACGCAATCGGAAAAGAGCTATACACACACACCGGAAACTGTAACGCGTGCGCACGCAACAGTATCTCGTGCGCACGCGAAAGTCTCTTAGATTTTTTTTTTTGCACAGGTCACTTCGGGGGCTCCGTACATTTGCATTGCACACGCATTTTCAATAAAATACAGGAAATAACATTCGTTTCTGATTAATCAAAGAAATAATCAAAGATTAATCAATTATCAAAATGGTCATTAGTATTATTTTTATAATATACAGTATATTATAATTATTTACTATTTATAATTATTTGATCATTATATATTTAATTATTGTTATTTGAGGGGCTTCTTCAGCAAATATTTATTTATGCGATAAATTGGGATACATTTGATTAATTAATCACCATATCATGTAATTAATTTGATAAAAAAATTGTATCAATTGACAGCCCAATTTAAAACACCCTGGATTCAAACTCACGACTCTAGGGGTGGTAGTCTGCGTCAATACTCGCTGAGCTACCCAGGCCCTGATTCAGGCTTTGTTTAAAGTATTGTGAGATTATCAAATGGTGAATTTAGTATCGTGAATCAAACTTAATTGATATGAGTGAATCGATAAGCCCTTAATTATTTGTATTTATTTTTTTTATTTAAAAAAACAAATCATTTGAATTAAAACGGGAAATAAAACAGCTTTTTTTTAATCTGATTAATCTAATAAATAATCAAAGAATAATCTGTTAATCAAAACTGTTCATTCATACTCCTTTATCAGGAAATATGCAGCCAATGTTTTTCAGGACTCTGACCTGGCCTTGCGCTTTCGAATTCTGCGGTCCATCTCTGCCTCTTCATAGTAGTACTCATTATAGGAGTTGTCTCTTCTGCGTGCAGTGGCAGCGATCATTGCACGAGACTGACCAGTCGAGTTATTGGTGCTGTTCTCTGGGAAGGAACAATAAACAAAACAATTAAAAATTTGCAAAGATATCTACCATTAAGTACTTTTAATATTTTTTATAATTTGTTTTTATCATTAACCTTCTCCTAGTGAGTAAACCTTGAATCCAGACATCTTTTTAGAGAGGATAGACTTGGGTAGGTTGAGTAAAGCAGGGTTGTAAACAGGGAAATCAGTGTAGTAGTGATCAAGGACCCACACTGCTGCCCGCTGGATACTGAGAACAACACACACAAGTTCTGAAGTCAACAATATTACAATCGTTTTTGACACCATTGCCTTATTTACAGCTTTAGTCAGGCTATAGTATCCATTATCAACTAATTTTGATACAAAGAGAAGGATGTCAGGTAAGCTTCAAATCATCAGAATGTTGCAAAAAAAAATAATAAAATAAGATATACACAATTGCATACCAAAATTAAAAGTAAAACAGAACAAGAAACAGTTACAAACAACTTAACTATGATGCAAAAACCAGTACAGGTAATTATCAAACAAACTGAATTTGAGATTAATTTTAAATTACAAGGCAAAGTTTAGCATTAACAGTTTGCATTGTTTAAATGAGTTCATTAAAATACACTAGATTATGTAAGTGTAGAGTATAGGGTAGTAACCACATTTACTTTGAAAATCGACTAATCAAGACAACAAAAGCCAAATTACAATTGTATTTATTTATTTAGTCTCTGCGGTCACAGCTTCATGTCAGCACTGTCTTTCTATTGTGATCATTTCTGAGCTTTAATGGAGAAAAAACAAAAAGGGCTCCAGAGTACAACACATGGATAAGATGGAAAAATATTCAATTTTGTCAACTCTTTCAAATTCAAAATAGTGTAAAAGAAAAATAAATTATAAAATGTATTCGAACCACTTAACTCCTTAACTGAACACCATTAGAAGATAAGACATTTTAAAAGACACTCTTGTTGGATGGATCTAATTAAAATTTTTGTGTGTCTGACAGAGTGGACAACTTACAGTAAGATGTAAGTTATGAAGTGAACAAATGTCAACTTTCAGGAAGCTTACATGGTTCGTTAGCTGACATCTTTGCCTACATATGTATTTATTTCAAAGTAATTAAGAAATGAAAAACACAAAGATTTAAAACGTGTTTTGTCCCTTAAATCAAGAATCTTACTTTATAATTACTGTTACATTTAAAGCTATATTTGATCCATATCGGCATTGTTTTCACAATTAAATAGGGCTACTAGTTGCTATACCGATCTCTTAAAATAATTTTACACCATAAACCAGTTGCACTAGAAAAAAAAAAAAATGCAATTTCATCATGGTCCATTTTTATCCATCATACTTGTTTCCATTTAAAAAGCACAAGGGCATTCAGGGGTTTAGCATTCATTAAAATGATATACACATGACAGTGGATATGTAATAGATTTTTGCCTCCACCAGCGAGTGTGTTCAAGCCAAGAAGTTCTAGGGTGAATTAGCACCCGTCAATCAACCGGCATGCTAATTTTACATGGAAAACTTTACAGATATTATACAATTTGATTCCATGTCTCAATCTCAGGTTATGTGTTACCAGAGCCTCCACTATATGATGACTACTAACTGAAGGCTATGCAAGCCAGACATCACTTCAGTCTACTACGCTGGACTTCACAGAGGATAAACTGCTGCCAACTCTAATAGTAAAACTTGGGATAACTTAGCACTGGCCACTAACTAAACCTTGGTCATTGGATGGACTACACTCTCTCTTAAAATGGAACATATAGACAATAACTTTACTGCCAACTAAAGGCTTAATTAGCCAAAAACAAAAAGGACAATGCATTTACATGCACCTCCACAATCAAACCAGGATGGGCTTACAAGACTTTGACATTAAGCTTACAGTTCATCCAACATTCTTTAGTTTAAACAGTGGCCACCAACATCTACTCAGATTCCTAATTTAAACCATGACTTGTATTACGCATAGATAACTAATATTGCCATTTCATTCATGCTTATTAGCCCCTCCCCCGGTTTCAGTCCTCAAGGAGTCAAAAACCAAAACACACATCCCTAAAAACTCTGACACCAACAGATATACAAACTTACCTAAGGTGGCCCACATTGTAGAAGTGGCTAGTGCCGTCCGTGGTGCGCACCACTTTGAGGCAAAAGGCTGGCCTGAGGTGCCTCACTTCCAGGAGCACTAGTGCCAAATACTGAATAAACAACAGCGCGTCCACCAGCGACACAGCATATCCCACAATGCCCCTGTAATCCCGCTCTCTTGGCTCCAGCACCCTCACACCGTAGAAAAGCCAATAGGATGCCACAAAAAGAAACACCAGTGCCATCAGGAGGCAGCGGAACACAAAGAAGCGCGGGAGCGTGGCACGAGAGGGGCGGAGGAACAGAGCCCAGGAGGAGATCAGGAGGACGAGGAGTTTGAAGGCGAGGGAGACGTAAAGGCCCTCGCACGGGGTCCCGCAGGGCTCTAGCAAATCACGCCACAGCAGCTGAGGCAACAGGAGGAAGGCGATGGGCGTCAAAAGGGCAAAGAGACCCAAAATGCCACTCAGGATGGGCCCAGCGAAACGACGACACTCCAAGGGCGAGGAGTCCTCAAGTTCTTTAGAAGCCCGTGTGAGGTCCTCATTCGAGATGCTGTGCTCAGAAGTACCGGTGACGACGGTGGTGGTCTCACCCCAGTTATCATCCTGAAGGACAATGAGGAGAGAGAGCGAATAAGAGTGAGAGTAAGAGAGACCTTTTACCTGCTAACTAAAATGGCGACCGGAACATCTTGACGTATCGTAATGGTAAAAAGTATTTTATTATATTGATAATATTGGGTGAATATTTGACCCAAAAATGTAAATTCTATAATTTCCTCAAACTCATGTAACTTAAAACCCATATACTGTTTAGAGGTCTGCACGGGCCTTAAAATGAAGCCCAAACCCAACCCGTACCAGAGACAGTGTGGCCTGACCCTAACCGGCCCAAACAATACAGTCAGATTATAAGGCTTAACCCGACCTGAAATCAATATTTAGAATTTCTTCTCCTAACAAGTACTGTTGCAATAGGTTATATTTTATGTAAGCATATAGGCAACAGGGGGGGGGGGGGGAGGATTGCCTTACCGTTTATGTGCTGATAATTTGCTTAGTGCAGAACAATCTGGAATAATATGAAACAATGCAACAGTCCCCTCTATGCAGCCTGAACTTGTTCAGAATGTTGAATTTTTGTGACACCTGTGCTAAAAACAATCTAGACGCAGCACAAAGAATGAAATACAGAGCAAGTGTCTTGACAAGTATTTTTGACAATTTGAAGTTCTTTTTAACTTGAGTGTTTTTAACGGTGTTTAAAAAGTGCCGGTCCTGTGCGAGTTGCTGAAGAAACAGCGAGACGCGGTGCAACAGTCAAAGACATTCATCCAGCATGTGTTTACACAGGAAAACCATGGAAAAACAGAATAGATGCATGCAAAAACACATTCGTGTGAACGGCCATTAACTTGTTTGTTCCCGAATAAAATAACAATAACATATTATATTATTACAATATATAAGTGGAATGGATTAAACCCAATGGTGTGAATATAACTGAACCAAGACTAAATTTGACCAAAAAAAGAGAAATAATAATTGATGCCTAAATATTTAAATTATAATTCAAGTCATCCTACCACTGTGTAAGATTTTTAAAATTTCAAAGCCTTAAAAAGAAATCATAGGCCTACTTCATTATATTATTGTGAAGTTAAATTAATATGAAACTAAATAAGAATAAACAGCCTCCTCTTAAAGTGTATGTGTATTAGGCTTAAGGACTTTTACCACTGGCGGCAATGAGGTTATGAGAAGTGAATTGCAGAGGAATTGCACTTTCACATTGAAAGTGACACGATTGATTGCCGTTAGAACATTCACACCTTTACAACAGGTGCTGCTAATTGGTCTGCCATCCAACAATAACAGTTGAGAAGAACCACTTGACAATTTGCAAAACAACAAAAAAAACTATTAAACAAATTCTGTAGCAAACAAATAGAGTAAAGAAAACTGATTTTTCTTAAAAATGCCGACATGACAAGTTTATTGTCGATTTACTCAACAAAAACAAAAACATTCGAGACATTTCACAAACCATTTGAGTTCACCAGCGGGACAAGTTGATTGGCGGTATTATAATGTATACATAGGCCATGTCTACATGAATCCGGATACATTTGAAAATGCCGTTTTCAAAATGCTCAGTGTCCACAGACTCCACACTGCATTTTTAAGCATTTACCAAAAGATTCTCATCCACACTGAAGTGTCTGAAAACGCTTAAATCTCCTTACTGTGCATGCGAAAAATCTCAGTTCCATGTACAATCTGAAATGCAATTGTCCTATAGTTTTGCTGCTAGACTGCAATTCCAAGTAAACTTCCCGTCGCCTTTGAAGTAATACAATGTGAAGGTTGTACAAAGTAACATTTATCTATAACAATGCTATCAATATCATGGATATCAGGCACAACGGCGCTATTATAACTGGCCGCCATCTTGATTGTTCTGGTTGAATGGATCTTATGACTGAGTCACATGACAACAAATACATCATCGTTTTCACCGCTCGGCATCTATCGGTGGTGCCCAGCTCCGACTGGACTCAACATTTGGTGTATATAATATAATATAATATATATATATATATATATATATATATATATATATCTATCTATCTATCTCAGAGGGGAACTGTAGTTTGTTTGCTTGCTGTGACACTGGACTAGTAGCTGTTAGCCAGGAGATTGTGCTGCACTTCACTGACAATTAAGGTAAATCTTTGTCTATCTTTGACTTTGAGTTGCTATTTTGTGGGCTGGACTCAGCTGTACATCATTTAGTACTTAAGTACTGAGAGAACTGTAGCGGCAGCAGCAGCCTTGTGTGCAGCCCTCTTCGTGTGAAGAAATATCTTGGGTAAAGACATGCAAGCCTACCTGTGCGAGTCCCTATCTTGGGTAAAGACCTTCGTGTCTACCTGCGCGAGTCCCTATTTCGGGTAAAGACCTGCGAGTCTACCTGCATGATTCCACAGAGCAAGGACACCAACAAGGAGCCAGCCACTGCGTTAAGTTTTGCCCCCTTCTTTCTTTTCCTTATAGTTGTTCTTTATTCGACTCGTAATATTTTTTTTTTAGAACATTCCTGTTGTCTCGTGGGTGGAAATCTACACACACACACTGTAGACGAAGCACTCAATAGCACCTTAGGTCACTTATGGGGCTTTTCCACTGCAGGGTACAACTCGACTCAACTCTGCTCGTTTTTTTGGGGTTTTACACTGTGTATGGTACCTGGTACTTTTTTTAGTACCACCTCGGCCCAGGTTCCAAGCGACCCGAGCCGATACTAAATGTGATGTCAAAATTCTGCAGATCACGGATTGGTCAGGGAGAATAGTCACAACCAGCTTCACTGGATTTACGACACATCAACCTGCTAGTTTTCCTCTTACCTCAGATTACCGTAAACTATTTTCAACTTTTTCATCTCTTCTCTATCCTCCTCCACTGCATCCTACTACTTCTCTGGCTGCTGCTGACTTTGCCAAGTCTTTTTACTGACTAGTTAGTGAGCATCAGCAGCAAGTTTTCTACACCTAACACCCAAAGCTACTCTCTTCCAACATCCCATCCTCTGTTTTTTTCTTTCTATCCGAGACTGAGGTCTTCAAAGTACTTATTTCTAAGTATCCTACCACCTGCCCACTTGACCCTATCCCCTCCCATCTTATACAAGCTGCCTTTCCATCAATCTTAACCGCACTAACACATATTATCAACGCATCTCACAACTGGAAACTTTCCCAATACATTCAAGCAGGCTCGAGTAACCCCACTGCTTAAAAAACCAACACATAACCCCACAGTAGTTGACAACTAAAAACCGGTCAATCTCCTTCCCTTCCGGACTAAAACTCTTCAGAGGGTTATATTCAATTGTCTTCTTTTCTCTCACAGAACAACTACTTGACAGACATCATTCTGGCTTCAAAAACAGAGACTGCCTTCTTGTCCTTAGTTGAAACCCTGTGACTGGAAAGAGCCAACTCCGAATCATCCATCCTCATCCTCCTTGACTTGTCTGCTGCCTTCGACACCGTAACCACAAGGTCCTCCTGTTGCACTTACTACTGCACTTAATATACAGGAAAAAAAATCCTTGTCTGTTTCTTGCTTCTGAGCTAGCATCTTTACTACTCCAGCCATTGTGAGAACTTTGCAATCCTATACTGCAGATGTTGTTAAACTTTGTATGACAAATTGCTTGATATGGGTCTCATTTGTCGCAAGTCGCTTTGGATAAACACGTCTGCTAAATTAATAAATGTAATGTAAATGACTCCGGAGGCTGCTCAAATTTCTGCAACACCTTACATATTTTTCATTATATTCAACTTAAACATTATCAAAAGGACATAAGATCATTTACACCATTGTTCATTTTGAAGATGGAAAAAAAACACTTTTGTAATTTTTGTGTGTACTGTCTGGCACAAAGATGCCTCAATATATATGTTAGAGATACAAGGGAAATGCATGATAAGATTAAATGCAAAGGCAAAAAATCCATATTCCATATGGAATACATTATGAAAACAATCTACAAAAGATCAGAGAGATGGTAAAAGGCAATGATGCAACAATATCATATACATGATTTTAAGTTTTTAAGACATTGGATTCAAATAAAATCCCCTCACTGCTGGCTCAGGATTTATTCCTAGATTTACTTCAGTGTTTAATGTCAGTGGGCAAAACAGCTTTCTGTGTTTTAGCACCACCAACTGCACTGGTTTTGGTAACTGAGTGTGTTTAAATATTCTATAAACCATTTCCTTAACTACTATAACATTACTCATATGCATACACTTTCACAGCATGGTGCAATAAATGTGCATTAGCAACATCTGAATGATCACTCTAATAAGTCTACACAGTTTGTACCAACCCTGTCATCTCCGCGAGTGGACTCTACATCTAGCAGGGGTTCTCCAGGTGCCTGGATGGTCACAGACTTGTCTCCTCTGCTACTGCTGTCTCTGCTTTTAGAGCGATGTCTGTCTCTCCTGTCCCTAAACAAGACAAATGAGAAGTTAGGTCATATACATGACACTGATCTTTTGAAACTTGTCTCAAAACCAACACATATATAAATGAAAGGTGTTTACACACAGATTTTAATCTCGTTCATTAGGGCTGTCATGATTATGGTATTTGGTAGATGATTAAAGGGATAGTTCACCTAAAAATGAAAATTCTCTCATCATTTAGTCACCCTCATGCCATCCCAGATCATCAGTTTGGGAAGGGTTACAAAGCCATTTCAAAAGTTCTGGGAATCCAAAGAACTACAGTGAGAGCCATTATCTCTAAATGGAGAAAACTTGGCACAGTAGTGAACCTTCCCAGAAGTGGCCGACCTTCCAAAATTCCTCCAAGAGCAAAGCGACGACTCATCCAGGAAGTCACAAAAAAGCTAAGGACAATATTCAAGGAGCTGCAGAGGTCTCTCTTGCATTATCAGAAAGACACTGGCCAAAAATGCCATCCAAAGAAGAGTGAGGAGGCCAAAACCACTGATAACCCAGAAGAACATTAAGGCTCATCTAAATTTTGCCAAAACACACCAATGATCCTCAAAACATTTGGAAGAATGTTCTGTAGACCGATGAGTCACAAGTGGAACTGTCTGGAAGGCAAGGGTCCCGTTACATCAGGCGTAAATGAAACACAGGGTTCCACAAAACGAACATAATACCTACGGTCAAGCATGGTGGTGGTAGTGTGACGATGCTTTGCTGCTTGCTTTGCTGCTTCAGGGCCAGGGCGACTTGCATTAATTGAAGGAAACATGAATTCTGCTCTCAACCATAAAATCCTAAAGCAGAACGTCCGGTCATCAATCCGTGAGTTGAAGCTGAAGCGCACCTGGATTATGCAGCAAGACAATAATCCAAAGCATAGGAGTAATTCCACCACTGAAAGGCTCAAAAAGTTTTTTGAACCCGATTGAGATGCTGTGGCAGGATCTTAAACAGGCCGTTCATGCTCAAAAAACCTAAAAAAGCAGTTCTGCAAAGACGAGTGATGAGACGAGACTGATCTCCAATTATCTGAAGTGTTTGGATGCAGTTGTTGCTGCTAAATGTGGCCAACCAGCTATTAAGTTTAAATGGGCAGTTCGTTTTTAACATGGGTGATATAGGTGTTGGTTAACTACATTACTTTGCTTCAATAAAAAAATATATATATTTGAAAACTGTATTTTGCGTTTAATCCTTTATTTACTTTATATCTAGCTTCAAGATCTAAAATAATTTAGTATGAAAAATACACAAAAATAGAAGAAATCAGGAAGGGGGAAAATCATTTTTCAAAGCACTGTATTTGGGCGAATTGTTCCTTTAACTGTCAAAATATAAATGCGATTAATTGTCCATTTTAGGACTTTCACGATTATGAAAAAAAAGAAGTAATTTATTAATTATCATAAAATAATGATATACAATTTTCTTCAAGGCTTTAAAACCTTATGAATTACATGAAAATAATATTTTAAATATCAAAACATTTCCAAATACTTAAATATGTCTCTTTTTGGTCAACTTTAATCTTGGTCCATTATCATACAAGTTCACACTTGTAGTTCGGTTCGCTTGGTCTGGACCAAAAAAGAAAATGATACATTTAGTCCTGGTTCGCTTATCGTTGACACTGGCATTTTAAACACCGACCCTAAAGATACGAAATAAAAGGAATCAGGAAAAAGTCACAACCTGATTGGACAGCTTTTATGATGTATATTTTTGCAACGGAACTTACGGAACTTCCAAAACAATGCTGGCTGCTGGGCTAAATGTGCTCACTGGATTTATATATGGTAGTACTTTTACCAGCTGGGAACAAACAAAGAGCTAATAAAATGTGTTAAGGAGTCAAACCAATGCCAGGAAATCCTCCGTTGTAAACACAAACTAAGATATGCTGCAAAGATTGCTGACGGCGGTTCCGACTCCTGTACCGAACAATAATGGGCAATATAGCTCCAATGATGAGAAGAACCAGGTATGCTTGTGGTCAGTATTAGGCAAATTTCTTCCTGTTTTTGGTCCATGTTGTGTTCACATATCAATCGAACTGCACCAGAGTTAATTTGGAAACGGACCGAGAACCACTATTCAGGTTTGGATTTGGAGTTGCTCTGGATGTGATCCGCAGCATGACTCAATGACCGTGCGTTCACACCAGAGGCGGCAAGGGGTCAAATCGACCGGAATTCATTCATTTTCATGGACAGCCAGCGTCTCTTGACGGCGAGAAGCGGCGCGGCAAGACTTGGGCGGTGTGGGCATCAGATGAAAGTTCAAGTGCAGTCAACATTATGGTAATAAGCTGTGACACAGTTCGGCGGCAACCTATTGGAATATAGAAGTGCTCCGCTCTAGCGAAGTCTAGAGAACACAATGTTCAGTGTAAACTTTGGTTCCCACCAAATATTCGTTCCGAAGATAAAATGGAGAAACGAATTATTGCCGTGGCGGGTTTCCCAGTAATATATGATCTGTCCCTGTTTGCTTACAGGGATATAAAACAACCAAGACCACAGTTATTATTACAAATGTATTTTATTTTGATAACAAACAACTATAATTGTAATTACTTTCTGCCATCGATCGATTTCTTATTTTCACATTTTAAAGAGTTTACGAGGATATACGCTACTTGTGATAGGTCGGCATGTCTGGATGTTAAATTGCGGCCCCTTTAAATATAGTTCACAAAACAAAGCATTCTGAACAAACGTTGCTGCCTATTTCAACTACGTCAGAGCGTCCACAAGCATCCTGGAGCGTTGATGGCAGGGCAGCCAGAGCGAATTTTGACGCTCTCGCCGCTTCTGGTGTGAACGCACGGTGAGACGCTCGCAGTCCAGTTGAATGAGACATAAAAACACAACGTTCATGGCATGCATATATTCGCTTAAAATTCCTTTATTTAGAAAGTAAAATGTGACTGAAATTTGACACAATAATTGCAGATCTCTCATTTAACTGTGCTTAGATCAAATAATCAGACGGGCCTAAAATCATTTATACAGTTTATTGGACATTATACAAAAATCTGCCAGAATACAATTGTACTTTCATGAAGTATTCCAGTCATACAATAAATGAGAAAACGTGTTTGCATGTACCTGTGCTTGCGAGAACTGCGTGAATGTGAAGACTTGTATGAATAGCCCGAGTACTGCGACTCGTTGTCCATGTCTGGGGCCAATGGGCGGGGCTTGTGGACCCCAGCTCCACCCCTGGAGTGTTTTGTAGTTCCGCCAAGCTGAGTCTTGCTCTCTGAGATGGATTTGGATGACAGAGTCAACGGCAACTTAAGCAGTTCAACCTTAGTCCTGAGAGAATCTATCTTGGAGGCTGAAGGAGAGGACTTATCTGTATGGGGAAAAAATGCCTGAGAAAGAGAAAACAAAAAGGCTGAATCAATGATTTGCACTTTACAAATTTCTTGAAGGTCGCATCACAATACAAGATGCTTAAAATTTTCATATATTCTAACTCTAACTATTTTTACATAGATACACTATTCTTGAGTCAGACCAATTAGAAGGAATATAGCACACGGAACATATGGCATTCTTAAATCTTAAATATATATTTATAGGAGTCATGACATAATTTATGATTTTCCCAGAGGTATAATTTTATTAAAATTAGTCATAATTTACTAGTATATTATCATTATTCACCATGTCCTTTAAAACATCAATTTAAATGCCCATTGTTGTGATTGGCTTAAATCTCTGCACAGCCCATCTATGTGGTACCTGGTGCATCCCTAAAATACAGCTACAGTTGAAGTCAGAAGTTTACATATCTCATATTAGCAAGTCGTTTAAGACATCTACTTTTTGCATGACATGAGTAATTTTTCCAACAATTGTTTACAGACAGATTGTTTCACATTTAGTGACTTCTAGAACTTTCCAGTAATATAAATAGTAGTATAAATACAGGTGCCTTAAGCCCACCAGTTCAGTTTAGATCCAGCTGCCTAAGTGGATACATGAAGACCTTGCTGGAAGCCTTTTAAGTATGAGTACAGCTGGGAGGTCATTGGAGACTTAAAAATGGTGGCATTCCTGATGGGTCTCCAAGGTGGTTTTACCAAGTTTCCCTGCTATCTTTGCCTTTGGGACAGCAGGGACACCAAGGAGCACTACCACAGGAGGGACTGGCCACAGCGAACAGAGCTCTCTGTGGGGAGGAACAACGTCAAGTGGGAACCATTGTTGGACCCCCGGAAGGTGCTGATGCCACTACTGCACATCAAATTGGGCCTTATGAAACAATTTGTCAGACCTCTAGATAAGGAGTCGGCAGCCTTCAAGTACCTTCAAGACTTCTTCCCTATGCTGTCTGAGGCAAAGGTCAAAGCCGGTGTCTTCATCGGACCACAGATAAAGAAGATCCAAGAGTGCAATGAATTCCCCAAGAAGCTCACTAGTTAAGGAGAAAGCAGCTTGGAACAGCTTTGTCGCAGTGGTTCAGGGCTTGTGTGCAATCACAAGGCCGAAAACTATGTGCAGCAGGTTGAGACTCTGGTGAAGAACTATGGCACAATGGGCAGTAGGATGTCCCTCAAAGTCCATATTCTTGATGCTCATCTTGATAAATTCAAGGAGAACATGGGAGCATACTTGGAGGAGCAAGGCAAGTGCTTCCATCAGGATATACTGGACTTTGAACGCCGCTACCAATGACAGTATAATGAGAACATGATGGGAGACTACATTTGGGGCTGATTCATGAGTGATTTACAGTATAATCATAAATCTCTACTCCTAAATCTTTTGTAGTCATTTTTTTATTACTTTAGTATAAATACATTAATTTGGATTCATATGTTGTTTTTTTCTGACTTTATGTGAACGAAAAGACAAACATTTGCCCGTTTTCTCATTTGGAAATGGGTACATTTAAAAATATCACTGTCCTGGTCACAAAAGCTTATGGGGAATAATTGCCATTTTCTATACTTTTGAGGCATACGCAATTAGGAAATAACACTTACTACCCAGGAACAAAAATTGTGTTACATAATCACACTAGAACATATCACGATTTTCATGTGATTAGTTGTGCATTTCAAGTAACCGATCACAAGCTCAAATAAGCGCGTGAGCATTGGAAAGCAGTGTGTGTCAGTAAGAAAGTGTCGGGCACAGAATTAAATCGTGCTCGGTACTATCGGTACTGTAGAATCATTGGTACCGTGACATCTTTTTTATTTGAGTACTGACTTCGTACCGAAGTACCGGCACATTTGACAACACATATATACATACACATTATATATATATACATACACATTATATATATATATATATATATATATATATATATATATATATATATATATATATGATTACGTTTTGAAACTAACCTAATTAAATGTAATTTCATTTGACGCTTCATCTCTAAAAGGTGAATAAAATTATATATATATTATATATAATATATATATAATATATAATATATAATATATAATATATATATAATATATAATATATAATATATAATATATATATATATATATATATATATATATATATATATATATATATATATATAAATAATAGACAAAAAGTATTCTTACAATTGCTTTTACAGTGAGAATAAAACTAGCACTCTGTCCCTTTACGAGAGCACATGCATGTTAAACAGTCTACACTGCATGGAGAGAGACGATAATGAGACATTATGAACAGAGAGACATGGATTTTCAGTCCTATAGAATGAAACTTGATTTTTTTTCGCTACAAAATTCATTAAGTGGTTTTTTTTCCTTCTAATTTCTACACAATGGTAATAGCTGCTAAGACACTTGGAAAAGAGCGAGGACAGTGCTAGGAGAGTGCACTCGGTGTCTGCAAGATCTTGTGCATGCACGCGACGGTGCCTTGGCATGTCAAGTCAACCTTTATTTATAGAGCACATTTAAAAACAACAGAAGTTGACCCAAAGTGCGTTACAGATCAAACAAACTAAATATATAAAAACAGACGGATTAAAATATATAAAACATAATAATAATTATTTTTAATAAAAAA
Organism: Xyrauchen texanus; assembly: GCF_025860055.1. Classification (NCBI taxonomy): domain Eukaryota; kingdom Metazoa; phylum Chordata; class Actinopteri; order Cypriniformes; family Catostomidae; genus Xyrauchen; species Xyrauchen texanus. The sequence goes on from NC_068276.1 coordinate 8,519,043, forward strand.
ATATAAAAAATATAAAATACAACATCATATATTTATCCACTTCAACTTATTCAATTATCCATTCAAAAGCCATAGAGTAAAAATATGTTTTCAAAGAAGATTTAAAAATAGCTAATGATGAAGTTGACCTCACATGTAAAGGGAGACTATTCCATAGATAAGGACCTATCACAGAAAAGTCACGGTCACACTTAGATTTATAACGGCAATGAGGAACCTTCAATAGATGTTGATCAGAAGACCTAAATGCTCTGGTGGGGGAATAGGGGTGTATAAGGTCAGTGATATATTCAGGCGCAAGACCAGCTAGTGCTTTGTAGACAAAAATCTGAATTTTAAAATCAACCCTGAATTTCTCCGGAAGACAGTGTTGGGATGCTAACACCGGGGAAATGTGGTCCCTCTTTCTTGACCCTGTTAAAAGCTTAGCTGCTGCGTTTTGAACAAGCTGTAGGTGGAATAACGCAGTTTGGGGCAGACCAATGTACGTGTTGCAATAGTCCAACCTAGATGTGATAAGTGAGTGGATCACAATTTCCAAGTCTTGATGGGAAAGAAAATGCTTTATTTTAGCGATAGATCTAAGGTGGAAAAAGCTACCCTTGACAACAGCACTGATCTGCTTATTTAAAATTAATGAGGAGTCTTGGACTCCTCACATGATCTTGTACATTCGGCGATAGAGGGCCTAACTGAGCAACCAGGCCAGGTGAGGAGGACATGGAGGAACCTAAAATAAGAACTTCGGTTTTGCTTTCATTTAATTGTAAGAAATTGTTTGCCAGCCAAAGTTTAATCTTTTTGAAGCAATTTAGGGCATTCTCAGATGAACAATTCTTGTCTACACTCACTGAGAAATAAAATTGAGAATCATCAGCATAACAGTCATAAGATATGCTGTACTTATTCAAAATAGAGCTCAGAGGAAGCATATACAGTGAAAATAACAAGGGTCCTAAGTTTGACCCTTGAGGGACACCACACTGTAATTGAGCCTATGTAGAAGAAAAATTACCTAAATTCACAGAGAACGTCCTTTTAACCCTCTGGGGTCGACGGACGTACCGGCGCATCCTGCTGGATTTTTTCGTCATTACAGCGGAAACAATATAAAATTCTCAGTCATTTTGGGGCATACAGATAAGTGTAAGAAATCATTAGAGACTATAAAGGGTCTACTTTTATTTGTGTACATTCACAAAAACAACAAAGCCTTGTGCTTTTGTAAAATAAAGAAAATAAAAAGGGTGAGCTGTCAGCAGTCTCTGGGTTCGCGAGCATATATCTGAAACAAGTCACAAAAATTAACAAACTCTGCGAGTAAGCGAAAAAACTGAAAGCTTAAAATGTCTACATAAAACAATTCAAATTTAAAACAAATATTCTCCTGCAATGTAATTGGTATGAAACAAAGTGATGTACAATTTCTCCTGGCTCAATTAATTATCCCTAATGTGATCACACCGACAGACAGAAGGCGCTATTCATACGGTAATGTTATGTACGGAGACGATCAATGCAAATGCCCCCAACTGTGTCTCAAAAACAGTTCAGTCACTTTTCTGCGCATTTGGAATTGAGAAAACTCCTGGATGGTGACGAAGAGTTAAAAATTTCCTCAGAAGAAGAGCGGGACTCCAATGAACGTTTGTATTTTGAAGAGTGACTTGATCCAGCCGAGGATAAAATTTCAGACGAGTAAGTTCTTTAGTTAACATGCTATTTTATATAAACATGTACATAGTGGGACTGTTTCCAGATTTCCCAGCCATTCAGAGTACTGAAACTTTAAATATGTCCTAATAGGCAAGTTTTAGTAACATGTAAATGCTGTTTCGGCTAAAGCAGGCATTTAAATTGTATGCTGTATGATATAAATATGATATAAAAAATAATATATGTTAAAATAACATTTTATCTAGTGTTTATGCTGCCTCATCACCAACAAAGCTTGTGCTTGCAAATATCTGTTCAGGTTAAATGAGTAAAATGCACTTTAAATATAACCATATTAGAAAATCAGCATATTATAATGATTTCTGAAGGATTATGTGACACTGACGACTGCAGTAATGATGTAGAAAATTCACACAAATTGCATTTTACAATATATTCAAATAGAAAACCGTTCTTTTAAATTGTAAAAATAGTTCACAATATCACTGTTTTTACTGTATTTTGGATCACATAAATGCAGTCTTGTTGAACAGAAGATAATTCTTTTAAATGGTAGTGTAGGTCTAAAATTAAGTAAAGTCTTTACGTAAAGAAAATGTAGTCAGATTACTTTTGAACTTAAAACTTGATTTTGATCATTAAGTCTCCTCACATTCATTCTCTTTCGGTCACATTCCACATTGATAGGCTCAGGGGAGGGGTCTTTGTCTCTTCAGGTGTGAATTACAATCAATATTCATGATAATTCACGCCTCCTCTCATATGACCTTTCTAAAAGTTAACTTACTATATTGTTTTGTATGATTGAGTGATCAAGATGGTTTTCACATAATTTTGTAGTAGGGCTGCACAATTAATCAAAATAAAATCGAAACGGCGATATGACCTTGTTGCAGTGGAGGTGTGCACTGCATTGACGCATCCTGTGTATAATAACTGTGCCTTGTCCTACCCTTGATGCTTCTAATCGGATGTGCGCCCAGCTTCAATACAGGGCTTGACATTAACTTTTTGAGGCACTTGTCCTTTGGACAAGTAACTTTATGTTTCACTTGTCCTTGCACAAAAGTCACTTGCCTGGGTAAAGATTTATAATTTCATTTATTTTTTTGTGTTTTGCTAATGCAGAATTCGAACAAACCATTGAAAGCACCCAAACACTATCAATATTAATACAATTCAGTTGAAACAGTAGAAAGGAACGTGTCCCAAGAATAGAGTTCCCCTTCAACAAGAAATAAGGATCTCCAGACTCCATACTTTGCACGCTGGTGTGCAGTGTATCACCAGAGGTAGTGGTGACTCTTGGTGTAAAAAAACACTATTACTCCACAACACTATTCATCCTCTGTATCTTCGGACCGATGCCTTGATTCCCAGGGGTTAAATCCTGGGCGCCGCTGCCTTTGGCTGCAGGTCCACCACCTCTCCACCACCAATCCAGCATCAAAGTCTTGCAACTTTGGGCCCTCTACTGACAGAAATAGCAGCCTATGAAGCTGGACTGAGCTGAGGCTGGCCCTCCAGTCGGACTTGATCCGTTTCATGGTTGAGAACCCTCTCTCACACACAGCTGTGCTGACTGGCAGGACCAAGTAAATTTTCAGGAGTGTCAAAAAATATTTATACTTTTTATAACCACAATTGTTGGACGTTGGAAACGTCACAAAATATTATTTTTTTATTAATAATTATAAAATAAAACAAAGATGTCGGACGATTTTGAAGTTGGAGGAGAAAATTAGATGGAATTTTCATTTTGAGGTGAACTAATGCTTTAATGCTTGCTTACAGTAGCTACACAGCTGCCGACGCTAAGTTAGCTTGCTAACGGCACTTGTCAGCCAGGTTGGGTTGCACCCGACAGAAGCCACAGAACATTACTCCGTCTTCATAAATAACACAGTCGAATTCATCTTTCCATTAGGTTAAAAAATTTCGTTCCCGTTTTAATTCGTATGTTGTTGGTTTAAGGTGACTTCTTGTTTTTGGAGCTTTTCCTGGAGCTTGGCCGGGCTGCGGAGCCTGAAGAAACATAACTCTCCACCACTGCTGCCAGCAAGGTTTTCCAGCCCAAAACCTCGTCAAAAACCGCGAGAATTGGCCAAACCCGGTAATGATATTTTTCCCGCAGTGCTGAATGAGAAGAGCCATACTCTCGAACCATATACAGAGAGGTAATTTAGGCTATAGGTGATTTATAAACAGTCTGTTTATAACCTGATAAAATAACGAGGCATTTTAATGTTTTCTAAATCAGTGTTTGCTGGAAATATACCTCCATCTCCGATGTAAAGCGGATGCGCCTTTAGAGAGAAATTCATATGGACTGCATAATCAGACGGTAACGTTAGGCTATTTTCTTTCGATTCGACTTGGTTCTTTAAAAGTGGACATTTCAAGCTTTAGCCTAACGTTACATAGACTATATTTTGTTTCAGTTCCAGTTCACGGAGACCATGAAAGCGCGCCTGATTGTTTTATTTTATTTTGCAAAAGCACGTTTTCTTGTTATTGTGAGTTTACACAAATAAAAGTAGTTGCAAATTATGTATTATTATTTTCAGTATGACCAGAAATGATAGAGTATTTAAGTTGTTTCCACTGTTGATAGGAAAACGCAAGTGTTCGCGCCCGCGCCTCTGTTCCATGCAGTGCGCGCTCCACACTCCGCACAAACCCTTGGATATGCGTCAAAATCTTGTGTTTATTAAAAAATTTGTTAGTTTCAAATCGATTAAATTAAATCTGTAAAATAGACGTAATGAGTGGCACATAACGTGAAGTAACATGGCATTTTATTTTGTTTGAAATTTAACTTGTCCGGTCGGACAACTAATTTTCTCTTCTACTTGTCCTACAAAAAATCCACTTGTCCCGGACAAGCGGACAAGCCTTATTGTCGAGCCCTGCAATATTATGTACAGTAAATGCTATATCACCCCTTTGTGGTCTCCCTAAACTATTACGTCAGACTACATTAAACGGAAGGCCAACTGACAGAGAATAAGAATGCACACAAATTAGACAACTAATTCAAATGTCACTAATGCTAATATATCAATGCCTCAAACAAATAGAGAAAATAATGTGCCGATCAATAATCTATGTATCAATATTTTATGTAATTCTGATTATTCACATTATTAACGAGAAGGAACGCTTCCATCCAATCACTGCACTGCCTCATGCATGAGCTTGCATTACAGCAGGGAATTGAAAAAAATCAATTTCGGACATGACAGCGGTTCGAGGCCGGGAGCAAGTTCAACAGCACTCTCAGAACAGATCTCAGAGTTGACTTTTATTAAAGAAAACACCATTGTAAAATTGAACTCACCCGAATAGACCTCGGTCCATAACCGGACTGGAGCAAGCAATATAATATAAAATGTATTTCAACCCCAATTCCCAAAAAGTTGGGATAGTATAATTTATTTGATTAGCATTGCTAATCAAAGCAAAAAGGTTTATTAAAAGTTATTTGTAAATTATATTCACCTTTTGCCATTTTCAAAGCACTACAACTAAACATTATATGATGTTTTACCTTGTGAATTTCATTGTTTTGTTTTAAATGTACAGTAATTTCAAATCAGATTGCAAAAAGCTCCAATAAAGTTGAGACAAGGAATATTTAAGACTAACAACAATTTGACAAGTTAAAATAACAAGGCAATGTGAAACAGGAGTTGTTAAACAGATGAGAAAATTGTGTCATAGTATATAAGGAGCCTCCAAAAACCGCCTAGTCCTTCAAGAGCAAGGAACATTAGAGACATGTCAATTTGCCAACAGATGCTTCTGGATATAATCCAGCACTTTGAGAACAATGTTCCCCAAAGACAAATTGGAAGGATTTGGGGTATTACACCCACTAAAGTGCAAAATATCATTAAAAGATTCAAGGAATCTGGTCAAATCTTAGTACATAATGCGCAAGAAGAAAACCACTTCAGATCCCTTAGACATCACTGTCTAAAATAACATCATTCATCTGTAATGGATATCATGAACATGGGCTTGGGATTACTTTAGTAAACCTATGTTAGTCAACACCATTTACCGCTGCATCCACAGATGCAAGTTAAGACTTTACTATGCAAAGCAGATGCCCTACATCAACACTGTCCAGAATCAGAATCAGCTTTATTGCCAAGTATACTTAAACATACAAGGAATTTGTCTCGGGGACAGAAGCTTCCAGTGCACAACAATACAAACAATACAAAAACTGCAGCTAGACCTAGATAATAATAAAAAAAGAATAAATAATTATTATACAAATACGTACACACACTGACACACACATACATAGATACACACACACACACAAAGCAATTCTAATACAAAACGGTTATTTACAGTGCAAAATACAAATCTGTCATGTACAGTGCAATTTTTTATTTATTTATTTATTTTTTCCCCAGAGGAATGAAATGGCAGAAGAGAAGTGGTAGATGTGTTGGATAAATATAAAAAAGACTAAACTGTGTATTGCACATAATTATTGCTCAATAGGGCAGTTTTAACGGTTCATGAGATGGATAGCCTGAGGGAGAAAACTGTTCCTGTGCATGACGGTTCTGGTGCTCAGAACATGCTAGAAGGCAACAGTTCAAAAAGGTAGTGTGCTGGGTGAGTGGGGTCCAGAGTGATTTTTCCAGCCCTTTTCCTCACTCTGGAAGTGTATATAGTTCTTGAAGGGGGGCAGGGGGCAACCAATAATCCTCTCAGCAGACCAAACTGCCCTTTGTAGCCTTCTGATGTCTGATTTTGTAGCTGAACCAAACCAAGCAGTTATTGAAGTGCAGAGGACAGACTCAATGACTACGGAGTAGAACTGTATCAGCAGCACTTGTGGCAGGTTGAACTTCCTCAGTTGGTTAAGTGCAACCTCTGCTGGGCCTTTGTCACAATGGAGTCAATGTGGGTCTCCAACTTCAGGTCATGTGATGGTAGTGCCCAGGTACCTGAATGACTCCACTGCTGCCACAGTGCTGTTTAGAATGGTGAGGGGGGTCAGTGTTGGGGTGTTCCTCCTAAAGTCCACCATCATCTCCACCGTATTGAGCGTGTTTAGCCCAAGGTTGTTATGACTGCACCAGACAGCCAGCTGTTCAGCCTCCCTTCTGTATGCAGACTCATCGTCATCTCGAATGAGGCTGATGACAGTGATATCATCTGCAAAATTCAGGAGCTTGACAGAGTGATCCTTGGTGGTGAAGTCATGTGGTGGTGTAGAGGGAGAAGAGTAGTGGGGAGAGCACACATCCCTGGGGGGCACCAGTGCTGATTGAACAGGTGCTGGAAGTGAATTTCCCCTTTCTCACAAGCTGCTGCCTGTCTGTGCATGCTGGTGATCTACTGACAGATAGACATGGGAACAGAGAGTTGCTGTAATTTGTTCTGGAGTATAGCTGGTATGCTGGTGATAAACTGAAGTCCACAAAAAGGATCCTTGCATATGTCCCTGGTCTGTCCAGATGTTGCACGATATGATGCAATCCCATGTTGACTGCATCATCCACAGATGAAAAGATGTGCTACCAACTTCTCTGGGCTCTGTATTATCTTAGATGGAAAGCAGAACAGTGTTTTTTTGGTCCGATGAGACACATTTCAAATAGTTTTTGAAAAACACAGCCATTGTGTTCTCCGGGCCAAAGAGGAAAAGGACCATTCAAGCTGTTATCAGAGACCAAAAAAGCCAGTGTCTGTATGGGCCAGGGGTGTGCCAGTGGCCATGGCATGGGTAACTCAAACATCTGTGAGGGCACCATTAATGCAGATATGTAAACATTTTGGAGCAGCATATACGGTCATGCAGCACAGACTTTTCCAGGGACATCCCAGCCTTTTCAGCAGGACAACTTCAAACTACATACAGGCCGAATAAGTGGGGGTGCTAGATTGGCCTGCCTGCAGTCCTGACCGGTCTCCAACTGAGAATGTGTGGTGCACTATGAGGTGCACAAAACGGCAACGAAAACCCTGTACAATTGTGCAGCTGAGGACCTGCATAACGGATGAATGGGGGAAAATTCCACTTTTTAAATTTAACAAACTTGTGTATTCAGTGCCTAAATGCTCAAGTGTTATTAGAATAAATGGTGATGTTTCACAGTGGTAAAAACTCGACTGTCATCTGATTTGAAATTACTGTACATTAAAACAAAATGAAATTCACAAGGTCAACATATCAAACATCATATGTTTAGTTGTTGTGCTTTCAATATAGCAAAGGTATAATTTGCTAATTATTTTTCATACTGTCCCAACTCATTCGGAATTGGGGTTGTAGGTTATGTGCAGACCATTTCAAATAATGCTATATTGTTTAGATTAATAGTCAAGTTGTATTTAATTAATTAATAGCAAGTAGTATTTAGCATAATTAATTTGATAAATGAATCCGTACATCTAGCACTGTCAGTACTGGGATTTTGTTAGTCATTGGTTAAATACATGGATTAGCTAATCATGAGTGGGGACACACCTGTATGCATAATGTTTTGTGATTGAACTGGAAAGGAGCACGAGCTGCAGAACAGCAGAGCAAGTAGAGCGTGACACGAGAGAACATCGCTGCCTGCTGTCACACAATGCCCATAATAACAGCCACAATGAGCACTCATAATATAAAAAAACCTCCAGCATTGGTTCGGCACTTATTATAGCACGAACGAAATGAAAACTGCTCAAGAACTGAACTGGAAGCTATTTCAAAAAGGCTACAGTGGCAAAAAAGGCAAAAGTGCTAGAGACATAATCAGCTGTGAAAAGATAAAGCTTTTTTTTTTTGGTGTGTGCCGCAAAAACTCCTATGATTGAATTCTCATAAATGAGCTTGAAAAGCTGAGGCGTCTCCGTATAGCCGACTGGTGCCTCTCTTACTATTCCAAAACGAATGGGGAACTCACGTCCCACATCCCACGCCTTTACACATTACAAATAGATTTTTCATTCTATGACACTGCTCGAATGAAGCATAGATCTTATCTGCCTGCACACAGCATTTAATCTTTAATAATTGGTGTAATTAATCTTAATTACATTATGTGGAAATCTATTAAGCTTATGTCAAGGTTTAACATCTTTTTGTGAGTGAGTGTATCAAGTCATTATTTTGCAACAGACATTACGTTATCCTTTATCTATTAAGCATGTAACTTATCTACATGTACTATATGTCAATATGTAACAATCGTATCAATAATCATTTCATGGAATGCATTTTTTTGTTAATATATTTAGCCACACATAAGACAATCCTCCTTGGTCCTAAATTAATCTGTGACTCTAGCGCTCAAGTCTGGTGCATTTCTGTGCTTTTTAAATTCTGAATATTTAGTAAAAAAGCATATTTAAAAAAAATATGAACCATTCCAAAATAATCTTAATCTAAACTTTGTCAGAGTGAATCGTTACACCCCTAGTTTTTAGCCATCTCATGTTGCCCTGTAAGGATTATTTCAAGATCTATGCACAGTGTTATGTTGAGTTTAGGCTTATTTTAAATCACGCTCCTTTGCTGCAAGTAACGATATGCTATTTCCATATTCTGAAATGTATTGCCCCAAGTATTTGTTGCGTTTTGGTTTATTGCTTCATGAAACAAAGAGATCATGAGAAATGGCATGTTGTTACTTACAGCAGAAGATCACACACAAGACAATGTAACGAAATGCAGAGATGTTGAAATAATCCTCACAGAGCGACAGAAGTTTGTCTTGCAACACTAGCCTGGCTTTCACAGACAGACACATGGGCATGCACACTGTCCCTTGAGGCTGCCTGAGTCCCTGCCTGAAGGAAAGAAGACACAGGCAGTCAGGGAATCTCAGCCACAAGCAGATAAAATACAAACAAATTATCAGCGATAATAATATAAAATTTTTCCTGGTTATCTTCCAATATTGATATATTGTGCATCCCTAATAAAATGACTGTGGCCAATAAACATAATGCCACAAATTCTGTGGATAGAGCTAAACTTGCATCAAAATTTGTGAGTTATCGTTAAAGACCTTTTACACATCCGTAAAGTTTTATGCCCAAACATAAAAATGCAATCTTTTGTAAACTAAACTCTAGCGTCCTTCACATGCTTTCATATCTTTCACCATCTCCATAAAAACCCCATTACTCAATACCACACACACACATTCCACAGCAATCGCCTGTCATCTCCACAGCAACTTAGCTTGGCTGTTACTATGGAAATGAATATGGGTGTGTGTGCAATGGTTCAGGAGGGGGGCACTGTTTCCATGGCAGTCTGACATTTAATCACCCCACTATATGAGAACAGATATTTTAAATGATTTTAATACAGCAATTTTTTTTATGCATTTTTATAGTGTGCGCAAAGATATTTTTTTTTGTTGTTGCTCATTCCTGAGTTAAGGCCATGTTCCTTCAATTTGATTACCTAAATGAATAGCCACCCCTGTTGTCTATTTTTTACTTTTCTTTCTCCCATTTCTGTCATGTAATAAGATTCATGTGAGACAGAGAAAGACAGAAAGCATTTCTTTAAGTACAAATAAATAGACCTACACACAAACACATGCTCTGCCTCTGTCTCAGTGTATGTGTGGGCAGTCAGGAGATGTTTACAGAGCTGATAAGGCCATCAGGGACACCATTTGTCCAGGACAGTTTTGGAAAACATGCCCCAGTCTGAAGAGGGGATGTCAGTCTTTGTTACATTCCCTCAGGATTAAGACCATGATGTGCATTGAGAATTTAATGTTAAAGTTCACCCAAAAATTAAAATTCACTCATCATTTACTCACCCTCATGCCATCCCTGATGTGTATGACTTTCTTTCTTCTGCAGAACACAAATGAAGATTTTTAGAAGAAAATCTCAGCTCTTTAGGTCCATAAAATTAAAGTGAATGGAGACCAAAACTTTGAATCTCCAAAAATCGCATAAATCAGCATAAAAGTAATTCACAAGACTCCAGTGGTTAAATCCATATCTTCAGAAGCAACATTCATTAATGCACAAAATTTCATGTTGTTTTGTTATCGACAAAGTGAACATTTTTGGATTATCGTAAAAGAAATCTGCCCTTAAGACGTTTCCATACACAAATGTGAGTTTATTGCTAATTTGCCTAGATGTCCCTAATGATTTTTCCTCTAAAGTTTTGGTAAAATGGGGACAGTACCGAGACAATTAATTTAAGTTAGACAGCTTAATGTAATTTTAATTTCACAAATAAATGCAGTCAGAAGACGAGGAATTGCAATCAAAAGGGAGCTGTTGCCCACTGATAGGAGTGTAATATTGGTCCTGATGTTGTGTGAAACTTTCAGTCTTAGTATAAGGACCATCTGTCAATGTGTATATGCGGTGTGCACAACTATTAAAGATATGATACTGTAAAGGGATCAATGGAAAGGAGGAGGCGAGAACCGGCTTGACGATATAAATAATATTTTAATAGTAAACTTAAAAGACAACATAAACACACACGACGGACATGTCCGTAAACGATCTCTCTCTCCCGCACGATCCCCTGCAGTCGACCTTTAACCCTTACGGAGGCATAATTAGCCTAATATGGGACCGGGTGTGTAGGATCACGACCCGGCCCCGCCCTCCGCCCTGCCACAGATACCTTGTCGTCATGATTAACACAGGTTAACGATTGCGGTAAACTCTATCATGTGACACTATATTTTTATGTTAATGCCAATTTTCTCAATAAAAAGTGTTTCCAAACCAGTTTTTCACAACATCTGAAGTATCGACATAGTTAATGCACTAGAGTTAAACGGAAAAATATTATGTCAACACTTCTGAAATTGTCGCAATAATTTGCGTTTCCATCAGCTTTATTATTAAGTGCCAACAATTTTTCCTGAAAAATCCTTTGATGGGAACGTAGTTAGTTAATTGTTAATTTAATATTCTTTACGCAGCATAACGCATAACTACAAAAGAGACCCCACCACACACACACGTACTCACAGTGACATCACCGCATAACACACGTAACAAACTCACTGGCCAGCGAGCTCATTTCTGAAATGTAGGATCAGAAAGGCAGGGGATTGCAACGTTTCACTGAACAATCAGTTAGTGCTTTCTTTGTTAATATTAATAAGCCTTCCCCTGTCTTCTCACTTCAAAAGCAGAATGAAATTGAGCTACAAGGATCACTTATCAACATGGCTCAATCATGGATAAAGCAGTATTTAGACTGCTGTTTTTTTTTTTAACAAAAATGCCATAGTTTTTAAATTGAAAATTGTAGAGCGGAGGAGGGTGAGGCCAGGCTGGAACAACGCACGCCCGGTCCCCAATCAGCCTGATGGGGTGGATGAGGGATAAGGGTGGCCGGTGACGACAGTTCAAGAGAGAATGACAGGCAGCTGCTCTGTGTGTTTATGTTCGTGTGTTTCTCGTTTATTTCTTCATTAAACTATTATTTATATTGTCAAGCTGGTTCTCGCCTCCACCTTTGCATTAACCCCTTTACAAAAATATAGTTACTAATCATGGTAGTGAGGTGCCACGAATTGTTTTACCTATGGCTACCATGGTCTTATTACAAAGATCAATGTTAAAACGATAGATATTATGGAAGGACAATGGTACATTTTCATAATTATTATGGACCAAGCTATCAGTTTTCCAACTGTATAAAATGTGTTCTCTTGTAACGCTCTCTGATTGTAGGAAAATGTAAAGTTGTTGGGTTTGCCATCAGAAATTCCAAGAGATGACTTTAATCAGTATTTGCCTGATGAAAGGAATCTGTAAAGAATATCCAACTAGTCAAACTGCCAGAATATTTCAGTTTAGCTATATAAAAATTGGGTTTTAATTTTTTCCACAGATGTTACTGTTGTTATACCATAATTTTCATCTGCATCCCAACCTCAAAATCAATGCTGTACTGTAAAATGTGCATTTCAATGCACATAACATGTAATATTATTGGTAATTGCATGGGTGCTACCAAAGCAGGTGCTGGTGCTACATATTCAACAGGCCCAGGTTGAAATTTAGTTTTACACCCCTGTTTTAAGCTATTTCTCGTCCAATACATGTTAATATGGGTCCAGAGTTGCGGGGCATGTGGACAGGAACATATCGTACTGCTGCTGAAAAAGATCCTAGCGGAAACACTGGAAGCAATATAATAGGTGTGGGTGAGAAACAGATACATTTTTAAGTCCTATAAATCTCCTTTTTCATTATCACATTCTTCTTTTAGTTTTTTGGGAATCACATTCTTGGTGCATATCACCACCTACTAGTCAAAAGGGATGTTTGAGAGAAAAACAGGACTTAAATATTTATCTTCTCACTGACATTTCATTTCACTTCAGAAAACATGGATTAAACCACTGGATACATTTATTTTTGACTTGTGTCTTTTGGAGATTCAGAGGTCTAGCCACCATTCACTTGCATTATAGACCATCAGAATCTTAATTTGTACTCTGCAGAAAAAAGAAAGTCATACACATCTGGGAAGGCATGAGGATGAGTAAATGAGAGAATTTTCATTTTTGGGTGAACTATGCCTTTAAGACAACAATTAATACCAAGAGATGAATTTTGTACATAGTTTTGAAGTATTAGGTCTAATGCGCCTTTCAAGTGGAGTCAGAAATATCTTTATTAGGTGTTCCAAGTACATAAATGACCAAGCAAAGTCATCTTTACCAGTGTTATATACGGTGTATATATATATTCTCCATTATTTATGATTGTTTTGTCAGGCCAACTTAGCAACCAATAACTCTGCCCATTCAGCTATGGACAGCCAACTGCAAGAGCTGAGTGCAAATGTGTTCAAACATTCCATACTCTATTTTGATGGTTAAAGAAGTGCATTATCCGGGTACTTTTGGTTCACTTTGTTTGTTGCATTTTCACTGTTGATATACTACTCCCACTACAAAATTATGTGGAAAAGTGCGGTTTGTGATGCACCTAATGACTAACACTTTGTGGTTTGTTTTAAACCATTTCATAAATAATTTGTTAGATATGATACATTAATAAATCATACAGGCCATGTAAAATGATGCAGGGGTTTTCAGTTATGCCTGTCCATGGTAGGTACAACAGAAAAAAAAAAAATAATTTTGATTATTGTGCAAGTTTGGCATCTTCTATATTTTATTTCCCACTTGAATCACAGGTCCACTAGGAGGTAGCATTAAACAAGAGAGCTCCAGGTTTTGTATTAATGTGGGAACTGCTTGTAAAGCGCTTCAACTACAGGTGAGCACAACTCAAAACGGGAGTTAAAAAATATAATAATGGGCATTACGAGCCTTATCCTGGCTAACAAACATTCAATTTTGGTTGTGGGAATGTTACATTTGAGTTTTCTTAATGCAAGAAGAACATTATCGGCATTACAATACTATAAATGCTCTTTCAACTCCATTGAAGGAGTAGTCCACTCAAAAATTATTTATCTGTTATAATTTACTCACCCTCATGTCATACCAAACCCGTATGATGATGGCGAGAATCAACCCAAAAGCGGATGCCTTTCAGAATACTTGGAATATGATGCACAAGTATGAGAGAGAATGTTTGGCAAACGTTTTGTAACATTACATCTAAGGTGGGAGTGATGATAATAATAATAAAAACTGCTAAAATTGGCCAATTTTAACAATATTATACAAATGTGGACACACATATAGGCCTATTGTGCATCCCTATATAAAATATACTAGGCTACTTCTGCTTTTAGAACAAACAAAACACTCACAACTTCACAAGACCACCATTAGCATCAGAAGACAGCTCAATAAAAAGCTCAAGGCTTTTTTAATCCATATACCACACAAAATCATTCAAATTTAATGCAGGATGAGTTTTGCACCCTAGTTTTAAAGCTACAGAGGTTCTTATAATCCGTGTAGATATATCTGCCAGCTGCAGTGTTGGGTGTGAAGGTTAGGTGTGGCAGCTATGATTTATAAAATACTGGTCCCAGGTGTGTATTCTGCTTGGGATATAAAGTTACCCATTATTACAAGTTTCATTTGACCCATTTAAATAAGACAGTTGAGCAAACACAGGCACGTTCTCAAAGATACATTCAAAAGGCACTAAATGAGAGTTATTAAAGAAAATGAACAGTCCCTTTACAATGCGGGTTTTGTGAATTATGTTAAAAATAATAAAAAGCATAAAATGTATAATGACGTCAAAAAGAACTTTTTGTGCGCGTCTGTTGAATATTCCCAGCCACTGATCGGGTTACGGTCTCCTAGGTGACAGCGCAGGGGACATTTGAGCACATAGCGCCGGGCCTAAGAGCCTCGAGCTGGCGGCGATTGTGACGTGATTCTAAATTCATCCGCAGCGCCTAGGAGATTCCGAGGCTTTCGGGCCCCAATGCGAACATTCTCGACGTGACACAGTAATATAAATACAACGCTTAAAAAACAACTGAAGACTTTAAGGAAAATTATGGGACTGTCCTTGTTTAAGTATACAGTTGTGCATATGACGTTTAAATTTGCTGCAACAAAGACAGGAATAAAACGCCGTGTGAAACATTGAAACAAACGAGCCTTTCTGCAAACCATTGCACATGTAAAAAGCACCTTTCGTATTGTCAAACAATCCTTCATTAGTAAAACAGCAACTGATGAATAAATATTACAACTGATGTCCGATTCGCCAACGAATCGTTCTTTTTCAATGAACCGATTCGCAAAACGATTGTAAATCACAAGACTAGTAAGGTGGATGAAATGTTGGTACCATAAACATAACCATATGCTTCACAATCAAAATAATCTAATCGAAACACAGTTAAACAAGGGTAATTTAATAAAATGAGAACTACAAAATCCCACGTAGAATGTCACACAAGTACTTCTGGGAGAACAATGTGAATGATGGTTCACCAAAGTGAACAGTCTAAACAAACCGATTCGCTAAAGTGACCAAGACTCCCCAACGCAACATTTCGACGAACGGAGACACGGCTAATGAAGAAAAAAATATTAATTAATATTGGACAAAAGGAAAGATATCTAAAACAGAAAGCGTTTGCGGGCGAAAACCGGGCGAACATTTTCTTTATAACGAGAGTTTTGACTATCTTTGAACACAAAGGAGAGTCAGAGAGAAGGTCTCAAACAAACCGGACACAACAAACCTTCATTCAATCGCTCAGTTTACAAAAATAACGAAAACAAAGCATTAACGATCACTTCTCCAAAACATGCATGGATAGACGCATACACGACATCACTACTAAAAATTACAATTCATCACCAGATTGAATATAACACTGTCCTATTTTAAAACGATCCAAATTATATATTAAAGAGAGAATATTGAAAAGTAGACTTGATATCTATCCATCCAGCATCTCCTGAGATACACGCAGAGATGTATCTTCTACTCATCTCTTTGTATCACATTTCAGCATAACTTTAATCAAAATGATAAGAGATGCAGGAAATCCTCTTTTCTTCATAAACTCACAGTTTGCAGATAAGTAAAACAGTCCTCTTCTTGTTTTAAAAGCTTCCAGGATCAAAGAAGTCATATGTTCTCTAGCCTGCAGGCTTTGCTACCGATACACTCCCCGAATGAACGCCCGACCTCCCCCACGTTCCTGCTCCGCCTCCCGAATACCACCATCCCCATAAATAAATTCGATTCGATTTTTTGCGAAAAAGTTTTAGCGCATCAAAATAAATCTGATGGAAATACAAATTATCGCTAAAATTTCACAAGTGTCGACATAATATTTCCCGTTTAACTCTAGCGCATTAACGATCATTAATGTGTATAGTTCAAATGTCGCGAAAAACTGGTTTGGATTGGAAACACTTTTTGTAGAGAAAATGTAGTGTCACGTGACAGAGTTTACCCCAATCGTTAGCCCGTGATAATCATGACAAAAGGTATACATCCTTGAAAGCCAATTTATTGTAGCCTACCTGATAATGGATTGACCTTAACGGCATATAGATCCGATGCTGCAAACATGACATTTCCAGGAGTGCCAACACAAATATATCCTATAATCCACATCGACAAATACACGGAGAACAAATGAATGATCACTGCTTTTGATTAATTTATTCGCGGTAGCCATCTGTTTATTTATTAAAGTTGCTTTCCCAAACCATTCAAAATAACAGACGGCTGTCATGGAATTAGCCCATTAAAGCATTAAATAAAATAAGTAATTACCAAACGAAAAAAATTATATATAATTGCCTTTTCTTTAAACAAATTTAAATTAGCTGTTCTGTAGACGAAAAAAATAGGCTTGAATGACATTCTCAGAATGTTCTGCAGTTTTTTCAAGACTATAAACTCAGAACTATTTGTCCAGTGCTGAGTTCACTTTCAGAAATCAAACATTCAAACATCTTAAAATTTTAAATATTTTAAATCTAACCCTCTTTACCTCGGATCGCATTTGGTGAGCTTCTTCAGACAATGTAAATTGCATTATGACACAAAAATTTATTTGAGATGACAATCAAGTTCCGTTGGTCGTTAAAAGTTGCTGGACATAATGTAGTTGTGATGGCAATGTTTTAGATTAGATGGTTGTTCAAAAAAGTATTTTGAATATCAGGAATGTATCATATGTAAACCCTGATATTACACTGCATTTTTATTTAATAACTGGGCACACAGCATATACACATCCATGGATAATCCTTATACTAGGACTGAAAGTTTCCCCCAATACTTGCTATAGGCACAACATTAGGACATATATTATCAGAAGAGCAAATGTTCTCTTTTGATTGCATTTCCATCTTCTGATTGCATTTATTTGTGAAATTAAAATGACAGTAAGCTGGCTAATTTCAATTAATTGTCTCAATACTCTCCCCATTTTACCAAAAGTTATCATCTGGGGACATCTGGGATGCGAAGAGTACACAATAAGCGATAAACACATTTCTGTAGGAAAACAGCTTTGTGATAAGCAAAAACGTATGCATAAAAGTGTCTTTTAGGCATAACGCAAACCATTTTTATTGATAGAAGGCCATTTGGGTGGAAACATGCAGAAGACGGCAAATTTTGCTAAAACATTTTTTACGCATTTTCACTTTGTCGATAACAAAATACTGCAAAAAGTGTATGGAAGCTAGGCTTATGAAGCTAAATAGTGCCTAAATGATTTTCATGCACAGATTAAGCGTAAATGAAGTTACAAGCATGTACATTTGCATAAACAGTGTAAGATTTGTGAAAGTGTAAATCAAATTGCAAGCGTAAAAATAATTGTATGTGGACAGAACTGGTACAAGAGACATGATATTCATTGTCATCAGCTTTCTCTATGTAATGCTCAAATGCTAACATAATAAACATGAAATTTTTTCATTGATGTTATACGTGTAGGTAATAAAACATGAAAATCCCTAGTTACATTTACGCATTTGGCAGACGCTTTTATCCAAAGCAACCTGGAGTTAAGTGTCTTACTCAAGGACACAACGGTGGTGGCTGTGGGGTTAGAACCTGTGACCTTCTGATTAACAGCCCTGTGCTTTAGCCACTACGCCACCACCACTCCAGGTTACAAAATCATATTGGTTTTACACATCATTGTATTTGATCAAGTTAAGCCTTATAGTTACCATTCTTATTAGAATGAGATGAATCATACAAAATTAAAGATTATATTTATCAATAATAGGTGATTGCACATCGCTACACACATTTTAAAGAGGTCCATCAGTCTATAATCATTCATTTGTCAGGTACAAACGATACCACAGTGCAAAGCAATTTTCAGCATTATCTAGCAAGGCTAGATTAAGATGAAATGTCTTAGAGTTGTGCAAATCTGATGGTCCTTGTAACCTTACAAAAGAGAAGACTGCTTTAACTCTATGTTGAAGTTCAGGAGATCAGGTTGCGGAAGGGCCTTTCTGACCAATGAGGACGCCTGGGCTGTTTGATTTATGATGGTGAAGAATTCCAGGACAGCAAAGGTTGAAAACTCTAGATTCAAGTCATATCGTTTCAATTCTTCTGCATGAATAATACTACATGAGCTACTGAGAGGAACAGTTCATCTTTCCAAAGACAGATTTTTGGTGATCCCTTTCATCTGTACGTGCTATAAAAACTATTTTATTGTCTACTGCTAGACGATTAACCCTCTGGGGTCGACGGATGCACCGGCGCGTCCTGCTGGATATTTTCGTCATTACAGTGGAAACAACTTAAAATTCTACATCATTTTGTGCATACAGATAAGTGTAAGACATCATTAGAGACTATAAAGGGTCTACTTTTATTTGTGTACACTCACAATAACAACAAAACCTTAAAAATAAAATAAAAAGGGTGAGATTTCAGCAGTCTCCATGTTCGCGAGCATATTTCTGAAACACTTCACAAAAATGAACTCAAACTCTGCGAATACTTATCACACAAACATGAAACATATGTTTAAAGAAAGCTTAAGATTTCTACTTTTAAATAAAAACAATTTAAATTTAAAACAAATATTCTCCTGCAATGTAATCTGTATGAAACAAAGCGATGTACAGTTTTTACTGGTTCATATAATTATAGCTAATGTGGTCACACCCACCAGCAGAGCGCGCCATTCATACGCTAATGTGCTGAAGCAATCAAGGCAAATGGTAAACGCCCCCGACAGTGAGGTTCGATGTAAACACAATTCATTCACTTTACTGCACGTTTGTAACTACACACAGGCGAGGAAACTCCTGGATAGTAAGAAAGAGTTAACATTTTCCTCAGAAGAAGAGCGGGACTCCAATGAACATTTGTATTTTGAAGAGAGACTTGATTCAGCCGAGGATAAAATTTCGGACGAGTAAGTCATTTAGTTTTCTTTAGTTGACATGCTATTTTATATAAACATGTACATATTTTACTAGTGGGACTGTTTCCAGACTTCAGGATTCAGAGTATTGACATTTGAAATATGTCCTAATAGGCAAGTTTTAGTTACATTTAAATGTTGTTTCGTCTAAAGCAGGTATTTAAATTGTATGCTGTATGATATAAATATGATATGTAATATGATATAAAATTATATGTATAATTGTAGAATATATTGTATCTAGTGTTTTGTGCTGCCTCATTATCATCAATGCTTGTGCTTGCAAATATCTGTTCAGGTGTAAATATGCCTGTATTAGAAAATTACCATCTTATAATGATTTCTGAAGGATCATGTGACACTGAAGACTGCAGTAATGATGCTGAAAATTCAGCTTTGATCACAAATTGCATTTTACAATATATTAAAATAGAAAACTGTTCTTTTAAATTGTAAAATGAGTTCACACAATGTTTTTACTGTATTTTGGATCAAATAAATGCAGTCTTGGTGAGCAGAAGAGACTTCTTCTAAAACTTTTATACGGTAGTGTAGGTAAGTCTTTATGTAAAGAAAATGTATAGTCAGATTACTTCTTTTAACTTAAAACTTGATTTTGATCATTAAGGTTTTCACATTCATTCTCTTTCTGTCACATTCCTCAGTGATAGGCCCAGGGGAGGGACCTTTGTCTCCTCAGGTGTGAATCACCTCAAAATTCATGATCATTCACGCCTCCTCACATATGATCTTTTTAACACTAAAATTGTCTTACAAAAGTTAAATTAGTGTATTGTTTTGTATGAATGAGTGATCAGGATGGTTTTCACATCATTTTGTAGCAAAAACTCTATGCTACAAGTTCCAGTTCGCAAAAGTCTTGTGGACAAATGTTTAGTATGTGTTATATGGCCTTATTTCAATGACTTAAAGAAGTTGTTTTTCAAAAACCACGCATAAACGTTATTTTCTCAAAAATACAAACCTGTACATACATGTTGCTCACATATTATTGTAGCCCAGTTTGTGCTGAATACAGTGTTATCAGACTTTAGCCATTAATATGTTTTTAAGCAACTGCAAAAAAGCACAAATGTCAAGGCATGTCAAAACTTCTCCAGGGCCCAAAACCCCCTCAGACCCCAGAGGGTTAACCAACCTCCGTTTTACTTTATATTACACAAATTACTAAGTAAAGGTGAATTTTACAACAATTCACATGATTGCCTCGATCGCCAGAATACATGTACTTTATGCAGGCCGGATGTTTCATCATCCGCCCTTGAGGAGGGGGACCATTGGTACATTGACGGGTTGATGGGTCCTGTTCCAAGCCAAATTATTCTGTATACTGGTTTGGTTATACTGGTTGTTTGCGTTGATCGGAGCATGCCAATTGGCTAAAGTTAAATCAATCAATATATACACAGACTCAAAGTATGCTGATGAAGTAACAAAGTGGGCTGCAAAAAAGTTGTGGTAAGCCCAGACCTGAATCAAGCTGAAGAGACTTTTTCCATGATGTAATCAACACTGGTAAAAGACACTGACATTACATTATTAAAGGCAAATCCATCTGAATCTCACATTCAACATTTATTTTTTTAAATGTATTTTCATAAAGTAAATTCGTTCCCTCAACTGAATTGAGTAATGGTGTCTCCAAAACTTGTGCAATTATGTTCAATTAACTTGGTGTTCATATAGAATTAACTTAACTATTTATTGTAAGTTAAATTAACTAGATGCAAGAAGAATTAACTCAGATTTGCTATTTAAATGATGTTATTTCAAATTAATTTTAACAGAATCCAAGTTGCCTAAAGGGGATGCAGATCACCCTAATGGTGACAAAACAACATTACTAATTCCACAAAAGAGCTATCACCTCTTTGAACTATTTAACTGCCCCATGTGTTTGACAAAGGAAACATATTATATCATTCAAGCATATAAGTCATTGTGGCTATTCCCCATAATCAATTTTGTACTCAATATTATTAATATTATTACTCAATAATATCAACATTTATATTTAACCCCCACCACTACCCCTCCCCCTACCAATCACCAACCCTACCCTGACCCACAACAAACACCCATGTGGTCACATATAAGAATACACACACACACACAAATAAAATAAAATATAATAATCATAGATAATTAAACTACCCATCTCTCTCCACAGCCCCTCCCGAGAGTCCAAAAAAAATTATAAATAATAGCCCCATTTTCTGTCAAACAAATCCCAAAACCCCAGCCTTCTACTTAATACCTCCTCGAAAGCTGCCAACCTCTCCATCTCCGCACACCACTACGGAAATTAGGGCGCTCCATCTGACTACTATCTCCTTAAAATAACCTGCCAACCAATAACCACACTTATCAGAACCATTATGTGTTTATCCCCCATATTGATGATCGCCCCCATCGCCCAAAATACAGAGTCTAGGGCAAATTGAAATTTGAAGCTTGTAGGCAAGGCCTTAATTAACTCTCCAAGCTCCTCCAAGGTTTTCTCAGAATCAAGAGAATTTATTTGCTCATTCATCAATTTAGGGAGTTCTAGTGGTTCCACAAATATTCTAATGTCTTCATCAGTAGACAAAGACGTGGAACTATAGAGATCAAGATAGAATTCTTTAAAAGCATTATAAATATCAATGGCAGAGGTAAATATTTCACCACCAGCAGATTTCACTGAAGGAATGGTAGAAAAAGACTCTCTCAGTTTTATATATCTAGCCAAAATCTTCCCTGCTTTGTCCCCCAACTCAAAATATGAATAGCCCTGAATAGCCAAAACTCCACCTTCCATGACATAATAATATTATATCTGTATTTCAATCGGGTCAATTCGCTGAGGCCATCAGTTGACATATGGCTCTTCAGCTCTGCCTCGGGACTTTTAATATTCCCTTCCAACATCACGAGTTCTCGTTCTTTGGATTTTTTTGATGAATGAGGCATACTGTATGATCTGACCTCTAAGAACCACTTTAAGTGCCTCCCAAGCCACGCCCACAGAGGATACTAAGGAGCAGTTGGTCTGCATATAGACATTGATTTCAGCCTTTAGCATTTGTTGGAATTCAGGATTTTGCAAAAGGGATACATTAAAGCCCTGATCATCAGCGTTAGGTGCGTAAATATTAGCTAAAATCAACCTTTACCCCATAATTTCTGCTAAAACAAATGACTCTTCCTAATTTATCTATAATCTGTTAATATATTTATCTATAATCTGAAACATTTGAATTGTAGATGTTTACTTATCAATGTAATGACTCTCCTGCTCTTACTTGTACCAGCACTAAACAAAACATGCCCAACCCATATCTTCGCAAATTTTTCAGTTTCCTGCGGGGAAAGATGCATTTCTTGAAAAAACACAATATAATATTTCTTATGTTTAAGATAAGAAATAACCTTCTTTTTATAGGGTGCCCCAACCATTCAAATTACACGTGGAGAGAGACAATCCTCTCAAATTAGCATTTGACATTTTGACATATTAGAAAAAATAGGTTGTGTAACAAAAGCAAGATTATAAAGACCACATTCCAACATTTGTGCAACAATCAAACCCCAAACTTCTCTCTGAACCAAACAAACATAAACAATAAAAACGTGCGCATTAACTCCGCCCACGACAGCGCCAACCGGCGTCCATCCCTCTAAACTCAAACAGTCCATGTACGCCTAGGAGAGCCCCCACGGTAACTTTGACATCGTATTGCTCAAGTCTGGTGCTTCTATACAAATTTTGTGAGACAGAATTACACAACAAAAGATCATCTATAACACAAACTCCAATAGGCAGAATAAACACAAAGAAACGTGTAGATTCATCCACATATCTGTCCCGAAGGTGTGTTCCTCCACAAAACAAACTCCAGCCACTAGGTGAACCAGCACAAAAAAAGAAAGAAAAAAAAATGCTCAGTTTCCTCAGACAGTCAAATGAATATTCAGTGAGCCAGCCCATTCAGCTGTTACATGAGTGCAACAACTGACCTAATCACTCCAATGACTTGTAAGAAATACTCCACAAAACAAACTCCAGCCAATCAGAGGCATAAGCACAAAGAACGTGCAGATTCATCCACACAACTGTCCCAAAGGAGTGTTACTCCACAAAACAAACTCCAGCCGCTAGGGAAGCCAGTACAAAAAGAAACAAAAAGGCGCTCAGTTTCCTCTGACAGTCAAGTGAAATTTCAGTGGGTCGGTCCACTTGGCAGCAACGTGAGAACCACAAAATAACTTACTCCATTGACTTTATGAAGGACATCGCTTGATGGGGACATGTGAATTTTTTTACGGACATCCTTAGCATCTATTCTCAATTTGGCCATGAACATCAGTGCAAAAGCAAACTTCCGTTGATGTAAGAGCTTCTTGCATTCGAATTGATCAAGTTTAACTCTTGTCGAATTCACAAAGTCTGGGAACAAGAAAATGCTGTGGTTCTTCCAAGAATGCCTTCCTTTACTCCTTGCCTTGCGTAGCACGCAATCTTTATCGGATGATCTCAGAAATTTGGCCAGAATTGATCGGGGCCTGTCTCCTGTCAGATCTTCGAGCCAGAACCCTTTGAGCTCACTCGATTTCCAGATTATTGCCTGTATTGTTGAGCAGACTCGGAAAGAGCCCGTCCAGGAATTTCACCATATCCTGACCCTCTTCGGCCTCAGGAATTCCAACAATACGGACGTTATTCCGCCGGCTACGGTTCTCCCAGACACGATCCAAATCCATCATAGTCCCTAGCGGATTAGCAGATAATTCCCTCTCCAATGACTCCAAACAATCGGTCCATTTCTCGACATCCCCCACTCTTGTTACCATCTCAGTGAATTTTGTCTCCATGGCAGTGATCAATCGACGGATTACAGCAAGAAGTCAGCAACGACCTTCGTCAGCATTGCAGAAATGTTCAACATTTTTTATCTAATTTCCTGCACTTTCCCAACCCAATCGACTCCCTGCTGCTCGGGGTTGTCAACTTGAGTCTTTTAATGTCTCCAGAGTCCAAGGATTTTGAATTTTTTGGCATATTGTCCTCCTAGAACAGTTATGGAACAGAGTGTATCGAATCTCACCGGTTTATGACATTAATACTGTTAAAACTAGCAAAGTGCACAGAGCTCGCCATTCACAAGTCCAAACCTCACATGGCATCCATGTTCCGCATCGTTACAGAACATAGTTATAATTTTTGAATTATAGTGCAAAATTTACATGACTGAATCAAGTGTTATACTATTAAAAATCATCATATTTCAGGTATTGGAGCAATTCACCAATAATGATCAATAACCTTAAATTCAGTCTCACAGACTCAATCAGCAAAGTGCCATAAACCGTATGAGTCAGTGATGGGAATTCCGTCTCTTTTCAGTGAGCAGGCTCATTCGACTCAGCTCACCAAAAAGAGCCTGCTCTTTTGGCTCCCAAACTGCTCTTTATAAAAACATGTTTTGTATTTGTTCAAGTCAAACAGTTGGTGATAGTTTGACTGTAATTGGTGTTAAAACAATTATAATTAAATTATTAAATGAAATTATACTCTACCTTAACCACGGTGTATTTAAAAATGTATTGGTTTGTTATGAAAAAAAATGCTATTAAACATTTGCATTTAAAGTATATCTTATTATTGTATATAAACAAAGTGCATATAAATCTAACCATTCAAAATTAATACAGTCTGAACAGCATAATAGAATATTGCACCATATCAAAGAAATATATATAACAATTTTGCAAACTGCAGCATCCCACAAATTGAAATAAATGTAAATAAGAAGGATGCTATTACACATGTGCATTTAAAGTATACGTTTTTAATGTATATAAACAAAGTGCAAATAAATATAACAATTCAAAACGAATACAATATGAACAACAATAATACGTTGGCTCCGCCCTCCCTCACGCATCTTTGGTTCATTGGTTAACACTGCGTGTCTGATTGACAGGAACAACAGGTGAGGCTGTTAGTCTGAGCAGACAGTTAGAACGCATGTGTGTGCGCTTGAGCATTTAGGCATATATTATTTTATTTCTTTTTTTGCTCTTTGAATTAGTTAATTATATTAATTTAAATCTTTTGATATTTTTTTATTTTTATATATATATTTATAAATAGATTTGGCTCCTCTGATGTGCGAGCCGGCTCTCAACGTTCACCTACAAGACCCGGCTCTTAGAGCCGACTCGCTCGTGAATGACACATAACACAAATAACAAATATTTGGCAAAAAATATTTCTATAAAAAATATGAAACAGTATTTTGCATTATATCTATTAAAACAATAGCCTAAAATAAAAGTTTGTCGTTGACAACCCTTTTAGATTACATTTATCAATGGGATGCGGCACTACAGTCACTATAAAATAAGTTAGTGGTGGTTCGGGACAATATTTAATGAAAATTGAGACAAATTTGCAGAGCGACCCCAACACTAGTTCAGTGGTTCCCAAACTTTTTACAGTGGCGTACCCCTTCAAACATTCAACATCCTTTCGCGTACACCCTAACGCATAGATACAATTCACACAATGTAGGCCTAATTTGAAAATATGTCTGTTGAACACAATTATCTTTGTAAAACAACACCCTTAAATTAAACATGTTATATTTATTACTTGTTTTGAACATGTTAAATACATACTGAATAAATGGCTTAACGATTGAGATGGGAATACTAGATATAACTGCATAACTTGAAAACACCCCCCTCATCGCGTTGCGGTATGCAAAGCGTTCGGTTCTGTGCCTGGAATTGCGCACCATTGCAGGTATGGCTTAATACTGGCCAACTTAGAGCATTGAGGGTAAGTATCTGTGCAATTGCGCGGTCAGCTCAAGGTGCTTTTTTATGTCACATTTGACACTGTTAGTCCAGTATTGGAGTTTAAACATTTCAAATTCAAACCTATTTAAAACACAACGTAATATTAAATTTGGCAAAATCACACTTATAATTCAAATTCAAAAGTCTATCATACAAATTGACACAATTCGAATTCAAATTGTTTTGTCAGATTTCTGGCTTTAGATACCTATGCATCTAACCTTAAATACAAATTACGTTTTAAACTGCGAAAAAAAATAAACTAAACTAAAATCGTGGATGACTGACATGTGCGCGAGTCTGGTAAAACAGTGAAGTATTTTACTTGCTATTACTAAGCAACATCACCTAGAACTGGGCTGGGTTGGTGAAAAAAGATACTTGCGTGACGCACGACACATGAGTAGATGCATTATTTTTAACCGCAAAAGATAGGTTTATTTCATTGCATATTTTTATGACCTTTATGACACAACCATTTTGGTGTTTTTACACTAGAGGGCACACAAAATACTTTTTGCTAGAGAAAACAAGTAGTTCTGTAATTGGACAATTCACAATATAAGTACCAAAAGCACAATGAAAATACCATGGACTTTTGTACATACTGTATCAAACCATACCATGTTTTTGGGACATGGTATGGTGGTACCATTTACCTGTTTATGAGACCATCTCTTTCATGAATACTTTACACTCCCCAACAAGGTCTCTTGATAACGTTACTCCACTGAGTACAATAGGCCTATTCTATGCGATATTTAAATTCATATTAATACATCCTGCTACTTGTAGAAATTATAGAAACTATTCTTTTTTCCAGATACATACCTCACTACACGTATTTTCTATGGAACATTCCTGTAAATAAGAACTCTCTGTACCATTAATATATCTTTTATCGTGTTCATTTTATAAATATGCCATTCTTCTGTAATTCTCAGGTCTGTCATATTTCTTTGAGCAGTGGAAGCTTTTGTACTCAAGCCAAATTCCTTTTGCATGTGTACACACAGTGTAATCTTTTTGATTCTGATATAATACCATGGTATTACTGTTATTATAAAGTCCCAAAACACAATGGTAAATTTTATTTTAGACATGAACCATGGTAACACCAAGTGTTTTGTACATGTACCATAGTAATGCCATATTTTTGGAGTACCTTATAAATGGTACTACCACCTACCACACCCACAACACAACTCTCTAAATTTATCTTTATACCGTCTCAGATTTATTTACTTTCTCTACACAGGATTGGTGTTCTCACAACAAACATCTGTTCCCCGTCTGTCGCTCTCGACGTTGTGTCGGAGAAGCGACACAAGGGGTCTCTCTTGAGCGCTGAAGATGCCTCTGATCTATGAAATAGGCCAATGAGAAGTTGGCAGACAGTATTTGCATACCCCGCACCCGGACTTACGGGTATAAATGTGAGGAAACACTATGAGTTAATTCAGAAATTTTCTTCGGAGCCGATGGTTGTGCATGCTGTTTGCATCGGAGAGCGCGGTATCTGACGCGGATGACTCCCCTGGGCTGCCGCCTTCAGGCCAGCACGCTCAGACTGAGGCTGACGCTCAGATGACCGACATGCTTTCCCAGTTCGCCGCCAGCGTGGGCTTGGACTGGAACCCTCCGTCCTCCCCACAGCCATCGCGGTTGGATGACTGGTTCCTGGGGTCTGGGCGCTGCTCACAGACCATCCGACTCGGTTATGCAATTCAGTTTGCCAGGCCCCCGCCCCCCTTCGCGGGCGTCCGCTTTACTGCAGTACACGGCGAACATGCTAAATCCCTGGGCGCAGAAATCGCTACTCTTTTACTCAAAGACGCGATAGAGTCTGTCCCTCCAACCGAAATAAAGAAGGGTTTCTACAGCCCTTACTTCATTGTACCCAAGAAAGGCGGCGGCTTACGACTGATCTTGGACCTTCAACCGGGCTTTGCGCAAACTCCCATTCAAAATGCTCACGCAAAAACACATCTTAACTTGCGTCTGGCATCTAGATTGGTTTGCAGCGGTAGACCTGAAGGACGCGTACTTCCACGTCTCAATTCTGCATCGACACCGACCCTTTCTACGGTTCGCGTTCGACGGCCAGGCATATCAGTACAAAGTCCTCCCCTTCGGCATGTCTCTGTCCCCTCGCGTCTTCACAAAAGTCACAGAGGCAGCTCTTGTCCCGCTCCGAGAAGCCGGCATCTGCATACTCAATTACCTCGACGACTGGCTCATTCTGGCCCACTCACGAGAGCTACTATGCGCTCACAGAGACCAGGTGCTCCGGCACCTCAGCCGCTTGGGGCTTCAGGTCAACTGGAAAAAGAGCAAGCTTGACCCGGTTCAGAACATCTCTTTTCTCGGGATGGAGTTAGACTCAGTCTCAATGTCAGCACCCTCACCAACGAGCGTGCGCAGTCTGTGCTGAAATGCCTCGCCAATTTCAGGCCAGGCACAACGGTCCCTGTAAAACTCTCCAGATTCTCCTGGGGCATATGGCATCCTCCGCGGCGGTCGCGCCATTGGGGTTGATGCATATGAGACCACTTCAGCACTGGCTTCAGACTCGAGTCCCGAGACGAGCATGGCGCTGTGGCACGCACTGGGGAACGATCACCTCGCCTGCCGCCAGTCATTCAAACCCTGGACAGACCTCTGCTTTCTACGGGTAGGAGTACCCTTGCAGCAGGTGTCGCGACGTGTCCTGGTCACAACCGACACCTCCAGATTGGGTTGGGGCGCCGTATGCAACGGGCACGCAGCTGCGGGTCGTTGGAGAGGGGCCCCACTGCGCTGGCATATCAATTGCCTAGAGTTCTTTGTTCTGGAAGTTCCTCCCGTTAGTTTGGGAAAAACATGTCCTAGTCAGGTCAGACAGCACCACCGTGGTAGCGTACATAAATTGCCAAGGCATCGTACGCTTCCGCCACATGTCACGCCTCGCACGTCGTCTCCTCCTTTGGAGCCAGCAGCAACTCAGGTTGCTACGTGCCACTCACATCCCCGGCAAACTCAATGTGGTAGCAGACGCGCTGTCACAACATCGCTTGCCCAGTGGAGAGTGGAGACTTCACCCCCAGTCAGTCCAGCTGATTTGGGACCGGTTTGGAAAGGCCCAGGTAGACCTGTTTGCCTCCCAAGAGACCTCCCACTGCCAGAGGCTCCCCTCGGGGAAGATGCATTGGCACACAGCTGGCCTGCGGGGCTGCGCAAGTACGCATTTCCCCCAGTGAGCCTTCTTGCACAGGTGCTGTGCAAGGTTAGGGAGGACGAGGAGCAAGTCACCCTAGTGGCCCCTTACTGGCCCACCCGGGCCTGGTTCTCGGACCTCGTACTCCTCACGACAGCCCCTTCCTGGCGAATTCCCCTGAGGAAGGACCTTCTTTCTCAGGGACGGGGCACGCTCTGGCATCCGCACCCAGACCTCTGGAACCTCCACGTCTGGCCCCAGGACAGGATGCGGAAGATCTAGCTGGTCTACCACCTACCGTCATAGACACGATCAACCAAGCCAGGGCCCATTCTACCAGGCAACTATACGCCCTAAACTGGCACCTGTTCGCAGATTGGTGTTCTTCCTGGGCTGAAGACCCACAGAGGTGTGCAGTTAGGTCAGTGCTCTTATTCCTACAAGAGAGGTTGGAAAGGAGGCTGTTCCCTTCCACCTTGAAGTATGTTCCACCTTGTATGTTGCCGCTATCGCAGCTCACCACGACCCTTTAGACGGCAAATCTCTGTGTAAGCACGACTTAGTCATCAGGTTCCTAAGAGGCGCCCAGAGGTTAAATTCCTCCCGGCCAAGCCTGTTCCCCTCCTGGGATCTCTCGGTGGTCCTCGCCGGTCTTCAGAGATCCCCCTTCGAGCCGCTAGAATCAGCCGGACTCGGGCCCTCTCCCTAAAGACGGCCCTGCTGATCACGCTCGCCTCCATCAAGAGGGTCGGGGACCTGAAAGCGTTCTCTGTCAGCGACACTTGCCTGGAGTTCGGTCTTAAAGACACATATGTGATCCTAAGACCGCGACCAGGCTACGTGCCCAAGGTTCCTACCACGCCCTTTAGAGACCAGGTAGTGAACCTGCAAGCACTGCCCTGGGAGGAGGCAGATCCAGCCCCTTTGGACCGCACGCGGAGCTTTAGATGCTCTGAGCAGCTCTTTGTCTGCTTTGGTGGACAGCGGAAAGGGAACGCTGTCTCCAAACAGAGGCTTTCCCACTGGGTCGTGGATGCCATTTCATTGGCCTATCACACCCAGGCAGTGCCCCCGCGGGTCCGAGCACACTCAACAAGAAGTGTTGCGTCCTTGTGGGCACCGGCCAGGGGTACCTCCCTGGCAGACATATGCAGAGCTGCGGGTTGGGCAACACCTAATACCTTTGCAAGATTTTACAATCTCCGGGTTGAGTCAGTTTCGTCCCGTATCTTCTCAGGTCCGAGCCGGTAGAACTCGTGGCACGCTGATGAACTGGCCGGGTAAATCGCTTGCTTCCAGCGCCCTTTCCCTCGGCAGAGGTAAAACTGTGCGCTTTCTCTCCCAGGAGATCCCACTCACTAGGATCCCTGGACGATTCCTCCCTAGCCCTTTTTGGGTCTGCAGTTCAGCAGAGGAACTTGCTGACCCAGTCCACTAAGGGTACTTAATCTACCCTGTACTGGAATAGGTGCTCCACAGGTCAAGGACTCCTACGCGGACTCCCCCTGTGTGTATTATCCGAGGTACGGTCCTCTTACAAAAGTGGACCCGCGTTTTCCTTAGGCAGTCCCTGGCTGCCCACCGGTCGCAGTGTTGTAGCAACTCCCCCCTCCTTGAGGCTGGATCTACCACTGTGCCACTTTCCACATGTCGCCTAAAAACCCATGTGATGTATTCACCACTCTTACCTCCGCTTCCGGGCAGGTGTGGTCTCCGCAGGGTCTTTCCCCCTGAAAGAATAGGAAACTGGGTAAGACCCCCTTCCCTTGATGCATGTAAGGTCCCCGGCTGTTTATTGCTCTATGCGAGAAACATAGAGAGAAAAGAGACCCAGCCAGGCTCGGCCCGTTCCCAGGTTGGCAAGCGTCGCCTTGTTCCCCTGTCTAGGGTAACCAGAAGTATTCCGATGACTTTTTTGGGGCGTTGGGGAAGGGTACGTGCAGTCTGACACAGCTGGTCGCCTGTGCACGTAAAATACCTGCCCGCTCCTGTGTCAGCAGAACACGTACACGGCTCAGCGCATGGTGTGATTTAAATTGGACCCCTAGTGTCGCTTCTCCGACACAACGTCGAGAGAGCGACAGACGGGGAACATCTAGGTTACGGATGTAACTCCATTCCCTGATGAGGGAACGAGAGGTTGTGTTCTCCCGGCCACATCGCTGAGCCGAGCCACTGTAGTGGCCGGACCATTTCCGGCTCCTCAGAAAAATCCTGAATGAACTCATAGTATTTCCTCGCTTTTATACCCGTATGTCCGGGGGCGGGGAATGCAAATACTGTCTGCCAACTTCTCATTGGCCTATTTTCATAGATCAGAGGCATATTCGGCGCTCAAGAGAGACCCCTAGTGTCGCTTCATCTACACAACGTCTCGTTCCCTCCATCAGGGAACGGAGGTTACATCCGTAACCTAGACGTTTTCATGCTTCAATCTTAATGTGAATGTGTTTTCTTTCTCATTTAATCACAGAAAATGTGCTTAAATACAACCTGAAAAATGTTTCTTAAATTCACTACATTACTGAAAGACAAGCACAGCCTTGCTGCTTTCCTCGCATCAAAACACCAGTTCAGACAAAATTTATTGAACTATTCCTCAAGCTTTTGAATTGCTTAATAATTAAATGCTTTTTGCTCTTTTAAAGTGCTGAAGAAAATGTAAACAGTGGAAAATATAAAATGTTATGCTCCAGTATTATAATGCAAGCATCATCTTGGCATCAGCCCATATTCAATTTCAAAGAAGCTTTTAATTTCTTATTAGTTAAAATTCAATTGAATTTTGATAAAATAATAAATACAATAAACCGGTTAGATCAGTGCATCTAACAATCTCACCATAAAAAGAGGGGGAGAAAATAATTTACACATCTTTTGTCTACAAAAATAAAATTAAAGAAATGATCAGAGCTTTACAGTAAATTAACATCTTTGAACTCTATATTACATGTGTTACTGTCAATAAAAATAAAAGTTTGCATACAGTAGTTTGCATGAGTATGAATTGCATTGTGCAACATAATTCTACAAATCGGTGAGTTAACAGTTATGAATAAACATGGAAAAATGGATGAGAGGGAAGAAAGAAATGACAAGCTTAAAGGGGAAACAAACAACCAGAGAAAAGAAAAGTGTAAAACTTGTTTGAGGTGAGGTAACTGTCATCCTTTTGCAGTTTATTACAGCTTTACATGCTAAATGCATATATAAAGATATTTGCATTTCTAAATGTAAAATTTATGTTTTTCGAATTGGAGTTCCAGATACTTTCATGTGTTTTAAACATCTGTTGAGAGCTACGACTGAACTACGGCAACTACCGTGAGGGACAAAATTTCACATTATTTACATGTGGGACGACATGTATGCTTGAAGGTCATGTGACGATGTCAGACAATAGATTTCATAAAACAGCCCAGTCATGAACTGTCAGGAGGAAAAACTGTGCATAGAAACAAACATTTGTTGAAATCTTTTTATTTCTTCCATAGCACAAAAAAAAAAAAGAAAACTTCAAAATGAAACCTTCATCTTTTCTTTTTCCTTCTTTCAATTAGTGTTATTCTATTAAATACTGGCCACAATATTAACAAATTATATTTGTGAGACCTCATATTTTCAGCAGGGATCCCAGTGCAAAAGAACCTGGATTTGTCAAAGCCGTACCATGGTCAATGCTGCCATCTTGGCTTAGGATGATATGGCTCACAATGTGCCCAAGCCAAAATGGTGCCTGTTTGGATTTCTGAGTTTCTTGATTAGCTGAATGGATGACAAGCATGTATAGCAGCAGGTAAAATGCTGGGGTTTCCTTCAAAAGACAGTGTCACGTCTTCAGCCACACTATTGTTCATTCCATTATTCTACATTCATTTCACTTCCTTTTCATCACTTCACAACTACGTTCTCCATCAATACATTATTAGAATCCACATGAATCTTCTCTTTCATAATTTCTCTCTTTCTAGATGCAGGCCGAAGGGTCGTCTATCCTGTCTCAAGTCCCGATTTTCTGATTGACACAAACAAGACACTACTCAACCTGGATTGTGCTTCCAGGCACAAGGCATGCTGGGAAGGGACTACATCATCAGTGCGCTCTGCATACATGTGTTTGTCTGTGCATGAGAATCTTGAATAGGTCCAGTGTAAAATGTCAGAACCTAGTAGACTGGATTTTTGGCTGAGGTGGTTCTGCAGAGATGCCTTCTTTGCCTAAATTACAGAAGTAAACAAATAAATCATTTGTTGAATTATGTAATATTGAATTACAAAAAAAGAGCAGGCTTACATATATACGTCTAATCCTCAAATGATCGTCTAATTCTACCTTTTTATATACAGTAGAAAGATGAATAATTAGAGATTATAATAATTAGAATAATTACTTAAATTGCTGTCTGTTCATCATACAAAGTGATCATATGTCTTCAGAAGACTTGGAATATGATGCACAGACTACTTTCATGACACTTTTGGGTGTTAAAGTAAGTCACTGTCTACTGCCACTGTTTCAAATTTAGCCATCAAATATTCATACAATTATCTCCCATTAAAGGAATAGTTCACCCAAAAATGAAAATTCTCTCATCATTTTCTCACCTTCATGCCATCCCCAGATGTGTATGACTTTCTGTCTTCTGCTGAACAAAAAATATGATTTTCTGAAGAATAACTCTGTAGGTCCTCACAATGCAAGTAAATGTTGACAATAATTCAGAAGGTCCAAAAAGCACATAGGCTGCATGATAGTAATTCATATGACTCCAGTGGTGTGAAACAGATACAATATTAAAGTCCTTTTTACTATAAATCTCCACCTTTGACCAGCCCCAAGCAGTAGGCGGCTGAAACCAGAAAGTGGGAGTGAAAGTGTAGATTTATAGGAAAACAGGACGTAAATATTTATCTGTTTCTCACCCACACCAATCAATATCGTTTCACAAGGCATGGATTTACCCACTGGAGTCTTATGGATTACTTTTATGCTGCCTTTATGTCCTTTTTGGACCTTAAGAGTTCTGGTCACCATTCACTTGCATTGTGAGATATTCTTCTAAAATCTTAATTTGTGTTCTGCAGATTAAACAAAGTTAAACACCTCTGGAATGGCATGAGGGTGAACAAATGAGAGAATTAAAATTTTTGTGTGAACTTTCCCTTTAAGGATTCAAGATTCAACTCACTAACCCCCCAAGTGAGCAATGGCAATTCACTTTTTAAATATAAATATTAACTATGTAGGTAATAATCACAATTTAACAAGTAATAGAGTTGATTAGCCAAACTGCCAATTAGAATTTAAAATCAGAACTATTTGTTTTATTACAGGACATATTTGAGTCGGAACTGTCCTCACCATCGCCTACTCCACGGTCCAGTGCTGGTATTCCAACTGCTGTGGGAGACTTGTGGATGAGGTCACTTGACCTTTTATCAACAGAAAGAGGCTTTCTTAATTTCTTCTGGAGTTTGTAGTGGTCTGCTTCAATGT
This sequence comes from Xyrauchen texanus, assembly GCF_025860055.1. Taxonomy (NCBI): domain Eukaryota; kingdom Metazoa; phylum Chordata; class Actinopteri; order Cypriniformes; family Catostomidae; genus Xyrauchen; species Xyrauchen texanus. The sequence continues at coordinate 8,554,131 of NC_068276.1, forward strand.
CCTACAAGATCAAGGAAGAAGAAATACACCAAAAGTTAAATCATGAAGGCTTTATAGCTTCATTTCCTTGTATATCGGGTAGTTACACGTATACCATTTATTTTATATTAGGGAAGTAATCTTTTGTTTGTGCCCTAAGTTGCTGAAGTTTACTCATCAGCTCCTCAATCGTGTGGAAGATCTCATTCACGTTCTTGACCATGTGTCGCTGGATGTTAGCGTGTGATTGGCCTAGCCCTACCCCTTGATTCTGGTTCTCAGTCAGTGATTGGTCTGTTTGAGACAGGCAGGGAGTCTCTTGTTCTTCTTCCTCACCAATAAAGGGTGTTGAGAATACACTCTGTGTCTGATGCTGATTCTGATGTGTGTCCGAGTCTTTGATGGCATCTGTGCTGCTTTCGTCTGTAAGTGCACCGTCTTGGTCTTTGGGCATGACCAGATAAAACATATTTCCTGCAAACAGTTGGCATAGCAACAATCACCAGCCTAACAAGACTCGGACAGCACTAAGGCTTTGTTCAAACTGCACACAAATCCAATCTGGTTTTCAAACCTGATCTTTTTGCAGGGGATCAGATCTGTTTTTTCAAACCATTGAGTCAATATCTGGTGCATCTACATCAGATGCTTTAGTAATGACTTTGGATATCATATCCAAAATGAAAACTCTGTTATCATTTATTCACCCTTATGTTGTTTTAAGCCTGTATGACTTTCTTACGTGGAACACAAAATGTGTTATTGGCAGAGTAACAGACTCCATTCGCCATTCACTTTCATCAAGACACATGAGAAAACAAGGGGCAATTCCTGCAAATACCATGTCCAAAACAGCTTTCTCGTTCATATTTTCACAACATAGTGAATTTCACCATTTGCAATATGAGGAAAGAGTGGGTGAAAATGCATGTATTATGACACATTGTGTACTTTGTTTGACATTGCTTACTGTCCTGTGCAAGATTTTAAGGCAGTTGAGAAAAATGTTATGACATAAACATTTATTTATCAATCAACTTCATACACAGTGAAGTAAACATAAAAAACAAAGTTAATATTTGGTGAGACCACCCTATGCCTTTAAAACAGCACCAGTCCTCCTAGGTACACTTGTTGGCTGATCCAAGCATCTTGGATATATTGCCACAGTTTTGTGTATTTAGTCTGTATTAATTGTTTCTGTCTCTTCATGTAATCCCAGACTTGATGTTGAGATCTGGGCTTTGTGGGGGCCAAGGCATCTGTTGCAACTCGATTTTGGCCGAGGGTGTCACGGATGCATTATATCCCAAAATGCCACCACAACCAATAACAATATTAAAAATTATATTTTTTTATCTTATGCTCTGCAGGATTTTTGGGCTGCCACCTGAACCTTTTCACACTCAAATTTAAAAGCTCTTGGTTCACACATACAGTGGACTAATTTCATAAAAATGGTCCCATTTTACAGATAACCCCGTAATTTTAAGAAATTATTGCAATAATAAATAACATTGTATATGTTTAAAATTTACAATTTAATTATTTAATGACAATAAAAAAAAAAAATACATCTTTCCTTGTCTGTCTCTTCTGTGCTTGCTTCTATACTATTGTAGCTACTCCTGGAACTTGTGATCCTGCAGATATTGTTGACATATGTATGACATATTGTTAATGTTCCTAATTTTCTTTGGATAAGTGTCAGATAAATTACTTAATGTAAATGTAAAAAAGGCACTAATATGGAATTTTAGATTTTTTTTTTGCCAAAAGACAAAATAGGCTCAAAACCCCGAAAATATGAACAGTGACTACTACTATCTGATAACAGAAACTTTGACATGAAAAAGCAGTGTGCACGTGAAATAATACAGGAGTAATAATATTTTTAATAAAACACTTTGGCAAGAGCTTGTAAATGACGCATTAAAGTAATCTGATTATAATTTTAATACTGTATGTAAACAGCCCTACGTAAAATTCAAATGCAAGTGCATTTTCAGTTAACAATTGTATTTCCTAGTTGTGTAAATTTTATTAGAAGTGAGACAAACAAAACAAGTCATGTACAGAAATTGTAGAGTACCAGTGTGCTTTTAATCAGTTTGCCAAAAATCAGATGCATGTTATTCTGAGTTATTACATGGCTCTCTGGAATACTTGATTCTGATTGGTCAATGGTGCCATCTAGCGGTTTGATATTTCTCTGTAACAACCATAAATAAACATATCAAACCGCTCATCTGGGTATTTGCGAGCCGTCTTTCCTGCTTCTCGGATCACTGTGCAATATCTACAAGTTAGCTAATAAAATTATTAAAACGTTTCAATAATGTCATGTGCATGTACTTATTTATTTGGCAGGTAGACTTGTTAGCTGTCAGACATTAATTAATTAAAAAATAAACCAACATTACTCTGTTGCAGACTGGAGGCGGATACCAGCCGTTGAGCAATTACATTTTTTTTGTGATACATTTTTTTTTTTATTGATTTATATATTAAACAAAGAACAGCAATATATATATATATACAAACAGAATCAATACTTAACCCCCACTAATACCCACCCTGGCCCCCAAAAACACCCCAGTGGTCACACATGATTATAGACACAAAAAACAAACCATATAATCACACACATTAACCACTACCCCTCTCTCTCCACTGCCCCTCACCGAGACCCCTCCATAAACACCAGATATGCATTGCCCCATTTCCCCACAAACAAATCCAAATTCCCCAGTTTTCTAGATGACCCTTCCTCAAAAGCCGCTATCCTCCTTATCTCCGAGCGCCACTCCTAAAATGGGGGCACTCCAGCCGACTTCCATCCCCTTAAAACTATTTGTCTGGCAATCAATGAAAACTATTTGTCTAATGATGCTGGTTAGAACCCAACTCTTTAAGTGCCTATTCTCCACATCAATGTCCGCCCCATCGCCCAAAACACAGAGTCTGGGGCAAAACGAAATTCGAGTGCCCAATACATCACACATAAAACTCTGAACCTTCAACCAAAACTCTTGGATCTTAACACAACAAAAAGACATGGGTTGTGTCTCCATCATCTGATTGGCATAGCCAGCAGGTGGGTGTGTCTTTAAGACCAAGCCTATACAATCTAGAGGAGGTCCAACAGAATCTATGTAATATCTTGAATTGCATAAGGCACAACTTTGCATCTTTAGATGCAAACTTGAGTATCTATTCTCAATTTGGCCAGGAACATCAGTGCAAATGCATCCTTCCGTTGATGTAAGAGTTTCTTGCATTCCTTGAATCAATCACGTTTCTCTCTTGTCGAATTCACAAAGTCTGGGGACAAGAAAATGTTGTGGTTCTTCCAAGAAAGCCTTCCTTAACTCCTCGCCTCGTGTACCACGAGATCTTTATCGGATGATCTCGGTAATTTGGACAGAATTGATCGGGGCCAGTCTCCCTCAGCGGATCTCTGAGCCAGAACTCCGTGAGCTCGCTCGATTTACAGCTCATGGCCTGTTATGTCGAGCAGACTCGGCCAGAGCCCATCTAGAAATTTCACCATATCTCGACCTTCGTCTTTAGGAATTCCAACAATTCGGACATTGTTTCATTCTCTAAGTTTTCCAACTTTTCCAAGAAACTCTTTAAGTCTATCTTGGTCACTAGTGGATTAGCAGATAAGTCCCTCTCTGATGACTCCAGATAATCGATCCGTTTCTCAACATCCAACACTCTTATAACCATCTCAGTGAATTTCATCTCCATGACAGTGATCGATCGACGTATTACAGCAAGATCCTCAAAGTCAGCAACGACCTTTTCAACAGTTGATGCTGAATCTTTCACCGCACTGTCCAATTTTGAGTCCCGAGCTTGCGGTCTCCTCAGGGGCTTCAGCTAGAAGTGTCTTTTAATGTCTCCAGAGCCAGAGGATTTTGAATTCTTTACATATTGTCTTCCTAGAACAGTCAAGAAGCAGAGTGTATCGAATCTCACCAGTTTATGACATAAAAAGTATTAAAACTGGCAAACTGTGCAGAGCTCGCCGTTCACACGTGATACCCTTGCATGGCGCCATGCGACTCCCATTCAGCGATTTCTATCTTCTCACAAAATTACACAATTTCACTGCAAATCCATATTTTATGTCCATGTATTTATTTATTTATTTGGTTAGTAGCCATGTAATAAGTGGGATAATGCACAGTCAGCCAGTTTTTATAGAAAAATAAACTCCTTCAGGCTGATACAAGACCCTACCACTTCCCGTCAGGGTCCTGATCACCCAGTTGGGGATTAATTTGCGAAAACAATCAACAGACTGTACATCATCCCTTAAGTAACTTTGTTCAGTTTTCTGCATATCATAATGGTGTCAAATAAGCAAGAGCTCTGTTTGGATAAAGTTGTTTAAAGTCAATATTAGATTGACGCATGTTTAACTACACTGTTTTTTCAATGCAGTTGTCATTTAAAATAATAATACAAAATAAATAAAAATAAAAAATAAAATGTTGGAGCTCACAGTATATGTTATTGTGAAGTCACACCAATTAAAGGTAGTAAGTGTGATCACTTTTTTAAATCATAAACAAACAAAAAAACAGACACAACAACTAAATATTACTTGAACTGTTAGTTACCCCAAAACAAAGCTAACTTAAAATAAGCATTTTTAGTTTAAGGCCAAGTGTATCCAGAGGTATCAGCCAGCTAAATTTTTGAAACACAACAGCCCAATACCTATTCACTTTCACTGTACGGATGAGACTGAGAACACACAGAACATTCAGCTAAATGTATCCTTTTGTGCAAGAAAAAAAATCATATGGGTCTAATGACAAAAGGATGAGTAAAAGATGACAATTATAATTTCTGGATGAAATATTCATTTAAATTGTATATTATATACAATATGCCCTCGAGATATTGGAATAAGCTATTGAAAAATCCATATCGGCCAACCACTAACAAACTTCAAATTCTAAAAACAAACAAAAATGCATCTTATGTGATCTTGACTACTTCTGTCCTTTTCACATGTACAGACTATATCCCCTTGTAACACGTATACTTATTTTAAAAGCAAAGGTGCAGACATTTTTAATTGTTGAAGCTCAACAACTGGCAAGATTGACTGTATCATTCAGATTCAGTTTCCAAAACTGAAGCTACATCTCATACCAGATTGAATTACACAGCCAATGGAGACTGAAAACAAGCCATGAAGTTTGAGACACAATTTTTCAGAGGAAATCAACCCAGAATGTATTTGCCAGAGTATTGTATCACCTCTCTCCACTAAGGATTGGTTGTTGATATCATCAGTTAAGTCATCAGGAATAGAAGAGCTCGCACCCACAACTGTGTAAGAAAGACAGGTAGAAAGTGTGTGTGTGTGTGTCAAAATGATAAGTGTGCAAATATGAGTGTACATTTTTTTTTTTGCAAATATGGTGCATTTAGGTTTGTGCATTTAGTTAGCAAGAGACACATACAAGAAAGCCATAGCACCAGTATGTGTCAGTGTGTGTAAGAGCGAGTGCATGTATGTATGTGTTTGTGGTGAAAAAGTAGCAAAAAGAGATGAAAACGTGTGTTAAAATCACATAAGCTTAATCACAGCGAGCTCTAAGCACATGCAGAGAGAAAGAAAGAGAAACAGAGGGCAAAAGATAGATAAAAAGTTAAATTAGTTTGAGAATTAAAAAAGTGAATTTTACAGAAACAATATCTGAGAAGATTCAACCCTTAAGATCCCTTTAAGTTAACAACCAAAATTATTATATTACAGAAATGTGTACTGTAATACTGTAAAAAAATACTGCACTAAGTAATGACAATCTAATGGAAACCACTATCGAGAATAATGGGAATCACCCCTAAAAACCCTCTAAAGTAAAACCATCTTGATGCATTACAGTAATAGGACTATGGGGGGAAATGTGCTTGCCACAAAAATAATGTCACAATACAAAAAGCCTTAATGGTCCTAAAATCTTCATTTTCTTTATGCAAAATATCATTTCTTATTCATCCGTTTCCAACATTTGCTCATTCTGACTTGAAAAAACATATAATGATAATGAAAATTATAATGATAACACTGGCCAATGCAATATAGTCACCGATATATCATACATTCCTATTGATAAACATTTAATATTGTGAAGATAAATGGTCTCAATGTTGCTTAACACAATCAATGAGTTTTTACCTTTCCTCACAACCTGAACAGTAGGTTGCACCACCTCAACATGTTCCTCCACCCACTGGTTGTGTCTCTCGCTAGGGTCAGATTCAGAAACCTCTGGTCCCACTCTGTCTGCAAAAGGACTTCTTTCATTGGCCATCTCATTTGTGGGTGTGTCATCTGAACCTTGATTCCATCCATCCTCAAGATCCCTGAAGATCAGTTGTCTTTGCTACGTTCACACCGGACGCGAATAGCGCGTCAAATTCGCGCCTACCGCGTCTAGTTATACGCTTGACCACTTTGAATCCATTCGCGCGTCAAGAGCGAAATTGACGCGCGTAAAAAACAAAAGTTTGAAGCGAAATTTACGCTGCGGACGCAGCGCCAGAGGCGAAATCCGTTGACGGCCATCTTTTTACAAGATGGCTGATGTTGATCCAGCATTCGTGGAGAGAGTCACCGCTCTGTATTTGCTCTGGAGAGCAGAACAGCGGCGTATGGGTCGTCGTCGCCGCATTTGGGTCCACCAGACCCTCCGGAGGCGTTCCTTCGGCGAATTTCATCATTTGCTCCAGGCGCTGCGCCTGGATGACGGCCGCTTCAGCAGTACTTCCGCTTGTCCCGCGCCCAGTTTGATGACCTGTTGTCCCGCGATCGGAGCGAGGATCACCCTTCAGGACACCAACTACAGGCTCTATCCCAGCTGTGGAGCGTCTGTCCATCTGTCTTCGGTTAGTAAATGTATATAAAATGTTAAATACAGTATATTAAATATATGTTAATTTACGCTATGCTAGCAATGTTTTTCAAACTGTGTGGTACGGATACCACTGTTGGTGCTCTTTCTAGTGATACTCAGTTAACTGCTGTAACGTTAACCTAAAAAATAAAATATTATTTTGGCAGACGTGATAATGTCTCTATCTGTAAGCAATATGTAGTAACGCTACTCTTTCTTTTGATAATCAGTTATTGGTTATTGGCACACTAGTGATTTAAACCATATACACATATACCCTTTTGTTTTGAAGATTCAAAACTTTGTTAAATTGCTTGCAAAATTGCTAGCAAACAAACAAATATGGTGCATTAAAGTAAAACAGACTGGTTATTGTATATAGTTGAATATGTAACTACAAGTGTACTTATAAAAATATTTTCTAGGTTTCTTGCCACAGGGGACTCATTCAGGACCATAGCGTCCAGCTTCAGGGTTGGTGTCTCAACAGTGAGCCAGATCGTCCACCAGGTTGTGACTGCAATCTGGGACTGTCTTGTGGAGGAGTACATGGCTGGGCCCACCACTGATGACTGGAGGTCCATCGCAGAAGGATTCCAGGAGCGATGGAACTACCCTCTATGCTGTGGAGCGGTGGATGGGAAGCACGTGGCAATGAAGGCACCCCCCAACTCAGGATCCCAGTTCCACAACTACAAGGGAACATTCTCCATCGTTCTCCTTGCAGTTGTGGATGCGAGGTATCGCCTCGGTTGATCGATGTTGGGGGTACGGCAGGACCAGCGACGGTGGGATTCTGGCAACTCCGCCTTTGGACAGGCTCTCCGTGCTGGTACACTTCATCTGCCTCCTGACCAGCCTCTTCCCGGTGCTGATGAAAGAGGACCCCAGCCCCATGTCTTTGTGGCTGATGAGGCGCTCCCGCCAGTGGAGGAACCTCATGCGCCCTTCCTGGACGCATCCTTCCTCCAGAGAGGCGTGTCTTCAATTACCGCCTCCAGAGCCAGGCTGGTGGTGGAGAACGCCATTGGCATCCTCTCCTCACAGTGGAGGATGTACCGCCGCCTCATCGAGGTCCACCCAGAAGTTGCGGAGAAGTGTGTGAAGGCGACGTGTCTTCTCCACAACTTTCTGAGGTGTTCGGAGGGGAGAGAGGCACCTGCTGCGAGGGGCGGGACATGCTGGAGAGGAGCCACTGCCAGGTCTGGGTCGGGTTGCGGCCAACAACTCCTCCAGAGAGGCACTCGGGTGAGGGATGTCTTCATGGCACACTTCTCGGTGGAGGGAGCAGTACCATGGCAGCCGACGGAGTAGCGTTTGAAGTCCTCCTCATGACTTCCCCACAACGGCTCTTTTAAGAGCCACCCACAAACCTATAAAGAGCTAAACTATCTAAAAATAGTCCATTATTATTATATTTTGTTTTTTTTTTCCCAGGTTGTCAGCCCCAGTTCCAGGATGTCAGGTCCACAACATGCACATTTATTAAGTTGAGACTTAAACTTAAAGTTTAAGTTTTTAAAAATGTCAGGTTTTCCATGGTAGTATATCATGTTAAATTATTTATTTATTTTTGTTTTGATGATAAATGGAGCCAGCCTCAAAAATTAATTAACCTGTCCTGTGTTTTTTTCCTTATTCAACACTGTCCAGACACTAATGTTGGTTGTCTTTACATTACAATAATAATGTTTCATATAATCTAGATTTAGATATGGAATAAATAGCAATCAATACAAAATCAAAATGTCTCATATATTGAAATCAAGTTATGTGATAAAAGATTTGCTTTGTTTGTGCATTAGAACCACACCAGGCATTTAGTCATATTACAAAATAATTTATTGAGGCCAAACATATGAAGTAATTTTAGGTATAACATTAAAAAACATATTTAGGCAAAACGTAAAAAAATTATTTAGGCAAAACATATAAAATAACAATATGAACTGAAAAAATGAACAATATGTGCAAACTATTTACATTAAGAGACAGGAACAAAAAGGACCTCGCTTGGAAGGTGGAAGAGCCACAGGGAACGGCATAGGAGAAGAGGAAGGAGGGCATTCTGCGTTTCCTGCAGAGCCTGCTGCCTCTTTTTTTTTTTTTTTTTTTAAAGTTTACTGTGTGGGGGGGTCCAATTGTTCCAAATTTAGCACAATGGTGCTATTTTCCATTGCCAATTTGTATATTTGAAATTTAACTTTTTCTTTTAAATGAGGCGGCATGCTCTGCAGAAAAGGCAGAAGGCTGAGGAGGAAGTACTCATCAGCTGAGCGTGGCGGTGGGGTTGGAGGTCGCGCCAGAGGTTGTGTCAGAAGCTCCAACAGCGTCTGCTCCACCTCCGACGGACCATCCTGGGACCGCTCACGGGGCCGCCGCCGGGCTCTCCTCCTCTGTTGGCCTGTGAAAGCAATACACAGTGCAATGAGAAGGCAGAAAGATGATACCTGATTTTCATGTTCACAGTAAAGGTTAACAATTTAATTGAAACAACAAAATTGTCTAGATATTGTGAGAATACTATCTGTGTCAGTGACATAGACAGTGCTTAAATGCAAGTGTGAAATTGTTTTGAACTATATATCAAGTAATTACAAGTTATACTTCAGACATGTACATAGATAAACATGCAAATGAACAGTAGCTAAAAAGTATGTATGTACTATTGCCTTCACACACCTGTGAGTTCAGCAGCAGGGGCTGAGGGACCAGGGACTGGGGAGACAGGAGAAGAGGCAAGGGATCTCAAAATATCCTCTTCCCCCTCTGATCATTTTCCTCTGTCAAGACAATATTAAATGTTAATACAACACGTTGGTAACAATGATCATAGAGAGATTACATTTCTTCATCTGTAAACAATGACAGCATATATGCCTTGTAATGTGGATTCATTGGAAACACACCAGTCTCTGTCTCCCACGCCGTTTCTCCAGGCTGTCCCTGGTCCTCGAGGTGGTTGTCTTCTCTGATCCGGGCCTCGACCCCTCCATGTTACCACTAGTCTCCCGTGGGGTGACGAAGGGGTCGAGGAATCCCAAGATCTGAGAGTACTTCCACCTCTTCCCAGACCCTGCTGCTGACCCACTCCTCTTGTCCATCTCCTTCCTCTTCTCCTTCAGATATGTGTCCCTGAGGCTCTTCCACTTTTTTCTGCAAAAGTCCCTGAATAAACAATATCTTGTAAGCAAAAAATGTAGCTGAATATAAGCGGAAAATAATTGTAAAATAGCACAAGGCAGCTTGCTAGCTGGTTAGCAGGTCAATAACGTGACTCAAAAGTAGCAGGAAAATAGTTAAAAATAGCTAGCTGCTTAGCAGGGCAATAACGTGACACAAAAGTGAAATGTGTAATTATATATATATGCGCGTGTAAAAATATACCCATAAATATTTTGTTCAAGAAATTACAGTGACTGTAGCATTTCTATCAGTAAAGAAGTGGACAAATATTAAAGATTAATTTGTATTTACAACTTACCAGGTTGCCCAATCTCCTCACTGACCCTCTTCCAAGCGAGGTCCTTTTTGTTCCTGTCTCTGTAAAAATATGAACTGGAATCGTACAATTCCGGGTGACTGCTAACAGCAACAATTAATTTTTCCTCCATAGCTGTCAGTGATTTTGGAATGAAAGATTCCGAGCGGGAGTTTACGTCACTTTACCTCCTGAGTGACAGCAGGCAGCTAGGCTCCTGATTGGTTAACGCGGCGCGAATTGACGCCAAAGTTCAGATTTTTCAACTCATTCGCGCATAACGCTTTTCAACCATTCGCGCGTAACGCGTCTACCGCGCCGCGCTCTACGCCTCATTCGCGCCGCAGGAATTTTTTACGCGCGTAACGCGTCTTGGCATTGACTTAACATTGAAATCACTCGCGCCTGACGCGCTATTCGCGTCACTGAAAAATAAGAATAAAAGGAGGGAGAAAAGTTAGAGAAGTTTTTGTAAAATGCCAATTTCAATCTGATTGGCTGGCTTTTTGGAGCCAAGGCAGCACAGGTTTTTACACATTTGCTCCAGTGAGAATTTCTGGGAAAAAAAAAAATTAAATAAAAACTTTCATTAAAAAACTTTTAAGTGGCTAGAAGTTTGTTACCTCTTAATGGTGAAAAGTTATAAACACAAACACACTCAGCCAAACAATCCCTCACCGTCTTGAGCAGCATCTGCAATACCAGCTTTTGCTCTGAGGCAGACATCCCTGTCCAGATGACATACTTCAGACACATCTGTCGGTGTGGTTGGTGCGACAGCACATTCATCATCACTAGCAGAGTCCTTCTCCAGAGACACAGACTCCTCTGACAGTGATATATCTATCGAAAAATTTGGAAACATGTTGCTTTCTTTTAATACTAAAGGAACATGAAACGAAATTCACAAGACATTTAAACATAATGTGATGTATTTCTGAGTGAAAAAGTACATTCTGCATGAAATAATGTGGAGGCAGATAATGTTATAAAAGTTTTACCATGCACAATAAGACCAGAGACACTTGTTAAAAGTAAAAAGGGTCCAAATATCATGTTGACTTGAAATCTTTACTTGGAAGTGAATGGAGAACAAGGTGTAGTGTGATTGTGGCTTGAGTAAATTGTGACACCCTAGCCCACAAATGAGACATAAATGCACAAATGGTCTTACGTAATTGATTGGCAGATGATTGGCAGATGGCACACCTGATGACCTAAAACAGAGTGACAATATGACAATTTCATCAGACAGAATTTAATGATGTTAACAGTTTTGAAAAATGAAAATATGTCCTAATCATGTGCTGACTTACGGAACAGACGATCCTTGTTTGGCTTCGCCTGCCCTTTGAGTGGCTGAAGTGATTGTCTTTTCAAGCAGGTCTTTCCAACTGCACAACAGTAATACAACAAAGACTGAGAAAGCAAAGCATTACAACACCTTGGAATTATTTCAGTTACATAAATCATCACCCTCTAATCCAGAAACATGGTGTACATAAGTCAATTTGAATGTAAATTAAAAACACAAAAAGAAGATACAATAATGATGGGGATGAGTTATACTTTATTAAACGAAGATGATAAGCAGAAATACGCAATACAACAGTTACAATAATAAACAGTGTCCTTAATAATTTCTTTGGAATTAAGGCTAGGCAAAATGCAAGAAATATGTTCACAATATTTTTATAAAAAATATTGCGATGTCCAATTTCAACACAACCAGGCGGATTGGGGAATATTCTTGCTTTATTGATTTTGCTTTAAAAATTTAATTAATCTATTGAAACACGAAAAACTTAAACCAAAGATATTTCCAAATTCAAATTGCACTTCAACTGAAACAAAAAAACTATTAAAATATAGTAGTAAAAATAAAATCGTATTAAACCACCCTTCTATTTGCCATCACACAAGTAGCCATCGACAGGGGTTTTCAAAGTGTTAGAATAAGCCCCTCTCACAAAATTTACAAGACTGCCCCAAGAACTAAACTTTGAGCACCTTCTGAGATAGTGTGAGAGGTCATTTGCAGCATTCTCATATACAACACTATTCTTACAAACAGTTTTGAGACGACTGAAAAATAAAAGGAGTGAGAACTCCTTACGTGCACACACACACACACACACACACACTTAAGGAACCTTAAAACTGCAGCAATGTTATAAAACACTCAGATGTCATGAATATTAGTTAACATGTTACGGTAACATCACCGTAAAACAAAACAATTTGCAATTGGTAAACACAATATCCCTCCAGTAACCACACGTCTGAATCAAGCACTTCTTTTCTGTGCTGATGGACATGACGCAAACACACAAGGGCGAATGATGTAAGCCTGCAATTTCATGCCAAATCCAACCCAGCAGCTCAAAATGTAAATCGTTATAGTAGACATATCGTAGTGAATCGAGATAAGGCAAGGACAGGGTTTTGAACACAGATTTTTAAATGCACAGTGATTTGAAAAATTATTTGCCCCTTACAGATTTCTTCTGTTTTTGTGTATTTTTCGTACGTACTAAATTGTTTTAGATCTTCAAACGAGATATAACATTAAAAAAAGGCAATCTGAATAATCACAAAATACAGTTTTCTCAAAAAAGTTATCCAACACCTATATCACTCATGTGAAAAATTAACTGCCCCCTTAAACTTAATAGCTGGTTGTGCCACCTTTCGCAGCAACTGCAACCAAATGCTTCTGATAAATGGAGATCAGTCTTTCACAACGCTGATGTGGAATTTTAACCCACACTTCTTTTCAGATCTGCTTGAGTTCAGCAACATTGGAGGGTTTTCGAGCATGAACTGCCCATTTAAGGTCCTGCCACAGCATCTCAATCGGGTTCAAGTCAGGACTTTGACTAAGCCACTCCAAAACTTTAATTTAGCTACTTTTGAGCCATTCAGATATGAACTTACTCCTACCCTTTGGATCATTGTCTTCCTGCATAATCCAGGCATGCTTGAGCTTCAACTCACGGATTGATGACCAAACATTCTACTTTAGGATATTCTGGTAGAGAGCAGAATTAACATTTCCCTCAATTATTGCAAGTCGCCCTTGCGCTGAAGCAGTAAAGCATCCCCACACCATGACACTACCACTACCATGCTTGACTGTACAGTTGTGGCAAAAAATATTTGCACCCTTGGTAAGCAAAGGCAGCTGTGAAAAGAAATCTGCATCGTTTATCCTTTTGATCTTTCATTTGGTGATCTTTCATTGTCTGATTGTTAGAATCACAAAAATCTAACATTTAATTGAAGTAAAACTATTGAAACAGGGGAAATATATCATTATTAAATAAATATTTATACACCTGGCAAGGTATCGGAGGCCATTCCTCAATACAGAATTTTTTCAGATCCTTCAAATTCAGAGGTTAATGTTGGTGGACCCTCCTCTTCAGTTAACTCAACAAATTGTCTATGGGGTTCAGGTCAGGGGACTTGGATGGCCATGACAGAACCTTGATTTTGTGGTTAGTGAACCATTTTTGTGTATTTTGATGTTTGTTTTGGATCATTGTCCTGCTGGAAGATCCAATCAAGGCCCATTGACAGGTTTTGATTTTTTTATCTGTTGGTATTTGATAGAGTCTGTGATGCCACTATCTGAACAAGATGTCCAGGACCTCTGTCATAAAAACAGCCCCACAACATAAAAGATGCATCACCATATTTAACCGTGGGCATTGGGTACTTCCTCATCTCTGTGTGTGCCAAACCCATCTCTGGTGTTTGCTGACAAAAAGCTCTTTTTTAGTTTAATTTGACCATAGAACCTGGTTGCATTTGAAGTTCCAGTAGTGTCTGGCAAACTGAAGATGCTTGAGTTTGTAGTTGGATGAGAGCAGAGGCTTTTTTCTTGAAACCCTCCCAAACAACTTGTGGTGATTTAGATGATCTGATATTTATTTTTTAAACTTTCTGACCCCAGACCCCTCTAATTTCAGCAATTCTCCAGCTGTGATCCTTGGAGATTCTTTGGCCACTTGAACCATCCTCATCACTGTGTGTGGAGACAATATAGACACACATCCTTTTCAATGCCAATTCTTAAGATCTTCAGTTGATTGGAACATGTTAATAACTGCCCTGATGGTGGAAATGGACATTTTCAATGATTTGGCTATTTTCTTATAGACAGTTCCCATTTTGAAAAGCTCAAGACATTTTGCCCCACATCAGAACTATATTCTTTAGTCTAACCCACTGTGATTGATGATTAAGGGAATTTGACCTGTTTGTTACCTCATATTTATACCCCTGTGAAACAGGAAATCATGGCTGAACAATTTCATGTTCATTGTCACCCAGGTGCACTAAAAAATGTAAAATATGAATGGGAATATACTTTAGATATTTTTGACCAGAGTCTTTCTGATAGTAGAGTCATGAAGAGTGACCTTTTTCCACAGACTGTGATGACGTATATATTACTGTGGAATTAGTAAAAAAAAAACATCTGCAAGGGGGTGTCTATTACAGCTGCAGAGAGAGTGACTGTAAATTTGGCATCTTCTCCCAACTGACTGTCTTAATCCACCACTCTCTATTTTTTACCACAAATAGGTAAGTGAAAATAATTTTTGCTGTGATCTCCCATTCACCGCTATCGAGTTTATCAAGTTTATCCTGCAAATGTTTACACAACCAGAGCCTTTGAAATTACATTGTAACCCTTCCCAGACTGATGTATTTCAATCAAGGGCATAGCCAAGAAATTAATTTTGGGTGGGCCTCAATAAAAATGGATGGGCCAAATTATTGTTCCATTGTTTTTTTTTTTGGTTTTGTTTTTTCCCCCTTAGCAACAGAAAGGTGGCACATTCAAACTGTTCTTTCACACTTTTAGAAAGCAGAATTTACGCATTTTGACATTTACTATTTTATAAATATATATTTTGAAGTAAAAAATATTCTCTAATATTCTGAGTGGGTCTGGGTGACCCACACTTGGCTATGCCACTGATTTCAATCACCTTTTTCCTCATCATTTCTGGAATTTCTTTCAACCTTGGCATAGAGGGCTGCTGGGTGACACCCTTTAGCCAACTTCATGAAGCTGAAAAAATTCTATTTAGGTGTTGATTTGATTGAACCGGGCTGGCAGTAATCAGACTTGCGTGTGTCTAGTCCAGCTGAGCCCCCATTATGAATGCAGTTTCATAGATTTAGTAACTAAGGGCAAATATTTTTCACAAATGCCCAGTAGGTATTGGATTAATTTTTTGCTTTAATAAATAACATTATCATTTTATGTAAGATTTTGTTTGAATTTTTTAAAACAATTTAGTATGAAATATACACAAAAACGGAAGAAATCAGGCAAATACTTTTTCACAGCACTTCACATCAGTTATTGACTTTGATCATTTTTACCACAAAAATCTTATGTAATGCAGCTTTAAACAGTATTATTCTGGTAACTAGCTACAAACTTGATGTTATTAATCACTCTAACCAACTTTTTTATCAAGATTCTCATCAAACCGTTGCTTCGCCATGACCTAAAAGTTTACCTGAAAGAGAGAAACGACCATAGAACACAGCTTAACCTAATGCCCACTAGAGCACCCCTTGCAGCAAGGTTAAAAATATAAAACGTACTTGTATTGCATTATGAATTGCATTCAGACACATTTCAAAACAAGTAAAATTGTCCAAGTACTTACATTTAGTATATTTTGTGGATAATATTTACTGACTGAATTAAAAAATGCTGTATTGACTGGCTGCACTTGCTCTCATTCAAACTCAAGCCAGCAAGGGATCATTTGAGATTGACTCACTTGTTCTTCTCTGAGGATGTCCCGGCCACCAGCTCATAGATCTGTCTCTCTGATGTGCTGATCACATAAAGCGCCTTATTGTCTGTAGAAGTAAAACATACAATAATAATAAACCGTCAAGTTAATAAACTATGTGGAAGTTTGTACAGATCTTCTGTTAGTAGTGAGTAGCTATTTATCACATGCAGAAATTTTCACAAAGGCTATATCTCACTACCGATAACATTTAGAGACAAAATACCAGTCACACAAATGTGTTTTTTTTAGCAGAAGTTTTGTATGATAATTTCAAACTCCTAGTTTAAAACCCATTTAAATTATACATTTTTGCAAATTCTACCCTGCACAGTAACATACTCTAAACCCATTGACATCCATTAAGGAAAGGTTAACTGTTTTAAGGGCAAATATTTACTGAAAGGTTTATATGTGTTCTTAGGACAATGGACAAAGTAGTTTAGGGCATGTTATCATATTTTTTTCGTGGCAAACAATGTTTTTATATTTTTCCCCCATTTTTGTTGTTTCATTAATTATTTTGTTTTATTTTTTCAATGATGCTGAAAAACCAATGTCATGCAGGATTAGATTTAAAGAGGTAGATTCTGTTAGTAGCTGGTTGTTTATGGTGGGATGATTGGGGAATTTATCACCCCCTAATGTTCACATGAAACCTAGGTCACTGGTTTAATCCCATGTTCCATTGCCACAACTTTCTCCACATAGTGACAACAAGCAAGTGTTTATCAACCTTTTGTTTTTAAAAGTGTTTAACTTTTTTTTCTCCATGGGAAATAACGGTGAAAATGTTTCATTACTTTTTTATAGCCAAGATTTAAATGTACCTGGCTTTCAGAAATTGATTTTCAAAAATAAACCTTTCCCTATAGTACAACGTGTGACAAGAAGCCCTAGTCTCCCCAATTTTAACCACAGATGTGTTTTATTCAACATAGCATGAAGAGACTTCGGAGTAAAGATGCGTTTATACAAAGCACATACAAAGTTTTGCTGTAGAAAAGTTTCAAATAAAACAATACATTTGCAGGAGGAAAAATGTCTAAAGAAATAAAAAATAACATTGGAATATATCTACTTTTCCAATATAATGCTATCACTCATCATTTGCTTTAATTGTATTACCATAATGCATGCAAACAACTGAAAAACAACTTCATTTAATTCTGCTATGCAAACTTTATGAAGAAACCAACGAACATGTGCATCACTCGTTGTAAATAATTGTGGGACATTTGGTAAGATTCGGCAGCGATTCGGTACTTTGTTGGTTTTGGTGTGAAATGATCTTAAAAGGAATAGTGCACCAAAAAAATGACAAAATTATTATTTATTTTTTAACAGAAGAATCTGTTACTACTAGAAGAATCTATTACTAACTATGTAATATTTGCTATACAGAGAATG
The DNA here is from genome assembly GCF_025860055.1 of Xyrauchen texanus. Taxonomy (NCBI): domain Eukaryota; kingdom Metazoa; phylum Chordata; class Actinopteri; order Cypriniformes; family Catostomidae; genus Xyrauchen; species Xyrauchen texanus. The sequence goes on from NC_068276.1 coordinate 8,571,755, forward strand.
CAAATGTCTGACCACCAATCACATTTATGTTGGCTGTGTTCTATTCTTGGTCAAACTAATTAATGGAGATGAAAACAATATAAACGACACAAACTGTTATGATTAATGACATAAAAAGCTAAACTCAACAGCATCCATTCATTTATTTACTAGGATTGCCTTAAAATATTCAATACATCGATTGCTGATTGTCACATTATTTTCTTGATACGTTTTTGAAGCATCAATTTACAAACATTAGCCAAAATTTTTATTAGAATCCTAATTTGCGTGCTACCCAATTCACTGTCAGTTGGCCTTCTGTTTAATGTTTTCTGGCATAAAGTCGTGTGAACGGCGAGCTCTGTGCACTTTGCTAGTTTTTAATATTTTTTGTGTCATAAATCGGTGATTTTTGATACATGCCGTTCCATAACTGTTCTATGAAGTCCAAATGTCAAAGAATTCAAAATCCTCGGGCTCTGGAGACATTAAAGGGTAACTAAACACCTGCTCAGAGTCTGACTCCACCCACTAGAAATATTTGAAAATGCTGGAAAAGTGGGCAGACCCCGTCGGGGATAGAGGGAACGAACCGAGTGCGGGGCTGAGCGGGGGGGCACCTGAGACTCATAGTGACGGATTAATTGACAGCTGCTGTCAGACTCTATGTTATTATTATTCCTCACACGGTCGCAAGACGACATGTACATGAATCTGACGTGGTGAGCTGGAACCTGCTTACGTCAGCTGTCACCGCTTACGTCATGAAGTACCGCAACAGCCAATAGGAAAATTCAACTGCAGTAGCCACCGTTCAACCTGAAGAGGGCAGCACTCAGACGTTTTTACACCATATATTGTAGAATTAAAACACTTTATACACAAATGTCAAAAAAATTACTTGAATCAATGACCAGTACTAATAAAGCCCCATGCTTACAGATCATTAACTAAAAAAAGTTGGTTTAGGGTTTAGTTACCCTTTAAAAGACACTTACGTACTCAAGCTTATACCCCTGACAAGGCCGCAGACCAGGGACTCGGTTTGGATGGTGCGGTGTGAGAGATTCAGCATCAACTCTCAGGCATGTCGGCAATGCTGGCGTAGGTCGTTATGGACTTGGAGGATCTTGCTGTAATATGTCGATCGATCACTCCCATGGAGAGAAGTTCTCCAAGTTGGTTACAAGAATGGGGATGTCGTGAAACAGATTGCCTATCTGGAGTCATCGGAGATGGACTTTAGCTGCTAACCCGCTAGCGACCAAGACAGACTTGGAACACATTTGAATTGTTGGAATTCCTGAGAACGAAGAAGGCCGAGATATGGTGAAATTCCTAGACGAGCTCTTTCCGAGTCTGCTCGACATAACAGGCCATAAGCTGGAAATCAGAAAAGATCACTGGGTCCCGGATTGTAGATCCACTGAGGGAGACAGGCCCCCATCAATTCTGGCCAAATTTCTGATACATCTGATAAAAATCTCGTGTTACACGAGGCAAGGAATAAAGGAAGGCTTTCTTGGAGGAACCACAACATTTTCTTGTTCCCAGACTTTTTGAATTCGACAAGAGAGAAACATGATCAATTCATGGAATGCAAGAAACGTCTCGGGTTATGACTATAACCCTTGTTCCCTGAGAAGGGAACGAGACACTGCGTCGTTGAAAACGACTCTTTGGGGAACGCTCCTTAGCGTGCGCCTCTGAATTATGAATGAAACTATTCCAATCTTGATTGGTGTTGCGTCATGACGTAACATGTGACGGCATAACCGGATGCATAAAAGTGACGCCGGTACACATACACATTAGCCTAGCGATGAAGCAAGCCGCTCTCAGGCCTTGAGGGGCGTGGCAGGACGACGCAGTGTCTCGTTCCCTTCTCAGGGAACAAGGGTTATAGTCATAACCCGAGGCGTTCCCTTCGAGGGAACTCGCACTGCGTCGTTGAAAACGACTCTTTGGGGAACGAATGCCCACTAGGCCACGCACCGAAAAAAAGGCCTGCCCTAGGGTGAAACTGAACTCAGGCACTCAGCTAGGGCGAGAGCACACGCGTCGCCAGGCGTACTAGGGAGGTGCAGACTGTAAAACCTGATGAAAGTGTGCGGGGTAGCCCAACCGGCTGCCTCACAGATCTCCTGGAGGGGTACTCCCGATAAGAGAGCCCTAGAGGACGCCATGCCTCTAGTTGAATGAGCCCTCACGGCCAAAGGTGAAGGCAAATTACGCACCTTGTAGGCCGAGATAATAGCCTGAACAATCCAATTACTAATGGTTTGTTTCGAGGCAGGGAGCCCCTTCTTAGGTGACCCAAAACACACTAACAGTTGGTCCGACCTCCTCCAAGAAGAGGACCTCTCGAGGTTAAACACTCAAATATCTGACAGGGCAGAGCAAATGGAGCCTCTCTTCTTCTGCCGACACATGAGGTGGAGGATAAAAAGCCTGCAGGACCGTAGACCGTGCCGTGTTAGACGGCACCTTAGGCACATAGCCAGGTCTCGGGTGTAAAATGGCTTTAACTCCGCCAGGGGCAAACTCCAAGCAAGCTGGCGTCACTGCCAGGGCTTGAAGATCACCCACCCTCTTTAGAGAGGTAATAGCTAAGAGAAAAGCCATCTTGAACGTCAGGTCCTTGGGCTGAAGCCGACTGAAGGGGTTCGAAGGGGGCCAGGGATAACCCTTCGAGAACCACCGCCAGGTCCCAGGCAGGAACCCTGGACCTGGTTGTCGGTCTCATCCTCCATGTACCATGGAGAAAACGAATGACCAGCTGGTGCCTCCCCAGAGGCCCATCACTCAGTGGTGCATGGAAGCCGAAATGGTAGCCACGTACACCTTAAGTGTGGAAGGGAGAGACCCGCAGAGAAACGATCTTGAAGAAACTCCAGAACTGAAGCCACCGGGCAGTTAACTGGATCTAATTCATGTTCTCTACACCAAGTGGAGAACACATTCCACTTGAGGCCATATAATCTCCTAGTAGACGGAGCCCTAGAGCCAAGTATGGTTTCAACCACCCCCGCTGATAGACCAGCATTTAGGTACTGAACCCCCTCAGGGGCCAGACCCACAGTTTCCACAGCTCTGGACGAGGGTGGAAGACTGTGCCCCCGCCTGAGACAACAGATCCCTCCTCAGAGGAATCTGCCATGGCGGAGCTATCAGGAGTGAAATTATGTCTGAGAACCATACTCGGGCCGGCCACATGGGGGCAACCAGAAGTAGACTGATGCCCTCTTGGCGGACCCTTTCCAGGACTCCCGGAGCAGAGCGATCGGGGAAATGCGTACAGGCGAAGCCTCGGCCAAGCCTGTACCATGGCGTCCAACCCCAGTGGGGCTGGATGTGAGAGGGAGAACCAAAGTGGACAGTGGGACGTCTCTCGAGACGCGAATAGATCCACTTCTGATGGTCCAAATTTGTCCCATATCAACTTCACCACCTCTGGATGAAGTCTCCATTCCCCGGGCCTCAGCCCCTGCCTCGACAGGATGTCTGCTCCCTGATTCTGAACCCCGGAATATACATGCTCTGATAGACAGTATTTTCCCTTGGGACCAAAGAATTATCTGATGCGCCAGTCTGCACAGAGGGCGCGATCTGAGTCCTCCTTGTCGGTTCAGATAAGCTACCACTGATGTATTGTCCGAACGTACTAGGACATGGTAACCTTTGATGTCTGGAAGGAAGCTCCTCAGAGCCCTGAACACAGCCAACATCTCTAGACAGTTTATGTGCCAAGAATGATGATGGTCCTGCCACAGACCCCTGGCAAAAGCGGCCGTCCATGACCGCGCCCCAGCCAGTGAGGGAGGCGTCTGTCGAAACGGTTTTCCGGCGACATGACGCTCCCAACACTGGCCCTAGGGACAGGAACCAAGGTTTCTTCCACATTAGCAGAGAACGAAGGCATCTGCGCGTTACTCTGATTATACTGAAATGGATTCCCCTTGGGGAAAACACCTTGGCTTTCAGCCACCACTGGAGGGGCCTCATGTGCAGAAGGCCCAAAGGTATCAAGTTGGATGCCGCTGCCATGAGGCCCAGCAGTCTTTGAAACTGCTTTACAGTGATGGCCTGGCCTAGTTTTAACCCGGACACCATCGCCAGAACGGACTCGATACGTGCAGGAGACATGCGTGCCTGCATCGTAACCGAAGTCCCACACAACACCCAGAAACGTTGTGCACTGGGATGGTTGTAACACACTCTTTTGTGTTGAGTCTCAATGCCAAACTTCGAATATGGCCAAGGACGACATCTCGATGCCGAACCGCCATTTCTCGAGACTGGGCCAGAATGAGCCAGTCATCGATAAAATTCAGTATGCGGATGCCCTGAAGTCTCAGAGGAGCAGGAGCTGCATCCATACATTTGGTGAATGTGCGGGAGAGAGTGCTAGGCCGAACGGAAGAACCCGATATTGGTAAGCTTCAGCCCCGAAGCGAACCTCAGGAACCTCCTGTGACATGGAAGGATGGGTACATGAAAATAGGCGTCTTTTAGATCTATCGTGACAAACCAGTCCTCGGATCTGATCTGACTCACGATGACAGGAATGGTAAGCATTTTGAACCTGAACCTCCTCAAAGGCCGGTTCAAAACTCTGAGATCTAAAATCGGCCTCAACCCCCATCCTTTTTTTTTTTTTTTTTATATGCAGGACCCATGCAGATATGTTGGGAAGATGATTCCATGCCTCTACAAAATCTACTACAGGAACCAGCCTCTCGAGGCTGGTCTCGGTGTTTTTCGAGCACTGTTCTCGACTTCCTGAAGCGAGATACCGGCAGGATTTAGTCGATACAGTCCTTGTGACCACAATTGATGTGTGTTTTTTATTTTTTGACGCGAACGGCACGGTGTGCGTTCAGCTGGAAATTGATGTGGCCCGAAGCGTCAGAGACGGCGGGAACCGACACCGATTTCCTGAGAACTCAGCTGCGAGAGCAACCTCGGTTGCTCTGCAGCGAGGGAGACAGCCCTCCGAGGTTCTACCACCTCGGTAGGACCTCTTTCCGAAGCTTCCACTAAGGGAACCAGCCTCTCGAGGCTGGTCTCGGGTGTTTTTCAAGCACTGTTCTCGACTTCCTGAAGCGAAAGACCGGCAGGATTTAGTCGATACGGTTTCTGTGACCACCATTGATGCTTGTTTTTTTTTTTTTTGTTTTTTTTTTTTACACGAACGGCACGGTGTGCGTTCAGCTGGAAATTGATGTGGCCCGAGCGTCAGAGACGGCGGGAACCGACACCGATTTCCTGAGGACTCCGCTGCGAGAGCAACCTCGGTTGCTCTGCAGCGGGGATAGCCCTCCGAGGTTCTACCACCTCGGTAGGACCTCTTTCCGAAGCTTCCACTAAGGGAACCAGCCTCTCGAGGCTGGTCTTGGGTGTTTTTCAAGCACTGTTCTCGACTTCCTGAAGCGAAAGACCGGCAGGATTTAGTCGATCACGGTTTCTGTGACCACCATTGATGCTTGTTTTTTATTTTTTGACACCGAACGGCACGGTGTGCGTTCGCTGGAAATTGATGTGGCCCGAGCGTCAGAGACGGCGGAACCGACACCGATTTCCTGAGGACTCCGCCCGAGAGCAACCTCGGTTGCTCTGCAGCGGGGGACAGCCCTCCGAGGTTCTACCACCTCGGTAGGACCTCTTTCCTGAAGCTTCAACTAAGGGAACCAGCCTCTCGAGGCTGGTCTCGGTGTTTTTCGAGCAGTGTTCCCGACTTCCTGAAGCGGGAAACCGGCAGGATTTAGTCGATACGGTTCTTGTGACCACAATTGATGCTTGTTGTTTTTATTTTATTTTTATATATTTTTTTATTTTTTGACACTGAACGTTCAGCTGTGCGTTCGCTGGAAATTGATGTGGCCCGAGCGTCAGAGACGGCGGGAAACCAACACCGATTGTGTGCGGCCATGTAAGCCCTACTTATTAAAGCAGATGTATCTCTGCAGGGCTTACTAGGCAGCGCCGGGTTTTAGCCCATATACCGTGCCCCCAAAACATCGTCTGTAATCAAACACTGGGGCTGGAGATACGGGACGAATCGCGGTTTACCCCGATCTCGTTTTAGATATCTTTGTGGAGATCGGAGAAAAGCGGCAAACCCCGGCGCTGAGTTTGTGATCTGTGCCGCAGGAAACGCACGTCTAATTTTCAACTTGCGTTCCCTGCTCATTTTGTGGCCAGCTGATATTCAGTCTGGCCACGGCACGCGTCACAACCTCAATCAGCTCCTCATAAGCTTGGCCAAAAACTGGCGTGCTTGGCTCACGGTCGTCCACATCGATGCTGAGCATATCCACTTCCTCGGAAGCAGTGAGCTCAAGCAAGGGGACCTGATCATGGGCAGAAGAAGCGCGACGCGGGCTTCTGCACCACTCACAGTAGGCTCGGGATCCTCAAACGAAGAATGAGAACGTGCGCAGCAGTCTCATTCTCATCTGCAAAATCCGCTGCGAACCCCGCGATTTCAATCGCCGCGCTGCCTCAACAGACGCGGGACCAAAACCGTGGGGAACGCGAGCCTGACCGTGCTCATCGAAGCACGCCAACCAGGAGCGCAGCACTCTCATGGGTAGTGCTTCACAACTTTCACAGGCAGATCCCTCGAGAGCTGCCTGTGCGTGCTGTGCTCCCAAACAGTTCACACATAAAGCGTGCGTGTCCCTACCCGTAATGAAACGAGGGCAGGGGTGCACGCACTTCTTGAACTGTTCGGTGGCCATAATATTTTTAAATCAGACAAACAACACCAAATAAGACAAACAATTTCAACATAGAGCGCTTGCTGAAGAGCGAAAGCTAATGTGTATGTGTACCGGCGTCACTTTTATGCATCCGGTTATGCCGTCACATGTTACGTCATGACGCAACACCAATCAAGATTGGAATAGTTTCATTCATAATTCAGAGGCGCACGCTAAGGAGCGTTCCCCAAAGAGTCGTTTTCAACGACGCAGTGCGAGTTCCCTCGGAAGGGAACTAACATCAACGGAAGGTCACTTTTGAACTGATGTTCCCAGCCAAAATGAGAATGATAAAAAGGATGGCAGCAAAATATTTACATGCCCACAGCAAGCCATGTCCTTCATAAAGTGGATGAGTAAGTCATGGTGTGATTCTCATGTTGCAGCTAAGTGAGCCTGACTCACAGAACATTTACTTGACCGTCCGAAGAAGCTGGGCGCCTTTTTTGTATCTTTTTGTACTGGTTCAGCCTAGCAGCTGGAGTTTGTTTTGTGGAATAACACTACTTCAGGAGAGTTTGTGGATGATTTTCTGCATGTTCTTTGTGCTCATGCCTCCTTTTGGCTGGGGTTTGTATTGTGGAATATTTTTTGCAGGACATTGGAATGATTAGGTCATCTGCTGCACTCATGAATCAGCCAGTTCACTGAGCATTCTTTTAACTGTCTGAGGAAACTGAATATTTTTTGTTTGTTTTTTTGTGTGTGTGCAGGTTTCGCTAGAGGCTGGAGTTTGTTTTAGGGTGGAACAAACCTTCGGGACAGTTATGTGGATGAATCTACACGTTCTTTGTGTTTATTCTGCCTATTGGCTGGAGTTTGTTTTATAGATTTTCTATGTATAGTCACAAAGATTGTATAGAATCACCGGACTTGAGCAATCCAATGGCAAATTGTCGCAGGGGCTCTCGCAGGCATCCATGGACTATTTGAGCTTAGAGGGATGCATGCCAGTTGGTGCTGTTGTGCAAGGGTTAATGTGGATTTTTTTTCTTCTGTTTGTTTGGTTTAGGGGGAAGTTAGGGGTTTGACTGTTGTGCTAATGTTGGAATGTGGTCTTTATAATTTTATTTTTGCCACAATCTTTTTTTTTCATATGTCAAAATGTCAAATGTTAATATGAGTGGATTGTCTCTCTCTACGTGGATTGTGAATGGATTGGGGCGCCCCATAAAAAGAAGGAAGGTTATTTATTTTCTTAAACGAAAGAAATATGACATAGTGTTTCTTCAAGAAAGGCATCTTTCACTGCAGGAAGCTGAAAAATTTGGGAGGATGTGGGGTGGGCATTTTTTCATTAGTGCTGGCTCAAGTTAGAGCAGGGGAGACATTACATTGACGAGTAAACATTTACATTCAAATGTCTCAAACAGAGTAAAGATAAATTAGGAAGAGTCATTATTGTTTTAGCAGAAATTCAGGGGCAAAGTCTTATTTTGGCTAATTTTTATGCACCTATGTTACGTCTTAAGGCGTATCTTTCTTTTATTTTCTTGTTACATCTGTGGATGTATAAGTTGTATGTATATTGACTATACATTTTTGTATGTTTTCTGTTGTCTTCGTTGTGTTCCATGTCATCCCAACCAGGTTAATTTACATCAGCTGTGGGTAATTAAGATCGAGTGCTGAGCAGCTCTGATTGGTGCACTACCAGATGAACATGGGAATAAAGCTGAAGTGGAAAGACTGCTAGGACAGACTCTTTCCTCCTGCCCCAGCATTGAAAGCCTTTGTGTTTTTCTATGCTGTCGTTAATTGGAATCTACAAGTTGTTTTCTTTGTTAAACTTACCCTAATTTAAATATTGTTCCTTTGTTGGGTGTGCGATCTTTTCCACCCATTGGTATCCACGGAAGCGGTAGAGAGGTGGGCGCCATTTTCTTTGTTAAACCGGTTTTCTCTTGTTTATTGCTAGGTAGGGAGTAAGGCAATTGTTAATTTCTATTTCTTTGTCTGTAAGGGTAAGGACAATAAAACTTATAAACTTTTTTCGTAACCTGTTGTGGTTATTGTTGGCTGGGACAGGAGTGAAGACCTCCAAACACTTTTTTTTTTCCTATCTTTAAGTTCCTTATAACTTGTTAGTTTTCGTCCTGACCCCTAGACGGGGAGGAAACGTAACACCTAACTTAAGCTTTTTTTATAGATCTTGCAAGCCGCTGACACCAATGTTTATATGGAGACCAACTAGTCCTCAGTGTCCTGAAGCACTGAATGCCGTCTGATGGCCTCGGAGAATTGACCCGCTTGAAATCGTCTAGGTTACGTATGTAACCTCAGTTCCCCGATGGATGGAACGAGACGTTGTGTCGAAGAAGTGACACTAGGGGTCTCTCGAGCGCCGAGTATGCCTCTGATCTATGAAAAAATGAATTTTTCTGAGGAGCCGGAAATGGTCCGGCCACAACAGTGGCTCGGCACAGCGACGTGGCAGGGAAGACACAGCGTCTCGTTCCCTCCATCGGGGATCTGAGGTTACATACGTAACCTAGACATTCCCTGTCTGTCGCTCACTTCGACGTTGTGTCGAAGAAGCGACACTAGGGGTCCAAATTGGATCGTTCCATGCGCTGAGCCATGTACATGAACTGCTGATACAGAAGCGGGCAGGTACTCTTGTGCAAACGCGACCAGCTGCATCAGGCTGCACGTACCCTTCCCCAATGCCCCATAAAGTCATCAGATTCCTTCTGGTTACCCTAACGAGGGGAACAAGGTGATGTTTGCTAACCTGGGAACGGGCCAAGCCTGGCCGGGCCTCTTTTCTCTCTATGTTTCTCGCATAGAGCAATCACGGCCGGAACCCTTACATGAATCAAGGGAAGGGGGTCTTACCCAGTTTCCTATTCTTTCAGGGGGAAAAGACCCAGCGGAGACCACACCTTCACAAGGGGAGGTCAGCATGGTAAATACGTCACATGGGCTCAGAACGTCTAGAGCTCTGCGTGCGGTCCAAATAGGTATGCAAAGCACGTACCGGACACAGCAATGAAAGGGCTGGATCTGCCTCCTCCCGGGGCAGCGCTTGCAGGCTCACTACCAGATCTCTGAAGGGTGTGGTAGGAACCATGGGCATGTAGCCCGGCCACGGTCTTAGGATCACATATGTGTCTGCTGGACCGAACTCCAGGCAAGTGTCACTGACAGAGAACACTTGCAGGTCCCCGACCCTCTTGATGGAGGCGAGCGCTATCAGCAGGGCCATTTTGAGAGAGAGGGCCCTGAGTCCAGCTGAATCTAGCAGCTCGAAGGGGGTTCTCTGGAGGCCCGTAAGGACCACTGAGAGATCCCAGGAGGGGAACAGGCTTGGCCAGGAGGGATTTAACCTCTGAGTGCCTCTTAGGAACCTGATAATTAAGTTGTGCTTACCCAGAGACTTGCCGTCTACTGCATTGGGGTGAGCCGCGATGGTGGCGACATACACCTTAAGGGTGGAAGGGGACAGCCTCCCCTCCAACCTCTCCTGTAAAAATAAAATCACTGACTTAACTGCGCACCTCTGTGTGTCTTCAGCTCGGGAAGAACACCAATTTGCAAACAGGCGCCACTTTAGGGCGTAAAGGTGCCTGGTGGAAGGGGCTCTGGCTTGGTTAATCGTGTCTGCGACAGCATGTGGTAGACCGGCTAGATTTTCCACGTCCCGTCCAAGGGAAAGACGTGGAGGTTCCAGAGGTCTGGGTGCGGATGCCAGAGCGTGCCCCGTCCCTGAGAAAGGTCTTTCCTCAGGGGAATTCGCCAGGGAGGGGCTGTTGCGGGAAGCGTGTTGGTCCGAGAACCAAGTCCGAGTGGGCCAGTATTGAGCCACTAGGGTGACTTGCTCCTCGTCCTCCCTGACCTTGCACAGCACCTGCACAAGAAGGCTCACTGGGGGAAATGCGTACTTGTGCAGCCCCATGGGCCAGCTGTGTGCCAGTGCGTCTGCCTCGAGGGGAGCCTCTGTGCGGGCATACCAGAGCGGGCAGTGGGAGGTTTCTCAGGAGGAAAACAGGTCTACCTGGGCCTTGCCGAACTGTTCACAAATCAGCTGGAAAGAAACAGTGACCGGAGTCGCTGCTGGCTCCAAAGGAGGAGACGACGGGCGAGTCGTGAAATGGTCACGGTCTTAGGATCACATATGTGTCTGCTGGACCGAACTCCAGGCAAGAGTCACTGACAGGCGAGTCGTGAAATGTGGTGGGAGCGTATGTCGCCTTGGCAATTTATGTACGCTACCACTGCGGTGCTGTCTGACCTGACTAGGACATGTTTGTCCTGAACTAGTGGGACAAATTTCCTCAGGGCAAAGAAAACAGTCAACAACTCTAGGCAGTTGATCTGCCAGCGCAGCGGGGCCCCTTTGCACACGGCGTCCCAACCCGAACTGGAGGCATCGGTTGTGACCAAGATGTGTCGGGACACCTGCTGCAAGGTTACTCCTGCCTGTAAAAAGCAGAGGTCTGTCCAGGGTTTGAATGTCTGGTGGCAGGTGGTGGTGATCATCACACGGTGAGTGCCGTGGCGCCATGCTCGTCTCGGGACTCGAGTCTGAAGCCAGTGCTGAAGTGGTCTCATATGCATCAACCCCAGTGTCGCGACTGCCGCGGAGGATGCCATATACCCCAGGAGCCTTTGGAAAACTTTTAAAGAGACCATTGTGCCTGGCTTGAAGGAAGCAAGGCATTTCAGCACTGACTGCGCACGCTCGTTGGTGAGACGTGCTGTCATTGAGACTGAGTCTAACTCCATGCTGAGAAAAGAGATGCTCTGAACCAGGGTGAGCTTGCTCTTTTCCCAGTTGACCTGAAGCCCCAAATGGCTGAGGTGAGCACCTGGTCTATGTGTATGCATAGTAACTCTCACGAGGGGGCCAGGATGAGCCAGTCGTCGAGGTAGTTGAGTATGCGGATGCCGGCTTCTCAGAGCGGGGCAAGGGCTGCCTCTGCGACTTTCATGAAGACGCGAGGGGACAGAGACAGGCCGAAAGGGAGGACTTTATACTGATACACCTGGCTGTCGAACGCGAACCATAGAAAGGGTCGATGTTGCGGAAAAAATCGAGACATGAAAGAACGTGTCCTTCAGGTCTACTGCTGCGAACCAATCTAGATGCCGGACGCAAGTCAGGATATGTTTTTGCGGGAGTTTGAGCAGAGCCCGGCTGAAAACTCGCAAGTCCAAGATCGGTCGTAAGCAGCCGCCTTTCTTGGGTACAACGAAGTAAGGGCTGTAGAGACCCTTCTTCATTTTGGTTGGAGGGACAGGCTCTATCGTGTCTTTGAGTAAAAGTGTAGCGATTTCCAGATGCAGGGAATTGGCATGTTCGGCGTATACTGCGGAAAAAAGGACACCGCGAAGGGGGGGCGGGTGTACAGAAGGCCATGAGTCAAACGTGTATATAGTTAATTTGGAGACGTTACTCATTATGCCCAGTAGGTGGCAGCCTGCCCTTACTCAAGTTCATTGCAAGTATTGTATCAGCCGTAACATATGTTGTGTTAGGAGAAAATTGGCCGAATCTCCGGTCAAGTGTGGACTGTTGGCGCCTTGTTCTTGAGAATTTCCCCTGTTCTGATAATTCCTGAGTGGTTTTAGTTGGTGTGCGTGAATGATGATATGTAAGGGTATTGTTTATTGTTAATGTTTCTTTGATTGTGTTTATAGCAACTATTTAATACCGTAATGTATGCTGATTCATTCTAATGCTAAGCTAATCATAACTGTTTGTGGAAGACATCATTTGTATAATGTTTGTCTAGCGTTAAGTGACTATTCCCACTGTAATCATTTATTGACTACTGTTGATTACATTATTATGAGAATATTGTTCTAATATCCTAGTTTATTAGCATACTGCTGTACTAATTTGTGATGATGATATCAGTGCAGTTAATAATTATTCCTTCTCTCTGTTTATTTTAGAACCACACACACACACACACACACACACACACACACACACACACACACACACACACACACACACACACATAAGTGCATATTGTGTAGAGTGGAACAAAGTGAGAAATACCTGTATGCCATACCGTGCTGATTGCTGTTTCCTTATTCCTAATTATTGAAGTAAACCCATATCAACCTGATTCTGTCTTCCTGAGTCATGACTGACATCCTGTAGCGAATGCAACATATTACCACCTGACAGAGTCATACCTAACCCTACCTAACAGCGGGGGCCTGGCAAACTGAATTGCGTAACCAAGTCGAATGGTCCGTCCCAGCCAGTGTGACGGGTTAGGCAGTAAAAGCCACGCCTCTAAACTCCGTGTTAAGGGCACCAAGGGGACGAGTATTTTTGATGTACCCGGCGGGGCTTCGCAGCGGGCGGAGCAGGTAACGTGGCGTCGGGAAGCAAGGGTGCGTCGGGAGGCAAGGGAAATGGCTCTGTTTTTAAGAATGTGGGTACCCCGTTAGGGAGTGCGGCAAATTAAATAACATAGGATTCTCCTCCCGGCCCTCCACCGGGGGACGGAGCAGTCTTACCATCTCTGGAGCTAACGTCTTCGACTCTGGGTCGGATGTCTCAGGAGTGCCTGGGAGCCTTCCGGTCAAGCTCAAGAGGATAGGCAGACTGGCTGTGAGGCGAGCCGCTGCTACCTTGAGCACAGACGAGAGTCAACGAGCCTGCCGGGGTGGGTGGTCTGAGGGGGCGTACCCGGCGGAGTTGCACCCGCTGCCATCCCCAGATCGCTTCCAGCGCCAGATGCATCGTCCTCAATCCTGTGGGAAGAAGGAGCAATGCGGGGGGCGTTGCGATTGCAACGTTGCCATGGTCATGCCCTCGCAGTGAGAGCATGAACCATCCACAAACGCACCCTCGGTGTGATCGTTGCCCAGATACACAAGACAACGCCTGTGGATGTCTGAAGTGGAGAGCACTCTACCGCATCCAGGAACAACACAGGGGCGGAAAGGCATCTTTACAAAGGTGCGTCCTGAAAAGGACGTTCAACGCCGCTGTGTTTTGCTCTTTTAGAGGAAATTAATCTATTAAAGAAAATCACTCTTTTAAATAACTCTTTCAGTTGTCTGCGCTGTCGAAGCGCCCAGGGGCAAAAATGCACAATCCAACAGCATGAAGAGCATCAAAGAAAAAGGCAGGAACTGGTGTGTGTGACTCGCAGCAGACTGCATGCACTACCATCGGCTCCGAAGAAAATTTCTGAATGAACTCATAGTATTTCCTCGCCTTTATACCCTTATGTCCGGGGGCGGGGTATGCAAATACTATCTGCCAACTTCTCATTGGCCTTTTTTCATAGATCAGAGGCATATTCGGCGCTCAAGAGAGACCCCTAGTGTCGCTTCTTCGACACAATGTCGAAGTGAGCGACAGACGGGGAAACAGCAATAATACTATTTTGCTGGCTATTTTATTTTGGCTATTCAGGGCAAGACAGTCATACTTTGAGTTGGGGGACAATGTAGGGAAGCTTTTGGCTAGATATATAAAGCAGAGACTATTCCCTCAGTGAATTCCGCTGTTGGTGAAATTTTGAACTCGGCCATTGATATTAATAATGCTTTTAAAGAATTCTATCTTGATCTTTATAGTTCCACATCTTCGTCTACTGATGAAGATATTAGACATTTTGTGGAACCATTAGAACTACCTAAACTGACGATTGAGCAAAATAATTCTCTTGATTCTGAGATAAACTTGGAGGAGCTTGGCGAGGTAAGAAGGCCTTGCCTGCAGGCAAGGCTCCGGGGCCAGATGGCTTTGCTGCTGAGTTTTTTTTACATCTTATGCTACAGAACTGGCCCCACTTTTGTTAGAAGTGTATACTGAATCATTAAAGTATTGAAAGCTCCTGCCAACCATGACATCAGTCCGATTCTTAAAAAAGACAAAGATCCAAGTGAGTGTAAGAGTTATCGTTCAATTTCCCTGATAAGTCTAGACATTCACATACTGTCAAAAATGTAAAGTTATGGCATCTCTTATATGTATAGATCAGGTGGAGTTTAGTCTGGGCAGCACCTCTTCTGATAACATTAGTCGTCTCATCAATATTATGTGGTCAGTGGTAAATGATCAGACTCTGGTCACGGCCATCTCACTTGACGCTGAAAAGGTGTTTGATATGGTAGAATGGGATTATATTTTTAAGATTTTGGCAATACTTTTATTGGATGGATTATGTTACCTTATACAACACCCAGTAGCGGTGGTACACCCAAATTGATTAATTTCAGATTATTTTACTCTGGATATGGGCACCAGGCAGGGTTGCCCTCTTTCCCCAATATTGTTCTGTCTAGCCCTGGACCCATTAGCAGTCACGATAAGAAGAGATGATGATTTTCCAGGGGTGGTGTGGCGCATAAGCTTTTGCTTTACGCATATGATATTTTATTATTCATCTTCTGACCCCACTAGATCTATGCCTTGCCTCCACAGAATTATTAATTACTTTTCTAAGTTCTCAGGATACAGAGTCAATTGGTCTAAATCCAAAGATTTCTCTCTGACAGCAAACTGCCCAGTAACGGCTTTTCAGCTGGGCACCTTCCAGTGGCCTAAAAAAGGGCATTAAGTATTTGGGCATTTTATTCCCAGCAAATTTGGCTGACTGAGTTAGAGTTCATTTTGACCCCTTAATTATTTGAGCGATGTTACAGGTTAATGTTATTAAAATTAATTGTATTCCAAAATGTAACTACTGGTTACAATCTCTCCCTGTAGATGTCTCCCTCCCTTATCTCAAGCAATTTGATAGCATAGCTAAATCTTTCATTTGGAAATTCCCTGGTTCTGTATTGAGCAGGAAGTTCTTGCACCTATTTAGCCATTGCAAAGCCTTTCTATCAAACCAATCTGAGAAGTTAAGTTAGAAGTAACACCCCATTATCTTGCATTTGCACTTGGTATGTGTTTAATTTGGACATTTATTTAAATGTTGCCTCAAGCATATAGCTGAACCCTAAATTATGTATTAATAGCAGAGATGGCCCTAGAGTTTTGGGGGCCCTAAACAAAAATAGTGTATGTGGCCCTACATGTTTCTGAACCAGCCAAAAAGAAGAGAAATTAAAGCTCTCATTTCAGAGAGAGAATTTTACAAATAATTTACCAGAACAGTTAGTAAGGGCCATTCACTAGCAGTGTCATCGGTGGAGGTGGTTTGTGGTCCTGTCCCGAAATACATTAATAGTGCTCCTGAGGAGAAGGAAATTATACATACAAAAAATGGATGGAAGGAGCATTACAATTAACCCTCTGTATATAAAAATTCACATTATTTTTATATCATATTACATATTATATTTATATCACTCATCATACAATTTAAATACCTGCTTTAGCTGAAACAACATTTTAAATGTAACTAAAACTTGCTTATTAGGACATATTTCAAATGTCAATACTCAATAATCTTGGCTGGCAATTCTGGAAACAGTCCCACTAGTAAAATATGTACATGTTTATATAAAATAGCATGTCAACTAACATAGCTTTGTTTCATACAGATTACATTGCAGGATATTATTTTAAATTTACATATTTTAAATTGTTTTAAATTTGAATTCTTTCATTTAAAAGTAGACATTTTAAGCTTTATTTAGACATATGTTTCATGTTTGTGTGATAAGTATTTGCAGAGTTCCAGTTCATTTTTTGTGACGTGTTTCAGAAATATTCTTGCAGAGACAGAGACTGATGTATTTTCTTTATTTTACAAAAGGTTTTGTTGTTATTGTGAGTTTACACAAATAAAAGTAGACCCTTTATAGACTCTAATGATGTCTTACAGTTCTGTATGCCCAAAATGACGGAGTAGTTTAAGTTGTTTCCGCTGTAATGACAAAAAAATCCAGCACACAAAAAGTAGCAAACAATATTAAAAGAGCTTCTGGCATGCACTATTGTCTGATTCGGGAAAACAGCATTTCTCTGATCCAGGTGGGTACGTTCGCCTCATGATGGCTGGATGTCTGTTACCTAGCTACTGCTCCTGGCAGTTGACAAACGGAAACAGCAGAGTGCTGCACGCATCATCCTCTCGGCACCCACACAATTTAAAATCCTCCATCCTCGTTCCAAAATTAGGTTTAAGATATTTAGAAAAATATACGAAACGAAACATACTACGTTTCATTGATACGGTTGTGTGTTTTGTTGATTAGAGTAATTGATTTTCAAAAAATAAAATAATTGGGGGTGGTGGGGGGCCCAGAACCAATCGCAGGGCCCTAAACAAATGTTTAGTTTATTTATTTATTGGGTTGGGCCGCCCCTGATTAATAGGTCCCCTTTCTGCTGGTCAGAGTGGATTGTGAGGTGGGTTACTACACTCGGCGACCTATATGCGAGAGAAGTGTTGAGATCTTTTGAAAATTTGGTTAAACTTTTTGGGATTCCCAGATATCAGTTATATAGGTATTTACAGCTGTGCTACCTGCTCTGTATTGTATTTGGGAGTAGCACACACCGCCCTAAAGCAGCAGATACTCTGGGAGAGTTTTTTACCATTTTGGAAAAGGTCATGAGGCATCAGTGTATTACTCCCTGCTAATTCAGAGTCTGGGGGATGGAGCTTTTGTTAGAACTTCTATCAAGAGATTATGGGAGAAAGATTTATACTTGGTATAAATATACTTGGAGGGAGTGAGGGCTAGGATAAAAAAAAAAAATTAAGTCTGCATCTAGAGATGCAAGGGTGCACCTTATGCAATTTAGGATTTTACATAGATTCAAAATTGAGCTCAGGTGAATCCTGTTTCACCTGATCATCTTTTAAATCTTTGCAAATGTATTTAAAAAAAAATAAAAAAAAAAAACACATATTCACAGCTTTTGCCATGACACACAAAATTTAGCTCAGGTGCAACCTGTTTCCACTGATCATCCTTGAGATGTTTCTACAACTTGATTGGAGTCCACCTGTGGTAAATTCAGTTGATTGGACATGATTTGGAAAGGCACACACCTGTCTATTTAAGGTCCCAAAGTTAACAGTGCATGTCAGAGCACAAACCAAGCCATGAAGACCAAAGAATTGTTTGTAGACCTCCGAGACAGGATTATATTGAGGCACTGATCTGGGGAAGGTTACAGAAAAATGTCTCAAGCATTGAAGGTCCCAATAAGTTTGGAACCACCAGGACTCTTCCTAGAGCTGGCCGCCCGGCCAAACTGAACAATCGGGGGAGAAGGGCCTTAGTCTGGGAGGTTACCAAGAACCCGATGGTCACTCTGACACTCCAGCGTTTCTCTGTGGAGAGAGGAGAAACCACCATCTCTGCAGCACTCCACCAATCAGGCCTGTATGGTAGAGTGGCCAGACGGAAGCCACTCCTTAGTAAAAGGCAAAAGGCACCTGAAGGACTCTCATACCATGAGAAACTAAATTCTCTGGTCTGATTAATCAAATATTGAACTCTTTAGCCTGAATGGTAAGCGTCATGTCTGGAGGAATCCAGGCACCGCTCATCACCTGGCCAATACCATCCCTACAGTGAAGCATGGTGGTGGCAGCATCATGCTGTGGGGAAGTTTTTCAGCAGCAGAAACTGGGAGACTAGTCAGGATTGAGGGAAAGATGAATGCAGCAAATGTACAGAGACATCCTTGATGAAAACCTGCCCCAGAGTGCTCTGGACCTCAGACTGGGCGAAGGTTCATCTTCCAAAAGGACAACGCCCCTAAGCACACAGCCAAGATAACAAAGGAGTGGCTATGGGACAACTCTGTGAATATCCTTGAGTGACCCAGCCAGAGCCCAAACTTGAACCTGATTGAACATCTCTGGAGAGATCTGAAAATGGCTGTGCACCGACGCTCCACATCCAACCTGATGGAGCTTGAGAGCCTTCAAAGAAGAATGGGAGAAACTGCCCAAAAATAGGTGTGCCAAGCTTGTAGCATTATACACAAAAGACTTGAGGCTGTAATTGGTGCCAAAGGTCCGTTTTTTTATTTTTAATACATTTGCAAAGATTTCAAACAAACTTCTATCATGCTGTCATTATGGGGTATTGTTTGTAGAATTTTGAGGAAAATAATAAATGCTATCCATTTTAGAATAAGGCTGTAACATAACAAAATGTAAAAGCAAAAAGTGAAGCGCTGTGAATACTTTCCGGATGCACTGTGTGTATATATATATATTAGGGCTGTCAATTGATTTAAAATCTTTAATCAAATTAATTACATGGTGTCCCGATTAATTAACATATAATCGCATACACAAATATTTGCTGAGAAAGCCCCTAATATAACAATAATTAAATACGTAATCATGAAATTATACATAGTTATCTTTAAATATTAAACAAAAAAAAATATATATATATAAAAATATTCAGATAATTAAAATGCATTACATTCTTGTAACAGAAAAGTTAATCATTGATAAAACAATATAAAAGCGGCTTTAGAATACAATGTATTGTTTACTACCATATTATTGATCATAAGTCAATCATTGGCATACTGGTCACAGCAATCCATTTACACAAGTGAATTTGTCAATCAGTTGGAGATTTATTATGAGGGCTTGTTTAAGGGCCCGTCAATGTACACCTGCGTCAGACATGCTTTTTTTTTTTTTTTTTTTAGAAACAAGCCAGGTGTATATATAGACCACAATACTACAGATATATTTTACAATAATGCCAAGACATTATATTCATTACATAGTGCAATGTTTTTCAATGCTTTGGAGTTGTTGGAGGTACAAAGCGTATTTAAATAATATATATATATATATATATATATATATATATATATATATATAAAAAAAATACTACAGTGTGGGCACATTCCCAAAAAAGGTGAGGGGCAGGGACACGAGGGAGAGATAACTTACTATTATTGTACTAGGTGAATAAATATTGATTTTATATTAGATGTATTTTTGCAGTGATGTTAAATGTTAATGACGGTGCTGTGAACGTCACTCAGTTTGGCATAATGTCTACGATACAAACAAATTTTAACAGCTCAGACCTACTCAATGTAAATATAATGAAGAGAAAATAATAATCTTATCATTAAAAAGCACATTTCCAAATAAGCACATCAATTCCATTATTAAAGACTAGAAAGATTAAATGCGTTCTTACTGGTTTAGTGCATCTTGAATTAATTTTTTTTTTTGTCTGATCTGGCTGCTTCGAGTAGGGCCTTCTCATTCATTATGACTGTAGAACTCCTGGCAGGTGTAGGTTTTCACTTTCACCAGGAGTTCACTTTTGATGAGGTCCACAGGTGCTCAGTTCCTTGTCTCGGTCCACGCTAGTGCCATCAGTGAAAACACCCTCTCCACGAACACGTTGGTTTCAGGAAAGCTCAAAGCCAAACATATCAGAGCTGTCATGTTTGGGGCACTAGAGCTGTCCGTGAAACTTCAGTGGCATACCCTGCACTGTCCTTTTTTAGGGTCACCTGTAACTGGTTTTAACCATGTATATATTTTCTCCAATTCTTTATTAAACGAACAAAGAAACACCTTTTCTTCTCGGGAGCTCCGGATAGACCCATTTTTCTGTTGCAGTTTTATTTTTCCCAGTGTTTTCCCGCTCTGGCAAGAAAAAAAAGGCTGCGCTGCGCACGTTCAGTGTTTTCTTATTAACAATTTTTTATAGTGATTTTGTAATTAAAGGACGATGAAATAAAATGATGCCGAAATAATAATTAAGATAAAAAACTATACAGACAAAATTTAAATGCGGGACACCGCTTATGACTTGCGGGACGCGGGACAAAGCTTCCAATTTCAGGACTCTCCCGCCAAATACGTGACAGGTGGTCACCCTACCATACGACCTGCGTCAGACATGCTTGTCTCGGGTGTGTTGCATCATACAAATAAAATGTTTAGGTCACTGTGTCAAGTTAAATATAGTTTAATACTCAATCTTTAAACACATATTGAGATCCCTTAGTTCGCATTTGGACCCTTAGTAACGCTTATCTGTGTTGTTTTCTTCACTGTATAAACTCTGCTCACACAGCTGAAATTTCACTTACTGCCCTCTGGAGTATACAGGTGGTACTACAAGCATGCGATTAATGCGTTAATTATTTTAACGCGTTATTTTTTGTATAATTAATCGCACGTTATTAACGCATTAACTCGTCAGCCCTAATATATATATATATATATATATACACACGTGTTGTGGTTTTTTCTTTGTGTTAAGTCTATGAATCAATAAAAAAAGTTCATCGAAATTTCTTTTTTTTTTTTTTTTTGTCTGGCGTGATAGCTTTGGTAGACCACAAGGGGGTGATATAACATTTGATGTACTGCTGGTGTTTTGTTTTGTTACATTGTGTGTAAAGTTATGGCGGACAAAAAAAAATGGAAGAGATTTTGGGAAAGGGCAAAAGATCGAAGTTCTGAGTCATTTTGGATTGTGGGTTGATGGAGCTGGCCAATACACCTTATTCACGCTAGTGCCATCTTAGATTTTTTAATGGGAATGACAACGAGGCAGTGAGGGATAGGCTTACAGTCTCTTCAATGGCACAAATGATATAAAGCTGCATAAAGCTCCGAGATCACATCTGACTTTCCAAAACTCATGTTGTCTGCAATTCTTTGTATATTGAATGTTTCTAGACAGATATTTTATCAATGTTTTGTCTGCTGAACGATCCAAAAACACTTTAAACTGCAATACAGCCTCTACAGTCTTTCGAAGAGACTATACATCTATCCCTCACAGCCTCATCTTCATTCCCATTGAAAATCAAAGATGGCACTTGCGTGAATAAGATCAATACCTGGACAAATAAAAAACAGTGTGTAAAAAGCGCAAGGCAGAACTGCCATAATCTGGGAACACAACCAATCTAATATCCCATATGAACAGATATCACAGTGAATGGCAGGGATGTGCAGCGAAAGGAAGTAAACAGGTACAACCTACAATTGCGGAAGCTTCAACTGATTCATCACAGACCAAGAAGCTAACAAATTCTGTAGCTAAGTTTATAGTCAGACATATGCAGCTGCTTAATGTGGTGGAGAGCCCTTTCTGAAGAAATGAAAGCAGAATTAGTTTACCCTGCCACTCACACTCGTGTTGAGAAATATGTATGATGAGACAAAGACTATTGTGTGTAAGCAGCTTGAGAATCACTCTTAATACCGACTCTTGGATCTCACACGCTACCAACAAATACTGGTAAGCCTTTGCAGTAGATTTAAAGGTTTGTTGAAGAAACGGTTAGCCCGATTTATATATATATATATAAAAAAAAAAAATGCCAGTATAGTTCGATAATCAGAAAATTTTCCTGATGATTATCAATGCATTGATTGACATTGGATGTTGTCTCTGTCTGTTGGTATAAACACTTGACCATTGAAGTCTCACCTGTAGCGACTGATCGGATGAGCAATGAGTCAAGGCAGACGACAGGAGAGAATGGAGCTTTAAGGTCTGTAGTCCCGCCCCCACCCAATGATCGCGATGGACAGCGCAGGATGAGCCGGTCATCTGGACCCCTCTGAAGCAGCACTAACAGATCTGAGAGCAAGAGCGCCTGAATCTCTAAAACATTTAAATCACACGAATAAACAAATCAAGAGTCAAATTAAGAGATACACCATGTAGCCTGAACACGAGAACACACACACTGCCCTTAAACATAGTTTCCATCAAAATACCAGAGTTACTACAAATATTACTACTTCTGTAAAATAACAATTAATGAATACTGGATCCTTAGTGTAAAAAGTTTTCAGAATAGTAGTCATTTAAATGTATTTTCTTTTTTAGAATACCAAGTTATCACAGTTTTATTGTGGTAACAATAAGTGGGTTGAAATAATAAGCCTAACGATTAACGCATTGCACTGCTGCCACACGATAGGCTGATTAGATAATCTTATGAAAAGGCAGGTGTACAGATGTTCCTAATAAGGTGTTTAGTGAGTGTATAATCCTCTGCTCTCTTTTATTGGGAAAAGGTTATAATTTTTTTTTTAAGCAAAACTTGATGAACGCACATGGATTTTTGCCTGTTACCTGGATTTCACTTTGCAGGTTAAAGTCTTTAATTGGCATTCTGTCAGTTTATTCAAGTGTGAGCATTTTTGTATGTACTTCTGTTTATGTAAACAGAACTTTTACATTTCATGTAAGTGGTCACAGGAGATGCATTTAAGTGACCAGGTGTAAACAGCCATGTGTCTTGCCTGACCACAAGTGATTGGACCACCCGAGTTGTATCTTAATACCAGGTGTTTAATTGGGGTCAAAGGCAGTCCTGTCTGTATCAAGTATGGTTTTGCTCAGACATTTCCATCTGCTTTAAACATTTCATAAAAAATTTTAATGTTATTTTTTACCAATCGCTTTGTATTTGCTGACTTTCCACGTGAGCGGTCCTTCATGGATCATTCTCTTAATCGTCAGATCCAGATTCTGTGGCAGTTGAGAGAGGGAATGATCAGAAAAGCAAGTAGAAAAAGAGAAAGACAGAATGATGAATGATGATGCCGTCATTAGCAGAGGTGGGTAGTAACGAGTTACATTTACTCCGTTACATTTACTTGAGTAAGTTTTTGAAAAAAATTATACTTCTAGGAGTAGTTTTAAATCACTATACTTTTTACTTTTACTTGAGTAGATTTGTGAAGAAGAAACTGTACTCTTACTCCGCTACATTAGGCTACAATGAGCTCGTTACTTTTCTTTTCGCCTCTTTGGTATTCTATGCATTGTTTTTATCCCCACGTACAGCGATAGACTTCCGCTGAAGGCTCCACCACGTTACTGTGTTTCACCAATCAAACGTAGTTGTCAGTCGTCACGTGACCCTACTCAATCTCAACGGCGGGACGGGTTAGCTTTACAGTCGTAGGAAAACAAAAATGTCAGAAACCGTCAGCAATGCAGACACAGACGATCAGGAACACCCCTGGCCTCATATTGAAAGCATGTTTACCTTAGTAAAAGTGCGAAACAGCAGCTACATTATGCGGTGTCTTCTGTGTCTACCAAAACAATCGGACATTTCAGCATTCAAAAACTCAACATCTAACTTGAGGAAACATGTAGCGGTAAGTTTTCTAAATTAGTTTTCTTTTTTTTTTTGCTGTGGATAGGCAAATGTTTGTCTTTTCACATGTTTTTAATAGGGCTGTCACTTTACGTTCGAAAATCGATCGGACCAACCTTTTCATTCTTTTCTTTTTTTTTTAACCAAAAATGTGTTTTAGGTGGAGAGATCAATACAGTACACAGTCACAGAACATGTAGGATGTTGGAAAATAACAATGTCTTTTTTGTTAACAAAATGCTTTTTAATATTCGCTATTTCTTCAATGCAAGTGAACAAGCGCGCGCCGTTATTTGTTGCTAAGTGACGTGTGTGTTCAAGCAAGCCAGTTTCTGCGCAATATGCTGTATATAATATATCAAGAGGAGAGGACTCACGAGTTGCGTATTTGCGCTAAATCCGCGCAGCTTTGGCTACACGAACTTCCCGAGCACGAATTTGTTAATTTTAATCCCTGAATGTTGCACTCCTGTTTGTCATTGTGCACGAAACTTAACGCCAATAAATCGTCAGAAATATTGCTGACTTGTGCGCGTTTCAAGCGCCTTCTTTACGCTCATCCTAATGTCTGTTAGTTGTCCGTGGATTTGCCTATATTTGGTGTTGAAAATGGAACCGTCTTTCTTTAGACATGGAAAATCGATTTTACAATTCGAACACTTATGTCTCAAAAATCGAACAGGATTTTTTCACAAATGTGACAGCCCTAGTTTTAAACATTTCCTATATATCCATCCAAATTTGATGTAATAAGTCTATTTTAATGTCTTGATCTCCCTGTAGCCTCACATATTTATTTTTTTATCCACAGAGGGTTCATCCCAACAAATTGTCTAAGTACACAGACTTACTAGAGAACCACAGAAAGCGCAAGTCCTCCTCTTCCAGTGATACTCCTGTGAAAAATGCTAAAATTCCAGCCTTCGCTGCCCCAGGGCGGGTAACACAAGCAACGCTTGACAAGTTGGTGCTAAATTTTGTATGTGAGACAAACCAGCCATTTTCTGTGGTTGAGATGCCATCCTTCAAGACTTTGATAGAAACCTTGCAACCTCATACAGTAATGACAAGGAAAACGTTATGCACAAGAATACAACAAGCTGCAAAACACAAGAAGAGCATAATAATCAAAAAGCTGAGTGCTGTGAACTATGTTGCTACCACAACAGATTGCTGGTCTGCCAGACAACATAGCTACTTAGGTGTCACCTGTCACTGGATAGACAACACCTCACTGGAGAGGCACTCCGCTGCATTGGCTTGTAGACCTGTCAAAGGCTCGCACACGTTTGACGTCCTTGCTGCTGCATTAGAGGAAATACATTCTGAGTACCACATCAGGGAAAAAGTGACCAGGACGACAACAGACAGTGGCTCAAACTTCCTGAAGGCCTTCCGATTATATGGTGAGGAGGAAGCCACCAATGTACAAGAGGAGAGTGACTCCACCCTTGATGATGCAACAGAAGATCAGAGTGAGTCAGAGGAGTATCAAGATGTGGAGTATCAAGATGTGTCTGCTATTCTGGATGACAACCCAGGCCTTGAGTACCAACTCCCAAGGCACCAAAAGTGTGCATGCCATCTCCTCAATCTTATATCCACAGTTGATGCCAATGCTACAGGAGGAGCTGCAAACGAAACATACAAGAGGCTGTCTCGGTCTGCTTTTGCAAAATGTCATGCTCTTTGGAATAAAACCAGCAGGTCAACCATGGCTCATGAAACAGTGGAACGTGAATGCAAGCTGCAGTTTCTCCGACCCAATCAGACACGCTGGAGCTCCCTCTTCCTCGCTGTAGAAAGGATTGTGCGCATTCACAGAGAGCAAGGAGAACAAGCAATTCGCAATGTCTGCACAGCATTAAAGATAAAGATGTAAGTTGACCATTTAAATTTTGTTTTTAAAGAATAATACAAAAAAATAAGCCTTGCTGATTAATGGGTGAATCTCAAGAAACCAAGTTTTCTTTGCATGGTGGTGTGACAATTGTGGATGACTTAATTTAACTATTTTATTTTTATTTATTTGTGTATTTAACATGTACAATACATAATAAAGACATTGTACTAGAAATAGCTATAAGTCATTTTTTTATCGTTACATCTTTTATAGGTTCCATCCAGCTGAAATGGGGTTTTTGGTCGAGTATGCTGCTGTGATGAAGCCCGTTGCCATGGCCCTTAATATCCTCCAAGGGGAGTTATCTGTGTATATGGGCCTCCTGCTGCCAACACTTTACCAGTTGCGGGACAAGCTGAAGAGGTTGGAGTCATCTTGCAAAATGTGTACGCCTCTTGTTCACTCCCTGCAGCAAGGGATCCAGAAACGTTTTGGAGAGGCCATGAAAGAGCCTGAGTTGATTGCTGCAGCAATACTCCTACCAAGATTCAGAACATCCTGGACCACAGAGGAGAACATCTTAAATGCTGGTAAATATACTTGTTTATCAATTCAAATGTGAACTAGTAGACACTGACCTATATACAGTAAATCTGTATAATGTTACTGTCATTTAGGATTATAGTGTGTCAGTGACAAACCACAGGGCGGCAATATAGTTAGAAGCTCAGGTAGCTTTTAATGTCAAACATCAGCAGCTTGACAGTCTATACAGTAGAAGGGTAAGAATAATGTGCAGACCTAATTATTTTGAAAAATGATTTATCTTGCCACAGGCTTTGACTACATAAGAAATCACCTCGACACTGACTTGGATGATGTCACCAGCACAAACAACAGCCTCTCTGATGAAGACGACTTCTTTAGCGTCCATGGAGTTGGGAAAATCACAAGTAGGAGAGCTGGAGAGGTACCTTTCATGTCTGTCCCCTGCAGGTATGGATCTACTCCACACCTTTCCTCACATCAAGAAGCTGTCACTCAAAGTCAACACAGGTCCTCCTGCATCTGCAGCCTGTGAGAGACTTTTCAGTCATGCAGGACTCCTGTTCACTGCTAAACGGTCACAGCTTCACAGCAAGAACCTTGAGAGCCAACTACTGTTGAAGCTTAATAGTGACATCACTGAGTGATTCTTTGGTGAATGGTGAAATTGTTTGTATCTGCATGTTTGACTGACACACACACACACACACATAGTTTATGGGCTGCCTTGTTCTAGTTCTGCCTGCAGAGCCTGGTAAAAAAAAGTGTAAAGGTTTGGAAATTTGTGGTACTTGTGATTATTTATTTTATTTATATTTTATTTATTTTAAGTACTTGAATTTACCTGGATTATTTTAATGTACACTATTTTGTAATTAATTTATTTTATTGATTGGATTAACTATAATTTGCCTAAAGAGGATTATTTTGTATTTTTGTCTGTCTGGTTGAACGCTTGAGTAAAAAAATAAATCAGACGTTACTCAACAGTTACTCAGTACTTGAGTAGTTTTTTCACCAAGCACTTTTTTACTCTTACTCAAGTAATTATTTGGATGACTACTTTTTACTTTTACTTGAGTAAATTTATTCTGAAGTAACAGTACTTTTACTTGAGTCAAATTTTTGGCTACTCTACCCACCTCTGCTCACTTGTCATCTGTCTCGGACTACACTTCCCATAATTCCCTGCCCTCATCACTGCCAACAGCACTTCAATGTTCTCACCTGTGTGTCATTACCCTTTGTGTATTTAAGTCCTGTTGTTTGTATCATTGGTTGTCAGTTGTTGTATGTGTTTTTGACCCTGTGCCTCACACGTGTTCATGTTTGGATTTCAGTTTCCCATCGTGGATGTTTGTTTTGTTCCAGTGTCTACCTGTCATTTGTATGTATTTATAGTTTCATTAAAACACTAGCTGCACCTGGATCCAGCCTTCTTGACTTTCTTCCTCCAAACGTAACAGAACAATTGACCAAAAATGGATCCAGCGGCGTTCTTCGTGGAACTAACTCGGGTGGACTTAAACATTCGTGAGTACTCCCACTTCTTCTCCAGCGTGGTGGGCCACACCGGTTGGGATGACAACCTCCTGAAGAACGTTTATAGGATCGGTGTACCAAAACACAGATGTTACGATTTGCCGGAGATCGGAGATCACACCTGGCAGGAGTATGTGGAGCTCATTGTGGAGACATTTGCGACAGAGGAACCACCTCTCTCAATCCCGGGTTCAGCTTCAGAACATTCCACGCCTTCCACGGTCAGCGAGCCAGCACCTGTAGCCTCGACCGTCCCAGAGCCAGCGCCTGTAGCCTCGACCGTCTCAGAGCCAGCGCCTGTAGCCTCGACCGTCTCAGAGCCAGCGCCTGTAGCCTCGACCGTCTCAGAGCCAGCGCCTGTAGCCTCGACCGTCTCAGAGCCAGCGCCTGTAGCCTCGACCGTCTCAGAGCCAGCGCCTGTAGCCTCGACCGTCTCAGAACCAGAGCATGTAGCCTCGACCGTCTCAGAGCCAGCGCCTGTAGCCTCGACCGTCTCAGAGCCAGAGCATGTAGCCTCGACCGTCTCAGGGCCAGAGCCTGTAGCCTCGACCGTCTCAGAACCAGAGCCAGAGCCTGTAGCCCGACCGTCTCAGAGCCAGAGCCTGTAGCCTCGACCGTCTCAGAGCCAGAGCCTGTAGCCTCGACCGTCTCAGAGCCAGAGCCTGTAGCCTCGACCGTCTCAGAGCCAGAGCCTGTAGCCTCGACCGTCTCAGAGCCAGAGCCTGTAGCCTCGACCGTCTCAGAGCCAGAGCCTGTAGCCTCGACCGTCTCAGAGCCAGAGCCTGTAGCCTCGACCGTCTCAGAGCCAGAGCCTGTAGCCTCGACCGTCTCAGAGCCAGAGCCTGTAGCCTCGACCGTCTCAGAGCCAGAGCCTGTAGCCTCGACCGTCTCAGAGCATGTAGCCTCGACCGTCTCAGAGCATGTAGCCTCGACCATCTCAGAGCCAGAGCATGTAGCCTCGACCGTCTCAGAGCCAGAGCATGTAGCCTCGACCGTCTCAGAGCCAGAGCATGTAGCCTCGACCGTCCCTATCACCACGCTCCCTGTTGGCCGAAGGAAAAGCAGAAGGAGGAGGGCACCTTCTCACCAGTCTCTGCTAGTGCACATGACCACTGAGGTCATCCTCGAGCCTCCCATGGCTCCGCCTCCAGAGCCTTCCACGGCTCCGCCTCCAGAGCCTTCCACGGCGCCAACTTCTACGGCTCCGCCTCTCGAGCCTTCCACGGCTCCGCCTCTCGAACCTTCCACGGCTCCACCTCCAGAGCCTTCCACGGTTCCGCCTTCTACAGCTCCACATCCAGAGCCTTCCATGGCTCCGCCTTCTACGGCTCCGCATTCAGAACCTGGGGCCTTTCACGGCCCAGTCTCCTGAGCCTGCCACGGCACTGTCTCCAGAAACTTCTATGGCTCTGCCCTTGAGCATGCCATGGCTCTGCCACCTGAGTCTTCCACGGCTCCGCCCTCCATGGTTCCGCCACCTGAATCTTCCATGGCTCCGCCTTCCACGGCTCCGCCCTCTGAGATCTCCATGGCTGTGGTCCTATGGCCACCTCCCAGGCCTCCTGACCCAGTCCCCATCCTGTGGCCACCTCTCAGGCCTCCTGACCCAGTCCCCGTCCTACGGCCGCCTCTCAGGCCTCCTAACCCAGTCCCCGTCCTGTGGCCACCTCCCAGACCTCCAGACCCAGTCTCCACCTTGAGATCATTCCCTTGGTCTCCAGACCGTCTGCCTGACCTTCTCTGGACTGCCTGTTTGCTCCTTGTGCCACCCTTAGACTGCCTGTTTACCCCTTGTGCCCCCCTTGGACTGCATGGTTGCCCCTTGTGCCCTCCTTGGTCTGCTTGCCCCCGCCGAGCCCCCGCTTCACTCCTTGGACTAGAACCAGAGCCAGCGCCTGTAGCCTCGACCGTCCCGGAGCCAGAGCCTGTAGCCTCGACCGTCCCGGAGCCAGAGCCTGTAGCCTCGACCGTCCCGGAGCCAGAGCCTGTAGCCTCGACCGTCCCGGAGCCAGAGCCTGTAGCCTCGACCGTCCCGGAGCCAGAGCCTGTAGCCTCGACCGTCTCGGAGCCAGAGCCTGTATCCTCGACCGTCTCGGAGCCAGAGCCTGTAGCCTCGACCGTCTCGGAGCCAGAGCCTGTAGCCTCGACCGTCTCGGAGCCAGCGCCTGTAGCCTCGACCGTCTCGGAGCCAGCGCCTGTAGCCTCGACCGTCTCAGAGCCAGCGCCTGTAGCCTCGACCGTCTCAGAGCCAGCGCCTG
Source organism: Xyrauchen texanus (assembly GCF_025860055.1). Classification (NCBI taxonomy): domain Eukaryota; kingdom Metazoa; phylum Chordata; class Actinopteri; order Cypriniformes; family Catostomidae; genus Xyrauchen; species Xyrauchen texanus. The sequence continues at coordinate 8,601,710 of NC_068276.1, forward strand.
TAGCCTCGACCGTCTCAGAGCCAGCGCCTGTAGCCTCGACCGTCTCAGAGCCAGAGCATGTAGCCTCGACCGTCTCAGGGCCAGAGCCTGTAGCCTCGACCGTCTCAGAGCATGTAGCCTCGACCGTCTCAGAGCATGTAGCCTCGACCGTCTCAGAGCATGTAGCCTCGACCGTCTCAGAGCCAGAGCATGTAGCCTCGACCGTCTCAGAGCCAGAGCATGTAGCCTCGACCGTCCCTATCACCACGCTCCCTGTTGGCCGAAGGAAAAGCAGAAGGAGGAGGGCACCTTCTCACCAGTCTCTGCTAGTGCGCGTGACCACTGAGGTCATCCTCGAGCCTCCCATGGCTCCGCCTCCCGAGCCTTCCAGGGCTCCGCCTCCAGAACCTTCTAAGGCGCCATCTTCCACAGCTCCGCCTCCAGAGCCTTCCACGGCGCCAACTTCTACGGCTCCACATCCAGAGCCTTCCATGGCTCTGCCTTCTACGGCTCCACATTCAGAACCTGGGGCCTTTCACGGCCCAGTCTCCTGAGCCTGCCATGGCACTGTCTCCAGAAACTTCTATGGCTCTGCCCTTGAGCGTGCCATGGCTCTGCCACCTGAGTCTTCCACGGCTCCGCCCTCGGAGTTCTCCATGGCTGTGGTCCTATGGCCACCTTCCAGGCCTCCTGACCCAGTCCCCGTCTTGTGGCCGCCTCTCAGGCCTCCTGACCCAGTCCCCGTCCTGTGGCCGCCTCTCAGGCCTCCTAACCCAGTCCCCGTCCTGTGGCCACCTCCCAGACCTCCAGACCCAGTCTCCACCTTGAGATCATTCCTTTGGTCTCCAGACCGTCCGCCTGACCTTCTCTGGACTGACTGTTTGCTCCTTGTGCCCCCCTTAGACTGCCTGTTTACCCCTTGTGCCCCCCTTGGACTGCCTGGTTGCCCCTTGTGCCCTCCTTGGTCTGCCTGCCCCCGCCGAGCCCCCTTCACTCCTTGGACTAGAACCAGAGCCAGCGCCTGTAGCCTCGACCATCCCAGAGCCAGAGCCAGCGCCTGTAGCCTCGACCATCCCAGAGCCAGCGCCTGTAGCCTCGACCATCCCAGAGCCAGCGCCTGTTGCCTCGACCATCCCAGAGCCAGCGCCTGTTGCCTCGACCATCCCAGAGCCAGCGCCTGTTGCCTCGACCATCCCAGAGCCAGAGCCTGTAGCCTCGACCGTCTCAGAGCCAGAGCCTGTAGCCTCGACCGTCTCAGACCCAGAGCCTGTAGCCTCGACCGTCTCAGACCCAGAGCCTGTAGTCTCGACCGTCTCAGAACCAGAGCATGTAGCCTCGACCGTCTCAGAGCCAGAGCATGTAGCCTCGACCATCCATATGACCACGCTCCCTGTTGGCCGAAGGAAAAGCAGAAGGAGGAGGGCACCTTCTCACCAGTCTCTGCTAGTGCTCGTGACCACTGAGGTCATCCTCGAGCCTCCCATGGCTCCGCCTCCCGAGCCCCTCAGGGCTGTGCCTCTCGAGCCTCCCAGGGCTGCGCCCCTCGAGCCTTCCAGGGCTCTGCCTTCCAGGGCTCCGCCTCTAGAGCCTCCTTGGTCTGCCTCCCCCACTGAGCCCCCCAGGGCTCCGCCCCTCGAGCCTTCCACGGCTCCGCCCCTACGGCTCCGCCTCCAGAGCCTTCCATGGCTCCGCCTCTCAAGCCTTCCACGGCTCTGCCTCTCGAGCTTTCCACGGCTCTGCCTCCGGAGCCTTCCACGGCTCCGCCCCTACGGCTCCGCCTCCAGAGCCTTCCACGGCTCCGCCCCTACGGCTCCGCCTCCAGAGCCTTCCACGGTTCCGCCTTTACGGCTCCGCCTCCAGAGCCTTCCACGGTTCCGCCTTCTACGGCTCCACATTCAGAACCTGGGGCCTTTCACGGCCCAGTCTCCTGAGCCTGCCACGGCACTGTCTCCAGAACCATCTATGGCTCTGCCCCCTGAGCCTGCCATGGCTCTGCCACCTGAGTGTTCCATGGCTCCGCCCTCCATGGTTCCACCACCTGAATCTTCCATGGCTCCGCCTTCCCTCTGAGTTCTTCATGGCTGTGGTCCTATGGCCACCTCCTAGGCCTCCTGACCCAGTCCCTGTCCAGTGGCCGCCTCCCAGGCCTCCTGACCCAGTCCCTGTCCTGTGGCCACCTCCCAGACCTCCAGACCCAGTCTCCACCTTGAGATCATTCCCTTGGTCTCCAGACCATCCGCCTGACCTTCTCTGGACTGCCTGTTTGCCCCTTGTGCCCTCCTTAGACTGCCTGTTTACCCCTTGTGCCCCCCTTGGACTGCCTGGTTGCCCCTTGTGCCCTCCTTGGTCTGCCTGCCCCTGCCGAGCCCCCCCCCCCCCCTTCACTCCTTGGACTATTTTCTTTTGATTTTGTGGGTTTGTCTTTTTTAGGAGCGTCTAGAATCCGCTCCTTTGAGGGGAGGTTATGTCACGATTCCCGGTTGTCTGCCCTGTGTTTCTCACTTGTCAACTGTCCCGGACTACACTTCCCATAATTCCCTGCCCTCATCACTGCCAACAGCACTTCAATGTTCTCTACTGTGTGTCATTACCCTTTGTGTATTTAAGTCCTGTTGTTTGTATCATTGGTTGTCAGTTGTTGTATGTGTTTTTGACCCTGTGCCTCACACGTGTTCATGTTTGGATTTCAGTTTCCCATCGTGGATGTTTGTTTTGTTCCAGTGTCTACCTGTCATTTGTATGTATTTATAGTTTCATTAAAACACTAGCTGCACCTGGATCCAGCCTTCTTGACTTTCTTCCTCCAAACGTAACATGTACAATATGGAATATGTGCGTGGTATAGCGGTCTCTCTGTTAAACTAAAATCTCAATTGTTTAAGATGTGGGCCAAATGCTTGAGCCAAGTTTTCACGAGTTTTACATGACAAAAATGTTGTCTCTGACAGGTAAAATTATGTCTGACACTTCTAATATTCTGTATGAGGAATATCACATTTTGCCATCAAAGAGAAGACAGTAGTATATGCTACAATGAACAGATTACGGAAATCTTTTGTTCATCAATCAGTAAAATTAATAAATCAGAATTGGGGGTCTAAGTAGGCCTCAGGGTTCTGAAAAATATAAGGACTAAATCAATGCACTGCAGCATTTACATACTTATGTGGGTTTTGCATCAAGTGGTAATTATTGTATTGTGTTTATAATTTGACGTGGATGTGTATTGATGTGAATTAATGTGAGACAGTAAACGCTGTGGGACGCGAGACCATTTTTTGGAAGAGATTCCAACAATAAAGTGGAAATTGGAATTGATAAAGACAATAGTGCATAAAATAACCAAGGTGTTGCTTATGCTGGACTTTTCAGAAGTCTTTACCCTTGTTCTGTTACAGTCCCACAAACCCCCTCATACACATCCCAAACTTGGAGGGATGGTCCCAAGTTTCCCCCCACTACTGAAGAGCACACACACTCTATCTTGGTGCAGCTATCCTTAAGAGGACTCTCCATAGACATAATGATTTGTATTCTGTACAAACTACATTTATAGCATAATACCCTTGTAATTACCAGTTTGTAACCTAAAAAAATGTAATCGTAAACCACACAAACTATCTCTCTCTCTCTCTCTCTCTCTCTCTCTCTCTCTCTCTCTCTCTCTCCCATTTAAAAGTACTTTATTGGCATGATTGTGTTTACATAAAATATTGCCAAAGCATTAATACACAAAACAGATAATGACAAGACAAATAATAATAAGATATAATTTAAATAAGGTGCCAGGTAATGAATCAAATTAAATAAAAATTATAATAACAATATACACTATACAATATAAAATAAAATAAGCATTTAACAGGACATTATAATAAGAAAATAAAAGTACTGTGAATTAAGTACATTAAGGCAGTAAGGCAGTAATTGGTTTCTGAGGGTGTGCAGCTCAAAAATGAATTTAGCTGCAACTAATGCATGATGGTCCTCCCCCAGTATCACCAGCATCTGATTGGTTTCTGCCAAACTGGAAAACTGTGGCATGAGGTTTGAGAGTTTGTGGAGGTATCTCTCTCTCAACTCTGTCAATTTCACACAGTGAAGGAGAAAGTGTGTCTCTGTCTCGACCTCACCCGTGTCACAGTGAGCACAGACTCGTTCTTCCTTTGGAAGCCATGTTTGTCTGTGTCTGCCTTTTTCTATGGCCAGACTGTGATCACTGAGTCTGTATTTGGTAAGGATCCGTCTCTGTTTTGGATCTCTTACAGTGTGCAGATATTCTGCCAGATTATATGTTCTGTTTAGGGCCCGATAACGTTCCAATTTGCTTTGGTTTTTACTTTCATTATCCCAATGGTCCAAATATGAATTTTTGCTTTCTTTAATGATTTGGTTTATTCTGATCTGGTTTTGTTCTGCAGTGCTGGTCTGAAACTGGTGTTTGTTAGTTGTTAGTGGGTTTGTGAGTTTCAGAGCCAGCTGACAAAGGGGACTGGTTTTAGGCTTCAGCTCTTGGGTTTTAAGGGCTTCATGTTGCAATGTGTTAGGGGAACTTGAATTTAGGTGTGTCCAAATTTTGAGGGATTGTTTTTCAATATGTATAATATCTGCCTAGTTCGGCCCGGTATGTATTAGTAGGTGTTCTTCTCTGAACTCTTAGAATGTTTCTACAGAATTCTGCATGCAGGGATTCTATGGGGTGATTGTCCCATCTCGAGTAATCTGCCAGACAGAGTGGACCCCAAACCTCACATTCATACAGAGCAATAGGCATTATAATACTATAAAAGATCTTACACCAGATTGTTACAGGAATGTCAACTTGGGTAAATTTGCCCATAATAGCATAGAATGCTCTTCTAGCTTTCTCTTTTAGTGCATTCACTGCCAGACCAAAACCCCCTGAAGCACACATTTTTAGACCGAGGTAGTCGTAGTGTTGGGTGTGTTCTATTGCTGTGTTCCCCAGAGTGAATGTGTATCTGGTGTCCTGTAATCTGGCTTTTTTCTGGAAAATCATAATTTTAGTTTTTTTCAGATTGACTGTCAGGGCCCAATTCAACCAATAGTTCTCCAGCAGGTCCATGTGCTGCTGTAGCCCTTGTGCAGTAGCTGACAGCAGCACCAGATCATCTGCATAGAGAAGAAATTTAACTTCAGAATGATTTAGAGTAAGACCGGGTGTTGCAGATTGTTCCAGTAGCACTGCTAACTCATTAATGTAAATGTTGAACAGAGCTGGACTAAAACTGCAGCCCTGTCTCACTCCTCGCCCTTGAGTGAAAAATTCTGTTCTTTTATTCTGTTCTTTTAACTGCGCACCTGTTGTCTGAATACATAGATTTGATAGCGTCATACGTTTTACCCCCAATGCCGGATTGTACAATTTTATAATATAGACCATCATGCCAGATGGAATCGAATGCTTTTTTTAAATCAACGAAGCATGCATAAATCTTGCCTTTGCTTTTTTGGTGCACGTGCTGGTTGACTATCATGTGTAGCATGTGAATGTGGTCGGTGGTTTGGCAGGAATCCAATCTGACTCTTACTCAAGACATTGTGCTTGGTAAGGAAGGCCTGTATCCGGGCGTTCAGGATACAGCAGAAAGTCTTCCCCAGATTGCTGCTCACACAAATGCCTCAGTAGTTATTGGGGTCGAATTTGTCTCCGCTCTTATATAATGGGTGTATTAAGCCCATACTCCAGGTGTCAGGAAAGTAGCCAGACTGAAAGTAAAAAAGTTATTTTCCAGGCGTTGTTTCAAATACCTTCAGCCTGCGCCTCGTGCAGAGGCCCTCTTTCCGACGGAGATCGGCACATCATCTGCACTCGCTGCCTGGGTCTGGACCACGCAGAACCAGAATGGACTCGGAGATCGTCCGTATCCTGTCTAAGGCCGTGGAAGACCTCGGGCTCGACTGGTCTTCTCCGGAAGAATCCGCCCGCAGCCGGCTGGATGAGTGGTTCCTGCAGGGGCGCCGGCAGGCCCCCCGACAGAGACCCTCTCCTTTCTTCCCTGAGGTGCACGACGAGCTCACGAAGTCGTGGAAAGCCCCGCACTCGGCTCGCCTAAAGCCTTCTTTCTCTTCTTCGCGCTCCTCAGTGGACGGCGCGAGAGAAAGAGGCTACGAGGCAACTCCGCCCCTAGAGGAGACTGTGGCCAACCATCTATGCCCACCCTCCACTGCTGGATGGAAGGCCAGAGCTTCTCACCCATCGAAGCCGTGCAGAACCACATCAGCTCTCACCGGTCACGCATACGCCGCCGCCGGTCAAGCTGCGTCAGCGCTGCATTCGATGGCGGTTCTACAAGTGTTTCAGGCCAAACTTCTCCGCTCTATGGACGAGTCTGGACCTGAACCCGACGCTTTTAAGGACCTGCGCAGTGCTACGGACGTAGCTCTGCGAGCCACAAAGGCCACCGCCCAATCCATTGGCCGGGCCATGGCTAATTTGATCGTCCTTGAGCGCCACCTGTGGCTAACGCTAACGGAGATGAAGGACGCGGATAAGGCACCCTTCCTTGACGCACCTGTCACTCTGAGCGGCCTGTTCGGACCTACGGTGAGAGATTTCATGGAGCGCTTCACTGAGGCACGGAAGGATTCGCAAGCTATGCATCACTTCCTGCCTAAGCGCTCCAGCTCATCTCAAAAACCGCCCCAGCTGCAGCAGCGAGCCAGGGCAGAGCCGCCCGTCTCCCAGCCGAAGAGCAGACCTGAAAAGGATGCTCGACGCCGCTCGCGTTCCGCTGGCCGAAGAAAGCCGCAGGAGCAACGAGGCCCTCGACCCAGAATCACCCTGAACACAGAGCCTCGTAAGTCTTCCTAGCAGCAGGAAGAAAGAGATGGAGTACGCGTCTCGCAAATGCCGGACCGCTCCCTCGCAAACATTTAAAACATTACCCAGTCCCCTTACAGGCGGCTGGAAATGTCTATACAGCAGTCAATGGGCCAGTCATAAAACTCGCTCACCTGCAATCAAACGCCGGTTTCACGGCGACACACAGAAATCACCAATAGAGTCATTTTCTGCCTGTGTCACTAAGGGTTCACATGTCCACACTAAAGTGCGCATTCCCACATATCAATACTGTCCAAACAGTGCCAAACACCTCCCCAGCTCAGGCTGGACGTCTCAAAAATGTAGTTCGTGTGCCTATTGTCATGTATGCACCACTACACACAAGCACTGTTCCCACAGTTATAAACACTTCCCCAGTAAAAACGGGAAGTGCTATAAGTGTAGCGCGTGTGCCTGCCGTATTGCACGCACCCCTACACACAGCTACCCACACAGTTTCAAACAGCTATGCCGCAAACTTCACAGATGCAATGCGCGAGCTAAGAAACTCCCCGCTGAATGCGGAAAGCTTTATGAATGTGGCACTCGTGTCCATAATGATGAATGCACCCCCACTTCAAAACACTGTTCATACAGTTTCAAGCACCTCTCCGACTCATGCTGTGAGCATTTCGGAAATAGCGCATGTGCCTGTACTCTCACACGCACCTCTGCACTCGGCACTCAATACGGCTGCTCAGCGCGCACCTGCGCCTCTGAGAGCTGTAGATTCTGTGTTAGCACAAAGCGATTTGCCGGCGGGGCCCAGTCACTGCGACACGCCCCCAGCCGGCATTCAGCCCATATCTGTGCGAGCAGAAGCCTGGGAAAAAATCCCCGACATGCCGAAATGGGGTTTGAACATAATAAAACACGGATACTCACTTCAGTTCACTCGCAGACCACCCCGCTTTTCAGCGGTGGTCGAGACGAAAGTGAGAAAAGATGTGTCACATGTTCTACGCACCGAGGTGCTCAAACTGATAGAGAAGGGCGCTATAGAAACTGTTCCTCCCTCTTTGAGCGAGGCGGGTTTTTACAGCCGGTATTTTCTCGTCCCGAAAAAGGACGTTGGCCTTCGCCCCATCCTGGATCTCAGACATCTGAACAAAGCGTTAATGATTCGCTCGTTCAGAATGTTAACAACCAAACATATCCTCGCGCAAGTTCGCCCCGGGGATTGGTTTCTATCAGTGGATTTGAAAGACGCTTACTTTCACATCCCGATAGCGCCTCACCACAGGCCCTTTCTGAGATTCGCTTTCGAGGGACAGTCATACCAGTACACACCATTCGGCCTATCATTGGCCCCCCGTACATTCACGAAATGTATGGACGCGGCACTTTCCCCCCTGAGACAGCGGGGTGTGCGGATACTGAATTACCTCGACAATTGGCTAATCATAGCACAATCAGAGGTTCAGTTAATGACACACAGATCTTGGACTATCAGCCATTTACAATGCCTGGGTCTGAGAATAAATTTTGCAAAGAGCGTGCTATCCCCCAGCCAGAATATTTCTTTTCTGGGAATAGTGCTAGACTCAGTGCAGATGACAGCGCGCCTCTCATCAGAGCGCGCGCTCTCTATTCGACGCCTTGCAACATCGTTCAGAACGGGCGCGCACGCCCCCGTCAAACGATTTCAGAGAATGCTCGGTCTCATGGCCTCGGCATCAGCTGTACTCCAGCTAGGATTGTTGCACATGCGTCCTCTCCAGCGCTGGCTCAAGAGCCGTGTCCCCACTCACGTGTGGCGCTCGGGCCACTTTTTGATCAGAGCGAATCACGGCTGTATAAAAGCCCTGATGCCCTGGAAAGCCATAAACTGGTATCAAACCGGCGTGAGTCTGGGCATGAATACGCGGAGGAAAATGATCATGACAGATGCCTCCAAAATAGGATGGGGGGCCCTTTACGAGGGCAGGCCTGTTTCCGGCTTTTGGTCAAACCCGGAAAAGCGCCTACACATAAACTGTCTGGAAATGAAAGCGGTCGCCTTGGCTCTCAGAGCCCTGCTTCCGTACCTGCAAAACGAACACGTCCTGGTCCGAACGGACAACATGATGGTAGTTTCGTATATAAATCGCCAAGGTGGACTCAGGTCGAGCTCCCTGCACTCTATGGCCAGGGAGCTCATCCTATGGTCACAACACCACCTGCGCTCGCTAAGGGCAGCGCACGTGCCAGGCGTCCTGAACCAAGGAGCGGACATGCTATCCAGAGACAAAGTTCTCCCAGGAGAATGGTCTCTCCACTCTCTGACGGTTCAGTGGTTATGGCGAACCTTTGGCGAGGCAGAGGTCGACCTCTTCGCCTCCAAGGAAAATGCACACTGCCCTCTCTTCTTCTCAAAAAGCACGGACGTGCTCGCCCAAGTTTGGCCGAGCTGCCCCTTGTACGCTTTTCCCCCGATCGCGATGCTGCCTCAGGTCATCAGTCGGATCAGGGAGGTGAAATGTGCAGTGCTCCTGGTAGCCCCACTCTGGAAAAACCAGACGTGGTTTCCAGAGCTGGTACAGATGATGCAATCTGCCCCATGGCCGATTCCGCTGAGGCAAGACCTCCTCGGACAGGCCAGCGGGATGATTCTTCATCCCCGCCCCGATCTGTGGGCCCTCCATGCATGGCCCCTCAACGGGTTCCCGAGAACCTCCCCAGTGGAGTTCTGAAAACCATTACTGAGGCGCGAGCCCCCTCTACGAGGCGCTTGTATGCCCAAAAGTGGAAAGTGTTCAGTGACTGGTGTGATACCAAGAGCTTGAACCCCAAAACGTGCGAGATACCAAGTGTACTCGCCTTTTTGCAGGAGCTGCTGGAGGCGGGCCGTACACCCTCCACGCTCAAAGTCTATGTGGCTGCCATAGCGGCGTCACACAATCCTGATAAAGGACATTCATTAGGAAAAAACGATCTGATCGTTCGTTTCCTAAGAGGCGCTAGGAGGATGAACCCTCCTCGCCCACCTTCAGTGCCGATCTGGGACCTGGCCACGGTCCTGGACGCACTCAAAGGTGCCCCGTTCGAACCTCTCCAAACCGTGCACCTCAAGCAACTCTCGCTCAAAACCACGCTCTTGCTGGCACTCGCTTCAGTTAAAAGAGCGGGCGACCTGCACGCGCTGTCATCAAGCACTGCTTGCCTGGAATTTGGACCTAACGACTGCAGAGTTGTCCTTAGGCCAAAGCATGGGTATATTCCTAAGGTGCTCTCTACACCCTTCAGAGCACAGGTGATATCTCTGGCAGCGCTATCGTCCCCAGCAGACTAAGGTGATGCAAATTTACTCTGCCCGGTCAGGGCGCTCAGAGTATATTTGGAACGTTCTGCCCTGTTCAGACAGACGGAACAATTATTCGTATGCTTTGGCGGCCGAACTAAGGGTCTCGCTGTCTCAAAGCAACGAATATCGCGCTGGATAGTGGATGCTATAGTGCTAGCTTATGGAGCCAAGGGCCTTCAATGCCCCTTAGGCATCAGAGCTCACTCTATGAGGAGCATGGCCTCCTCGTGGGCATGGTCGAGTGGGATACCCATTGAAGATATTTGTGCGGCGGCAGGCTGGGCCTCGCCTTCGATATTTATCAGGTTTTATAACCTACAGGTCCCCTCACTGCATTCCAACATTCTATCAGTCTGACTGTGGAATGAACTGGAGTATGTATATGCTGGGCATCATCTCCTCCCTTATAAGGTCCGTCTCTGACTGACTTAGAGGGTTTATTATGCGTACCAGTACACAAAAGCTTAGTACATGAGATATGTGCTTGTGTTTGTACAAGGAGCGCCCCACCTTGAAGGCAAGGGCGCCCTGTCATACCCCACTATATAGCTCGCCGCTGGCCGGCTCGTGGAATATCACTTTGCTTTAAGGCTCAGGCACCTGCCTCTGGCTTTATAGAGCGAAGTCAGCATGCACGGCGTTTTACATGGTGTTCCCATAGCGTAAGCTACTTACGCAATAGGAGAGACCTCTCGATAGGGAACGACTCGGTTACTAGCGTAACCTCGGTTCCCTGAGAGGAGGGAACGACTATTGCGTAAGTAGCTTACGCTATGGGAAAACTCAGTTTCTCGAGAAATATTGAAGTCTTTATGTAAAACGCATTGCAGCTGCACAGCAGACAGTGATGAGCGAGGCAGCTCAGTCATTGGCTGTGCTGCGGCAACTGCTCGAACCAGTGACGGGGCGACTTAGAACGCGCGACCAATGAGGGCGCGTCCCGCATTCGCGCGCTCAGAGCCTGCTGAAATGAGCATATGAGGGCTATATAATGAGCGTCCCGTCACGCCAGTTCTTTTAGGTTCAATCGACTGAAGCGAACTGACCAAGCACAGACACGGCAGCTTACGCAATAGTCGTTCCCTCCTCTCAGGGAACCGAGGTTACGCTAGTAACCGAGTCGTTTTAGTTTCTTAAGTGCATCTGCCAATTCATCTGGTTATTTTTTATTGTAGATTCCAGTTGACTCAAGATTCTTGATTCCAGTTTATTTTGCATGCTTTTCTGGTCAGGTGTGAGATTTTCTGGAGAAATTTCTTTGAATAAGTTTTTAAAATAGTCTTTCCATAATTCTCCATTTTGTATGGCTCTCTCTCCCTCTCTCTTATACATGTATAATATGCTTATCCTAACAATATATATTATGCATATTTGCTGGAGATAAAATAGAATGACTGTTGTGGGGTCCAATGGTAAGTGAAAGACATTGCCTAATTTGGAAGGAAATGGGCGTGGAGTACTGAAGCACCCGTTAAGGAACAGAATATCTGACCAGCGTCATGGGTCGTTTCTCCTTTATTGAATACTGAAATAAAGGGACAACGTTTCTAAAAGGTAGGTCTTTATAATTTGTTTTCCCCCTTTCCTGTTAGTTATGTATGTTTAATTTGCTCTTGATCCAGTGATTAAGGAGGATTCGATGTTTTTTTTTTTTGTTTGGTTTAGACAGGACACGTCATTCAGAGGAATACTCATTTTTCGCATCGTTTAAAATCTGTATAATACGCGTCTGTATTTTACATTTGGGCTTGGTTTTTATATATGCGTATGTTACAGACTTTCTGAACAGTTTCATCGTTAAGGGTTGACTCTCTAATATCTTTTTACAGTTGCATGAAGTCTATTTACGCGTTCTAAAATATCAACGATCGTATCGCTAAAAGCGAAACGTGACATTCTACAACGAACCCCACGTTTACCAGTGCTATTGTTACCATCTCAACCTTATTTTAGAGCTCCTTGATCTCAACTCCATCTCACTAACCACACCCTTCACCACTTCCGCTAGTAAGGAGAAAGATGGTCATGTTCGAAGATGGGGCTGTAAAATTCTACTTGAATTCACGAACTTCAAGCAACTTTGCTTAATTAAACGTGTGATGTGTATAAAACCCCATCTCTTAAATTTAGCTCTTAAAGTAATATTCCATGTAAAAATAAAGATTATGTCATCATTTTCTCACCCCCAGGTCCTTCCAAAGAGTGTTAGAATTTGGATGTAGTACATAAGGGTCATTTGAAATATCTGAGGGGGCAGTGGGCATACACTTTTGGGTGTCCATGTAAAAATAAAGATTATGTCATCATTTTCTCACCCCCAGGTCCTTCCAAAGAGTGTCAGAATTTGGATGTAGTACATAAGGGTCATTTGAAATATATGAGGGGGCAGTGGGCATACACTTTTGGGTGTTTGGGTGTTCTCACCCAAAATCGATAAGGAGTATTTCTGAAGACATGGATTAAACCACTTGAGTTGTAAGAATAGGCCTACTATGTTGCAGGCAGTAACAGAAATTATTTTTGCTTGACTTTAACGTGAATTTATCATTTGAAGATCTATATATTGTAGAGCTCTAAAAATAACTATAGATCGCTCTCATTATGAGGAAAAGAGGATGACAAAAAATAATTAAATCCTTACATTGTCCACAGGTCACGCAGACAACTTCTTTGAAAGGCTTCATTGATTATAATAGGAGCGATCCAATATTTACAATCTCTCTCTCCGCTGAGAAAATAATTGTGAGTATCTAAACTACGATACAATTTCATTTCTCGTGTAGATGGTCAATATCAAAAACACGTCTGGATAAGTCACTTCAGGTAAACGTTTGATGTTCTTTGAGAACATATGTTGACTCAGAGCCTTATTTAAAGGTGCAATGTGTGACAATTTTTTATGTAATATTCACCTTTTTTGCCAATGTGTGAACGGCTTGTAACGCAACTTAAAAAATGAGCCCTTCCCAGACTTCCTAGTTTGCCTATTAAAGCCTGTAGACTGATTTTCATGTGAAGGGAGCGGGTCACTTTTGCTGGGAAAATCCAAAGGGTGTGAATAACAAGTTTGCAGTAATGCAAAGATATTATTTAATTTTGTAAAAATATTTTAATTTGAAAACACTGCATTTATAGTTGTTGTTGTTGCTAGTTTGTATGTTTGAGTTGAAAAATACACATTTCAGCACTATCAATAATCTATTTGTGCATTTTCCTTGATAACCAAGCAAGTTGACTCATGATACTGTTTGTTTATTATATCGTAATAGCATATCGCAATATTAACCTCAATAATCGCAGTATTACTTTTTTCCCAAATCGTGCAGCCCTACTGTTTATATATTTATTTGTTTGTGATTGGACTGAAAAAGGTCTCAGTTTGGTTCTTTTTAAGAGGGCTCAAGTGTGAAAACCCCAGAAGCCTTTTTGAAGTTTTGTGGTAAATTTATTGTGGAAAACATTACCATCATAAAATAATCGCAATATGACTTTTTGTCCAAATCGTGCAGCCCTAATCTGAAGTGTGCAGCACATGCAAACTATAATTATATATTGATTAAATCACAGCCTTTGCCGTTTAATAATCGCACTGGGACATAATGTTATTTGAATTTGTACACTGCATGTTTACAGAATGACATTTGTACGTTAGATGGTATCGGTTTGGAGCACATTTACAGGGACAAGTACAAGCACATGAGCGTGGTATCGAACCCAATTGTTTTTGATGGTGCCCGAGTAGGTTACCAGTGCACTAATATACATTTAATTGCCAGCAATTCCAGCAAGCAGGCTGAATTACTTTTTGTGGTGTGAATATACAGTAGGTTGTTGTTGCCCAAAATTATTTATCATTATTTATGCAAATGTCTTGTGATCTAAATGAGACAATAGTGATGTTTCGTTTATGAATAAATCAGCCTTTTTGAACAAATCTTTTAAATTAATTAATCGTTCTTGTTCACCTCCATACCCTACTTATATTTCCCAGATTAACATTATGGCTCTTGTCATGATATCATCATAATACTATCTATACAATTCTCCCAGTGTAATACCTTTAGCTGAACATGATTTCAGAATACTATCAGTGATACCATGTGGGAAGTGTTATGGTTCTCCCACAGGGAGCAAAGTTACATTGAGGCCAAGCGATTATAGTTATAGTTCAGCATTATAGAATTTGTAGTGAATTTCAAATCTTTTTGACCCCAGAAAAGGTATGACATTAGTGGGACAAATTTCATCTCCTATTGCTCTATTGACACCCATCTGGTACTAACAATGTCAGGGTATATCCAAATCCATATTGGGGGAAGAGTGAAGCTAAGTAGTAACATCTAAATTAGGAAGATTCAAACCAACTTTCACAGTATGGTCTTGGAGTTTGATGATTTTCACACTGGGGTTCTTCTCTTTCCAAAGAAAGCAAGATATTTCCATATTAAGTTCCTTAAAATATGACTATATAAATATGGTATTTTCAATGGAAGGCTTAAATAAATTGACACATTTTGGCAAAATTTTATAACATTGAGACTGCCAATTAATGATATTACTTTATGAAGCAGTATGGAATACTTTTTTTGAAACATATATGACAAACCAATGTGTATACCAGTGTTTCCCAACCACTGTGCCATGAAAGATTGTCAGGTGTGCCCTGGAAAATTATACAATTCCACAAAATAAATAAATGCATGAAAAAAAAAAATTATTTCAGGTATCAAAACTCCTCACCTTTCAGAAAAATTTGCCATTTTTAAAGCATAATCGGTCACCTTTGTGATTGTGAAGAGCAATGATTAATGTGCAAAAGTGAGTGATATTTATACGTGTTAAGGGTCTTTCACATGACTCGCATCAGCGCTGCAGAATACATTGAAGTCTATAAAGTGACTCTACACCAAAGTGTTTTTCACACACACACGTTTTTGCTTCACCAATAATGTTTTTGAGAGTACTAAGCAACAAAACGCTTAGACCTAAACATAAACAAGTCCTTTCATTACTTTCTGCTAACAAAGCAACTGCAAGCTTTTTTCTCTCTCTTCCAAATACATGTTATCAATGTTTATTGCGCACACCTACCGCTCTATTCGTAAAATTTGGCAAACTCGTAAAATCGCCCCTCTATGACGCTTTCTGCAACTCTTGTCATGTGGAGGGCAATGTGGCACTTGCCGCAGGGTTCAGCCTCCAGAACCAAATTAAAACTGCCATGAGAAGTTGTCTCTCGGAGGCAAAGACACAAAATTTTATGACAATTGCCTCAGCATCAGTCTCCCTTGATGCGTTTGGTTACACACAATTGAGCACCCAGTTTAAGTCGATTTGGACCAGGAGGAAGGTTTGAGTTGTCGATTGAGTTCTGTTCAGTAAAGTTTTTACTTTTGTTTATATTTTAATTGTTTTTTTGTAATATTGCGTTGTTCATATTTTATTGGCCTCCGCTGTCAGTATAGGGAAAAAAAACATTAGTGGTGTGCCGTTGAATTTTTTAGTCGTAAATGTGTCAGGAAAAAGTTTGGGAAACACTGGTGTATACTTCAATCCCCAGGGCCACAATGTTAATGGCTTAAATTTGTTTTCCTCCCCATTTCTCCCCAATTTGGCATGCCCAATTCCCAATCTGCTCTAGGTCCTCGTTGTGGCGTAGTGACTCGCCTCAATCCAGGTGGCGGAGGACGAATCTCAGTTGCCTCAGTTTTTGAGACCGTCAGTCTGCACATATTATCTCGTATCACGTAGGCTTATTGAGTAAGTACTTAGCACGTGTGGAGGCTTCACGCTATCCCATTTGGGCAAAAGATCAGATTTTTAACGACAATAACCAATTGCAAATTTTCACTGCATGTCAAAAATATTATTTAGAAATAAATAACAATGATTATTGCTGCTTACCTTCTTTTAGTGAGATGGATGGGCCTGTATCTTTCCACACTGACAGTTTTACATTCAAATCGTTCTCTGCATAATTTTTCCAGCTGTTGTTAGTACCTCATGTACATATGGGTGACAAGACTATGCCAACGTTCCCGTATAAAGTATTTCTGGGAATGTGTTTATACCAGACACCAGTATACCTAAAGAATGTACTGTCTTAACAGTCAAGAAGTAAGTTCTTCATCAAATGCAGTACTTACTTTGACAGCAGTACTTCTAAAGCAGCTAGGGTTGTTGTTGATTTAGATTGTCAATCTGCTTCACTCTATAATTACTGTTTGTTTTTTCCTTTGCAGTCTCACCTGAAGAACACAACCTCATTTAGGAATACAATTGGAAAAAAAATATATACACTTGCAATCATGCCACTGGTCTTGCAGCCCTCCCGTCTCATGTGGGCACGTTTGACAGCTCTGGTTTTCACATGTGTGGCATTTAGTGTGGCCTCCCATGGAGGGTCACTCTTTGGTGGCATGGGTGACTTGAGTGTGTTCTGCTGGGCTTTTAGCTTCGCTGGCACCTTACTAGTTTTATTTGTGGAGCTCATGGGTCTACAGTCACGTGCCCCTGTGTCCTGGACAAACTTCCCCATTACATTTGCCTGCTATGCTGCACTCCTCTGCCTGTCCGCTTCCATCATCTTCCCCCTCTACTTCCTCAAGGGCAATCAGAGCCGCGGTGAGATCCGGGACCACAGAACTGCCGCCTCTGTGTTTTCCTGTCTGGCCACTTTGGCATACCTGGTGGAGGTGAGTCTGGCACGGGCACGACCAGGGGAAGTGGCTGGATACATGAAAACAGTTCCAGGCCTGCTGAAGGTGTGCGAAACCTTTGTGGCCAGCGTCATATTTGTGTTCGTTAGTGAGCCCGTTTCTTATGACAGTCACTCTGCTATGAAGTGGTGCATGGCCGTCTATTGCATCTGTTTTGTGATATCAGCCACAATCGTGGTGTTGTGCATTGGAGAATGTACTGGGTGTCTCCCTTTCCCATTTGCAAAGTTCCTTTCTGCGTATGCCCTACTGGCTGTTGTAATGTACCTCACTGCCACAATTATTTGGCCAGTGTTCAAGTTTGACAGCCATTATTCCAGAACATCCAGCAGACCAGTCAATTGTCAGGACAGCCCAGGTATGTGTCCTTGGGATAAATTGGTCGCTGTGGCTGTTCTCACCGCACTCAATTTCCTGATCTACCTGGCAGATCTGGCATATTCTGCCCGACTGGTGTTTGTCACCGCATGAGAGAAGCTATCATCTTTTTTTGACCATTGATGTTAAAATCTTTGAAAGCGAAAGAGTTGCGGTAGCCCTTTATGCCAAGTTTCTGGTGCATGAGGAAAATGCCCAGTAAATAAGATTGTATTATTGTAAAAATGTATGTGACTTTTAGATTTACTATGGGCATGTTCCAAAACTTAGATAGCTGCCTCCTGCCTGCAGCTGTCTTCTATGGCAGCATCCTTACTGAAATGATGCCTCAGTAATAAGAGACCGATTTGGAATGCTTTACATAGCTCCGCGCATCTTTCAAATAGACTAGCAATTGATTTTAACACAGGTGACGCGAGAGAAATGACACAATCCTCTAATAAGCATAATTACATATAAACATATAATACATATAGCACACACATTTTAGGTAAAATAAACTATGTTTCCATCCAAGGATTTTTTGCGGAAAAAGTTTTAGCGCATCAAAATAAAGCTGATAGAAAGGAAATTATCGCTAAAATTTCACAAGTTTCGACATAATATTTTTCCGTTTAACTCTAGCACATAAACTCTGTGTCGATATATCAAGTGTCACGAAAAACTGGTTTGGAAACACTTTTTGTCGAGGAAATTGGCATTAACGACAATTTCTGTCACATGACAGAATTTACCCCAACCGTTAGCCTATGTTAATCATGACAACAAGGCATACATCCTTGAAAGCCAATTTATTGAACGCGATTATGGATTGATCTTAACGGCATATCACAGATCCGATGTTGCAAACATGATACTTCCAGGAGTGCCAACACAAATATCTCGTATCATGCACATCGACAAGTGCACGGAGAATTGCACAAAGATGTTTTAAATGAAAAATAAATACACAATTCTAGGAGAAAAGCTTGTTTTTTTAACACTAACATATAGCCCAATTCTGTTAAATTATTGTTTAGTTTACTTTTGAAAAAATGCCGGCCAAATCCCCTATATTAAATAAAATAAATTACCAAATGAAAAAAGCATTACATCAAAACAATTCATTACCAAATGAAAAAATATATATTTTTTTAGACCTATATATGCCTTTTATTTACACAAACTTAAATTAGCCATACCCTGTTCTGTAGACCAAAAAAGTCGGCTGAATGACATTCTCAGAATGTTCTAGACTTTGTTGCTAGACTAGACTGCTCCATTTTGATTGCAATTTCTCATCTGATTGCTTTTATTTATGAAATTAAAATGACGGTTAGCTGGCTAATTTCAATGAATTGTCTCAGTACTCTCCCCATTTTACCAAAATTTCAGAGGAAAGAGATTAGGGACATCTGGGATGTAAATTATCGATAAGCACACATTTCTGTATGGAAACGGCTTCAGGGCAGATTTCTTTTGAGATAAACCAAAACTTATGCGACAAAGTGTTTTTTTAGGCATGATGTCATCACGCACACTAATTTTATCGATAAAAGGCCATTTGAATGGAAACAGGCAGAAGACGGCAAAATAGCACGAAAAGTGGATGAAACTAGGCTATAGTCAGTTTTGTATCATATTAAACTCATATTTATCGATACTTTTAAGTATTCAATGGATTATAAATGTATCTATGATCTAAATTCCTCTCGCTTTGTCCGGCATTTTGGATTTATTTGGATTGGATTTATTTTTCCACCGAGCTCATCATGTTACATACTGGTACATACAGGAAGGACAATGTTACCTTAGAATTTGGCCAAAACAATATATATTAGTTGGTGGTATAATTAAGATACCTACATTTTGGAATAGCTTTGTGTCTATGATGTCTTAAAATTCTGCCTCCGGAGGATGCTCACTAGGTTTTGGAACAGACCCACTGTGTTTTCTCTATGTACATCTGCTGCCTTATCTAAATCCAAATTGCTGTATTCAAACACTGTTCCTTTTTTTGCTGTTTTACGTAACATGAAACTTGTTTGTCACATACACCAGTCATATGGTGGTTTTGTGATTTTAAAGACATTTTGATCTTATGGTTTATGCTCTTAACAGTCCCAACAGGATTTTACAGTATTTTAATTTAATTACTGAGGCCCAAATTGACTGAATTTGCTGTGGCTTTTCTTAAAAATTGTGATTCAATGTGGCATTTGTTTTTATTGTTTTACAATAAAGAATTAAAAATTAAAATAGTATCGGATAGTTGTGTAATGACAGCAGAAGTTAAATTACCTGCAAATATTGCAGTGCTTAATAACTGAATATGAAGTAAGCAAGCAAATATAATAAATACACACAAAACAGGATACATATAAGAGGTGAAATCCATCAGATGTTGTAGATAATATGAGATTAATAGAAGAACCATAATTATTTTTATTTAAAAGATTTCATCCGGACAATGCAAGTAAACTTTGACATGGTTAAAATGTAGACCTACAATAAAAATATAAACTAAATACACAGAGAATGAGGATTCAGTAATGATGGGGATGCAAGATGTTTTATTAAACAAAAAAATAATATGGAGTAATAACAACAGTGCTATATGGGGAAAAAATATCCTTGTTGCAGACTTGAGGGTTGTTCCATAAAACAAGATTAGAAAATAAGCCAGGCTTATTTTGGTTAGTCAGACTTATTGTCGGTGAATTCTGTTTCATAAAGCAAACTTAAAATAGTTCAAACTCAGTTACCCTGGAAACTTATGCTGGGAAACTAGCCTGGTCCGGGGCAGGCTAACTGTCAGGCTAAGCCTGAAAGGATGCTTAACCAGAATACCGTTTTAACACTGACCCACTGGGAATGTGATGATATTACATCGGACTCTCTGGCATGCTGCCATTTTATTTCATGTAACCACTATCAGTCCAACAATGAAAACAAATGCACTTTAAAAATAAATGTAATACATTCGAACATACAAAAAGTGAAACAAATGTAAATTAAAGGTAGGCCTATTTGTTTAGTTGGTGTGATTTTTGTAATGAATCAATTAAATGTCTATAAATAGGGAGCTCCACCCATATGTGTAGGAGGACGCATATAGTCATGGCGTGTCCTTTCATTGATGAGGTGGTGGATGAGGGAGCGATAATCATACGCAGGGCATTTCAGAGAGAACGTACTTTCAGGGACAGGGCAGACCCGTTGGCTTTTTCTGACTACTACCTGCATGAGCGGTATAGATTCTCGAGGGAAGGGATAGCATAGATTACTGAGCCCACACATCGCAAATAGCACACGGCGCAATAAAGCGCTCACAGTCCCACAGACTGTGTGCATTGCACTTCGGTTTTTTGCCAGCGGATCATTTTTGTACACAGTTGGAGATGCAGAGAATATCAGCAAAGCATCGGTTTGCCGCTCTGTACGAATTGTGTACCTGTCTTCAAAAAAAATACTTAATGTGTTCATCACCTTCCCTGGCCACAGAGCGATTCACAGTATTAAACAGGCCTTTTATGGAATCGCTGGTAAGTTCAAATAAGAACTATATAGAAAATGGAAATATTTATTGTCTGTTAATGTAAGACAGGCAATTGACAGACAAACACTTAACTTTTGTAGCTTTCCCAAATGTTATCGGAGCTCTGGACTGCACCCACGTGCGCATAAAGCGCCCGTCTGGTCCGCATGAAGCAGACTTCGTTAATAGGAAATCATTACACAGCATCAATGTACAGGTACAGTCCCACTGAGATTATATTGTAGGCTAGAAGCGACTGTTCTTTACAATAAGCTGGGCACCAGTGTTCTATTCATTGCAAATGCATTAACAATTCTATTTATATATATCTATGTAAGTCCAATGTAGTGACCTACATTTTTAATTATTTAGATGATTTGTGATGCAGATTGCATCATCACAAATGTAGAGGCAAAATGGCCTGGCTCAGTGCATGATTCCAGAATCTTTCGGGCCTCTTCTCTTTCCCACCAACTGGCACAAGGTATGTTAGTCACTTAACATATAGCAAAAACTACAGCTTTAAAATACCTTCACCAAATTCAATGCTTACATTTTTTTTTTTTTTTGATTCAGGTCAATTCTCAGGAGTTTTGCTGGGAGACAAGGGATATGCATGCCTGCCTTATCTCTTGACTCCCTATCAGGAGACGCAGACTGAGGCACAGCACAACTACAATATTGCCCATGCACGCACAAGAGCTTGTATAGAGATGGCATTTGGGCTCATCAAGTCAAGGTTCCAGTGCCTGAATTACCTCAGAGTGATTCCACAAAGGGCATGTGACATTGTAGTTGCATGTGTTGTGCTACATAACATTGCCTGTCTGAGGAGAGAGAGGCAACCAAGGATGGTTGTAGAGCAAGACTGGGACATTGAAGGCATTTTTGATGACAATGAAATAGGCAGGGTTATAAGAGACAGTTATGCCAATAATTATTTTGGTTAATACTGTCCAAACCATGTTAAAAGTTTTCACTTTCCCCTTAATTTACCAGACACACAAGTCATATTTATTTTTTTATTTTATTTAGGTTGAAGCTGGCTGTTGGGGGTGAAAACATACAATTAAATGTGGTCAAAAAACAAAAAGGTCATGTGTCATTTTTTTAAATATGGCAGTTCTACTTGCATTTTTCTCAAGCTGTTGGATTTCCAGCTCCAACTTTCTCATCTTGAGTTTTTTATATTGGATGTCAGTATCTATGGCCTCCATTTGTTTCAGGAGATACCTTTTCTAGACTCCCTTTATGTTCTGGGTTTTGTAGGAACAGAAATGTAAGTTTTTTCAGTTTGATCTAGTGCTCTTGGCACTTTTTTTTATAATTTTTTAATACTCACTTGGTCACATGTGGTCCCAGACTGAGAGGACTCTAGAAGGGTGTCAGCATCCTGTTGCCAATAATGGAAATACACACAATTTAGCACCTCACAGGTAGGCTTTTAAATATATAATGTGTAAATCTGTGCCTACCTCAGGCCTCCTTGAACATACTGACACAGTCTCCTCATCCTCCTCAACTGTAGATGGGCCTTCAACCTAAAACCATTAATTAAACTTGGTTTAATAAATCACCACTTGACAAATCAGTGCTTTAAACTCATACTGTCATACTCACAAGGTTTAGCATGATGTCTGGTGGATCCAGAAAGCACACAGAATTTGGCATCACTATAAAACAAAAAGATTTAGTTAGGAATGCAAGAATAAAAATAAATAAAATAAACAAAATACCTTTTAAATAGTGATCTCTTATACTGGATGGAATGGATCCAGATGCTGTTCCCCCCTCTATTCCCTCAATGACAGGCCTCCCTTTATTCAGGTCTAATGCCAGCTTCTCTGCAGGAGTAAAGTTGGCTTTTGGTGGCCCTCCCCCAGTGCCAGCAACCTCACTCTTCTTTTTGGCAGCTGCAATTATTAAACATCATGAGACTGGACAGTTGTAACATCAAGCTGGTTATGCTTAAGTACTTACATATATTTATACTTTATAATTAATACTTACCATTCTGAACAATATTTTTATATTTTATTTTCACCTGCTGCCATGTTATTTTTCCTTCACTTAATTTGCTGCTGTAAAAGTTACACACACACACACTTCAATGTATTGTGACAAACATTTCATTTAACTTTAATAAAATATAGTAATGTAGGCCTACATTAATTGCTACTTACGCATTGAGACGATCAGCAATTTCCTGCCAGCCTTTTTCTCTCGTTTTATTAATTGCTGTGGTATTTCCTTTTTTGTAATCATGTGTTTAAATTCTTCGTAAGATTCGAGAAGTAAACGCTGCTCTCTCTTTCCCTTTAGTTGCCATGTTAAATTGATGAATCTATGCTCCACCATCAGGGCTTCTTAAGAATAGCGTGCACGCGCAATTATCTAGAATAGATAAACCTGGTTCAAATTAGTGAGATTGTGTGAACTTGAATTACCTTTTATGAAACCGCCTTAAGCCCCAACTGATTTGTTAGGTTAATTCAAGTCGGGTTTTGGAGCTTAATCCCTGCTTTTCTAAGCTTCTTTTATGAAACAACCCCCAGGTGTTAGAAGTTAATAAACAAACAAACAACTGGTCCTGCAGTGTTTGTGTTATTGATCTGGATGGTACGTCAAATCTTGTGGCTTGAATAGAGGTTAGCTATTACATTGTTAGTGAGCAGACATGCGTAGTCGATAAAACGCGTGGAAAAAATACAAAAAACTCTAATTTAAGGCAGTACCCAAGTCATATATTGAGACCAGAATATTATAGAAACTTGCTGTCTGTTTTTTTTTTATTTTTATTTGGGCCAGTATGTAAGTAACTACACAGAACACCCTATCAATCACATAAGAACATGCTAAAAACCACTCTGAACACCTTAGCAACCACACAATTGACCTTATATTTACAGCAGCGGTATCTTTGATTTTTGACGGGAATGACAATAAATCAGCGAGGGATATAAGCACAATCTGTACTGCAATTTCAAGTGTTTTTGTATTGTTCTGTTGACAAAACATTGAAAAAAAAAAAAAAACAGCTTTCCAAAAATTAGACATCAAACTCAAGTGGAAAATCAGATGTGATCTAAGAACTTTTTACAGCTCCATACAATGCATGCCATTGAATCCCCAGAAAATGCCAAAATCTTGTTTCTAATATTTTTGCCTTTAAATGACTCTGTCCCTCTTTCAGCATAGAAAGCTTCCAGAATCTATTGCCAACTATTTCTCAGCTGGAGAAGGTTAGTGGGTGTTTATTTCCTTTATTAAAATGTGTTCTGGCTAAGACAATGAAGGAGACATTGAGGTGAGTTATATTTGCTTCATTCAAGATCAAATGACTTCTAGAAATGATGCAAGTCCACACAACTTTTATGTACATTTGAATTCAGAAGTTTACATACATTTGGGTTGAAGTCATTAAAACACATTTTTTTAACTACTCCACAGATTTAATAGGCTATTAGAAAACTATATTTCTCTATAGTAAAACATTAAATATTCTAATATAGCAAGTTGTTTCGGACATCTACTTTGTTCATGACACTGAACCGTCTATTTTCAAATAACAGGATACGCCATAACCATAGCGTTTTTAATATGCTTGTTAAATTGAAGTTCAGTTTGAAGATGCTGCATTGTGTTGCATTTAGCTGCGCTTTGTCTAGCTGTTTGAAACACTCGCCTGGTGTGTGTCCCCAAATTTTGTGAGGAAAGCCACGATTCTCTGGATTGTTGCTGTCATTCATGAAGTGTTCCATTCAACTCGGAGAGTCTGAATTTCCACCTTTCAACTGGGGAGAGAGCAAAAGTGAAAGAAAGAAGCTGAGAGACGAGTGCCAAATTTCTTGTCAAGCATGAAGCACTAGGTATGACAGGCGAAGCTGAACATGGCAAAAGTGAGGAGCCAGTGTAGACTAGCAAATAAAAGTGCAGCTAGCTTAACCTTTTAATAACGTTAGCACGTTCACTTAACTAGATAAGATATCAATATAATAGATAGATATAAATGCCCTTATAAGTAAGGATGGGTACAAAAACACTATATTAAATGGGCCACGGTGCTAAATTATGATAAGCTCCGACATTACGGTTCTTTTTAACGTTTTGATGTAATTTATAAATCACGCTGCTGCAGCAGCCTCTCTACTCCGTTTCAGAGCTGACAGGTCCACCTGCACTTGACCCACATGTGCGCTGTTTGATTTACATCAAACACAGCCCCTTGATGACAGCCTTCCCTGCTTTCTTCAGTCATTGGATACATTTATTTTATTGACATTTTGGATTTGTTTCCAGTGATATTGAAATTACATAGTGACTTTGCTGTAGTAAACATTATTGTTGCTACTCTAGAAACAACATTCTTTAAAAAAAATATATATATTTGTATCAATTATTTAATACTTGATATAAAACAAACCGATAAGGAGGATCGATCAGAGTAATGGTATTGATAAAATCCTAATGATACCCATCCCTACATATAAGGCAATTATCTTGCAACCTGCTGGAATTACTAAAGCTTGCAATTAGCTCATTGTAAGGCCTGAAGTCAGCAAGAAAATAATCAGACTCTTCCAATGATATCACCCTCTATCAGAAACTGAGGGAAAGACGAGTAACCCCACCATGCAGAGCAGGTCCACTTGAGGGAGAGTCTAGAATCCCTAAACAGTGAGTGAGTAACACAAGGATGGGTGGGGGGTGGTGGATGGTGCTGGAGTGGGTGTGGATGAGGGCAGTTTTTTTTTTATAAATAAAACAAAAATGATTAAGAGTAGGAAAACGCTCTTCATTACAATATTTGTTTTTCATATTCAGGTTGGCAATGAGCATGTACAAGCAGTGTACAAGCACTCCACACAGTCAAAGTGCCAATTTGGAAAATGTTGTCCCCTGTCCATAAATCCTAATGGTGGCCCTGAAACCACCTGCCTAATATTGTGTAGGTGCCCCCGTGCCATCAAAATAGCACCAACCTGCATCTCAGAATAGCATTCTGAGATGCTATTCTTTTTTTTTTTTTACCAGAATATGTTTATTACTTTTTGTGCATACACAAACACAAGACAAACAACCACAATGCCTATCAGAAAGCCATCACTGTACAATGCAACAGTCTACAAATATTCATCACTTTTCTTTAAAATAAAAGATATAAAATAAAATAAATGAGTTGTACAAATCAGGTGATACAAATTATTGTCCAGAAGTGAACTGTAGTGTCCACACATCTCAGTCATTGTCATCTGTTAAATCCAAATCTTTGGCATATTCAATAAAAGTATTCCAGATATTCTCAAATAGTTCTTGTTTGCCTTTTAGCACGTATGTAATCCTCTCTAGTGGCAAAGCAGACAGCATCTGTCGTAACCAGAAAGTGCCTCTTGGTCTACATGTTTTTTTCCAAAATAAAGCTATACATCTTTTGGCATTAAGCAGACTAAGATCTATAAATGTACGTTCATTTTTAGTATAGTTATGCTTCTCTGGATATAAGCGCAAAAGAAACAATTTTGGTTCTAATATTATTTGTTTGGAAATAATATTTTGAATAATGTCTCTTATTTCTTCCCAAAAGAGTGTAATTTTTGTACAATGCCACATACAGTGAACCAGTGTTCCTTTACATTGGTTACACTTTGAACACACATCAGGAATGTTTCCATTATATCGACAGAGTTCCACTGGTGTCACATATGTTCGCATTAACCATTTAAATTGAATAACTTTAAGACGAGTATTTATTGATGTTGTGTGGGCTAAAGTACATGCATCCTGCCAGTCTTCCTCTGAAAGTTGCAATGACAAATCCTCTTTCCAAGCTCTAAATCTATCATGAGAACTTTCAGGAACGTAGGACATAATCAGATTATAGAACTGAGAAATAATGCCTTTCTTTTGACTATCTTTTAACAACATTTCTTCCAAGTCTGAAGTAGTGGGTTTCGTTAATACATTGTTTTGACTTGCTCCTATAAAACTCCTGAGTTGGAGATATTTAAAGAAATGTTTTTTATCTAAGTTAAATTTATCTTGTAATTCTTGAAAGGTCATTAGTATGTCAGATTTTGGCAAATACACATTTCGAACCATTTTCAGTCCCTTGGTGTTCCATAACTTAAATGTTGCGTCTGCTCTGCCTGGTGGAAAAGATTGGTTGCCCCATAATGGACTAAATTGAGACAGACAGTGTGGATCTTTTAAAAGTCTCTTCACATCACTCCATACTTTTATCATGTTTTTAAGAATTGGGTTTTTAATTTCTCTTAATAGTTTTTTTTGTTGTATTTGAGTATATATATGAGGGAAGAGGTATGTTCAATCCTTGTGATTCCATTTCTATCCAATGTGGTGAATGATTAGTATAATAAAACATAATAGACCTTAGTTGCGCAGCCCAATAGTACAGCTTGAAATTAGGACATTTCAAACCTCCACGTTCATAAGGCAAGTAGATTAAAGACAAACGAAGTCTTGCCCTTTTATTATTCCAAAGAAAACGTATAAACATTTTTTTCATTTGTGAGAAAAAATCAAGAGGGGGTGGGAGGGGAATATTCTGAAACAGATATAGTAGCTTTGGAAGAATGTTCATTTTTAAAATGTTAATTCTCCCAATTATAGATACTGGCAGCGTATTCAAGAATGATCCGTATTGATGTGTTTAGATTCGAAATAAATAAGATCACATCATCTGCGAACAGAGAAATCCTATGCTCAGTTGGTCCTACTGTAATTCCACTGAGTTGGGGATGGGAGCGTATTGCAATTGCAAATGGTTCTATTGCTAACGTGAATAATAAAGGCGAGAGCGGGCAGCCTTGTCGGCACCCACGTTATTCTATTTCTATTAGTGATGATTTCAGCAGTGGGGCTGTCATATAATATTTTGACCCATTTGATAAAATTGTTACCACATCCAAATTTTTCTAATACCCGGAAAAGGTATGGCCATTCGACCCTATCAAAGGCCTTTTCGGCATCCAATGATAGAAGAGCTGTATTTGGCGCATCCTGTTTACAATGAATAATATTTAATCATCTCCGTACATTATGGAAGCCCTGCCTTCCCACGATGAATCCATTTTGATCAGATGCTATTCTTTTCACCACAATTGTACAGGGCAGTTAACGAAGTCTAACTCAGATGGTGCCACAGTGTAAAAAAATAAATAAATAAATAAATAAATAAAAAGTCAAAAAAAAATAAAATATCCTTATTTAAATAAAGTGCAAAAACAATACATTTACAGAAGTTTTCATTAAAGGATTACAGAGAAACACCTTTATTTTACAGGTATTTCTTGATTTATTATGATCAAACACCTTCAATTAAGCGATTGCACTAAAAGTTTTACAGAGAAACACCGTTATTTTACAGGTATTTCCTGAATGATTATGGTCAAACACCTTCAATTAAGAGTTAACATGCTAAAGATTGTAAAATACTAGTTTTATTTTGGAAGACAAAATAAACAATCTCTAAAAATACTTTATAAAACCGATTAAAATCATCTCAAACTTGACTGGCAGTCAGAGCAGCCGATTTTGCCGGGGTTTCAGCCCTGAATGTTTTGTGTAGCCCCGAATGTATTTTGAAATGTTGACTGACAAATATGAAACCGGACAATAGCCTATGTAAACCCCCGAAATCATAAGTTGCCTTATTTCATTATGTTTTGGCTTTGCACATACTGCATACAGCCTGTAAAAATAGACAAAGGCATAATCTAGCCTATAGAATAAGTTTCTTTGCTCTCGGTAGCCTATGGGCGACTCAGTTTCTTCCTCTCTGTTGAATATGCAGCAGGTAGGGGTGGAGCTTGCACAGTCGTTGACATCAACTAACGTTACTTAGTGGCAAGTTAACAGCAATTAGCAGGAAAGACAGCAAAAATGAAGCAAATGAGGCTTTGGGGATTTTTCCGAAAGAAGTCAGTGGGTAAGAATTCACATATGTTTTTGTCCTTAAAGTCTGAAGATCATCATCTGGCTGGCTTTCACCCACAGTAGGCTAAACCTCAAGAGGTCCACTACCGACTGTCATTACATGTTGTAGCCTCTAGCCTCCTTGTTAGCGCATCCGCCTCTCAAGCTGGAGACGTCGGTTCGAGTCTCGTTCGGTGTAGTTTTCTTGTTTATCAGGTGTTGTTTTCTATATGGATAACCAATAAGCATTAGCATAAAATGTATGTGTGACTTGTTTTGTGATATTAGTTTGTAGTAAATATACACTTTGATTTGATTCAATGGTTTTGTAGAGAGTAGCAAAGATGAGCAACAGACTGAGGAGCCAGCAGCAGCTGTGCCAGAATCAGACTTACTTTAGAGAAAGTTAAAAGTGAAACATCGTTTATCCCAATGATCCTAATGAAAGAATTTTGACAGATGAACTGAGAATTATATACAGTTCGATGCCATGGTGTGTCAATGAACTTAGACTATAGTCATTCATGTATTGCTTTAATTTAGGATCTTATACATCATTTTGACTATTTATGTCAAAAAAATCTAAATTATTTACATAAAAAAAATTTTTTTACTTCACTTTACTCACTATAATATAACTCTTTTCTGATGACTTTATGGTAATGTACATGACAATTCAAGAATCATGATAGATCTTAGGGCAATCCCACTGATCTGCTCTTCCCAATACATTTACTTCAAATGGTATTGGTCTACAATTTGAAATATGTAGCACTTGATGAATTAGTTGTTTGAATCTGATTTGCAATGCGTTATGTGCTGTATCTGTTCTTTTGCATCACAGATGATTCAGGGAGGAGAGAGGATGAGTTAGTCGAGGATATACTAGAGTGGAAGATTTAGGAACTGTAGAAACAGGCCCAGCCAGAGCAAAACTCAAAGAATACCCTCTCACCAGCTTTGGACTACAGAGAAGTTGTTGCTAATGTGAAAATAAAATTGTCTGGGCTAAGCCCCGGATGTCCTTCAATGCTGGAAACGCCTCTGCTAGCAGTGTTTGTGTTTAGATTGTACTTTTGCAGGTTTTAATCTAAATACAATATTTAATGATTCAGTTTTTATAGAATTACAGAAAAACCCTTAAATGAAATACAACATTTCATTTACTATGCTGATTAACAGTAGAAAGGTTTCTTAAAATTCTCATAAAATATAAGCTTTAAGATTACTGTGAAATATTCACAACTGAAAACATTCTGAAGACATACAAAATAAATTGATACATCTACAATTAAAGTGGGGTTGGAAACTTAATTACAAATAAAGTACCCTCCACTATTGATTCTAACACTTTTTATGTATAAATATCAATATCAACCAATTATTCACAAACCGTTCATCTGAGCCCACCAGGACGAATTGAAAAAATAAAAATGACAATTTTCTATGTGTCTATCTCTATTAGGGTTTGTGAATAACTGGAGAAAATGATTTCACCCTTGAAACAGGTGGAGAAAGCAACAAATTGTGCTGTTGAGCTGAGGGGGTTGTCTGTTGTTCCCCGTCTTTCGCTCACTTAGACGTTGAGAGCCTTGTGCATCTCTGAACTTGAGAAAAGGCCAATAAGAAATTGGCAGACACACTTTGCATGTCCCACCCTGGACATACGGGTATAAAGGGAGGGAAATGTGTCTGTCCATTCAGAAATTTTCTTCGGAGCCGACCAGTTGTGTGATCAGCGAGCTGCGATTCACAAGACTGTTCACTTAATCTCTAAGAGCGTATGCTGTTGGATCTATAGTGCATATCTGCGGCTTTCTCCTTCTCTGCACGGCAGTGCAGCTTTGCCCCTGGCACTTCGACAGCGCTTTTCTAAAAGTGCGTTTTCTGGGCCGCGATCACACTGAGGCAGCATTTGTGGATGGTTTGTGTTCTCATTGCGAGAACCTTACCATGGCAATGTTGCGGTCGCTGCTTTCCTTCCTAAAAAGGAACGCCACTCCAGCCGCCCCCGCGTCGCTCATTCTTCACACGGGATGGAGGACGACCCGGCTGGCGATGGATACTGTTTAAAGCCAGGAGGATACCTCAAGAAGTTGCTTGAGAAAATGTCAAGAGTGCCTGTCTGCAAATTCTAGGCAAAGGGTGACTACTTTGAAGAGGCTAAAATATAACACAGTTTTGATTTTTGTTTAGTCACAACATAATTCCCATAGTTCCATTTATGTTATTCCATAGTTTGATGACTTTACTATTATTCTAAAATGTGAAGAAAAAAAAATAATAATAATTATAAAAAAGAATGAGTAAGAGTTTCAAAACTTTTGACCAAAAAGTGTACATAACAGATTTGGGCCAAATATAACTTCTCTCCAAGATTTTTACCCACAATGCATATTACGGTGGCCATCGGATTGCAGAGCTACGTCCTCGATAATTCTGTGGGAATGACCAGCCTCCATATCCCATAATGACAAAGCAAATGATAACTTGCAAGTGTATTAATAAGAAAAAAAGGGGCCTTGGTACCTCAGCGAGTACTGACGCTGACTACCACCCCCTGGAATTGTGAGTTTGAATCCAGGGTGTGCTGAGTGACTCCATCCAGGGTCAACTATATTGGCCCGGTTGCTAGGGAGGGTAGAGTCACATGGGGTAACCTCCTTGTGTTCGCTATAATGTGGTTCTCACTGGGGCGCTATGGTGAGTTGTGTGTGAATGCCGCAGAGAATAGTGCAATGTCTCCACGTAATTTCTCCACAAGCCACATAAGATGCGTGCATTGACGGTATCCGATGCGGAGGCAACTGAGATTCGTCCTCAGCCACCCGGATTGAGGCAAGTTACTACACCACCACAAGGACTTAAGAGTGTATTGGGCATTCCAAATTGTGGAGAAAAAGTGTAGAAAATAAAATAAAAAATAATTATAACTGTACTCATGGGAACCTTCAATGCAACAGAAGTTTTTGTAGTCTTCCCCAGATCTTGCCTTGACACAATCCTATCTCTGAGCTCTGCAGGCAGTTCCAATCAATGCGTAGAAACATCTTAAAGATGATTCAGAGAAATGGGATGCACCGGAGCTAAATTTCAAGTGTTATAGCAAAGGGCCTGAATACTTATCTCAGTGTGATATTTCAGTTTTTTCTTTTTAATAAATTTACTACAAATCTGTTGTTCCCTTTACAAAATGCTTCACTATGATGCTGCGCTGATAAGCGCTATGGGGAACAATCCTAGTTGTGACCGAGCTGTGAATTTGTGTGTAACACGTCAATGAACATTGACCGGAATTTGTAGCCTCGGCTGATGTAATCATTAGATGCACCTGAGGCCAGGCTATAAATGGATGCGTCACCAGGTGTCGTCAGATCGTCTTTTTTTCCAGAGTGTTTCTGTGGCTGTGTGTTTCACAAACCTTGTCAAAATTCTCTTTCCTCTGTTAGGAGTTAGAATTTGTTAGGCAGTGTGCAGTGAACCTTTTCTCTTCGATTTAGAAAATATTATATTGTAAGGTATGGCGGAGGATCAGTGGCCTCAGCAGATCCATGAATAAGAAAGAACCCACTGTTAAAACCCCTCTAATCACTGAAATAGCGCCAACTAGTCTCCACGAGCACAATAAATGTATTGACAAAGAGACAATGAACTATTGACAGGAAATCCTCGTGCCTGCTAAGCCCCCCTTTCCCATATGACTCGCCTCACACCGCGTGCTTCACCATGTGAGAAAAGGGCACGTGAAAAGCTGGCAACAGAGAGTGTGTGTGTGTCTTCCATTTAAACCTAGAAATGCTTATTCCTAATGAAATATATTTTAATCCCCGTATGTTTGTGTTCTGATGGTATATCAAACTAGTAAGACTGTTTAGTTGTGTAGTAAAACTCGGAGGCCGTATATTTAATAGCCTCAGAGTGTATATCCCCTTTTTAAGTATACTAAATACACGTTTCTTGGTATCAAATTAAACCTTACGACTTGTCCTAGCTGAATATGAATATAAGATTACCTTAGAATTGTGTTCTGCTAAGTTTTACCATCTTTTGAGTTATTCAAACCAAAGTCCTGACCCAGAGTCATAAAGGATGCAAATGAGCCTTGACGGGACAAAGGAACCATCTCATGATTTAAAATAAAGGGGACTTTTACGACCTCCAAAGGAATGTTCAGAGTGCTGACTCTCACTTAATTCTTACTGAGAAGGAGAAATGAACCCTTTTAAATCCTATATATTCTATATATATATCCATGTGATAAATGTATTGACATGTATCTAATGCTCCATCTCATGATTTTCCTAAATGTTGTTTGGTCTAGGTTTTCTTGCAAACTCTAATGGGTTAATGTTTCAGACTTTGCATACTATGGTTAACCGAAATCATATGTGTGGTATATTTGGTCTCTATAACTTGGTATTTTGAAGATCGAAATGACTGTGTACATGATATGTCGATAACAACAACATATTAGTATGACAAGAATATTTCCTTGTTTCTTCATTGGCTACCACCCCTCTTAGAACAAAGAGCAATAAACCAAATTCCCGCCTGGAACTTCCACCCTTCTTATTGGTCGAGCCAATGAGAGGTGGGACACGTTTTCTAAGGT
This sequence comes from Xyrauchen texanus, assembly GCF_025860055.1. Taxonomy (NCBI): domain Eukaryota; kingdom Metazoa; phylum Chordata; class Actinopteri; order Cypriniformes; family Catostomidae; genus Xyrauchen; species Xyrauchen texanus. Next base: position 8,634,980 of record NC_068276.1, read on the forward strand.
TATAAATTGCATCCACAACGGCCCTTCTCTCTCTCTTGCTTCTTGCCCTCTTGCTTTCTGGTCCTCTGAGCCTTGTGCTCTCTTACTCTCTTGGTCGTTCCTGAGAAGTCCTAATGAAGATGATGCTGAACTAGAAGGCCCCCAAGGACTCCCAAGCGTGCGCCAGGCTACGGCCTTGTCTTTCCATTCACCAAAGATCCTCTGACTCCCACTGGTTCTCTCTCATCAAGACAACATCAAAGATCAACTGGAGCCTCAACAAATTGCATCAGGACAGTTTAATTCAAATGGGACATGCAAGTATCAAACTTAGTCTCATTATTTGATACATTAAGTATCCTTACCCCTTTCTAAAAGGGCGTGTCAGAACTAATATGATGGTTTGCTCAGGCTGTTGATCTGCTGAACTTCAAACAATGCTATAACTTCTTGCCTTCCTGTATTCTGCTTCAGCCCTCTTTCCCTTGGTAAACTGTATGCATGTATGTATATGTATGTTAGAGTAGTTTAAATGTTTAGTCTAGTTAATAAAGTCTTGTTCATGTCACATGTAAAGTCGTCTGTGTCTCAAGCTCATATCTAAAGTCACTAATCATAGATTTTGACTACTTGCTCTTAATACTTAGTAAGAAAGACATTTCCCATGCCCCGGAAATGTACATTTCTATTAATTAATTAATTAATAACCAATATTGAGTGTTCACGGGATGAACAGAGTATTTGGTTGTAATGTTAATGTAGCTACATCAAGTTAACCCGATTAACTGATCCAAATATTCATAATCGATTATAACAAGTTATGATTGATTATTAATATTTCATAGAGCTGATTCGCTACAGTATATATATATATAAAAAAAGAGAATGACTGAAAGCCGCAAACGATCCCCTGAACTCGCTCTATAGCTGAAGAGGACACGCATCAGTTTTTGCTCTGTTTGTTTGGGGGAAGAGCATGCTGCTCTCGCGTTGCAGCAGGACGGGTGCGAGCACTGCCATTTGCTTTCAGGCAAAGTGCTTCGCACTCGCCTCACTTGCTTCCGGGAGTCAGCACTCACGAGAAAAAAAAAAAAAAAAGAAAAAGAGTTCGTGGGGCTCTTGCATGGATTTGGCTGAGGAGCAAGAGACGGGTTGATCCCCTTCTCTCGCTCTCTCCCCAAACCCAGCTGGTCATTCACATGATCTCGAAGCACGTTCCGACGCTTCTTGGGATCATGAGGAGGGTCGCGATTCTCTTCCCGCCTCCGAGCTTTCCGTCCGCGATAAAAAAAATCTACGGAGGAATTGCTCGATGTTGTTACTTGTGCAGTTTCCAGACTCCAGTTGGACTGGCCACGTGAAAAAGAGACCCCCAAATCCTCCAAATTAGGGGATAGATTTTATCTTCCAGTCTAAGAAAGGGAACGCCTCATGAGTCCCTTCCCTTCTTTGATAACCTCCATGAAGAGCTTTCTCGCTCATGGAGGAACCCCTAAAAAAAAAAAAATAAAAATTTCCTTCCCGTGTTCACATACACTCGATGTCATTATATTGGACAATCGTGGGTGCTGAGGCCCGGGGGTATTTCAGTGATGCCACCGGTCGGAGAGATGCTTGCGGGCTCTCTCTCGCCGGGCTCGGCATTGTCACTTAAGAAGCCCTCTCTCCTCTCAAAGCTTTGTAGGACAACCTCCACTTTAGTGGGAAGGGCTTATCAAGCAGCAGGTCAGGCTGGTGCTGCTCTGCACACTATGCTGTTTTACAGGCGTACCAGGCTGACCTCCTGGACGATCTGAGTGTGGGTTCTGCGCTTGATGAGCAAGCCTCAGACCCGCCTTGGTCCTATCTGAAGGGAGGCTCAAAAGCAAAGCGTGGCGAGTCGTGCTCCTCCTCCCAGGGATTGGGGACAGTCTCGCCGCCCTCGAAGCAAGACCTCAGGACTATAATTTCTAGTAAGAGAAAACCCTGATGGTCTTGCGCCTAGATTAGGGGGTGGCTCCCCTCGGGACGGGGCGCGTGCTTCACTTCACCCCTCCCGGTACCCCCTCGAAGCCCCTCCATTCCCGCCACCTCTTGGTGTTTTGGGTTGCAGAGGCTCCAGTCAAAATTGGGTGTTTTTGCCATTCCTGCATTTTATTAAGGACGCGAAACACTCGACAACCCCTCAACAGGAAGTGTTAAAATCTAATACCCATCTCAGAGATCCTGGCAGCGTGGAAACTTCTGCCAGATATATTCTTTTCTGTGGGTCTTATAAGGGCGTCAGGATGTAATTCACTCGCCTACATCAGTGTTTCAACGGCGTGTTCTCACTACCGTAAACCGGATTTCTTTATGTAAAAAAAAAAAATAAAAAAATCAAATCTCCTGGTTAAAGGGGCCATGGTATGTGTTCCTTCCAGAGAGAGAGTTAGGTTATTACACTAAATACTTCCCGTTTCCCATGGAGGGTGAGGGGTGGCGTTTGGCTTCGATCTTCAAGCTTGAACTGCCCGTGGGTGTTCAAGTCCAAGATGATACCTGTCAAGACAGTCGTGTCTCAAGCCCTACAACTTGTTTGGCTGGTCACCATCGATCTTATGACGCACTTCTATACTTCATTTAGAAGTTCTGCCACAACATGGAAAGTTCCTGAGGTTCACTTCCGGGTGCAAAGTCTTCCAGTGTCAGGTTCTTTCACCCGGCCTAGCCCTTTTTACCCGCACATTCACAATGCATGATGTAGTGCTGGCTCCTTGCGACTCTGGGGCATCTGCATTCTGAATTATGTAGATGACTGGCTGATCCTAGCGCAGTTCCAGGAACTGGCAGTTCAGCACAGGGACATAATCTTAGCTCATCTAGCTTAGTTTCTCTGGGGTTTAGGCTCAACGCCAAGAAAAGCATCCTCTCTCCCACTCAGAACACTGTCTATCGGGGCATCGTATGGAGTTCCATCACAATGCGGGCACAACTGTCTCCCGCTAGGATTGAGTCCATTCAGATCACCCTGAGCAAAGTCAGGCTAGGTCAAGGTTGCATGCTGTTATCAGTATCAACGATTTCCAGGTCTCAGGGCGACCGCGTCCTCCGTGATCCCTCTGGACCTTCTGCTCATGAGACGCATTTTGTTGTGGCCCAAAGCCATGGGATTTCTTCCAAGGGCCAAAACCCCTAGGCTAATATGGGTTACGCGCCTCAGGCTTCGTTCCCTTTCTATGTGGTTCAGACCCCGGTTTTCTGCCTTGGTTCCCACTCTAGGTGCGTCTTGTTGTCGCAGGCTGCTAACGACAGACGCCTCCCTGACGGGCGGGGTAGCGGCCTTAAGTGGTCGTCCAGCTTATGGGGATAGGAGGGTCTTCAGCTTGGTTGTCACAGTCACTGTCTTGGGTTGATGGCTGTATTTCTGACACTGAAATACCTCCTCCTGAGGCTGCCATGTCTTGGTGCGGGTGGACAATACAGTGGTAGCCTCTTACATAAATCATCAAGTAGACCCACGTTCTTGTCAGCTGTATTTGACGCGTCAGATTCTCCTTAGGGCCCAGGGCAAGCTCCTGTCACTCCCTGGATGCCCATATGTGGGAGCAGATTTACGGTCCAGACAGAAAACACCAACAGGGGGAGTTAAGAACTCCACCCTAAGGCAGTATTTGCCCAGAGTTTGCCAGCAAGGGTTTTTGGCTCTTACTGATAGCACCGTGCTGGCCAAACAGGGCTTGGTTCTCGGAGCTAATTTTTTCCCTCGACGGCTCGCCTTGGGCGATTCCGAACAGGAAGGATCTTCTATCTCAGGCACAGGGCAATATTTCATCCCTGCCCCGAAATGTGGAATCTTTCATGTTTGGCCCCTAAGGGTACCAACTGAGGGACACAGGGCTTTCTCCTGAGGTTAGAGACCTTTTCAAATGCCGGCCTCTATGAATAGCGCAATGTCTCCTCTACTTCTCCCTGAAATCGCCCAGCCCCCTTGGGTCTGGACGTTAAGACACATACATGACCCAGAATGCGTCTGTATTCGTTTCTTTCCCCGGTTTCTCTGCTCCCGGGAGTCTTGGCAATGTTCACCAGCAAGGGTCTTGCCTCCTATTAATGGCGCTGCGCTGGCCAAACAGGATATGTTTCTCAGAGTTAATACCTCTCCTCGACGGCTCGCCTTGGGCGATTCCGAACAGGGAGGACCTTCTCATCCTTGGCCCGAATTGTGAAACCTTTCATGTCTGGCCCCTAAGTGTACCAAATGAGGTTCACAGGGTTTTCTCTTGAGGTTAGAGACCATTTCAAGTGCAAGGGCTCCCTCCACTTGGATCTGATGTGGGTAGATTTTTCAGGGCAGAAGAGGACCTCTTCACCTCTGTTGATAGCGCAATGTCTCCTCTACTTCTCCCCGAGTCACCCAGTCCCCCCCCCCGATCGTGGTGACGCATAATAGCACAAAATGCGCCTGCATGCGTTTCCTTCTACTAAAGTTCACATTACAGAACCAGCTAACTGCCAGTTTGCTTCAGTTCTGGATTTTCTGTAGAAAAAACTGTCAGCGGGCACTTGCCTCGCCACTGCCAGGTTCTATGTGGCCACTGCGGTTTGCCACGGCTTGGTGGGCGGGGTGCCCTCTAAGAGGCATCCTCATTATTGCCCGGGCCTACGAGGCGCTTCGCCAGTAGGTTTTAGGGCGCACTCTACCAGAGGTAGGCCTGAACAAGTTTGTGATTCAGCAGGCTGGTCCTCTCCGCACACATTCATCAAAATTGAATGGTTTAGATGTTTCTGCTACTCCGGGCTCTTATGCCCTTGAGTCGACATCTCAAGCTCATGTCTGAGACCTCTCGCGTTTTTATGAGTACACTGCACAACCGTAGGGGTCCGGAAAGCCCCCAGTGCGGCGGTGTGGGTATTGCGTTCCCCATAGCGCTTAGCAGCGCAGCATCGTAGTGAAGCTTTTTGTAAAGGGAACGTCTCGGGTTACATGTGTAACTCTTGTTCCCTGAAAAAAGCGGAACGAGATGCTGTGCTTCTTTGCCACACTGGGACGTCCCAGGACTGCTCTTCAAAAAGAAGTATCTGATGACACATCCATTTATAGCCTGGCCTCAGGTGCATCTAATGATTACGTCAGCCGAGGCTACAAATTCCGATCAATGTTCATTGACGTGTTACACACAAATTCACAGCTCGGGCACAATTAGGATTGTTCCCCATAGCGCTTAGCAGCACAGCATCTCGTTCCGCTTTTTTCAGGGAACAAGGGTTACACATGTAACCAGAGACGTTTTGCTAGTCATTATGGGGTATGAAGTATAGACTGATGTGAAAAAAAGAATTATGTAAAAATGTTAACATAAGACTGCAATATAATAAATGTGGAATGAATACTTTCTGAATAAGAAAGTCCACATCATTCATTTCAAAAACTTGTTTTTAATTAAGTTTTAGTTTTAAAATGAAATAAAGATGGTGGCACGATCATATTTTTGTCAACAAAACTAATTTCAAACATTTAAGCATACACCTTCAGATCAAAAGATTTTTTAGATCATGAGAAACATTTCAGTCAAGTGTTTCAAAACTTTGACTGCTTGTATATGTATTTATGTGTACGTACGCATGCATGCTTGTTTCTGTTTTTTGCTGTTTTACTTTGTTTTTATGTAAAGCAATTTGGACTACTTTTGTATGAGATGGTTATATATAGGGCTGCCGATTTAACACGTTAATTCAGTGCGATTAATTTTATTAAAAATAACGCGTTAAAATGCGTTAATGAAATTAATTGCAATGCCCCAGGATTGTAATAAGATTCCTGAGAAATGCAAGCTAGTAGTACCACCGGTTTACTCCAGAGGGCAGTAATTGAAATTTCAGCTTTGTGGCAATGCGCAGTTTATAATTATTTTTTAATCGATTGATAGCCCTAGTTATATATAAATGAAAATTAATTGGAACATGGTTTCATGAAACAAATTTGTAAGAACAAATCCAATCTCTGTATGTCTTGACACTGTTTGCTTACCTGTCCCTGGGTTTAATTCTGTACCCCATCATCCGGTGATATCTTGTCACTCCTGGTTCTTCAGCCTTGATCTCACTGGTGATGCACTGCAGTGGTCATTTGCTGTGAGAATTACAGTACGAGTTTGTTTAATCTTTAAAGTAGCTGACAATATTAACACATACTAGCAAAACTGGCTACTACATTGAAATACAGTGCATCTGGGAAGTATTCACAGCACTTCACTTTTTCCACATTTTGTTACGTTACAGCCCTATTCCAAAATTGATTAAATTCATTATTTTCCTAAAAATTCTACAAACAATACCCCATAATGACAACATGAAAGAAGTTTTTTTTTGCAATCTTTGCAAATTTATTAAAAATAAAAAACAAAAACAAAATTGATTTCATTCTTTTACATCATCGGCAAATATCCAAGTATATCAAGCCGATTATTAGGCAGGTGCATCTTTGGGCAGCCTAGTGTTGTTGTGGAACACGTGTTCGATGCACGCTGCCCCTAGAGTCATTTTCCAGCAGAGTGAGCAGACCTCATCCAGTGCCTAAGGAAGGAGCCAAGTTCTTTGGAGAAAACGGTAAGGATTACATTTGTATAACTCCTTTATATTTAATTTTTTATATGTTACTGCCAACTTCAAGAAAAAACGTGACAAACGCGATAGTTGACATGACGTTCGGCTACTTTGGATATTGATAGCGTAGTTGAAGTTGCATTATCACAGCAGAAGGGTGGCTATCATGTCACAATAAGTGAGCAAGAATTTTGCAATTACTGACAGTGAATCTGAGACTTATTTGTTCTGTTTGTGTGTCTTATATTTGAGAGGGTTGTCACTCAATGCAGAGAAATAAGTAATAAAAAAAAAAAGATACCAATGCACTATAGGCTAGTGAAGGACTGGTTTTGGTAAGCTCGGACATTATCGGTTCTGCTGTCGGTACTGGAGAAATTAAGAAAATACATTTATTATTGCTATAAAGAGAAAGTTATTTTATTATGAAGAAGAAGAAGAAGAAGAAGACATTTGTCTGTGATGCAATTTAGCTATTCGCGGTCAGAGAGAGATCTCGCTCACGTGGTGCCACAGCAAGCACAACATGAGCCCTGCTTAATGAGTGACAGAACTAAACATTCAAACGTAGCCTGGTTTAGATCTTTTTATTTTAGATTTCGCCTTCCAAAGTTTATAAAAAATAATATTTATACATAAGCCGCATTCTGTCTAGCACAACTTCCTTCCCTTCACAGCGGAGCACTGACATTTCTCCCTAAAACTCAAACTTAACGTCAGAATCAGCACGATCGGTGATTGTTGTAAAATGCAGTCTAGCTACTGTTGCCAAATTGCGGAACGCATTTAATAATAAAAAGAGCGCAAGAGATACCGTTCCCAAGGTGGCGCGCGCTCCGAAACAGACCGCAACGAGACAAGCAAAGAATACTACTTTAGAGTTTCATGTGCGTGTGCGTCTAAACGATCAACTTTACACAAATGTCAAAACGACCGGCTTGGAGATTCACTTAAACACAGTTTATGTCTTAAATGGACGTAGTTATGGAAATAGTTGGGAGAAAATATGGTGCATCAGGAGCCTATAAGACACGGTCTTAAAGGGGAACAGTCTAATAAACATGCTGACGATTGAGCAATTACTGCGAATCAAACAACAAAAGGCAAAGAGAAAATCACTTACAGCTCTTGAATGAATAACTTCATTAATCTATGATAAACTATGCAGTGTTATTTTACAATTGATTACTTACTGTTCAGGTGTGGTCTAAAAATAAATCTAATAATGTTAGTAGACCTTCCTGAAATTAAATCACTGTGCCTATATAACGTTTATCTTTGTGTAATGGTTTATCTTTTGTTTAGCACAGATAGACAGACAGATATATAACAAAAAGAACAGTTAAGTTGGAATGGCAGCATTTCAATAGGATGATTTCATCCAGTGCACCATGAGCATCTGAGAAAAGGCTCTGGGTTCATACTAAGCTGCAAAAACTGAAAAATGACAAATTTTTTACAGTTTATTTACATGATATACTTACAAACTATTTTTTGTAAGTACCGGATCGATGAGCAGTATCGGTAATAGTAGTTAAAACCTTAACGATACCCATCCCTAGTTATGCCTGTGCTTCTCTTGGATGCTCTGAATATTGGATTACGTGTCTGGATTGCCCCTTAAAGCTGCATTTGGATCTCAACAGTCGTGTCGGAGCAGTTCGTAACACCTGCTTTAATATATTTGTTATACACTGAATAAATGTTTTTACATTATACATTTTTAATTTAAGTGTACAAGTGCAGATTGGTCAAGTGTTCAATAAATGTATTTGAGAAATTTTGTCTATCTTAAGTAATTATTTGGGTTACATTTTATCTTTCAAATAAGAGGTTAAAAACAAGCACATATCGGCCAAAATAAATCGGCCGACCCGGATTTCAAAAGATCGGCATCGGTCGACCTCTAGTTTCAACTGCCTTAGGCGCTTAAGTGTATCACCAGAGCGGGCATAACAGATAGTGGCTGCATGTGCCATTCTGCACAATATAGCCACTATCAGAAATGAGCGAGTACCACCACAAAACCAGCTTCTCCCCGATGAAATTGACCCCATCACACTTGACCACCCAGCTGTCAGAGATGCAATCACAACACAGTATTTTACTTTAATAAAAGCACATTGACACTGCAGAATCAGATAGGTCTCAAACTGTTTTATTGGTCATGTGGCTAGGGAGGAAGAAAGAGAGCAAGAGAAAGTGACATTAATAAATATTCATAGTGTTCATACTAAAGGGTTACTTGGTTAAATAAGTTCACACACTGAGATCTGTTTTTTCCAGCCGTTTCATCTCCAATAATTTTTTTTTTTAATTTGGAGCCTCCTCAGCTCACAGTCCAGCTCCTTTAGTGAACAGACTAGCTCTAGACTCCTTTTGTAAAGGGCCCTGACTGAGTCGGTTTCCACCTCAAACAATCATTACAAGTTTTCTGGAGATTAATCAAATCACAAAAAGTGGCATGACTTTTTACAAACATAGGAATGACTGTAATTTATGTTACGGGTTTAAAGTATTACCTGGTTCACATTCCTTCTGTAGCCCATTGAGGTAGAGGCTTCAGTTTCTGGGTCAGATTGTGAAAAACCCTACAATAAAAGAGGTGTAAGGGCCAGTCACTTAATTATGACATTCAAATGTGCGCCATAATAAAAAGCCCAATGCATTCACCTCAGCAACTGTCTCAGAAAACACAGCGTGGCTTCATCATTTGCTTCACCCTAATAAATAAAAGTAGGCCAATATAAAGCATAACTGTTGTAAAACTGTTGTGTTTTGTCTGCTGTATACTCACCGCTGTGTGGGAGACTGTGTGCTGGCTTCAACAGGGACACTGTATTTCCCTCTACTGCAGAACATAGTCAGCCATATTTAACACTTTTTAAAAATTAGTAATGCATTGCACACACATACCCAGTGTCACTTGCTTCGAGGAGCCAGCACCAGGGTCAGATTGCACAGCACCTGCAATCCCATCCATAATCGGCCGTCCCTTATTGTTACTCAGAGCCAACTCCTCCGCCGCAGTGTATTCTGGAGGAGGTGGCCCTCCCCCAGTTTTCCGTATTTCACACTTTTTTCTGTTTGCTGCAAACAATTGTTTGACATAAAATGTTCACAAAAATAAAAGGTTGTGGTAAATACTCACCACTTTGAATTATATTTTTATATTTTGTCTTGATCTGCTGACAAGAACGTTTGGAGTTGGGGGTTGCATCTAAAAAACAATGAATATCAAATCTTTCTTAGGATGTCATGCCAATACACACACAAATGAGATTTGTTTAACTTACGCATTAACGCAATCAGCAAACTTCCTCCAAGATTGTTCTCTTGCTTTGGCAGCAGAGATGGTGTTACTGCGTGCTTGAAAGACATTTCTATATTCTTCGTATTTCTGAATAATAATCTCTTGCTCCGCCGCAGAAAAATATAATGGTTTATCTATCCATATCGAACGCGATTGGTTGTTCGGTGCCAACGTCACTCTTATGTGCACGCGCCCGTGGAGTTAAGGATCAAAGCCTGAGTTGACAAAGAAAGTTGATGAGCTGCATCATGGTACCAATAAAGCCTGATTGCATTGGTTTGGTTGTCAACTCTAAACCAATCCTGCAACCCTGAGTTTGTTCAACTACCATAATGCTACAGGCCCCAGTTCCCCTCTGGCTAACATCATGAATATAATGTAAATATTCTTATGTATAGTTAAAGTTATGGTTTAAAATTATTAAACTAAGTAAGTGTTAAGGGTCAGTGTTTAAACATCGATTTAGTTTGAACTGTAAGATCTTGGATTAACTGCAGAAGTTCACATAGATGCAATTGTCCTTGTTAATTGGCTGATCAAGGCTTTTGTTGGCAATTGTTAGTCTATGCATTCCATTTCAAGATCGTAGTCCATCAATATACCGAGGTGATGAAGGCAGAGATCAGGGATGTGAAATGCAGTTCAGCCTAGCCGGTAATTTCGGTGAGGTTCAGTGTGGTCCATCCAAAATCCAAGGTTCAGACAATGGCATACGAAATATCCCATGTATTATGGTTGGAGTTGACATCAGTGCATCCTCTGAAGTCCATCATAATAGACTGAAGTGATGTTTGGCTGGTCGTTACAGAAAATCACAGGGAAAAATTCTTACATGATATCGCCATGTTTTTTTCAAGATATAAATTCACTTACCTTACATGATCAAACCGCTCCCATCTTTGTCTTCCTCTGTGACCATATTATTTTGTTTTGATCTCGGTTGACATCCAACAACTCAAATTCGCTCAAATAAGAATTTAGCTGGAAGATGTAAAATAATCCAGTGGACCGTGGGAGTAGCGCACACACGCAGGCATGCATTTTAAAGACCGGTGAGAGGAGCATACAATTCTCATTGGCCAGTTTCCTGAATGACAGTCGGATTAACCAATCATTCTCAAAGCAACATGATGAAACCGCCAATAGCAATTGTTTCAGCGTGGTAACATATCAAGGTGTTATGACCCCTAGGGTTGTCTAGGGGTATGAGGGGGTAACATTTTAATTGTAAATGGATTTAAGGTGTGTGTTGGGTTGGCAAATGACAAATAAAGCAACCAGGCAAGTAAACGGTTTAAAAAGGTAATTTATTCTGAGTTGTATCAACGTAACAAAAAGTGAAAGATAACTGAATCGGGTGTTTATAGGTTGTGCAAAGAACATACTAATAATGAAACCAGAGGGGAAAAGGACACGAGTGGAGCCAAAGAAAAGAAAGAATCAAAACAACTTATTTTTATAGCCCTCTAAACTCAATAAATTGTTAGTTTAAACAAAACGCAAGAAAGAAAATAAAACAGGTCTTCAGAATTGGAAACGCCAATGTCTAAACTATTCTGCCTATCAAAAAAAACACCAAAAGTACAGGGGTTGGCACTCACTCCTAACCTAAGGTGTCTAATACAAAAAAAAAAAAAAAAACACACAGTCTACGTGGTGCAAGGTGTAGGTCACGTGACTTCTTACCTGTCCACTTTTCCACTCTGGTTAGATGAGCAGAGAGTTATATAAATAATAATGATGAAAAGTCACATAACCACGAATGGGAAACGAGCAGATGCGGACAGAGTACACAGCTTCATTACTTGAGTAAAAGTACAGATACCCCTTGCAAAATTTTACTCAAGTACAAGTAAAAGTACTACAGTCAGATGTCTACTTAAGTAAAAGTACTAAAGTACTTGTTTTTAAAAGTACTTGAGTATCAAGAGTACAAGAGTAGATTTTCTAAATATTGCATTACTAGTCTACTGCCACAGTGCTTACATTTATGCACAGAAACGTCCTACATGGAGTTATGAAAAATGTTAATACCTTGGAGAATGTAAAAGGAATTGAAAGTAAAATAAAGTCATTTTCATCTTTTTACCATGTTGCTTTATTTAACATTTATCACTTGTAACGGCCGCGGAAACGGCCCACAAGGCAATAGCACAATGGCAACGCTCTGACAAACCTCTGCTAGAGTTTTAATGGATTTTTTGTACCCACATTTGAACCTGACCATGTTATACACGCAGCATAGAGCAAAGAAGAGAAAATAATAATGATTAAAGAAAATCAGCTAACCAGCTGTGTTTAGGTCAGCGTACAAAGAAGGAAAAATAAAATTCAGCTCATTTGAGTGACAGTATTAAGCCCCTTCCTCTCACATTGACATACAGACAAAGGCAGGAGAAAATACTTTCAGCTGAATAACACCATTCTCTCACACACAATCTATGTGTGACAACTGTGTGTGTGTGTGTGTGTGTGTGTACTGTACTTCAATTCAATCAAATGTCATGAAGTCCTTGTTCAACTTGAGAAGAAGTTGGTTCTCAAAATTCTGTGAATGAATTGATCCCCTTCTTGGGGTGAAAAGCAAACCTGCTATGCTAAAAAGCCTTTCACACGCTGCTGAAGCTGGCAGGGCTGTGTTGAGCTTTAGTGAGAGGTTACGCACAGCTGGATAGGGGGCCAGTGTATTCACTCCTTCAGCTGTAGCGGCTAGGTATACATCAAGTTGCTTACTTATCTCATGGGAATGCGTCTGCTTGACATTGGAGAAGAAGTCATCTTCATCAGAAGAGGTTGATGTGGTATCAGGAGACCGAAGACCTTCATCGTGTTCTGGCAGATGTTCCTTGATGTAACTAAGGCCTTGATTAGAAACACAGAATCACACCAACAAACACATATTTTTGTTATTATTACTCTGTAATTAAACAACTGCATAGAATCATTGTTGGATGTAAAGGTTTTTGAAAAAACAAGAAAACAAACAAACAAAAAAAAACATTTTCCTTACCAAGCTGTAGGACTGTGTCATTGCTGGTCCAGGAGGTTTTGAACCTTGGAACGAGAATGGCTGCTGCAATTAGCTCTGGCTCTGACATCATGCTCTCAAACCGCTTCCTCAAACCTTCAAGAAGAGCATCAACAAGTGGCTTGCAAAATTTGAGTGATGGTCTGGACTTTTCAAGCTTGGTTGTGAGGGTGGTGATTGTCGGGAGCAGCCAGCCCATCTGAATGTTGACTTCTCCTTGTAGTATGTTCAAGGACTTCGCAACTGGACTCATGGTGGTGACATATTCCCCTAAAAAGGCTATGTCAGCCGGACTGTACCTAATAGAAACAGAAGAAAATAAACAAACACATATTTCAACAAAATGTATACAGAACCACTGTGCAATGCTGGACGTTTATTTATTTGTTTATGTACCTACAGCAGATAATGTGGTAAGCATTAACAAAATAAGAACACAATTATACATTAACATAAGCTACTTACATTGGAACATTGAGTGCAGCACAGACCGTTCTCACAGACCCCTCTCCTTGGTCTCTAATGATTCTGACCACACGTTCCACGGCCATGAAAGAGGAGTTCCATCGAGTTGAATTAGGCTGTACAAAGTGAAGCTTACAGTGTTTCTGTATAAGCTCTGCATTTTGAGGAGACCTTGATGCTTTATTCCAGAGTGCCTGACACTTTGAAAAGGCTGATCTGGACAATTTCTTGTAAGCTTCTGTCTTATTAGCCCGATCAACATCGACTGTGGAAACTAAATTTAGTAAGTGGCATGCACACCGATGATGTTTCGGCAGCTGATACTGAAGCCCATCATCTTCCTCCAGAATGGCTTCCACATCCATGAATTCCACCTCCTCTTCATTATCAGATGCATCACAATCTTCTCCTACTACTTCTTCTTCGATTGTGCCTTCTGCAACTAACTCTTCATTGTTATTTTCGTCCTGCTGACCAAAGACACGGAACGCTTTGACGAAATTCGACCCGTTGTCTGTTGTAGTTCTAACAACCTTTAGACTTATTTCATACTCTGCATGAATGTCGGTCAAAACAGCTGCCAAGGCATCGAATGTGTGGGAGCCCCTTAGTTGACGGCAAGCAAGGGCAACTGAACGGTGTTCAAAACTGCAAGGATCGAGCCAGTGGGCTGTTACACCTAAAAAGCTCCTTCTCCTGGCCGTCCAACAATCAGTAGTGGTGGCAATGTATGGTACCTTTTTCATTTCGTTCTTGAGACGTTCTTTCATTTTAGATGTAGCTGAATCAATCTTGCGCCGCACAGTTGTGCGGGACATGACGGCACTACTCGGTTGTAATTCTACAATAAGGTCTTGGAAGGATGGTTTCTCAACCAGGGAGAAGGGCTGGAGACCTTGAACGATGAAGCGGAGGATAGCCCGATCAACCGTCTTCTGAGACACCTGCTTGGTCTCCAGCAGCTTCAGTTGCTTCGCCTTGAAGCCTGTTCCACCTTCTGATGGCCTCTTGCAGGCTGTTGAAGTCAGTTGACAGTATTCCTCCAGATGTGTCTCATGCCTTCTCTGTAAAACACAGTATAATATTTCAGTTTACATAAACTAATAAATATTAGAAAAGATACCCATCATGTAGTCTACATAGCAGTATTATTAACCCTCTGGTCCTCTTCGTTTAGGGGTCACACTTGGCTTCTTCCCGGTCTAAAGTGACCGAAGCCTTAAAATGTAACTTTTTTTCCCCAGGAAAACCAATGTAATATATTCTTGTTCAATAATATTTTTTGATTATTATTTTGAATTTTTAAAGATTTCTATGTTACTATGCAATAATTATACAATTTTTATGAGCTATTTTTTCCATTAGAATTAATATATGTTTTAATTTTTTTTAATAAATGCAACATTTCACATAAAAAATAGAGTGCAGGCCTTTAAAAAAAATAATTTTGAAGTGAGAAAAGCACCATCCAGTGGTGTTAAAAAATATAAATGTGTGTAATGTCCTGTAACCGCCCATAGACTATACTATAGCTCCCTATATAAATACATAGAGAGGCTTTTTAATTCGCCTTGTTTTTTTTTAGACATGATTTCTCAATTTTATTCGTTTTTTTTATTTTTTTTTTATATATATATTTAGACATTCTAAAAGACTACTTTTTGATATTTATGTTAGATAAGTATCAGGTTTTGCATTGTGATTACAATCAAACAATAACATTTGGTTAGAAAGGGAACACAGTGCAAGCATTTTTGTTACTCAGTATTTGATAATTAAAAAATCTAACAAAATAAGGGATGGATAGTGATAATTCAAAACACTTTATACAGACATTTTGCAATTAATTGGTATTTTATTCAGTTTAATTCTATAAATGGTAATACAACTTCAGAAGGGAACAGCAATTATGATCTAACAGTAAAAACATAATAAAATAACATAACAGCAAACAATCATTATCAAACTGTAGGTTAAAAAAAAGAGTAATAAAAATGTAATAATAATAATAAATATTATTTTAACTATATACATACAAACTGTAATTATTTTATGTAGTGTTGCATATGCAACAGATATCAGGAACACCTATTAGGCTAAAATAAGAGCAAACACAATAATTATTTGTGTGTGTGTGTGCGCGCATTTTTGACCGAAGAGGACCAGAGGGTTAATTATGAAGTGCTGGTTGTTCATAATTTTCCAATGGCTCCAGACTAACTTTTTAAATTGGTTTTACTGGTGCAACTAACTTTAATTTACGTGGACCAGCAAAGTATTTAGGTGCTTCTGACATTCTAACAAGTGCTGCAATATTAGGTCAGGCAAATACAAGACTTTGGGTAGCATATCTCTCATGTATTTAAATACAATTGTAGGCTACAGCAATTTTTTATGGTATAACAAGACAGGTATAAGTACACTCAAGAGCGTTCCCCCACTTGAATAGGCATTTAAGCCTTACAGTTCAACAAACACTATTGTAATCCTGTCTAGGCCAGCTGAACTTATTTTTTTTTATAAAAAAACAAATAGCCCCTGTAGGGCTTGCTCTAGTTATTCGCTCTCGTGAAATAAGTGAGCTGAAATGCCCTGCTTGCAACTAGCAAAGCCTACGACTGAACTAATTAGGCTTTTACATTTTTTGTATGGTAAAAAAGACGTTTCGTACTCGAGCTCAGACTAGAAAATATACATTGTATGCTCTCTCTATTTGTCAGGGGCATCAAAACATGAATCTGAAAGGACTTCAGTTGATTATCTATGTTACACGATTAGCTTGCCTCAGCTTATGCTATTGTCAGGCCAAAGTTAGCCATCTGAATGTCTAGCTACAGCTGGCAAATTGGCGGGTGCATGTGGCTTCGACTAACGTTACTCGAACGTAACCGAGAATGTAAAAGCTGCATTATCGCAGCTAGCCAATCATTTAGTGCACTTTTCTGTAGCTAGTAGAATCTAGCTTAGAAATGTAAGGAAGTTTATTTTAATGTACGTACCTTGACATGCTTCCGCAAGTTGGAGGATGAATTTTTGTAGGCGGTGATGAAGTTCTGTTTTGGCAAACACAGCAAACACTTGAAGCGAAAACTATCAGACAATTGTTCAGAAAATTGAAATAGTCTGGCGAGGTGGGGCCACGGGTTGGCACATTCCCGGGATGGACCTGCTGCGTCTTCATCCATTGTTTCGTCCATCTCTAAATAAATCTGACCATGGAGTTGACTTTGGCGGAAAGCTGAAGGTGATTGCTGATAGGCTGTACCAATCAGTGGCGCCTGCACAATCCAATCACGTTTGAGAGGGAAACAACAAATTGAGGGTTTCCGAGATTTTTCTTTTTTCCTTTATTTTTTATTTTTATTTTTTAGAAGACGTAACGGGGACTCACGGTTATGGATAGAAATGTAGTGGAGTAAAGAGTACAATATTTGCCTCTCAAATGTACTTGAGTAAAGTCATGAGTACTCCCCAAAAATTATACTTGAGTAAAGTACAGATCCCTCAAAATTGTACTTAAGTACTGTACTCAAGTAAATGTACTCCGTTACTGTCCGGCTCTGGAAACGAGTGACTTTATCAGTATACATAGAGAGTGTACAAGGTCACAAAGAACCAGGGACAATACACAAAATCAGAAGCTAACAAGTAAAGCTGTTCTCAAATGAAAAAAGGCTCCAAAAACATGGATTCAAACAGCTTTTAAAGGGAAGGAAAGGCCATCCATTGGTGGAGAGTGGAGATGATGTCATCAGGGTAATTAAGATTGGCAGCCCAGATAACCAATAACAGCAACCTAATCAGAGTGTGTAAAAAAAGAGGGAAACAGAGAAGAGAACACAAAACAAGCATGCATACACATACATGCATAGGGATGTAACACAAGGGAAAGACGACTTGTTTTAAAAGAATTAAAAATACATTTGTGTAATTACATTTGTTTGTTGGCTGTTGTATTTAATTAATTTCTCAAATGGTGTTTTCTTTGAAGTGCATGAATGTAATAATGTATGGTAAAGTTATTAATACATATATGCTTGCACGCGTGCACACACACACACACACACACACACATGTTGTGTTTCCATGTTTTATGGGGACTTTCCATAGACATAATGGTTTTTATACTGTACAAACTTTATATTCTATCCCCTAAACCTAACCCTACCCCTAAACCTAACCCTCACAGAAAACTTTCTGCATTTTTACATTTTCAAAAAACATAATTTAGTATGATTTATAAGCTGTTTTCCTCATGGGGACCGACAAAATGTCCCCACAAGGTCAAACATTTCGGGTTTTACTATCCTTATGGGGACATTTGGTCCCCACAAAGTGATAAATACACGCTCACGCATACACACACACACACACACACACACACACACACACACACACACACACACACACATATCACTGTAATAGTGAAGACATCTCATAGACTTCCATTGATTTTATAGAAGGCTAAATATATTTTATATAACCTAACCCTCACAGAAACCTGTGCACAGCATCCTAATCAGGAAATACCTGTAAAATAATGGTGTTTCTCTGTAGAACCTTTAGTGCAATCACTTAATTGAAGGTGTTTCTCTGTAAAACCTTTAATGAAAACTTCTGTAAATGTATTATTTTTGCACTTTATTTGAATAAGGATATTTTACTTTAATTTTAGGGTTTATGTTTGGCAGCCGCTGCTGCCAGTCATTTGACCAATTTTAAGTTTTTTTTTTTATGCAGTGCATAAATATAAATCTAATAAGATTTACCTTAAAATTACAAAGACAAAACGTTAAATTGTTAGTATGGACATAAAGCTTTATATAATGAGCTACATATTTAATTACAGATAATTATTGTAATTTTACATGAATTTGTCTGTAATTTTATAAAACTGAAAAATACAGTAAAATAATATAGTAATTTATCCGTAAAAAATGAGAAATACATGTAATTTGTCATTATTGTAATAAACCGTAAAATTCCAGTTGGGTTATTAATTTACAGATAATGTCTATAATTATGAAAATGTCTGTTTTGATTGTAAATTAAAAAAATGGAAATGTACTGTAAAATTATTTAGTTATTTTCTGTAAAATTATGATTTTTTTTTACAGTGCAGACAGGCTGGTTTGAGTGTTTCTGTAACAGCTGATCTACTGGGATTTTCACACTCAACAGTCTCTAGAATTTACTCTTAATGGTGCCAAAAACAAAATACATCCAGTGAGCGGCAGTTCTGTGGACGGAAATACCTTGTTAATGAAAGAGGTCAACAGAGAATGGCCAGACTGTTTTGAACTGACAAAGTCTACGGTAACTCAGATAACTGCTCTGTACAATTGTGATAAGAAGAATAGCATCTCAGAATGCTATTCTGAGATGCGGGTTGGTGCTGTTTTGGCAGTACGCGGGGGACCTACACGATATTAGGCAGGTGGTTTTAATGTTCTGGCTGACTGGTGTATATGTTCATGTAGTATATGAGAACAACTTCTGTAAGGATGGTTTACTTGGATATATATATGCTGAATAATTATTTGTGTTGCTAAAATAAGCCTTGTTTGGTTGTAGCATTCACTGTTATTGTTTCTGAACAGTGATGATCAGGGGAACACTCTGATCTGCAAATAGATGGGGAGGAGGATGATGATGAAGACGATGGTCCAGCATACCAGGAGGAAAGAGCAGGTTTGTTTGTATTTGTTTTGTTTTTTTTGTTTCCTCTGTCTGTACCACAGTCTTTCTTCTAGAATCATCAAGGCATTTATGTTTTTTCTTTCTTTTTTTCATATTTCTTTAGGCAATAGGCTATGCCAGTTGGAGTAAAGAGCATTTTTTTGTACTAGTAAGTATAAGAAAAGAGTCTTGATTTCAAATAACCTCATTTAACTAATTGAAATGCTAGTTTTGGTTGTTGCAGTATATTCTCAAATATAGTAAGTATCAGTGTAGGAGTGAGGGAGAAGTGTAAATGACTGGCATGTAGAGACATAAGAATTGCTGTTATTTCTCTTAACATGCTACAAATTGATAAAGATAATATGCTCAGGGCTGATGTAGTGTGCTTGTTTTTATATACAATAGTCATGAAATCATTGCTGAAGACCCTGAAGAAATGGCAGACTTTAATCTTCAGATACCTGCTAAAATCAAAACCCTGAAGTGACCATTCATTTGTGGGAGGACGCATAAGCAGAGGCAATTTCAACAGGCTTTATTAAAAATAAACAAAATACAAACAAAAACTCATGAGGTAGAGTAACAAAGCAGGGCAAAAATAAATGAAAAAATAAACTAAGACAAGACAGACCAGGAACTGAATAGAGGCAAGACTTGAATACACGAAACACACTGACAAACTTACAAAACAATCTGGCACAGGACTTTTCTTCTTCTTCTTGTTAATGGCTGTTCACTCCTAGGAGCATATACCTTTTTGCCTAAAAATATGATGCTCTGCCAAGATCATAGAGCTATGTTGTGGATCCGGCATCAGTTGGCACTGCGTGTTCACCTCCTCCATCATTTACCAAATCCCCACGCAGTCCCAATCCAAGCATTGCACCATATTATATTCTTCTATCTAAACCTGAGTCATGCAGAAAGGTAAAAAGTGCTTTATACACCTGTGTATCAGCTAGACCCCAAATATCCTCTACACTTACTGATCTACACTCAATGCTCTCAAATGAGTTTTTACGATATTACATTTACTTATCACATACCAACAGTACATGCTCCACAGATCCCCTTCTGTTACTCAGTCGACGTTGTGTCAAATTAAGTGACACAAGGGGTCTTCCTTGGGAGCCTCGCGTACCTCTGAACTTGAGAAAAGGCCAATGAGAAATTAGCAGAAAGAATTAGCATTTCCCACCCATGGAAATATGGGTATAAAGGGAGTGCCCCAGTTCGCCCGGCTCCTGCCATGTTTCAGCGGTATTCGCTCTGCCTCCGTACGCGGTGAAAAAGCCAATGCTTTACGGGCAGAGATCACTATTTAGCTTCTCAAGGATGCGATAGAGCCCGTCCCTCCAGCCGAGATGAAGACGGGTTTCTACAGCCCTTACTTCATTGTACCAAAAAGGGCAGTGGGTTGCGACCAATCTTGTACTTACGAGTTTTCAACCGGGCCTTACACAAACTGGATGACCTACCACCACCATGCCGCTCCCACATGCGGCTTCACAACCCACGTGGTGTATTTGCCACATGCCACCTCCTTATAGTCTGGGCTGGAAGTGGCCTCCGCAGGGTCTTTTCCACCTGAAAGAATTGGATTGGGAAAGACCGTCTTCCCCGACGCATTTCATAAAGCTAAGATATCCCCAGCTGATTCGTACTCTATGCGAGAGACATAGAGAGAGAAAAGGCTGCGGCTGCCAGGCTTGCTCCCATGCTAGTCATGTAGCACCTGTTCCCCCCAAGGGGTGCGGGAACCTAAGGTCTGTATATGACATCTTTTTGGGGGGTGTTGGAAGACCCCTTGCTTCACTTCATTCGACACAATTTCTCATTCCCTCCCTCAGGAAACGGAGGTTACAACAGTAACCGTGACGTTTCTAACATCCTACAGTTGTCACACAATCCATCCCTATGCTTACTCATAATTGCCTAAGTTGAGTTTAAGCCTGTATGTGCCAGTCTGAGCCTAGCTAACAATATTTCCTCCCTTCTATTCATTCCCATAGACCATTTACTTGCTACTATTTTCCTGATTTTATAAAGCCACCTAACTTTGTTGCTACTATCCCATCTTCCCTGCAATTCTTTATTTAATTCCTTCTTAATTATAGCTTTCATCTCACATTTCCCCATTGACTCTTGAATATCTACTTCTCTTTTCCCAAGTGCACTTTTCGCTAATCTATCAGCCACCTCATTTCCTAACACCCAAACATGTGCAGGTACCAAACAAAACTGTATCATCACTTAATTTACTGTTAACCTGTGCAACAAATAATAGACATCCAAGAGTAAATCTTCCCTTTCTGATCTTGCAGATAAAAAGGTTCTAATCATTTAAAAAAAACATATTTTTTGAAAAGTCTTTTTTGCTCTATCCATTGCAAACCTTCTATTTGTAACATCTAGATGTGTTTTTGTTCATGTTTGTTTATGTTCTTTATTTTAAAATGTTTGTTCATGTTCCATGCCATGTTTTGTTCCTGTTTCCTTGTCATGTGATCATCCTGTTTCCCTCCATGTTCATGTGTCTTGTTTTCATTGGCTCATTGTTTGATTACTTTGTTATTAGTTCTAGTTTGTCATTGGTTTATGGTTATTAGTCCTGTTATCTTGTTTAGTTTTCTGTTTGATCATTGGTTTATGTTCCCCTTGTCCATGAATTTAAGCCCTCATGTTGCCATTGTCAGTGTCGAGTATTGTTAATGTATCGTCGTTGGTGTATTGTTCTATGTCAAGTTTATCGTATAATGTCCCTATTTGTTGCGAGTACAAATTTTCATGCCACGCGTGCTTTCGTTTCCAGTCCAGTCACCAGATCACAACGTCACTTCAACCCCCTCGCCCAAGTGGCGATCTCGTCCTGGCACAAAACTGAACAAGAGGAGAGCTAAAATGGGGAGAAAACAAGGAGGGTAATGAGGAAGCCAGGCGCAACTAATGAACTGATAACCAGGCAAACAAGAGGGCGGGGTCCTCACTCAAGACAGAAGAGCATGTGGCAATGAAAAACCCAAATAAAGCCACATGCTCACACAGATAACAGACACAGATACGAGTGTCAGGATCCAGTCACAAAACGATACAAACCAAGTGACAGGATCCTGACACTATAAACAAGACACAAAGAACACATGGCTATGAAAACAAATCCAAAGCCATGTGTTCACACAAGACAGAACAAAACATGGATGTCAAAATCCAGCCACAAAAACTATAAACTAAACCAACAGATGTGGCAGAATCCAGACACTGAAGAAATAAGACTGAATTTCTTCCTCAGTCTACTCTGACTGAATTAGAATGAAACATCCATTCAATGAAGAAGTTGGTAAATTGTAGTCTGAATATTACATAAAAAAGGGCCTACCTTTGAATATATTTTATTTAATTAAGTTTGCATTCAGTTAGACCATGTAGCTTTATTAATAACTTCTTATTCTAAATCATTTACTTTTTACAGCAGAGAAAAAGTCCCACAAAGAATGTACCAGATGATGTGGAAAATCATGTTGCACAATGACCATGACAAGCTCCTGATAGAGATATTGGAAGTAGAAACAGAGCAAAGATCAATGCACAGTAATTGCTGTTTCACTCAAAACAATATTCCTAATAATAGTTTGATTTTTATTTTTTTTAATATGCTTACATTTGATAAGTATAAAATTAGTTCAATTAATGCTAAAGAAAATATTGTTGCTTTTGCCTTTTACCAAACTGTATTGTTTAATACATTTTGTTTAGGCTTACTACTCAGAAGTTCAAACTCAATAAGTTTAACTATTAAGTACTTAACATAGATTCTGAATTAATAATATGGGCTTTATTTAAAGATTGCTCAATTCTTTTAATTTATTTAAATATTAATTTAAAGATTAAGTTGTGAACTTGTCTTTCATAAATTTTATACAGCTTAATTGCTGTTTGTAAAACTGTTTTATTTTTCATCCATATGTATTAGTAAAATGTTTGTAAAATGTTGTAAATGTTTAAAAGTATATTTATTAAACAACTATTGTTGACTATTTCACAAATTTCTCCACCAGGTTCTGAATTCCCCTTCTTTCCCATCATAAACTTTCTTTAAAGACTATATGAGGAAATGTTTGTTTTGTTAGGTATAGTAGGCCCTACATTAGTCATTCTACAGAGATTATGCGTAATGAATGAGTAAAAGGGTGTAACAGTAATACCAACGTAGGGACATTACTGTTACACTGTTTTGCTCACTCATTACCCATTATCACTGTGCAATGACTGAGAATCACTGACAGTAACTCAGATGTGTCTGTGTGTGGAGGTTAAGGTTTGTCTTAAATAATATGTTGTCTTTATAATAATTATATTGAAGTTCAGGTTATGTCCCCATTGAGATTTATAAGTAAACGGGTGTATGTAGGATGTTGATTCAGAAATTTGTAACAGTGGTTTGATCGAGCAGTGTTTGCTCAGACAGATATTCTCTCTTTGTCTGTCTCTCTTTGTGTGCGCGTGTGTGTGTGTTCTTAATTTGAAGTGTGTAAGTGTGTCATTGGTAGCTATATATTTCCAAATAATGCATCACAGAAGGCCAAATGATAACGTATATGGAAAGCTGAGACAGGAAAGAGAAACTCCACCTCCCTTGGCTTGTCTTGAGAGAGAGAGAGATAACATGCTGCTACATGAGGCAGCACAGAATGTAGAATTGTAGAATGTAGATACACCTGCAAATAGTCCACCACATTAAGGCCACCAGGAAAGACTGAATTAGTTAATTCATTAGGGTACAGAACTACTATACAAAATAAAAGGGAACATACAAACTTTCCTGTTCACCTGTAGCCTGTTTCAACAACTGGAAGTCTTGGAAGGTAAGAGTTGTTTCTGTGATTCCTCTAGATCACATATGATTATGTCAGTGTATGTCAGTAGTGAAGTTCAATGATAATAATTGTTATCAGTAATTATGATTAACTACTGCACATTTAGGGCAGTAAGGATGTGAAGGTATGCTCAAAAGGAAATTATAAAAAATGTTTTAACTACGCTAAAAAGTTTTGGCTACGCAAATCCATGGATTCATATGTGAGAGATAATTTTCACTTTTAATCATTGTACCTTATAGTGTTTTTATGAGATTAGATTATGAGTAAAAGATTTTCCCATACACAGTTCTGGAGATTCCTTCATTAATATAACACCTGTCTGAATTCGGCATTATAAATACTTTATTTTATTAAATCTTGTGTAAACTTTGCCGTTGTCATAACAATCAGTGCATGTCTTGATTTTTGTTTTCGTCTGTGCTCACACAGGATAAGCTCTCACATTAAAAAGTGCTAGTTACAGTGCAGTCTCAAGATGTGTGTTTTTTTTTTTACAAGGGGCCTTAAAGAGTTGGTAAACTCACATTTTCATGATATGTAGTTGGAAGTGAAAGTCTGAGCCAACTGAGAAAACTGTTGCACTTAAAAAGTAAATAACACAGGAGGCTGTTTGATTCCAGAAATGTTTGGAATCAAATCCTATTTTGATTTCTAGTTTCGTAATCAATGAAATTGATTCCAAGAGTTGATTTCAGGCTCATTTTCTTGATAATTTTTTTGCTTTCCCATTGTAAAATTTAGGCTAATGAAAAAAAATATATGCTTACGGTTTTAAAACATATTGTAAAAATGTAGAGTGGTAGACTGAGTAGAGAATTGTTTATGAGTGCAGTCCTTTTATTATTTAACCTTTAACCTACCTATTTATTTATGTGAACTGGGGAGCTAAATCACTATTTCTTGATCCTGTTGTTTGCAGACAGGTAACATTGGGGAAGTTGTTTTCCATTTTAAATTCTGTCATTTGGCATTTTATTTGATTATTCATTTAATCTAAAGTACAATACAGACAGACTATATCGGTCTAGTAATCAGCTGTCTGATGTGTTGAAGGGCATGTTGCTTCATACAGATGAAAAAAATGAAGCAGATTTACTGATGGCTGACAAATATATAAAAGAATGAATGATCTGTCGAGAAATTATGATTGTTTACTTTATATACATTTTATTATCTATTATTTAAATTATAGAGAGTCATCGATTCCAAGCTTTGGAGTTGATTCTTGATTTCTTTCGTGTGTCTGTGTGTGCGTGTGCGTGCGTTTGTATGGGTGTTTTCTTTTAAATTGTTTTAAAGTCGTGTTTTTGCAATATAACAACATAGAGTAACTAAGACATCTTTATTTTTCCACATGTGTTCCATGGACATGTACTATATGATATTTGGTGCCAATCCATGGTACATCAATATGGTGATCATTCAGTACCATGTATTACCATCTGATATCATCACTTTTTATGATATTGCTTTTTTGTAAATGTATGCAAAACGCATACAAAAGAAAACAAGCTTTATTCACAATCATAACTTTTGTTAAATTTAATTTGGGCTGTCTGCAGTTTTTATCATTAATAGAAACCTTCTTTGTTTGTATAGGCTTCTGAAAACTTTTTTCTTGCATTTTCTACATGGTACTGTACTCTATTTGGTAGCTGAAAGCTTTCCCAAATCAGCAACAATATTTCATAAACAACAATGCAAGGTGTGGTGGATGTATAGAACTTTTGGGAATGACTCAGAATAAATTCTGTCTGGGTTTACAATAATGAGCATGTGCTCATCTATTACAGCGATTTATTTTCTTTTATACTGGTGTGTTTTTATGCACAGGTTAGTGTGAATGTACGCAGGTGTACTTATAAATGTATTACTCTATTGTGTTCTTGCCAAGGGCGTGTTTGCTTTTGTTGATGAGTGTGAAGATTTTTGTGTCAGTCTGAGGCATATGTCTCAGTTTATGTAAGACTTAGCCTAGATTATGTCAGACTTATACTAGATAAAAACCTTTAACCATCCAAACACTGGCCACATTAGAATCAGAATGTTGGAATGTCACCCAAGCGTGTTGAACTTCAAGATAGTGATTCTTGTTATCTTGCTGCCTTTCATAATTATCCTAGATTTGTATAGGTTTGGTTTTGGTGGGATGAGGGAAGAATTGTGAAAGATTTCCTGGTAGACAAGTTTGCTCTGTTCATGTCTGGTCTCGCTGCAAGGGAGCAATATCTTAATAGAAAAATGTTGTTTTTGAAAAATCACTCCACTTTTCTCATTACTTCCTTGTTTATCTAAGACTCTTTCTTAGGAGTCCCTTTCAACTGCACACATGTAATGTAAATGTAAAGACTACATTTGCAGTCTTTACATTTCTGTATTTCCATTCACTACTTTGACACTCTCAGATTTTGCAATAAAGCTGTCTAAACCCTGGTCTGGGATTTTTTTCTTTAATGACCTATCGAATGACTTTTAAGGGAATCTATAGTAATAGATGTAGATGTACAATAGATGTAGATGTTTTCACTGCACACCAGAATTTGTGTATTGAAAAATAAAACTAAAATACTATTCATGTCACAAGAATTCATTGAAAAAGGTATAACATGATTATACCTAATATACGATGATACCTAACCTTAAAAATTTTTTAATTCTTTTATCATTTACTCATCCTTAAAACCAATGATTTTCTTTCTTCTGTGAAACAGGAAAGAAAAAGTTAAGTAGAATGTCCAAGCTGCTCTTCATCATTACAATGAAAGTATACAGCCACCATTGGCTGTTAAGCTCTAAAAAGCACCATAAAAGTCATCAAATTAACTTGTGTGCAACAGAATATTCCTCTGATATTGGTTTCTGAAGCCATATGATAGCTTTTTGTGAGGAAAAGATGAAAATTTAGGTCACTATTCACTAGCGATATATCCCTCTGCTGTAGCTCTTAAATCACATTGACACTTGTGCAATGTCATTGCCACTAAAAGCAATTGGTTCCAATGTGTCTAGTACCTGATCACATCATGGCAAGTTGTGTCGAATATGTGCAATTATGAACGTGAACTCTCTCGCTCTCTTTCTCTTTACGGAAAAGAAAGGCGTGAACATTCTGAGAAAATGCTGGTAATATATGGCTTTAAATGCAAATATGAAGATACATTTCTATAACTTTGCTTGAATTTATGGTGTAATTTTGGCCACTGCTAAAACGGGACATACATTGACATCCCTTACAAAAAATCTAGAGTTCTGCCAAACTAGTCGCAAACTTTGCACAAATTTGTAGCAAATTTGCTATTCATTATTTTCACAAGCAAATTAATGTCTAGGTTACGTATGTAACCTCCGTTCCCCGATGGAGAGAATGAGACGCTGTGTCGGAGAAGCGACACTAGGGGTCTCCCTTGAGTGCCAATATATGCCTCTGATCTATGAAAAAAGGCCAATGAGAAGTTGGCAGACGGTATTTGCATACCCCGCCCCCGGACATACGGGTATTTTATTGGACAAATACGGGAGTTCATTCAGGATCTTTCTGAGGAGCCGGGAAATGGTCCGGCCACAACAGTGGCTCGGCTCAGTGACATGGCGGGGAAGACACAACATCTCGTTGCGTCCATCGGGGAACGGAGGTTACATACGTAACCTAGACGTTCCCCTTCTGTCGCTCTCTCCACGTTGTGTTGGAGAAGCGACACTAGGGGTCCCGCTTCAATCATGCCATGCACTGAGCCATGTACGTGAACTGCTGATACAGAAGCGGGCAGGTATTCTTTATGTGCAAAACACGACCAACTGTATCAGGCTGCACGTACCCTTCCCCAATGCTGCATTAAAGTCATCAGAATCCTTCTGGTTACCCTAGATAGGGGAACATGGTGATGCTTGCCAACCTGGGAACGGGCCAAGCCTGGCTGGGCCTCTTTTCTCTCTATGTTTCTCGCATAGAGCAATTGCAGCCGGGGCCCTTACATGCATTAAAGGAAGGGGGTCTTACCCAGTTTCCTATTCGTTCAGGGGGAGGAAATGCTGCAGAGACCACACCTACCCTGCAGGGGAGGTAAAGGTGGCGAATACATCACATGGCCATTTAGGACCTATGTGGGAAAGTTGGCGCGGTGGTAGATCCAGCTTTGTAGAGGGGGGAGTTGCTAAAGCACGGCGACCGAGGCAGCTGGAACTGCCTAAGGGAGACACGGGGGTCCGCTCGTGAGGGGACAGTACCGCGGAGATTACACACAGGGGGAGTCCGTACAGGAGGCCTTAAACCTGTGGAGCACCTATTCCAGTACAGGGTAGATTAAGTACCCATAGTGGCTTGGGTCGGCGCTGAACTGCGGACCCATGAGGGCTAGGGAGGAATCAACCAGGGATCCGAGAGATGGGGTCTCCTGGGAAAAAAGGCACACTATTTTACCTCGGCTGAGGGAAAGGGCGCTAGGCGCAAGCGATTCACCCGGCCAGTTCGTCAGTGTGTTACCGAGTTCTACTGGCTCGGACCTGAGAAAACACGATACTGACTCAACTCGGAGATTGTAGAATCTCGCGAAAGTATTAGGTGTTGCCCATCCTGCTGCTCTACAGATGTCTGCTAGGGAGGTGCCCCTGGCCAGTGCCCACGAGGATGCAACACTTCTGGTTGAGTGCACTCGAACCCGCAGGGGGGGGCACGGCCTGGGTGTGATAAGCCAATGAAATGGAATCGACTACCCAGTGGGCGAGCCTCTGTTTGGAGACAGCGTTCCCTTTCTGCTGTCCCCCAAAGCAGACAAAGAGCTGCTCAGAACGTCTAGAGCTCTGTGTGCGGTCCAAATAGATACGCAAAGCACGTACCGGACACAGCAACGAAAGGGCTGGGTCTGCCTCCTCCTGGGGCAGCGCTTGCAGGTTCACTACCTGATCTCTGAAAGGCATGGTAGGAACCTTGGGCACGTAGCCCGGTCGCGGTCTTAGGATCACATATGTGTCTGCCGGACCGAATTCCAGGCAAGTGTCGCTGACAGAGAACGCTTGCAGGTCCCTGACCCTCTTGATGGAGGCGAGCGCGATCAGCAGGGCCGTTTTGAGAGAGAGGGCCCTGAGTCCAGCTGAATCTAGCGGCTCGAAGGGGGGTCTCTGGAGGCCCGTGAGGACCACAGGCCTCCAGGAGGGGAACAGGTTTGGCCGGGAGGGATTTAGGCTACGGGCGCCTCTTAGGAACCTGATAATTAAGTTGTGCTTACCCAGAGACTTGCCATCTATTGTGTCATGGTGAGCCACGATGGCGGCGACATACACCTTGAGGGTGGAGGGGGACAGCCTCCCCTCCAGCCTCTCCTGTAGGAACACAAGCACTGACCTAACTGCACACCTCTGTGGGTCTTCGACTCAGGAAGAACACCAATTTGCGAACAGGCGCCACTTTAGGGCATAAAGATGCCTGGTAGAAGGGGCTCTTTCTTGGTTGATTGTGTCTATGACGGTCTATGGTAGACCGGCTAGCTCTTCTGCATCCCATCCAAGGGCCAGACGTGTAGGTTCCAGAGGTCTGGATGCGGGTGCCAGAGCGTGCCCCGTCCCTGAGAAAGAAGGTCCTTCCTCAGGGGAATTCGCCAGGGAGGGGCTATCGCGAGAAGCGTGAGATCCGAGAACCAAGTCTGAATGGGCCAATAGGGCGCCACCAAGGATACTTGCTCCTTGTCCTCCCTGACCATGCACAGCACCTGTGCAAGAAGGATCACTGGGGGAAATGCGTACTTGTGCAGCCCCGTGGGCCAACTGTGTGCCAATGCGTCTGCCCCGAGGGGTGCCTCTGTTTGGGCGTACCAGAGCAGGCAGTGGGAGGTTTCTTGGGAGGCAAACAGGTCTACCTGGGCCTTGCCGAACCATTCCCAGATCAGCTGGACCGACTGGGGGTGGAGCCTCCACTCCCCACTGGGCAAGCGTTGTCGTGACAGCGCGTCCACTATCACATTGAGGTTGCCGAGGATGTGAGTGGCACACAGCGACCAAAGGAGTAGACGACGGGCAAGTTGTGACATGCGGTGGGAGCGTAATCCGCCTTGGCGATTTATGTACGCCACCACTGTGGTGCTGTCTGACCTGACTAGGACATGTTTGTCTCAAACTAACGGGAGAAACTTCCTCAGGGCAAAGAACAGCCAGAAACTCTAGGCAGTTGATGTGCCAGTGCAGCGGGGCCCTGTTCCAATGTCCCGCGGCTGCGTGCCATTGCACACGGTGCCCCAACCCGATCTGGAGGCGTCGGTCGTGACCATGATGAGTCGGGACACCTGCTGCAAGGGTACTCCTGCCCGTAGAAAGCAGAGGTCTGTCCAGGGTTTGAAGGTTTGGCGGCAGGCGGTGGTGATCCTCACACAGTGTGTGCCGTGGCGCCATGCTCGTCTTGGGACTCGAGTTTGAAGCCAGTGCTGAAGTGGTCTTATATGCATCAACCCCAGCGGCGCGGCCGCCGTGGAGGATGCCATATACCCAGGAGCCTTTGGAAATGTATTAAAGGGACCATATTGCCTGGCTTGAAGGAAGCGAGGCATTTCAGCATGGACTGTGCACGCTCGTTGGAGAGACGTGCTGACATTGAGACTGAGTCTAACTCCATGCCGAGAAAAGAGATGCTCTGAACCGGGGCGAGCTTGCTCTTTTCCCAGTTGACCTGAAGTCCCAAATGGCTGAGGTGCCTGAGCACCTGGTCTCTGTGCCCATAGTAACACTTGCGAGGGGGCCAGGATGAGCCAGTCGTCGAGGTAGCTGAGTATGCGGATGCCGGCTTCTCGGAGTGGAGCAAGGGCTGCCTCTGCGACTTTCGTGAAGACGCGAGGGGACAGAGACAGGCCGAAAGGGGAGGACTTTGTACTGATACGCCTGGCCATCAAACGCGAACCGTAGAAAGGTGTTGTGGCAGATTCGAGACGTGAAAGTACATGTCCTTTAGGTCTACCGCTGTGAACCAATCTAGATGCCGGACACCAGTCAGAATCTGTTTCTGGGTAAGCATTTTGAACGGGAGTTTGAACAGAGCCCGTTCAAAGTCCAAGATCGGTTGTAAGCCGCCGCCTTTCTTGGGTACAATGAAGTAAGGGCTGTAGAAACCCTTCATTTCGGTTGGAGGTACAGGCTCTATCGCATCTTTGAGTAAAAGAGAGGCAATTTCCGTGCGCAGGGATTTGGCATGTTCGCCGTATACTTCTAAAAAATGGACGCCCGCGAAGGGGGGCAGAGGCCTGGCAAACTGAATTGCGTAACCGAGTCGAATGGTCCGGTGCAGCAAGTGTGACAGGTTGGGCAGTGAAAGCCACGCCTCTAAACTCCGTGCTAGGGGCACCAAGGGGACGAGTATTTTGGACGTACACGGCGGGGCTTTGCAGTGGGGCGGAACAGGTAATATGGCATCGGGAGGCAGTGGGACTGTTGAGATCTGGAAGCAAAGTGCTGTGAGAACTTCATTTACGGGCCAGGTGACCCAGAGACAAAGGAAATAGCTCTTTTATTGAGAATGTGGGCACCGCAGGTGCAGCAAATGAAAAAACACAAGATTCTCCTCCTGACCCTCCACTGGGGGACGGAACGGTCTTACCACCTCCGGAGCTAACGTCTTGGACTCTGGGTCGGACGTCTCAGGAGTGCCTGGGAGCCTTCCGGGTCCTCAAGGGGGTCTGTGAGACAGGGGGCGTGCGCCTTCTTTGGAGTGCTCAACACTGGGGCTGAGAGCTGGGCCCAGGCTGAGGCAGAGCAGAGTGTTTCTTAGCCGCAGGGGGGGCCTCGGCGAGCAGACAGGGCATGGCCCAGGGCGGCAGGTTTGCGGCGGGGCATGATGTGAGAGATGGCCTCCATCTGCTTCTTCACCGCGGAGAACTGTTAAGCGGTGTCGCCGAAGAGGCCGAACTGGGAGACAGGGGCATTGAGGAAGCGAGTCTTGTCGGCTTCACGCATCACGACCAAGTTCAGCCACAGATGATGTTCCTGGACCACGAGCGTGGCCATCGCCTGCCCGAGTGACTGCGCTGTGACCTTCGTCGCTCTCAGGGCGAGGTCGGTCACTGAGCGCAGTTCCTGCAGCATGTTGGTATCAGGGCCACCCCCATGCATGTTTGAGTGCCTTGGCCTGGTGGATTTGCAGGAGGGCCTTGGCATGCAGGGCGGAAGCGGCACTGTAGGCCTTCGCGGTCAGCGAGGATGTTGCCCTACAGGGCCTGGAGGGGAGTACAGGGCGGCCCTGCCAGGTGGTAGGGTTTCCGGGGCATTCGTGAGCACAACCATCCTATCCACCTGGGGAATCGCCGTGTATCCATGGCACGCTCCACCGTCGAGGATAGTGAGAGCGGATGAGCAAGTGGCGGTGTGACGAGTGGAGAGGGGTGCTCTCCACGATGACGTCAGCTCATCGTGCACTTCCGGGAAAAACGGAACCGGGTGGGGGTGAGGCTGTGAGCGCCGCCAGGACCCCAGGAACCAGTCATCCAGCCGTGATGGCTGTGGGGAGGATGGAAGGTTCCAATCCAAGCCCACGCTAGCAGCGGCCCGGGAAAGCATGTCGGTCATCGGCACGTCGACCTCAGCCTGGGCGTGCTGGCCCGAAAGCGGCATCCCAGGGGAGTCCTCAGCATCAGATACCGCGCTCTCCGATGCAGTGGCGAGCTCATCCACTTCAAACTCGAGAGGATAGGCAGACTGGCTGTGAGGCGAGCCGCTGTTTCCTCGACCATGGACGGGAGTTAACGAGCGTGCCGGGGACGGGTGGTCCGAGGGGCCGTACCCGGAGGCGCTGCACCTGCTGCCATCCCCAGATTGCTTCCATCGCCAACAGCATCGTCCTCAATCCCGTGGGAAGAAGGAGCAATGCGGTGGACGGCTGGAGTGGCAAGTCGCGACCGCAATGTTGTCATGGTCATGTTCTCGTAGTGAGAACATGAACCATCCACAAACGTAGCCTCGGTGTGATCGCTGCTCAAACACACGAGACAACGCCTGTGGCCGTCTGAAGCAGAGAGCACTCTACCGCATCCAGGAACAACACAGGGCGGAAAGGCATCTTGAGAAAGACGCGTCCTGAAAAGGACGTTCAATGAGGCTGTGTTTGCTCTTTTAGAGGAAATTACTCTTTTAATAAAATCACTCTTTTGAATAGAACTAATTTGAGTTTGTCTGCGCTGTCGAAGCACCCAGGGGCAACAATGCACAGCAGTGCAAGAAGGAGAAAGCCGCTGTTGTGCACCGTCGAATCCAACAGCATGCAGAGCGTCAGAGGAATAGCAGGAACTGGTGTGTGACTCGCAGCAAACTGCATACATGACCATCGGCTCCGAATAAATTTTCTGAATTAACTCCCGTATTTGCCCACTTAAATACCCGTATGTCCGGGGGCGGGGTATGCAAATACCGTCTGCCAACTTCTCATTGGCCTTTTTTCATAGATCAGAGGCATATATGCTCAAGAGAGACCCCTAGTGTCGCATCTCCGACACAACGTGGAGAGAGCGACAGAAGGGGAACTTAGAATTCATTGCAAATGTCTGCCAGAAGTTGCGACTCCAGGTGTGGTAGTCGGCATCTTTACTTGCTGAGGTAGAAGCAAAAGAAGCCTTTTAACCACTGATGATTTAAAGTAAAATATATGCAGTAGGGAATGTGTAATTTGGCATGTTTTCATTCTGCATTCATGGAACTAATACCTTATACGTGGCCATAATATGCACTGTTTTTTTCTAACACAATTAGGTCTCTGAGTCAAGAGAGGAGGACGCTGGCGCAATTGTGGCTGCCGCTTCTCCACCAGCGCGTTAAATTGTTTATTTCATGGTGCCGTTGACTGGTTTTATATCGGCTGATGTTACCTGCTGCTAATATGCGGCCTTGCTGGATTTTATTTGTTTTTATACTGCCATTATTTGTAGTTTACGGCAAGATTTATCTCGACATCCCGGATTGCACTATGCTGAAATACTCTGCCAGGGAACTTTTACAGCTTGGTCATCTTGCACCCTCTGCGATTGGAAAAACTGTGATCGCTACAACTTCTCTGCTGGCCAAAATAAGTTCATCGTGGCTTCCGCCGGAATCTGCATTCAAGCGGAGCCGGTATAAACTCAGTTTGATCGCAAAGGCATTTGGATCGCCGCCATTTATCTTTGCGTCAAGTCTTCCCTGCTAACTACTTCTACATCCAGAACTCTACTCCATCTAGCTGGGGTGTCCGTCTTGACACAATCAGGTTTGCACATTTGAACACTCGCTCTATAAACAACAAAGCGGCTTTACTTTGTGATATTATCTTGGACAAAACACTGGACTTTTTCTGCCTTTGTGAAATGTGGCATCAGCCAAATGACTATTTCAATCTAAATATGTGTGCTCTGCCTGGCTACACTTATCTTGACCGGCCCCGCTCCACCGGTAGAAGTGGCGGTCTTGCTGTCATTTACAGATCTGATGTAAATGTTTGGCCTTTAAGCTGAATGGTCTCTCATCAGTTATTGTGTTAAAAATCTATCGTCCTACCAAACTTAACTGCATTTTTTTCTGAATTTACTGTGTTTGATTTGCCAGTGCACTCTGTCCAGTTACTCTTTTAACTGGTGATTTTAATATTCATGTTGACAATATGGCTTGCAATAATGCTGTGTGTTTTATGGATACACTAGAATTTTTTAACTTCACTCAGCATGTTAATTTTCCGACACACAAACACGGACATATATTAGATCTGGTTTGCACCTCAGGAGTACTTATTGAACAACTTGAGTGTACTGATGTATGTATAAGTGATCATAAGCTCCTCACGTTCAATCTAACTCCTCCTTCTTTGCAGACAGTGAAAGAATGTGTTATCTGTTTTAGGAAAATCAGTGATATTGATCTTGATCTTCTTAGTCATACTATGGGTGATTTACCAGTTGCGGCCTCTATTGGCCAGAATAATGCTGCTCTTACATCTATTCTGGATGAGTTTGCCCCTTTGAAAAAATGTGTTGTTTCTTTTAAGAGATCATCTCCTTGGTATACATCTGAGTTACGCAAATTGAAGGCGATAGGCAGGCAGTTCGAACGGAAATATAAAAAATCAATGTTTGATCAGCATCAGATTGAGTATCATAAAGCTCTCAAAGCTGCAAAAGCGGCATATTATTCTACTATTATTAGTAGTAACATCTCAAATCCTAGAGTTCTGTTAAAACAGTTAATAATCTAATTAAATCTCCCAGTAACTTAAACTGTCCTACCATTGAGCAGTGTAATGCATTTCTCAATTATTTTTCATCTAAGATTGAGAATATTTATAACACCATTGCCTGTGAGGATGCTTCTGAGTTTGTTGAGGTGCATTCTCCTAATCTCTCTGGTCTTGCTTTTTCAAGTTTCAGTACTGTTGATTTTGATTTTGAATTCTACTACTTGATCCACTACCTACCTGCCACTGTCCACTGTCTGCCTGTCATTGTGCCCCACATCACTGCTATTGTAAATGCTTCACTCAATATAGGGAATCTCTCTTCTGCTCTAAAAAATGGCTGCAGTTACCCCAGTTCTTAAAAAGCCTGGGAGTGATATCACTGATATTTCAAATTATCGACCCATCTCTAATTTACCTTTCCTGGCAAAAGTGCTTGAGCGTGTGGTTGTTGGCCAACTCCATACTCGTCTTTGTATGAATGGCCTACTAGAAAATTTTCAATCCGGGTTTAGATCTGAACACAGTACAGAGACTGCTTGTAACACAGTTGAAGGATGGGCAAGGAGGAGGCGAGAACCGGCTTGTCAACATAAATTATATTTTAATGAGAAACTTAAACTCAAAAACACATAAACAAACACACATGACGGACATGTCCGTAATTCTCTCTCTCTCGAACCATCGTCACCGGCCGCCTTTATCCCTTATATTCCGACCGGCCCCGCCCCCCTCCGCTCCACACTGCTCTACTTAGGATCCTGAATGACCTGCTCGTTATAGCCGACTCTGGGGCTTGTGGCATTTTGGTTTTGTTAGACCTTAAGGCTGCATTCGATACCATATGTCACAGCATATTATTGGATAGATTGCATATGTGGACCGGTCTGTCTGGAATTGTGTTAAATTGGTTTAAATCTTACCTCTCAGATCATTCCCAATTTGTCTACCTGGGTTCTAACAGATCTCTGACTGTGCCTCTGTGTCAGGGTGTTTCTCAGGGGTCAGTTTTGGGTCCTGTTTTATTTAGTGTTTATATGCTGCCTCTTGGGCAGATCATTCAGAAGTATGGCCTGAGCTTTCACTGTTACGCGGATGACACCCAGATTTATATCAGTTCTCAGCCTGATCTTAATTCTTCCTCTTCAAAACTTTCTGACTGTTTGTTGGAAATTAAAGCGTGGATGAAACTCAACTTTCTACAACTAAACTGCTCCAAAACTGAAATCGTATTAATTGGTACTCCAATTAATGTCAGTAAATGTAAGGATTTTAAAATTTCAGTAGACAATACCCAGTTGTCCCCTTCTGGCCAGGTGCGTAACTTGGGCATGATTTTTCATGCCCAGCTAACTTTTAATTCACATTTTAAAAACATAACAAAGGTTGCTTTTTTCCATCTGAGGAACATTGCACGTATTAGACCATTTCTCTCTAGGCCTGATGCAGAGAATCTTATCCATGCCTTCATTACATCCAGGCTTGATTATTGTAACTCTTTTTGCGGGTTTACCAGCAAATTCTATTAGGACACTGCAAAATATACAGAACTCTGCCGCACGTGTTTTGACTCATACATCCTCACGCCATCACATTACACCCGTGCTCCAGCAACTGCATTGGCTTCCAGTTCAGCCACGTATTGATTATAAAATTCTGATTTTAACCTATAAAGCAGTACAAGGGTTGGCTCCAGATTACATCTGTGATTTGGTTACTCCATCCATTCCCGCTCGCTCTCTCTGCTCTGCTGGCTCTCTCTCTCTGTGTCAGCCTCGTTGTAAATTAAAAACCATGGGGGGAAGGGCCTTTTCCTATAATGTGCCTAAGTTATTTAACACACTACCCTCATCTATTAGGGATGCTGCTTCTGTGGATTGTTTTAAGAAACTTCTTAAAACACATCTTTTTAGTCAAGTTTTCAGTTTATAATTGTATTATTTTTTTATGTATTTTTTCTTTTTTGATACTTCTATATATATTTTTATTCACATGTTTGATTATTTTGTTCTGTACATGCTGTAGTGCTTTGAGTCTGAGAAAGGCTCATTACAAATAAAATGTATTATTATTATTATTATTACTTCTGCAAAAATGGCTGTATAAAATAGTATTAATGGGCAGTATGCAGACAAAGGGATCATGATGAGAGGTATATCCCACTTAGGGCAGATGTGTTAATGCTTTCAGCTGCAGACAGCGCACAAGTGAAGTAGCATATCAAACAGCATGAATGGGCACTTAGTTGATATATTCCTTTTGTAGACTAATTAACCTAAAAAATTGCATGGCATGTTCTTGGAATATGTCTCTTTCTGAACGTGACAGAACATATATGTCAAAAATGCATGTGCACAGTTCAGTTGAATGATAATCTTTACCCTCTATAACTTAATGATGTTGAAACAAACATATGAAGCAAGCTGTAGCAGACTCTATGGTCGCCGGCGGTCTTAAACCCCGTGCATTTCAGCGGCCGGTAGGCGACTCCTGCGCCCCTGGCAGCGGCCCTGTTGGATCACGACCCGGCCCCGCCCTCCGCCCTGCCACAGACACATACACACACACACATGTATGTTGTAACCTCCATTCCCTGATGGAGGGAACGAGACTTTGTGTCGAGTGAAACAACACTATGGGACTTTCTTGAAGGCCTCAGTTACATCAGAACTTGAGAAAAGGCCAATGAGAAATTGGCAGACAGAATTTGCATGTCCCTCCATCGGACATACTGGTATAAAAGGAGGGAATCATGCGTCTGTCCATTCAGGTTTTGCACTGAGGAGCCGAGAATAAGGTTCGGCCATAACAGTGGCTCGGTTCAGCGTTGTGGCCAGGGGGACACAATGTCTCGTTCCCTTCATCAGGGAACGGAGGTTACAACAGTAACCTTGATGCGCACTTCGTGCGTCTGGCGCGTACTTCGACGTTGTGTTGAGTAAAGCGACACTAGGGGTCCTTATTCAATCACACCATGCGCTGAACCATATACGTGCGCTGATGGTGCAAGTGTGGGCAGGCAGATGCGTGCCAAAGCGACAGGCTGCATCAGACTGCATGTACTCTTCCCCAACGCCTCATAAAATCATCATAAACCTCCTAGGTTCCCAGCACCCCGAAGGGGGGAACAAAGCCACATGCCAAGCATGGGAGCAGGCCACGCCAGCCACGCCTTTTCTCTATATATATTTCTCGCATAGAGTTAAAGCAGCTTGGGCCATCTTAACGCTATCACATGCACCGGGGAAGGCGTTCTTTTCCGACTGCTATTCTTTCAGGGGGAAAAGACCCGGAGGAGACCACCACCTGCCCAGGCTGGGGGGAGGTAAAGAGTGGCGAAATACGTCACATGGGTTTTCAGGTCATGTGGGAATGGCGTGGTGGTAGATCCTACCTGCTGCGAGGGAGGAGTTGCTACAAACATGGCAACCGGGGGGCAGCGGGGACTGCCCAAGGGAGACGTGGGTCTGCCCGTAGTGGGACCGCACCGCGGAAAATACACACAGGGGTATTAATCCACAACGGACCATCCTGTGGAGTACCTATTCCAGTACAGAGTAATTTTAGTACCCTTAGTGGGTCTGGTCGGGGAATTCCTCCACTGAATTCACGGACCAGAGGGCTAGGGAGGTAGAACATCCAGGGAGCGCAAATCTAGTGGACTCTCCTGGGAAAATGTGATCACCTCAGTGGAGGGGAAAGGCGCTATGTGC
This sequence comes from Xyrauchen texanus, assembly GCF_025860055.1. Classification (NCBI taxonomy): domain Eukaryota; kingdom Metazoa; phylum Chordata; class Actinopteri; order Cypriniformes; family Catostomidae; genus Xyrauchen; species Xyrauchen texanus. Next base: position 8,673,765 of record NC_068276.1, read on the forward strand.
AAGAGGAACACCCGGTCAGATGTTCTACGTGCTCGGGCCTGAGAGAACATGGGATGAGACCAACTCAACCCTGAGATTGTAAAATTGGTGTTGTATTGGGTGTTGTCCAGCCTGCTGCTCTGCATATGACTGCTAGGGAGGTGCCATTGACCAGTGCTCATGAGGATGCCACACTTCTTGTCGAGTGTGCTCAAAGCCTGTGTGCGATAGGCCAATGCGATGGCATCAACGACCCAATGGGAAAGCCTCTGTTTGGAGACAGCGTTCCCTTTCCGCTGTCCACCAAAGCAGACAAAGAGCTGCTCAGAACATCTAAAGATCTGTGTGCGGTCCACATAGGTACAAAAGCACGCACCGGACACAGCAATGAAAAGGCTGGGTCTGCCTCCTCCCAGGGCAATGCTTGCAGATTCACTGCCTGGTTCCAGAAGGGGGTCGTAGGAACCTTGGGCACGTAGCCCGGTCGCGGTCTTAGGAAGACTTGCAGGTCCCCAACCCTCTTGATGGAAGCGAGCGCGATCAGGAGGGCCGTCTTCAAGGAGAGGGCTTTGAGCTTGACTGATTCTAGTGGCTCGATGGGGGGTCTCTGAAGGCCTGAACGGAGGGGAACAGGCATGGCCTGGGAGGGTTCAGCCTCCGGGCATCTAAGAAACCTGATAATCAGATTGTGCTTCCCTAGGGACTTACTGTCCACTGCGTCGTGGAGAGCCGATATGGCAGCTACATAACCTTTCAAGGAGGAGGGGACAGCCTCCGATCCAATCTCTCTTGCAGAAATGAGAGCACTGACCCGACTGTGCATCTCTGCTGGCCTTCAGATCGGGAAGAACACCAATTTGCAAACAAGCGCCTATTCAGGCCTGTTAGAGGGAGCTCTGGCTTGGTTGATCGTGTCTAAGACAGCTGGTGGTAGGCAACTTAGATCTTCCACATCCCGTCCAGGGGTCAGACGTGGAGGTTCCAGAGGTCTGGGCTCGGATGCCAGAGGGTGCCCTGTCCCTGAGAAAGAAGCTCCTTCCTCAGGGAAATTCGCCAGGGAGAGAATGTCGCGAGGAGCATGAGATCCGAGAAACAAGTCTGTGTGGGCCAGTAGCCCCTACCAGAGTAACTTGTTCTTCGGCCTCCCTGACCCTGCACAGCACACTTGCAAGTAGGTTCACTGGGGGAAATGCATATTTGCACAGCCCCCGGGGCCACTTGTTGTCTCTGGGGTGCCAGGACTGCTGGAGTGTGGCACTGGGTTGCAGTGAGAACAGCATTTGTGGGCCAGCTGACTCAGGAAAAGAGGAAATTGACTATTAGAATGTGGGCAAAGAAAATTAAAGATTCTCCTCCCGGCCCTCCACCGGGGGATGGAGTTGTCAGCTTACCAGATGGTTAATGGTCTGCACTTATATAGCGCCTTTTTTAACCTTAGAGGTTACCAAAGCACTTTACACTGTTTCCCATTCACACAAGCACTCATACACCAATGGCGGCAGAGCTGCCATGCAAGGCGCTATTGGGAGCAACTTGGGGTTCAGTGTCTTGCCCAAGGACACTTCGGCATGTGGAGTCATGTGGGCTGGGAATCGAACCGCCAACCCTGCGATTAGCAGATGATCCACTCTACCTCCTGAGCCACAGCTGCCCCTCAGATCCTGAGCAAACATCTCATTCCCTGGGTCGTCCATCTCAGGAAAGCTTGGGAGCCTTCCAGGTCCTCCTGGACGTTTGGGAGAAAGGAGGTGTGCGCTTCTTGTGGGGCGCTCCACGCTGGGGCTGAGAGATGGGCCCAGGTTGAGGCTGGAGCTGCCTGACATTTAGAAGCTGCAGGAGGATGCTCTTGGCGAGCAGATGGAGACCGGCCCGTGCTGTCACGGTGGCGGGGCATGATGTGGGAAATGGCCTCCATCTGTTTCATCACCACTGAAACTACTGGGGGATCTCTGAGTAACCATGGGCTGCCCCACCGTTGAGGGTAGTGAGACCAGATGAGCGAGGAGTTTGGTTGCAGAAGAAAGGAACCAGGGGTGTGGGGGGGGGGGGGGTTGTGGGGAGGACAGAGGTTTCCAGTCCAGCCCCACGCTGATGGAGTCCCGGGCAAGCATGTCGGCCATCTGGGCGTCAGCCTCAGACTGGGTGTGCTGACCCGAAGGCAGCAGTCCAGTTGAGTCTTCCGCATCAGACAACGAAACGCTCTCCGATGCTGCGGCGAACTCATCACACAACTCAAGGGGCTCGAGGGAGTAAACAAACTGGCCATGAAGTGAGCCGCTCTCAAAGCTGTAGGCTTCGGCGGTCAGTGACGACGTCATCCTACAGGCCTTGGAGGGGAGCACCGGGCGATCCCGTCAGGTTGCAGAATTCTCTGGACACAGGTGGATTGCAACCGCTCTGTCCACTTGGGGGATCTCTGAGTACCCGTGGGCCGCCCCACCGTCAAAGCTAATGAGCTTTGAGCGAGGAGTTTGGTTGCGGAAGAAAGGAAGGCGGCAGTCCAGTCGAGTCTTCCGCATCAGATGCCGGATTACTCTCTGATGCTGCGGTGTACTCATTACCCAGCTCGGGGGGCTTGAGGGAGTAAACAGACTGGCCGTGAGGAGAGCCGGTCTCACCTCGAGCTTGGACGGAAGTCAACGAGCATGTCGGGGGGTGGGTGGTTCGTGGGGATCTACCAGGCAAAACCGAGCCTGCTGCCATACCCAAATCACCTCCATCGCCAGCCGGGTCATTCTCAATCCCGTGGGAAGAAGGAGCGAAGCGGGGGGCGGCTGGAGTGGTGTTCCACTTTAAGAAGGAAAGCCACGACCGCAACGTTGCCATGGTGTGGTTCTCGCAGTGAGAACACGAACCATCCACAAAAGCTGCCATGTTGTGATCGCTGCCCAGACACATGAGGCAGCGCATTTGACTGTCAGGAGCGGAGAGAAATCGACCACATCCAGGAACTACAGGAGTGGAAGGGCATCTTTATAAAGACACGTCCTGAAAAGGACGTTCAACGGCAACTGTGTATTTGCTATTTTAGAGGAAAATAAACTCTTTTACAAATATTCTCTTTTAGAAGCGCTGTCGAAGCACCCAGGGGTAAAGCTGCACTTCCATGCAGAGAAGAAGAAAGCCGCTGATATGCACCATAGGATGCAACAGCGTAAGATCTGCAGAGGTGAGTGGAACAGTAAGTGATCTCAGCTCTCTTATTGCACAACCGCTCGGCTCCGAAGAAGAAATCTGAATGGACAGATGCATAATTCCCTCCTTTTATACCCGTATGTCTGGGGGAGGGACATGCAAATTCCGTTTGCTAATTTCTCATTGGCCTTTTCTCAAGTTCAGATGTAACCAAGGTCTTCAAGAAAGTCCCCTATTGTCGCTTCACTCGACACAACGTTGAAGGGAGCGACAGACGGGAACTGAATGCTTTGGATCAACCTTTCAGCACCATGTTTGGACTAAGAGTATTGTGGAAGTGGTTTGTAAAGTGAACAATGCATAGGTAAAACCTTACTTTTCTAACTGTGAACTTTACACTATGCAAACGAGAGAAGAAAAGATGGGCCACATGGAGAACACTGTAACAGAAAGGTTCCAATTTGCAAGCCCCTCTTTAAAATAAAGCTACAAATGTACCATTCAACAGCCACAAATTTGTTCTAGGTCTCTGGTTCATCCTGAGAAACACAAGCAGAATACAAAACATCGGAAGTTCTGTGTCTCCGGCCTGAGTAATTGGAGACACTAACAGGATAAAAGAAAAACACTCTATGGTTTTCATCTCCACTCCAGAAGGGAAAAGGGAGTCCCCCATACCATAATTACATAAATCCCAGTGATAGGGACATCTGTGATAAGAAAGGTATACAATTAGCAATATGCACACATTTCTGTATGGAAAAAGCTTAAGGGCAGATTTCTTTTGCGATAGACTAAACCTTATGCGACAAAGTGTTTTTTTAAACATGAGGTCATCACGCACACCATTTTTATTGATAAAAGGCTATTTGAATGGAAACAAGCAGAAGATGACAGGGCAGCACTTCAAATCTCTTTTACACTAATAAAGACATTGCCTTTACTCACCCAAAGAGATGCGCTAAGGTGTGGTAAGTAACCCACACCGCTTACGAGCCACCACAACGTACTAAGTTATTAAATGTCAAGTGAATTCAGGAGAAGCTTCAATACAGCATGGTGGTCCCCTTCGAGCATCTTGCTGTGACACTTTTAGCATGCCTCAATACTGGATGTTAGCTGCTCGCTAAAATAGAGGACAATAGGTGTAATTTTGGTCAAAATATGGGACATTCCTGTTATGTTTTCAGGAGATCATGAGGAAGCAATGCCAGGTAAAATTTATGTGATACTTTTAATAAAATGTCTTAACACAAAACGCATAAAAAATGCGGTCCCATTCTTCTACTCTACTTTCTTACTCTATGCAGTTAATCAATATTCCCGTCTCAGTAGGAATAGCACAAAACAACAGGACACCACATCCCCCCATTACGTAAAAGGATTTCTCCTGTTGTAAAATAACTCACATAGGAACATAAATCTATGTAACTAACAACTAAATGTATTACAGTAATTAAGTAATTACTTAATTTGACTGTAATTACATCAAATAGCTTCTAACGCTCAGAAATGTTCCACTCCTCAACTCAGAAAATAACATTTACTGCAATATACAATATACAATGTAATCAGCAACCATATGAGTACACACATACAATCAGTAATTTGAAATCACTGTGACATAAACCTTTATTTACTCTCATAGTCTTTCAACCAACTTGGTGGTTTACGCTGTCTAGCAGAGCATCGTTCAGGGTTCTGTACTGTATCTGGTGCATTTGTAACTGAAAGATCAGCCATAAGCTGATATAAAACCTGTGACTGGACATCTGGGATTAATGACAAGTGAGAAGAATACCACAATCGTCCATCTGACAACATATACGTGCTTGGTCTCACCAGTTTTGTAATTTCCACAGGCTGTGTGAATTTTTTGTGTCTTTTGGGGACATGTGTTGGTTTGCTTACACGCACTCTATCCCCCACTTGACAAGTAGGCACTTGTGCCCCTCGTTTCGCATCACAGTATTGCTTAATTTTTTCCTGAAGGCTTGACACTCGCTGTCTGACTTCCTCATCTCGTGAGGTGCTAAAAGGAGATTGTGACAGGGCGGCGTGCAGGGCTGAGTTGTGATTTTACCCTTATCAGGCTAATTAAGCCTCCGGAAGTGATAAAGGCCGACAGTGGACGGTAGTGCGACAGAGAGAGAAAGTTTATGGGCAGCTGTCCGTCCTATGTGTGTGTTTGTGTATTTTGGTTTATTTCTTCATTAAACTATTATTTATATTGTCAAGCTGGTTCTCGCCTCCACCTTTCCATTGAACTGCTTTACACTGGTGCTGAAACCCTGGAAGGAGGAGAGATACGGCGTAGTAGAGTGCTCGCAGCTTCCATCCACCCCGACAGAGCAGCCTCAACCATCTTCCGGGGTACGGAGGAGCTCGGCCACCTGGAAGCAGAGGAGACCCCTTCCAACCACTGAAATGCGGGAGAAATCCTGCGGGAGAAATCCTGGAGCGGGAGAACTGCTGCCAGGGGCAGGGGAGACCCCATCTGTTCCCCGAGAAAGAGTTGGGGCATTCCGCCCGCCAGGGGCTGGAGGACTGCCTCCGATCCGCCCGGGGAGGCGTGGCTGTCGTCCACTACATTTACATTTACATTTATGCATTTGGCAGACGCTTTTATCCAAAGTGACTTACAGTGCAATTATTACAGGGACAATCCCCCCGGAACAACCTGGAGTTAAGTGCCTTGCTCAAGGGCACAATGGTGGTGGCCGTGGGGAGATGGTGGGGGAGAGGCTGAGGACCAAGCTATTGTGTATCGGAGAACCGGCAAGTAAATGTTTTTTTCTCTTTCTCTCTCCTCTCTCTCTTCCACTGCTGCTCCATGTTGGCCTTTTCCCTCTTTTTTAAATTTTACAGTGTTTTTTGTTGGATGGTACTGCACTGTTACAGGGAGTACCCCCCTATTTTTCATTATTGTTTCCCTCCCCCTGTCCCCTCCCAGATTCAGGAAGGTGGGGATGACCTGCCGGCAGACGGGGCATAAGGCAAAGAGGTGTTTCAAACATAAAGGCCAATGGGGAGTTGTGTTGCCTAAACATAAAGGTACATCTATCTGTTTGCATCAGAAATCATCATACAGAGAATTTGTTCAGAATTCAAAGCACCAAGTTCTCCTGATCGGCGTCCCAACGCCTGGAGAGTCTGATATTGCAGGGAATGTAAGAGATGATGCACGTCATGACGGGGGCTACCAGCCTGAGAGAACGAGGGAGGAATGTGACAGGACGGAGGGCGGGCCTGGATCGTGATTTTACACACCCGGTCCCTTATCAGGTAATCAAGCCTCCGAGAGGTATAAAGGCTGACTGCGGATGGTGGTGCGACAGAGAGAGAGAGAATGTTAATGGGCAACTGTCTGTCCTATGTGTGTGTTTGTGTCTTTTGGTTTATTTCTTCACTAAACTATTATTTATATTGTCAAGCCGGTTCTCGCATCCTCCTTTCCATTGAACTGCTTTATAGAGACGTAAGAACAGTGAGATTGGTTCTCATGCTTGGTTCTCATCTTTTTGCTGTGCAACTGTTTAAATGGTGAAACACCATTAGAGCAGTAAGTTTGCAGAAAGTCCAAAACAGACTCATTACAACGTTTGTTTTGCAGCATGGCCATTTGTACACAGTCCTTAAGAACCTTGTTGATTCTCTCAACAGCTCCATTGGCTGCAGTATGATACACTAAAGTTGATATTGTGTTCTTCCATGAATGCACTAAAGACTATAGAGGTAAGTTGTGGTCCATTATCTGCTACCAGGCATTCTGGGTTCCCATGCCTGCTAAAAACAGTGTTCAAAAATCCAATCACTGCAGAAGTTGTGATGGAAGGGGTAAATGCAACCTCAGGCAATATTGAGTAGTAGTCCGTGAGTGTAATACCATATCTACAATCATATGCAACAGTCTCAAATGGTCCAAACCTAACTTCATTCATTGGGTGTAAGGAAGATGTACTGGCTGTAATGGGGAAGCAGTAATCTTTGTAGTTCTATCAGACTCTTGGCACAATGAACAAGCTGCTATCTGGCAGGAAGCTCAGAGCATGCCAAGGAAATGTACTCAATCTCAGCAGGAGTAACAGGGGTCTGAGCAGCTGAAAGTAGACCAACAAGCTCAGGTTCAATGTCTGATTCAAAAGCAGTAGCAGTTGACAAGGGCAGTCTTGAAAGACTATCAGCTATATTATTCAAAGAACCTGCACGATAGACATCATCATAATTTAAGCACAACAGATGTGTAGCCCATCTGGCTATGCGCATTCCGACCCTATCAGAAACCTTTGTACAAAGCAATGTGGTTAGAGCTTGATGATCGGTTCAGAGTTTAAACTGGCACCCCCACAAGTATGTCATCCAATTTGCCACAGCCCATACACGAGCTAGAACCTCATTTTCCACTGTCACATACTTTCTTTCAGTTGGGCTTAAGGATCTGGAGGAAAAAGCAACTGTGCGTTCAGTATTATCTGGATGAATTTAGGTGAATACAGCACCTAGACCATAATCTGAAGCATCAGTCAAGATAATGGATTGTAAAGCAGGGTTGTATAAAGCTAATGCTGGACTTGCAACCAGCAATTGCTTCACAGCAGCAAAACAGTTCTCTGCCTAAGCAGTCCACTGAAATGGCACATCTTGGCGAAGGCATGCACGTAAGGTCTCGACCACAGTATCATAATTGGGTATACATTTTCTATACCAAGAGAGTATGCCCAGAAAGGATCACAGGGCTGCTGCATCTTTAGGTGCTTGGGCTTGTTCAATAGCCTTTAAGAGTTCTATATCAGACTGAACACCTTGTGCTGTGATTAAGGGTCCAAGGAAGTGTAAGCTCTTTTGCCTGAATTGACACTTTTGTTCATTCAACCATAGTCCAACCCCTTTCAGTCGTTTCAACACTGTGTTAAGCACAGCATCATATTCGGCTTCTGTATGTCCAAAGCAAATCTGTCATTGAGGTAGTTCTTTTGGTATGCCCTTGAGAATACACTCCATAATTTTGTGAAATACAGAATGTAAAGAGGCCAGACCGTACAATACTCTGTGAAATCTCTGTGTGTAATGAATGCTGTTAGATCCCGGCTATCTGGGTGCAAAGGCACCTGATGATATGCACTCTTGAGATCAATCATAGAGAAGACTCTTGACCCCACTTAAGTAGTCAGTATTTCCTCCATGTGAGGCAAGAGGTAGCTGTCTATTATCACAGCTTTATCTCTCAGGTCTACGAACATTTGTATGCCGCCTATCTTTTTTACTGTCACCACTATAGGTGAAACTCAGGGAGATGTATCAATATGTTCTAGAACTCCAGCAGAGAGTAATCTGTCCAGTTCAGCAGACACAACTGTTCTCACTGAGATTGGTAGGCACCTTAATTTCTGTTTCACTGGTACAACAGTCTCTGCAGCTTTATCTTTATGCATTAAGTTTGTAACGCACCGTACTGAGGGCGGATCAGCTTGGGTTGAAAGCTGTAGAACTGGTTCAGAAGGGTAAGATTCAGGCAGAATTGTATCTCCTTCAATACGCAAGATGAGGGCTACTAGAAATCCATGCCCATTAATGCATATCCTTTCGCCACTATTCACTCTACTACAATCGTCTTTTACTAATGTTGCATGCATGCAGCCAAGCACACTAATTGGAGTATGAGTGTATGTGACTAATCTCGCTGCAGGTGACTGTAAGGGCACTTCCTTGAAGTATTCATCATATGTGCTCTTAAGCAGAACTGAAACTGAAGCGACCGTGTCTACAATCAATATAACAGGTCGCAGAATTGCACCAACTTGAAAATCAACAGTACACTACATTTTAGAGGTTCAATCAGTATCTTTGAGTAACAGTAGTGAATATTCAGGAATTACTACTTGACATATTGTGTGTGTTTGCGTTGTTCTACAAACCTGTGCAAAATGTCCGGTTTCTCTTTAAAGACTGCCCTCCTGACTGCGCTCACGACTGCGCTCACTTCCATCAAGAGGGTAGGTGACCTGCAAGCGTTCTCTCTCAGCGAAATGTGCCTTGAGTCCGGGCTACTATCACATGATCTTGAGACCCCGACCGGGCTATGTGCCCAAGGTTCCCACAACCCCATTCAGGGATCAGGTGGTGAACCTGCAAGCGCTGCCCCAGAAGGAGGCAGACCCAGCCTTGACGCTTTACGCATCTATTTGGATCGCACACAGAGCTTCAGATTCTCTGAGCAGCTCTTTGTCTGCTTTGGTGGAAAGCAGAAAGGAAGTGCTGTCTCCAAGCAGAGGATCGCCCACTGGATCATTGATGCCTTAGCTATGGCATATCATAACCAAGACATTTAAGCTCCATTACAAGCCTACAGCCTTTAGAATATAAAGTATATAATCTTGGTGAATTAAGTGATTTCTTCCTAAAATATTTGAAAGCTGCACCCATATAATTGGACCTGTATCAAGTTTGTCTGTACACCAGGAAACTTCTTCCTTCAGAATGTGAAAATAACATTTTGGTGAATTTTAGTGATTTCTTTCTAAAATAATTGAATACTATTATATTACATAATATAATGCATACTAAAAATATATGACTTTATGTAAGTCAATAGGGGCCTACCACAACCTAGTCAAGTCGTTTAAATTCAAGTCATTTTAATTTGTATAGCACGTTCAATTACACATATAAAATATGTTTCAGCTTTACAGAAAAATATCTTGTAACAGAAAATGATGCTGTTAGGTCTATAATGTCTTAAAGTCCTCATTGAGCAGTTAAAATTAAAAACATGATTGATGTTTTTTATTATTTGTCATAGTTATTCAGTCTATCCACTGGTAGCCTACTTCAACCTTTAAAATGTTAAATAACATTTTGGTGAATTGTAGTGACTTATTTTTAAGATAACTGAATACTGTATCCACATATGTGAGATGGTTTGCAAGAACTAACCTGTAGTCATCCCAATGAGAGCCTACTACAAACTATCCTGGGATTTTCATGCCAGGGGCCATACTCTGTCTGCTCGCCGAGGGCGTCCTCCTGCGGCTTTCAAGAAAGAAAGAAAAGTGGTGCTCCGCCTCAGCAAACATGGGCCCAGCTCTCAGCCCTGGCGTCGAGCTCCCCGCAGAAGATGGACGCCCCCTCATCTCATGGACCCCCTCGAGGACCCGGAAGGCTCCCAGGCGCGTTGAGCTCCCCGCAGAAGATGGACGCCCCCTCATCTCACGGACCCCCTCGAGGACCCGGAAGGCTCCCAGGCGCTCCCATCTCATCCTGAGATGACCGACCCAAAGACTGAGATGTTAGCTCCGGAGCTGGTAAGACCACTCCGTTCCCCGGTGGGGGGCTGGGAGGAGAATCTTTTGTTGAATTAATTTCATTTGCCACACACCTTAACAGGGGCTGCGGTACTCGCATTCTCAATAATAGAGCTATTTACTTTTTTGTCTCTGGGTCACCTGGCCCGCAAATGCCGTTCTCACGGCACTCTGCCGCCAGGCCTCAACAGTCCCGGAATGCTGAACGTGGCCCCAGATCCGCCTTCAGCCCCACGACTGTTCCCCGGCCAGCCAGTTCTGACGAGTCCAGAGGACGCCACTACAGGACCTCCTCCTCAGTCATCAACCCATCCCCCTGCCGGATTTGCGGAGCAAGGTAAGTGCTTTGGGTCTTTTCTCAGCACCAGAGCCTCGGGACGCGTCCACACCGCTGCGAAGCCCTGCCGGGTTCGTCAAAAATAACCGTCCCCTTGGTGCCCCTAGCATGGAGATTGGATGCGTGGCTTTCACTTCCCAACCTGTCTCGCTGGCTGGCCCGGACCATCCGACTCGGTTACGCAATTCAGTTTGCCAGGCCCCCACCCCCCTTCACGGGCGTCCGCTTTACCGCAGTGCACGGTCAACATGCCAAACTCCTGCGCGCGGAGATCGCTACTCTTCTACTCAAAGACGCGATAGAGCCTGTCCCTCCAACCGAAATGAAGAAGGGTTTCTACAGCCCTTACTTCATTGTACCCAAGACAGGCGGCGTCTTACGACCAATCTTGGACCTGCGAGTTTTCAATCGAGCGCTGCTCAAACTCCCGTTCAAAATGCTCACGCACAAGTGTATCATGACAAGAGTCCAGCACCTAGATTTTGCAGCGGTAGACCTGAAGGACGCGTACTTCCACGTCTCAATTTTGCCGCGACACCGACCTTTTCTACGGTTCACGTTCAACGACCAGGCGTTCCAGTACAAAGTCCTCCCCTTCGGCATGTCTCTGTCCCCTCGCGTCTTTACGAAGGTCGCAGAGGCAGCTCTTGCCCCGCTCCGAGAAGCCGGCATCCGCATACTCAATTACCTCGACGACTGGCTCATACTGGCCCACTCCCGAGAGTTACTATGCGCTCACAGAGACCAGGTGCTCAGGCACCTCAGCCGCTTGGGGCTTCAGGTCAACCGAGAAAAGAGCAAGCTCACCCCGGTCCAGAGCATCTCCTTTCTCGGCATGGAGTTAGACTCAGTCTCAATGTCCGCACGTCTCACCCACGTGTGTGCGCAGTCGGTGCTGAAATGCCTCGCCAAATTCAGGCCAGGCACGATGGTCCCTCTAAAACTCTTCCAGAGGCTCCTGGGGCATATAGCATCCTCCGCCGCGACCATGCCACTGGGGTTGATGCATATGAAACCGATTCAGCACTGGCTTCAGACTCGAGTCCCGAGACAAGCATGGCTGTGTGACAATCACCCCCGCCTGCCGAAAAAAACTAAAACCCTGGACAGACCTCTGCTTTCTACGGGCAGGAGTGCCCCTGCAGCAGGTGTCCCAACATGTCCTGGTCACAGCCGATGCCTCCAGATTGGGTTGGGGCACCGTGTGCAAAGGGCACGCAGCCGTGGGCCATTGGAGAGGGGCCCCGCTGCGCTGGCATATCAATTGCCTAGAGTTGTTGACTGTCTTCTTTGCCCTGCGGCGGTTTCTCCCATTAATTCGAGACAAACATGTCCTAAACAGGTCAGACAGCACAACTGCGGTAGCGTACATAAATCGCCAAGGCGGTGTACGCTCCCGCCACATGTCACGACTCGTCCGTCGTCTCCTCCTTTGGAACTCAGGTCACTGCGTGCAACTCACATTCCCGGCAAGCTCAATGTGGTAGCGGACGCACTGTCATGACAATGCTTACCCAGCGGAGAGTGGAGGCTCCACCCCCAGTCGGTCCAGCTGACTTGGGAACGTTCAGCAGAGCCCAGGTAGACCTGCTTGCCTCCCGAGAGACCTCCCACTGCCCGCTCTGGTACGGCCGAACAGAGGCTCCCCTTGGGACAGACGCGCTGGCACACAGCTGGCCCGCAGGGCTACGCAAGTATGCATTTCCCCCAGTGAGCCTTCTTGCACAGGTGCTGTGCAAGGTCAGGGAGGACTAGGAACAAGTCACATTAGTGGCTCCCTACTGGCCCAACCGGGCCTGGTTCTCATGTGATCCTAAGACCGCGACCGGGCTATGTGCCCAAGGTTCCTACCACGCCCTTCAGAGACCAGGTAGTGAACCTGCATGTAGCATGGCCACATAAGGGGAGGTTTTATATTAAGGTTTATGACTTTAAATGTGTGTCATTTATTCTTAATTGTTATATTGCTTTCCCCTGTTATCTGTCATTCCCCTCAGCTGTTGTGTGTTGTTCCCCGATCTCTGTTCACGCGAGATCTTCGCGTGAATTCATGTTACGTGTTTTCCTGCCACGTAATCAGGAACTAACTTTCAGTTTCTATTTAAAGAACCGCTATGCCGGTGTTCAAGGCTCATTTGCGAGTACGCACTTCAAACCCGTTCATTCATAAATTGGAATACGCTGGTGACTGACCTGGGAGCGCTGAGACGCCGTTCCTCCTGGAGGTATTTCGTTTGGTTCGTAGCCAGGATTACCTTTTATCAGAGGACTTTGGGCATTCATCAATTCATCACTCCATCACTTGATCACGCTCACGGACGATACAAACACCCGGTGAGGCTGATCCGAACACTGTTGATATCTCTGTGCACTCTGGACTTCACTTTTACATGTATATACACTTTGTTTGTTATTATTGTAAATATTATTGGTTTGTTAATACACTTGGTTTATTGGTATTTCATCAGTGTTGCTATTTATTTTCTCCACATCATTTACTATCATTAGAAACGGTACGGAAGATCCCAAAATAGTGTAAACTCCACTTTAAGATTTTGGGGAGTGTTACATAGTGGTGGCCCGTACGGGGACCACGTGCCGTTTCTATTGGTTGATAGTGTTTTTTTGTGTGTGTTCATAAATATGGAAAACATGACACAAGCTAATGGAGGAATTATTCAGAATGTAAATACTGATGAAATTGAGAATGAAGTGCATGAGTTAAGGTGTAACTCTGATGAAACTGAGGATGCTGATTTCACTGCGGGCCCGTTTGTTACCAGACGTAACCCGCCAGATGAAATAGCATCTATACTGAGTTCATTATATAATTCTGATGATGAGGATGATGATGATGAAAAAGAAATGGTTAATATAAATGTTGTACAGACAATGCAGATGGAGATCGATAAACTTAAGGTGGATTTATTGGCTCTAAATGCAAAAATACAACATAATGAACAGGAATTACAACAGTCTGTAGATAGTTCCCTTAATAGGGAAACTAGTTTCCGGGAGTCAGTGGACGCTAGCTTAGCAGACTTAGAAGATCATTTCCAGAGGTCTATAGATAAGTTGGAGAGAGCGGTGGTTGATTGTTTCCTGCGGAGAGATGCAAGATGGGAAAAGCAAATGAAAAAAATAAGATTCACCAGTACCCCATCTCGATCTCAAGTACAGACTTTTTACCCTGCCTCTTCCCCATCTACAGTCAAGGCCTTGAAAACTCCCATACCAGCAACACGACTTAAAGTCCCACCTGTTAACAGATGCAACGCTACCTATGACGTTACTGCTGGAGTGGGTAAATTGAACAGCAATGAAACAACAAATAAAAGACCACCTGAACGCCATACCTCAAAAAATCTAGCAGGAGTATCCATTGCTCAAGCACACCCTATGACATCCCTTCTAGTAGTGCCAATAACTATAGAAGGACGAGAGGTGAAGGCGGTACTGGATACAGGGAGCACATACACCCTTATGCAGGCAAGCCTGTGGAGACAGTTAGGAGGGGAAGCGAAACCTGACCCTTCAGGCCCTCTTCAACGGTTCATTATGGCTGATGGAAAAATGCACCAGGCGATCAACAAGAGATCAGTCTGTTATGAGTGGCATGACAAGGTATGCAGGTTGGACACCTATATTATGAAGGATGCTCACCTGGCCTTTCCCCTTATAGCTGGTCTGGACTTCCTGAGAGCCGCTGAAGCCATAGTGGACGTGGGACACTGGAGATATGGACTGAAAATGGGCAAAGGATATGATTATCATCCATTCCTAACTGCACTTATAAATCCAATGCTGTCTTCACATCTGATGGGTGAAAGTTTAGGCACGACTGCTGCTGCTGTGAGTCTATATTATGCCTTACCTCCAACCTGGAATCCACCCACACATGTCTTACCCACACAAGTTGTTCCCACCTGGGACTCCGACAATCAGGATGAATTAAAAAGGCTGATGGAAAATTGGCCTCATACCACCTCTCAAGTCCTGGGAAAAACGGCTGTGGAACAACACAAAATTATACTTTCTGACGAAATGCCCTTGAGATCCAGAGCTTATAGGGTCTCACCATTCAAAAAGAAGATTATTGATGCACAAGTGGAACAAATGCTACGGGACCATATCATCGAGCCTTCTTTCTCTCCTTGGTCATCACCTGTAGTCCTGGTACCCAAACCTGATGGGTCCTACAGGTTCTGTGTGGACTATAGGAGGCTGAATAGTAAAACCATCCCTGACGCTTATCCAATGCCAATCATTCATGACATCTTAGAATCCATGGAAGGCGCCTCCTGGTTCAGCACATTGGATTTGCAGTCAGGGTACTGGCAGGTTGAAATGGAGGAAAGTAGCAAAGCCAAAACAGCCTTCATCACCTCCCAAGGACTATTCCAATTCTGCTCCATGCCATATGGATTACGGAATGACGCTGCCACCTTCCAGAGGCTGATGGAGAAGGTCCTAGCAGAGTTGAGAGGGAAGTTTTGCTTTGTCTATATTGATGACATCATAATCTATTCAAGGTCTTTATCAGAACATGTCCAACACCTGAACACCATTCTACAGAGACTAAACCAAGCTTCACTTACACTAAATATGAAGAAGTGTCACTTCTTTAAGAAGCAGCTGAAGTTTCTTGGACATATAGTCTCAGAGAAAGGGGTGGAGGTCGACCCTGAAAAGACCCGAGCGGTAGCTGACTATCCTCCTCCCAAAGACATGAAAGCCCTCCAACGCTTCTTGGGATTAGCCGGGTGGTACCACAAGTTCATTCCCCATTTCGCCGACATCACAGCTCCATTAAACAACCTAAAAAAGAAAGGAGTTAAGTGGGATTGGACTCCTGAGTGCCAAACCAGCCTGGAGACTATTAAACAGCTGTTACAAGACCCACCTGTATTGATGCAGCCTGACCTCAATCAACCTTTCCAGGTTCATACAGACGCCAGTGATGTGGGCTTAGGAGCCATCATTACCCAGCAAACTCCTGAGGGGGAACGGGTAATAGCATACGCATCACGAACATTGCGTGGACCTGAACTGAATTATTCGATGGCTGAAAAAGAGTGTCTAGCTGTAGTCTGGGCGGTGGAAAAATGGAGACATTACCTGGAAGGAAGACAGTTTGACATTTACAGTGACCATGCTGCCTTAACGTGGGCCTTCAATAGCCCTAAAACCTCCTCTCGGCTGACCCGGTGGACTCTTAGGTTACAGCAATTCATCTTCCAAGTACATCACAGAAGAGGATGTCTGAACCTGGGACCAGATGCCTTGTCACGAGCCTGTGAATCTCAAGAAAGTGAAAGTGTGCCCTGTCTAGCCATAATAAAACCAAAATGTGCCTCTGACATACCCCACACTTTACAGGAAATCTCACAAGCACAAAGTCATGACAATACGGTGTCTCTCCTCCAACTGTCCCAAAAAACCAGAAAGGTCCAGGATAACCAAATCACATTTGAGGTCCACCAGGGGGTGTTATATCGCCGGGTTCCTGTCAAGAACAATGGAAATAAATTCCAACTGGTCGTTCCTCGGGCATTAATTCCTGGTTTCTTGCACTACGTACATGATAACCCGCTGGGAGGACATCTGGGACGGCTGAAAACCTTACTGAGGCTCTTGGAGGTGGCGTGGTGGCCAACTGTCCGTAAGGATGTCTGGGAGTATGTAAAAGGATGTGAAACATGTCAAAAATACAAACATGACAATACAAAACCCAGCGGTTTCCTACAGCATACACAAGTGACAGAACCAGGTCACACTTGGGGATGGATTTCATGGGACCTTTCCCGACCAGTAAGAAACGAAACGCTTACTTACTGGTGTTTGTGGATTATTACACCAAATGGGTAGAGATGTTCCCCTTCGAGACAGTAAGACCCCTAAGGTCGTAAAAATTCTAAGGAAGAAATCTTCACCCGTTGGGGGTGCCAAAGTACCTCATTTCCGACCGGGAGCCCAATTCACCTCCAATGTGCTCGCAGAGCTATGCAGGTCCTGGGGAAGCATCCAAAAGCTCACTACCAGCTATCATCCTCAGACAAACCTGACAGAAAGAGTAAACAGGACGTTAAAAACAATGATTAGCGCCATATGTGGGACAA
Source organism: Xyrauchen texanus (assembly GCF_025860055.1). Taxonomy (NCBI): domain Eukaryota; kingdom Metazoa; phylum Chordata; class Actinopteri; order Cypriniformes; family Catostomidae; genus Xyrauchen; species Xyrauchen texanus. The sequence continues at coordinate 8,690,636 of NC_068276.1, forward strand.
CATCATGATAGATGGGACCAGTGGTTGCCTGAATTAAGGTTTGCCATCAACAACGCACATCAGGAAACTACAGGTAGAGCACCTGCTGAATTAATGATGGGCAGACAGCTACACGGTCCACTAGAGAGGTTGATCCTCAAACCCCCCACTCCTGACCAAACTTCATATAATATAGTTGAAAGACAGACCATCATGGCAGAGGAGGTAAAGCACCGAGTAGGTGTACAACAATCTAGACAAGCTAGATACTATAATGCCCGACGAAAAGATGCGCAGTTCCAGCCGGGTGATCTAGTCTGGGTTAAAACTCACCCTCTCTCGTCTTCCTCCAATAAGTACTCTGCTAAGCTAGCGCCCAAGTGGGATGGTCCAGCTGAAGTAATAAAAAAATGGGGCCAATAAATTACACCGTTCGCTGGGGAGACCCATGTAAAACAGACATTATAAATGTGGTTAACCTGAAACGCTGGTACGGACGATCTCCTCCTATGCCGAAGGCTGGGGGGGGATCTATGTAGCGTGGCCACATAAGGGGAGGTTTTATATTAAGGTTTATGACTTTAAATGTGTGTCATTTATTCTTAATTGTTATATTGCTTTCCCCTGTTATCTGTCATTCCCCTCAGCTGTTGTGTGTTGTTCCCCAATCTCTGTTCACGCGAGATCTTCGTGTGAATTCATGTTACGTGTTTTCCTGCCACGTAAACAGGAAGACTTTCAGTTTCTATTTAAAGAACCGCTATGCCGGTGTTCGGGGCTCATTTGCGAGTACGCACTTCAAACCCGTTCATTCATAAATTGGAATACGCTGGTGACTGACCTGGGAGCGCTGAGACGCCGTTCCTCCTGGAGGTATTTCGTTTGGTTCGTAGCCAGGATTACCTTTTATCAGAGGACTTTGGGCATTCATCAATTCATCACTCCATCACTTGATCACGCTCACGGATCGATACAAACACCGGTGAGGCTGATCCGAACACTGTTGATATCTCTGTGCACTCTGGACTTCACTTTTACATGTATATACACTTTGTTTGTTATTATTGTAAATATTATTGGTTTGTTAATACACTTGGTTTATTGGTATTTCATCAGTGTTGCTATTTATTTTCTCCACATCATTTACTATCATTAGAAACGGTACGGAAGATCCCAAAATAGTGTAAACTCCACTTAATGGTATTGGAGAGTGTTACATGCAAGCGCTGCCCCGGGAGGAGGCAGACCCAGCCCCTTCGTTGCTGTGTCCGGTACGTGCTTTGCGTACCTACCTGGACCGCACGCAGAGCTTTAGACGCTCTGAGCAGCTCTTTGTATGCTTTGGGGGACAGTGGAAAGGAAATGCTGTCTCCAAACAGAGGCTTTCCCACTGGGTTGTAGATGCCATTTTGTTGGCTTATCACACCCAGGCTGTGCCCCCCCCTTGCGGGTCCAAACTCACTTGACAAGGAGTGTTGCGTCCTCGTGGGCACTGGCCAAGGATACCTCTCTGGCAGACATTTGTAGAGCAGCACCTTTACGAGGGACTACAATCTCAGGGTTGAGTCAGTTTCATCCCGCGTTTTCTCAGGTCCGAGCCAGTAGAACTCGGTAACACGCTGATGGGCTGGCCGGGTGAATCGCTTGCATATACGCCCTTTCCCTCGCTTGAGGTAAAACAGTGCATCTTTTTTACCAGGAGACTTCACTCAACGCGAATCCCTGGTCAATTCCTCCCTAGCCCTCATGGGTCCGCAGTTCGGCGGAAGAATCCACTGCGGGTACTCAGATCTACCCTGTACTGGAATAGGTGCTCCACAGAGTAGGGACTCCTACGCGGACTCCCCCTGTGTGTATTTTCCGCGATACGGTCCCCTTACGAGCAGACCCGCATTTTCCTTGGGTAAGTTTCGGCTGCCCCCCGGTTGCCGTGTGTAGCAACTCCACCCTCGCTGAGGCTGGATCTGCCACCGTGCCACTTCCACGTGTCGCCTAAAAACACATGTGATGTATTCACCACCGTACCTCCCCAGTTGGGCAGGGGTGGTCTCCGCAGGGTCTTTTCCCTCTTGAAAGAATGGGAAATTGGGTAAGACCCCCTTCCCTCAGTGCATGTAAGGTCCCCGGGTGTCTATTGCTCTATGCGAGAAACATAGAGAGAAAAGAGGCCCAGCCAGGCTTGGCCCGTTCCCAGGTTGGCAAGCGTTGCCTTGTTCCCCTGCCTAGGGTAACCAGAAGGATTCCGATGACTTTTTTGGGGCATTGGGGAAGGGTACATGCAGTCTGACACAGCTGGTGGTTTGGCACGTAACAAATACCTGCCCGCTCCTGTGTCAGCAGAACACGTACACGGCTCAGGGCATAGCGGATTTAAATTGGACCCCTAGTGTCGCTTCTCCGACACAACGTGGAGAGATCGACAGACGGGGAACGTCTAGGTTACCTGATGGAGGGAACGAGACGTTGTGTCTTCCCGGCCACGTCGCTGAGCCGAACCGCTGTAGTGGCCAGAACCAAAAATCCTGAATGAACTCTAGTATTTGCCTCGCCTTTGTACCCGTATGTCCGGGGGCGGGGTATGCAAATACTGACTGCCAACTTCTCATTGTCCTTTTTTCAATGGATCAGAGGTACATTCGGTGCTCAAGAGAGACCCCTAGTGTCGCTTCTCCGACAAAACGTCTCATTCCCTCCATCAGGGAACAGAGGTTACATCCGTAACCTAGACGTTTTTTGTTAAGTGTTTGTGCAGCATACCTGCTTTGTTGGGGAGTCATTTGATTTGTCTCTGTGCAGCAGCAGCATTTCCACATGCTTACTCAGTATGTATGTGATTTTCTACAAGTAGCAAGTCTCCGCACTTGTTCTACAGCAGAAGGAGCAGCATAGCAGATCTAGTCCTCCAAGACCAATATCCTAACAATATGCATTCACATGCTAAATCTTTCCTAGAGTTGGCAGTGGCATGACTGAAATTACTAAAGTTAAGCCATGCAACTCTGTGGTGTAAGCTGATAGGTTCTTTGAATTGTTATCTGTTAGCCAATCGTCTTATAGGCCTGTTGTAAAAAAGGTCCTTACTAGACATCACCTGCAACAATGGGCACAAACCCACCTTGGCTGGACAAGACAGGACTGGCAAAAAGTGCTCTTCACTGACGAGTTGCGGTTTTGTCTCACCAGGGGTGATGGTCATGAAACCTTATTTCTTTTTGCATTTGGCCCCCAGAAGAAAAAATGTGGACACCCCTGATATAGAGACTTTCTGTTCCCTGAACTACCATAAACAAAACCCTCATTTAGTCATATAGAAAAAAAATTATTGATGTCAAACTGGAAAATTACAAACAAAAATAAGATAAACATCTTTTAAAGTTACTAATACTATACATTAGATCGCCTACATCAAAAACACTAATTGTAAATTAAATTATTACAGCTTCGATGCTGGCATTTGTGGACAGGCAGTAGCTTGTTTTAGGTCCTATTTATCTGACTACCACTTTGTCTGTGAAAATGAGGAATTGTCAGATCAAGTTAAAGTTAAGTATGGAGCGCCACAGAGATCAGTTTTAGGGCATCTGCTTTTTTCCTTGTATATGATTCCCCTGGGAGACATTATCAGGAACCATGGCATTTTTTTCCCTGTTATGCCTAACTTTATATACCGATAATTAACTTGGGTGTTATATTAACAGCAATTTGTCCTTTGAAAATCAAATTTTCATTGTTTGTAGAACAGCATTCTTCCACCTCAGAAACATTGTTAAGACTGTTCCTGATGCTTAAAAAACGAATAGACTAGATTATTGTTATTCATTACTAGGAGGATATCCTGCAATAAATAAGCTTCAGTTAGCTCAAAATGCAGCTGTTATAGTGCTTACATGAACCAAGAAATATTATCATATCAGCCCTGTTTTATCATTGCTTAAATCACACTAAATGACATTCACTATGATCGCAAAACTCTGGCTTGTAAATAATACCTAGAATAATCCACAAAAAAGGTTGATACTTTTCAATTGACAGGTTGACAGTTTTCCTGGCATTGTTCAGGACTCAGATACACACTCACAGTTTAAATCTAGGCTAAAGACTAATTTCTTCAGCCAGGTATACACCTAATTTATCCTTTAATTAACAGTCATGCTGCATTGGTCAGGTCACATAAAAGGAAGCACTTCCCTAACTCTGCTTTTAATTGAATGGCATCTACGTTAATATTATTCTATTTGTTTTCCTGTGTCATTCTTGGAATAAATATCATGAGGTTACCAGAGCCTGCCAGATCCAGCTCCAGTCATGCACAATGTCCTACTCCAATCGCTATGGGTCGCTGATTGATGACTTCTAATTTCAGTCTACTATGATTGTGAATTAACTGCTGCCAAGCCCAACCATAAGTCATGAGATACAATCTCTGGCCACTGCCTGAACCTTGGACTTGAAAATGAACTGTCACAAGCTTCCAGCCAGACTGCGAGGCACCACACCGACTGCTGCCTACATCATCTTGGTCATAGGATGTACTACACTCTCTTAAAATGGAATACATAGACAATAAATGAATGCAGACTAAAGCCTTCATCAGCCAAATAACTAAGGACAGTGCATCTATGTGTACTTCCGCAGTTAATTTTGGATAGATTTTAAAGACACTTAATCATTATTTTTACAGTTCATTCATTATATTCATGCTGTTTAGCCAGAGGTGAACTGGCTCTCCAGTGAGCCTGGTCTCCCCCAAGGTAATTTTCTCCATAAACTAACATCTTATGGAGTTTTGCATTCCTTACCACAGTTGCTTTTGACTAGGCCTAAAGACAAATACGATTTTAAGGTGGAATTTACAATCATGTTAATCATTTAAACCACAGTTAAAACTGGATTTAACAGTATAAATGTTCAATAAGATGTAAAAAATTTACACAGATTGAACAATGTATGAATACAATCACTTAATCAGTCTTAAAGTGTCATGATATACTCTGTTTTTATAATGTTACTATCTTCCCTGAGGCCCACTGATAATGTCAGTAAAGTTTTTTTGCACCAAACAGATTATTTTCCACCCTGCCTCTAGCCCTCTTTCTGAAATGCTCAGTTCCCTGTCTGTCACATAGTGACACCAGGGGTTCATTCTTGAGAGCCCCAATCACCTTTGCTTTATTCAGAAAAGGCCAATGAAAATTGGCGAGTGGAATTTTATTGATCTCTGTCCTGGACATACGAGTATAAAAGGAGATGGCGTGCACCACTCATTCAGACTTGTTCTTCAGAGCTGAGCACACATATGTGTTCGTCCTGTCACCTCGTTATTTGCTGCTGGAATTACATCGCATATCAGCGGTCACCCCCACACGGTCGAGTGTTGTGTTTCCCCTGGGTGCTTCGGCAGCTGAATCTACAGGTTTAAAAAAGTGTATTTTCAAAAAAGTATATTTTCTCTAAAAGAGCTCGCACAAAACGATTGGCATCATTTTAAAGATGTCCTTTCGCCTATGTGCTACTGGGTGTGGCCGTTATCGTTCCCCACCGGATGGCCATGAAATCTGTCTTGCCAAGGCCATCCTTCTGCAGCGTCGGCCCCGGCTCCCCCACCATTGGAGCCCACACAACGGCCTCTGAGAAGAAGATCCGCCCCCAGGAAGGCGGCACCGCCTGTCCATCAACTGGCCACCAAGAACCCTGGACGGGCTTCGAAGTGGCCCTGAGACAGGCAACCAGGGACTATGTTGCTGAATCTGACTGGCCTGACCATGGTAAGCGTATAGGCTCCACTCCCACCCCGTGCCACCACGAGGTGAGTACCCTCACAACATCACTGGGTGCCTTCTGGGCCCGAGCACCCAGTTTGTCAGTAAAGGAGCAGGTTACTCACTTCCTGGGTCATTCTCTCTCCCTTCTGGCCCTGAATTTTTTCTGGTCAACGAGCGGGATACGAGTTTCTCATGTTCCCTTGTTCTCCATTGAAAGGAAGCCGGCAAACAGTCCACATGCCCGTCCCAGCCACCAGTCACCGGCCACCGTTGCAGGCTTGCGGGGCAGCACACTTCCCCAGACGATCTTCCCCATGGGGCGTCTGCTCTGCTTTGCTGCGAACCACTGTAGTAGTTTCTGCCAATTTCTGTGAAGAATCACTCTCAGATTCTTAGGTTTTGATTCCAGAATACTAGACTTTATTATTACAACCAACAAAGCCGAGTAATTCTGCAGAGCAACTAACCAACTCTGGGTTTTGTTCACTTAAATACATCTCCTCAAACAAGGTGGGGTTTATACTTTTTTAAACATGCATTATCTATCATCCTCTTCTTTGACTCTGGTCTGACCATATTAAGAAGTAACAGAACCACCTTTGGAAGAGATAAATTCTCCCAGTGGTCATGAGAGCCCACATGTAATGCTATTCCTGTTTCTGCACACACCTTCAAATGTCACACATATATGGAGCACACATTGCATTACGACCTCAGGCCTTCATGCACACACAGTAAACTGCATGTTTGCCTGTCAGATATAAATGTGGTACAAATCAACAATGTTTACATTGATTATACCTGATAAAATCTCCAACACCACCCACCCTGGCCGTGATGAAATCAATTGTCTCCATGGTACCATCAGTGCATAGACTGGGAGCCTGGTTAGCTATTTCCAGCCCGTCATGTTGGCTCATCTGGACGATCCGTCTCAGCTGTGCAATCCAGTTCACCAGACGGCCGCCCAGGTTCAGTGGCGTCCACTCCACCACGCTGGGAAGCAAGGATACCTTGGTCCTTTGGGCAGAGATCACCACCCTTCTAGTGAAGGGAGAAATAGAGCCTGTACCCTTAGCGAGACGAACAAGGGTTTTTACAGCCCTTTTATCGTGCCCACGAGAGGGGGTGGGTTGCGCCCAATTCTGGATCAACATGCCTTGAACAAAGCCTTTCACAGGCTTCTGTTCAAGATGTTGATGCAGAAGTGCATCCTGGTATCAGTACGACATCAAGTTTGGTTCGCTGCCATCGAATTGAATGACACAGACCCTTTCTTCAGTTTGCCTTCGAGGAACGAGCATACCAGTACATGGTCCTCCCTTTCAGTCTGTCCCTGTCTCCTCACATCTCTACCAAAGTCGCAGAGGCTGTCCTAGCCCTGCTAAGGGAGAAAGGCACTCACATCCTCTATTATCTTGTCGACTGGCTGATCCTAGCTCACTCGTGAGTTCTATTGTGAGAGCACTGGGATCTCGAGCTTCAGCCCCTCGACCGACTGGGGCTTCAGGACAACAGAGCATAGCTCTCCCTGGTGTACAGCATACTTTTCTCAGAATAGAGTTGGACTCGATCACCATGATGGCATGCCTTTACGAGTTAGCTTGCGCAATCGGTGCTGGCCTGTCTCAGAACCTTCAGGTGGAGAGTCGCGGTGCCATTGAAAAAATTTCAGAGGCTCCTGGGGCATATGGTATCCTCTGCAGCAGTACTCCCCCTTGGGATGATGCATATGAGACGGCTCCAGCACTGGCTACAGACTTGAGTCTCGAGGTGGGCATGGCGCCACAGCACCCAGTGTGTGACTATCATGCCACAGTGCCACCATACTTTCAGCCCTTGGTCAGATCTGGCATTTCTACAGGCAGGGATTCCCTTAGAGCAGGTCTTGAGGTGCGTTGTGGTCATGACAGATGACTCGAATTTAGGCTGGGGCACCACATGCAATGGGCAGAATGTATCGGGGCTCTGGAAAAGGCCCTGCCTGCAATGGCACATCAATTGCTGGCAGTATCACTGGCCCTGCGGAGGCTTTGGCCATTGATTCAGGCCAAGCACTTGTTGGTCCGGATGGACAACACAGCAACTGTGGCTTACATGAACCGCCAACTAACGACGCATGTCGCATCCTTTGGAGGAAGCAGATATTGAAGTCTCTGTGAACCACTCACCTCTCCTCACGCTCTCTGTCACCAGCGAATGCCTGGAGTTTGGGCTGACATACTCTCATGTGACCTTGAGATCCCGGACTGGTTACATGCCCAAAGTTCACACCACTCCCTTTTGGGATCAAGTGGTGAAACTGCAAGTGCTCCCTGCAGAGGAGAAAGACCCAGCCTTGTCATTGCCCTGTCCAGTTCGCGCCCGGCGCATATATCTGGACCGCACACAGAGCTTTAGATGCTTGGAGCAGCTCTTTGTCTGTTTTGGAGGAGGAGAAATCTGTCTCCAAACAGAGGCTGGCCCATTGGATTGTGGATGCCATTTATTTGGCTTACCAATCACAAAACCTGCATCCTCCTGGGCACTGGCAAGCAGTGCCTCTCTAACAGATATATGCAGAGTAGTGGGTCGGGTTGGGTATCGAATACCTTTGCGAGGTTCTACAACCTCCACATAGAACCAGTTTCGAACTGAGTGTTACGGGGTAACAACAAGTAGGCCGGGCAGCCTGTTGGGTGTATCGCTTGTATCAGCGCCTTTCTGCAATACAAGATTCGATTCAAATTATGTGTTTTGCAAATCATACATTACTACCATGGAGCCACTTGCAGCTTACAGATACAGCTGTACTTCTTTTTGCAGTTTACATTTGAGAAAGTAACAAAAAGTTCTGGAAAAATGCACCAGAGTAATAGTTTTGATTTTTATAGCACATCTTTTATTTTATTTGTGAAGTGAATCTTCAAAAGAAATCATGTGCTTGAGTCACTACATCAGAGGTCCTAAAACAGCATGAATTTCTCTGGTTTGCCTATACGCGACTATAGTATCTCACAGGAGAAGGATCATCTGTGCTGTGTCTTCACTTCCATTAGTAGTTGCCGCATCACATCGCTGCTTATTTGCACAATGTTAAACTTTGTTGTGTCACTAAGCACATTGCCAAGAATCACTGTTGCTCATGTTGCCTCAAATTGCCAACTCCCGTTAAAAAATGTATGACTGTCAGTTGCTTTGATCCAAGATGGCGGCACGGTAGCATGCAGCGGCCACTCCGGATCCACAATGGTGCTATTTTTGTTAAAAAAGCCCGACTTTTGCAACACATGGACATCGGAGCAACCGGTGTTCATGTCTACCATCGCCAGACACTACTGAAATATAAGACTCATGCAAAAACCAAGCTGCATGATGACCTGCAGGAGGCGCTAAGCGTACTCGGCTTGCTGCGGAGAGCAGGCCTCCAGCCCTCGGCGTCGCCTGATGCCGGTGGCCGGGGGAGAGGACGTCGTAAGCGGTGTGCGAGAAAGCGGAAGCGTGGAAAGAGGGCGGGTGTCCATGCTAGGCTAAAAACAAACCCTAGCCGGCCGGCTCTCCCGTTTATCCTGCTCTCAAATGTTTGCTCCCTGGACAATAAACTGGACTATATCCGACTCCAGCAGGCTACGCAGCGTGAGTTTAGAGACTGCTGCGTCTTTGTTTTCACGGAGACGTGGCTCAGCGACAGAGTTCCGGATGCCGCCATTCAGCTAGACGGGCTCGCCTCGTTTCGTGCCGACAGAAATACAGCTCTCTGCAGTAAGACTCGCGGTGGTGGCTTGTGTGTTTACATCAACACGAATGGTGCAAGAACTCTATGCTAGTCTCTAGTTACTGTTCATCGCTGTTGGAGCTTGTGACTGTTAGATGCAGACCTTTTTATCTACCACGGAATTCACCACTGTTTGCATAACCGAGTTTACATTCCCCCAGCGCTAACGCTAAGGAAGCGCTCTGTGAACTGTATGGGGCTATGAGCTGAACTGCAGAACGCTCACCCCGACGGACTGTTTATTGTCGCCGGAGATTTCAACCATGCAAATCTCAAGACAGCGCTCCTAAATTCCATCAGTATGTGGACTTTGCAACGAGAGGGCTAACGCGCTTGATCTTGTTTACACAAACATCCCAGGCGCTGCACGGGCAGAGCCCCGCCCCCACCTCGGCTACTCAGACCACATCTCTGTTATGTTAATTCCAGCATACAGACCGCTCAGTCAGACGCACAAAACCGCTTCAGAAGCAGGTGAAAACCTGGCCAGCAGGAGCCATCTCTGCTCTTCAGGACTGTTTTGAGTGTACTGACTGGCACATGTTCAGGGAGGCTGCAACATATGGCGTATTCTACCAACTTGGAGGAATACACAGCATCAGTGACCAGCTACATCAGCAAGTGCATTGATGATGTCACTTTCTCCAAGACCATCACCACACGCTCCAACCAGAAGCCATGGATGACTGCGGAGGTCGCGACGCTGCTGAGGACCCGAGACTCCGCCTTCAGAGCAGGCGATAAGGCAGCCCTAAGAACAGCTAGGGCCAAACTGTCACGGGCAATCAGAGAGGCAAAGCGCGCACACGCCCAGAGAATCCACAGTCACTTCCAGGACAACGGTGACACGCGGCGCATGTGGCAGGGCATCCAGGCCATCACCAACTACAGGACAACATCAGTTGCCTGTGACAAAGATGCCTCCCTTCCAGATGCGCTGAACGACTTCTACGCCGGTTTGAAGTGCAGAATGACGTGATGGCGAGGAAGTCCACCCTCCTCCCAACGCACCAGGTGCTCTGTCTTACCACGGCAGATGTGAGGAAAACTCTACGTAGAGTCAACCCACGGAAGGCTGCTGGACCAGACAACATTCCTGGCAGAGTGCTCAGAGGATGTGCAGACCAGCTAGCAGATGTTCTTACCGACATCTTCAACATCTCTCTGAGCAGCGCCGTTGTTCCAACGTGCTTCAAGGCCACCACCATCATCCCCATGCCAAAGAAGTCTTCAGTGTCCTGCCTCAATGACTACCGTCCCGTCGCACTTACACCCATCATCATGAAGTGCTTCGAGAGGCTCGTCATGAGGCAGATTAAGACCCAGCTGCCCCCTCACTAGACCCACTGCAGTTTGTGTATCGCTCAAACCGCTCAACGGATCGATGCCATCACCACAGCCCTCCATCTGGCCCTCACCCACCTAGACAATAAGGACTCATACGTTCGAATGCTGGTCATAGATTTCAGCTCAGCATTCAACACAATCATTCCCCAGCACCTGATTGGAAAGCTGAACCTGCTGGGCCTGGACACCTCCCTCTGCAACTGGATCCTGGACTTCCTGACTGGGAGACCTCAGTCAGTCCGGATCGGGAACAGCATCTCCACCACCACCACACTGAGCACTGGGGCCCCCCAGGGCCATGTGCTCAGTCCACTGCTGTTCACTCTGCTGACTCACGACTGTGCAGCAATGCACAGCTCGAATCACATCATCAAGTTCGCCGATGACACGACCGTGGTGGGTCTCATCAGCAAGAACAACGAGTCAGCATACAGAGAGGAGGTGCAGCGGCTGACGAACTGGTGTAGAGCCAACAACCTGTCCCTGAATGTCGACAAAACAAAAGAGATGGTTGTTGACTTTAGGAGAGCACAAGGTGAACACACTCGCTGAACATCGACGGCTCCTCTGTGGAGATCGCCAAAGCACCAAATTCCTTGGTGTTCACTTGGCGGAGAACCTCACCTGGTCCCTCAACACCAGCTCTATCACCAAGAAAGCCCAGCAGCGTCTCTACTTCCTTCAAAGGCTGAGGAAAGCACATCTCCCAACCCCCATCCTCACTACATTCTATAGAGGGACTATTGAGAGCATCCTGAGCAGCTGCATCACTGCCTGGTTTGGGACTTGCACCGTTTCGGACAGCAAAGCCCTGCAGAGGATAGTGAGGACAGCTGAGAAGATCATTGGGGTCTCTCTTCCCTCCATCAAAGACATTTACAAAAACACTGTATCCATGAAAGCAACCAGCATTGTGGACGACCCCACACACCCCTCACACAAACTCTTTTCCCTTCCTCCCGTCTGGCAAGAGGTACCGAAGCATTCGGGCCCTCACGGCCAGACTGTGTAACAGCTTCTTCCCCCAAGCCATCAGACTCCTCAATACTCAGAGACTGGTTTGACACACATGTGTCCTGAGTTGCACTTTAATTACTGTCACTTTATAACTGTCTGCTACCTCAATAACTGCTGTGTGCATAGAACATTATCTCATAGTATGTTATGTTTACATTTTTAGAAACTCATCTTTTTGCACTACTGAGTACTGGTCGGCACTGCACTGTCTATTGTCCTGTTCATTGTCAGTAATTTGTTGTACTGTCCTGTACTTTTTGCACGTTTGCACGTGCACTTTATATAGGTATATATAGGTAGTTTATATAGGTATTTTATTTCATTGTGTAGTCTCATGTGGTCCTATGTTGGTCCTTTGTTGTTTTTATGTAGCACCATGGTCCTGGAGGAACGTTGTCTCGTTTTGCTGTGTACTGTACTAACTGTATATGGTTGAAACGACAATAAAAACCACTTGACTTGACTTGACTTGACTTGCTTTGTATCTGCAAATCAATGTATTTCTGAACAGGGTTTTAGTAACAAAATCTTGTTTTTTCTCTATTTAGATTGCTGAGATGGCCTGGAACCATACCGACTTCCTTGTCTCCTATCCTCTCGTTAAAATCCCACCATCCTCCCCTCCCATTGCCCTTGTACCACTCTCCTCTCCCAGTCAATTTCTTAACATGTCAATCAACATTCCCTTGAACACCAGCAATGGAAAGGCGAGTGTTAACGACACAATAATAAGCAACAGCGGTGGAGCAGTAACTGGTGCTGTGATCCTTGGCCTTGTTTTTTTCCTTGGTGTCCCCGGCAACCTTTTTATTGTCTGGAGCATCCTGGCTCGAGCCCGCCGCCGTTCTATCACAACCCTGTTGATCCTAAACCTAGCCTATGCAGATGGATTCATCATGCTCCTGACACCCTTTTTCATTGTGTATTTAGTTAAACGCAGCTGGATTTTTGGCCTTGCGCTGTGCAAAATTCTCTTCTACCTTTGTTGTGCCAACATGTATGCTTCAATATTTTTAATAATGCTAATGAGTCTGCACAGGCTTGTTGCTATAGTGTGGCCAAAACGTGCTGGTGCCCTAACAGAAAGAAGGATGGTCATGAGGGCACTGGTGGTATTGTGGGTTCTTGCTCTGGGACTCTCAATGCCCCCTTTGGTTTTCAGGACTACCGCAGAGAATCCCAAAGAGCCACAGAGTCTTCCGTGTGAGTGTAAACACTCAAAACGACAATATGTGAGTTACAACTGTTGCTAAAAATGCTAAAGCTTTTTAACCCAATCCAACTGATTACTTCAGACTTGTTTTCATAGCTCCTTGATCTTCATGATTCTCTAACAAATTCTAGAGCCTTACAGAAGCAAGTGTATTTATATTGAGATAATTTGACAATGAATACTTATGCACAGGGGTGTAAATAGTACTTAGAAATTGTATTTAAAGCAGTTAAACCACGTTTTAAAGCAGTTAATTTTGACGGTTTTAGCAAGTTCAACTCACACAGATCAAGTGGAGAAATGCCCAACACACTCCATATCTAATATCTTCTATTTACAGATTATCAAGATGTTTCTTCTTCTGTTTGTATCTCGCACTGTTAATATCTTGCAGTATAATTTTTATCATCATATTTTTGTCAACAGTATGCTTTAATAAATTAATTTAATAATCTTCATGATGCACCTTTTTCGACTCATCTTCATTATCGTTGGTGAAATCAATAAACCCTTCGCCAACAAACATTTTCATTATTGATTTAGTTTTCAACAAGATTAATAATGTAAAAACAATAGTCTTATATTGAACTCGAATAAGCAGTATCGTCATGGTTACTGTTGTAACCTCCATTCCCCGATGGAAGGAACGAGACGTTTTGTCGATTGTAGTGACAAAAGGGGTCTCTTCTGAGAGCCTCACGTACCTCTGAACTTGAACTTGAGAAAAGGCCAATTTCAAGTTGGCAGACAGAATTTGCATGCCCCGCCCCCGGACATATGGGTATAAAGGGAGCTGACGAGCAAATGCCAGACAGGTTTTCACTGAGGAGCCGAGAATACGGTTACGGCGTATTACAGTGGTAGGGATAGTGACTTGGCAAGGGGTAGCCCGTGGCTCTGCAGATATCTGCTAGGGAGGTTGCCATGGGCCAGAGCCCACGAGGATGCCACACTTCTCGTAGAGTGTGCACGAACCTGCAAGGGGGGGAACGGCCTGGGTGTGATATGCTAGAGGATTAACAACCCAATGAGCTAACCTCTGTTTGGAGATGGCGTTCCCTTTCTGCAGACAAAGAGCTGCTCAGAGCATCTAGATCCCTGCGAGCAGTCCATATGGGTATGCAAAGCACATACCAGTGCTGCCTCCCAGGGCAGATTTGCTTGCAGGTTCAGGACCTAAACCCTGAAGGGGGGTCTTAGGAACCTTGGGCATGTAGCCCGGTCGTGGTCTTAGGATGAAGTGAGCATCTGCCGGACCGAACTCCAGGCAAGTGCCGCTGACAGAGAACGCTTGCAGGCCCTCAACCCTCTTGATGGATGTGAGCGCAAGCTTCAAGGAGAGGGCTTTGAGCTTGACAGAATCCAGCGGCTCGAAGGGGGTCTCTCAAGACCTGAGAGGACCACTGAGAGATCCCAGGAGGGGAACAGGCTTGGCCGGGATGGGTTCAACCTCCGGGCGCCTCTTAAGGAACCTGATAATCAAGTCATGCTTACCAAGGGACTTGCCATCTACTGCGTCATGGTGGGCTGCGATAGCATCGACACACACCTTCAAGGTAGAGGGGGACAGCCTCCCCTCCAGCCTCTCCTGCAGGAATGAAGCACTGACTGAACTGCGCATCTCTGTGTCTTCAGATCTGGAAGAACACCAATTTTCCAACAGACACCACTTGAGGGCGTAAAGCTGCCTGGTAGAGGGAGCTCTGGGTTGGTTGATTGTGTCTATGACTGCAGGAGGTAGACCACTTAAGTCTTCCGCATCCCGTCCAGGGGCCAGCTGTAGAGATTCTAGAGGTCTGGACGCAGGTGCCAGAAGGTTCCCCGTCCCTGAGAAAAGAGGTCCTTCCTCAGGGGAATTTGCCAGGGAGGCGCTGTCGCAAGGAGTGTGAGATCCGAGAACCTGGTCCGGGTGGGCCAATAAGGAGCCACCAAGGTGACCTGTTCCTCATCCTCCTTTGCACAGCACCAGTGCAAAAATGCTCACTGGGGGAAATGCATACTTGCGCAGCCCCCGGGCCAGCTGTGTGCCAGCGTGTCTGTGCCGAGAGGGGCCTCCGTTAGGGAGTACCAGAGCGGGCTGTGAGACTTGTCTTGGGAGGCAAAGAGATCTATCTGTGCCCTACCGAAGAGGCCCCAAATCAGCTGGACCACCTGGGGTGGAGCCTCCACTCTCCGCTGAGTGAGACCTGTCACTACAGTGCATCCGCCGTCATGTTGCGGTCGCCAGGGATATGAGTGGCGAGCAGCAACCTGAGTCACGTCTAACTCCAAAGGAGGAGATGGCGGGTCCCAGACTCGGGACTCGAGTCTGAAGCCAGTGCTGGAGCGGTCTCATATGCATCAACCTGAGCGGCGTGACCGCGGCCGAGGATGCCATATGCCCCAGGAGCCTCTGGAACTGTTTGAGAGGAACCGTTGTGCTTGGCTTGAAGCGAGCCGTCAGAAGTGGAGAGAAATCGACCGCATCCAGGAACTACACCGCGGCGGACGGGCATCTTTAAAAAGACGCGTCCTGAAAAGGATGTTCAGCGCTCACTTGTGTATGTTGCTCTTTTACCAGAAAACAAACACTTTTAGAGGAAAATAAACTCTTTTATAAGAGAAGCGTTGTCGAAGCACCCAGCGGCAGCATCTGCGCAGCGTGTAGAGAGGAGAAAGCCACTGGAATGTCAGATTCAACAGAAAGCTCTCTTGCAGAGGTGGGTGAAGCAGTCGTGTGTCACACAGCTCGCTGATCACACAACCGTTCGGCTCTGAAGAAAAAATGTGTCTGGCATTCGCTCGCCCCCTCCCTTTTTACCCGTGTGTTCGGGGGCGGGGCATGCAAATTCTGTCTGCCAATTGAAATTGGCATTGAGAAATGAAAATGTTCTCAAGTTCTCAAGGCTCTCAGAAGAGACCCCTTGTGTCACTACAATCGACACAACGTCAAGTGAGTGACAGAAGGGGAACACAAGTTTCACCACTTAAATTGATAAGTATAATACAATACAAACATTAATAGTCCATAAAACACTTGAAAAACCATAATAAAATATAGGTAACTGGTGGTGTTTCAGGAGAGTTCCCTGTTCTCTATGTAAATGTACTTTGAGTGTAGTGTCAGAAAAGTGTAAAATTCATTCATTCAAAATATGTAAATAGGAATGTTGTTTATCTTCATCAAATCAAGTAAAATATAATTTTTAAATGTTTAATCATATAAAATAATTATATCAATATGAAAATAGCATGTTATGACTCCAGCTCTAAATATCTTTCAGTGACTATCACAAATAGATAACCTTAAATCATGAGATTCATCTGCCAGAGCATTTAGTGTCAAAACACCATGAACGTAATGTATTCTTTTACAAATTGCTTGCAATTTAAAATTTCAATCACAGATGTCACTAGAAAGCACAACGTTACATAGTGCAGCTATAAGTAATAAAAAGTAAAAAGGAACATTTTTCCTAGCCAGAATGAAATCAAGAGAGGAGATTGTGTGAGAGATGATGTTGTTAAATTCGAATGGTTTATTAAGTCGCCTTTTTACTGTCTCTGACGACTGTTATATTTCTGCCCACCTGGTCAAAGAATCATGTTACCATAACAACATTTTTGCAAAATGATTTTTATGTGGCCTGTTGTATGTAATACAGCAATTTCCTTTTGAAATGATCACTAGACGTGCTAAAACATCCATGAATTTTAACCCCTTTCACTCAAATCACAAGTAAAACGGCAGATTATCAGTTCATAAACACTAACTTTTCACTCTTTTCCTCACACAATGTTTATTTTATGACACACTGGTGGCCAAAAGTTTGGAATAATATACAGATTTTGCAGTTTCGGATGGAAATTGGTACTTTAATTCGCCAAAGTGGCATTCAACTGATCACAAAGTATAGTCAGGATATTACTGATGTAAAAACAGCACCATCACTATTTGAAAAAGTAATTGTTTGATCAAATCTAGACAGGCCCCATTTCCAGCAGCCATCACTCCAACACCTTATCCTTGGGTAATCATGCTAAATGGCTAATTTGGTACTTGAAAATCACTTGCCATTATATCAAACACTGTTGAAAGCTATTTGGTTCATTAAATTAAGCTTAACATTGTATTTGTATTTGTTTTAGAGTTGCCACATTATGCAATAGGCTGGCATGTGTTAAGGTCAATATTAGTCATAAATGGCAAAAAAAAGAAACAGCTTTCTCTAGAAATCATTAGTCAATCATTGTTTTGTTCAATGAAGGCTATACAATGCTTAAAGATTTCATACAAAGGTGTACACTACAGTCTGGACAACTGGCTCTAACAAGGAGAGAAAAAGATATTGAAGGCCCAGATGTACAACTAAACAAGAGGATAAGTACATCAGAGTCTCCAGTTTGAGAAAAAGATGCCTCACATGTCCTCAGTTGACAGCTTCATTGAATTCTACCTACCTGTTTCATGTACAACAGTAAAGACTCAAGGGTGCAGGCCTTATGGGAAGAATTGCAAAGAAAAAGCCACATTTGAAACAAAAAACTAAAATAAAAGACTAGAGTGGGCAAAGAAACACAGACATTAGACAACAGATAATTGGAAAAGAGTGTTATGGATCTTAACCCCATTGAGCCAACAAGACAACCACATCTATGGCAAGTGCTTCAGGATGCATGGGGTGAAATGTGACATGAGTATCAGGACAAACAAGCAGCAAGAAGTTCTGAAAAAAAAAATCAAATTGTAATTATTCATGTTAATAATATCCTGACTGTACATTGTGATCAGTTGAATACCACTTTGGTGAATAAAATTACCAATTTATTTCCATAGGAGCAAAATCTTTTCATTATTCCAAACTTTTGGCCACCAGTGTATAAACACATTTACTATAGCGCATGACTTATATTAACATTTGCATTACATAACCAACTTCATTTACAAGCTTGTTTAAGTGTGATCAAATTGCACGGAAGCTCAACTAATAGTGTGTTGCACTTGTGATGTAAAGGACTGGGGTACGAGTTCTGAAGGGAATGCAAGTCGACACATGATAAAAAGTGTCATAGAAGGACTACAAAATGACATGTTTACATCAGAAATCACATTTGCTTTTTCTGACACTATCGGTTAGTTTTGGTTTAAGGTTTAGGGTAGAGAGGTTAGTTTTGTTGATTTAAATCTTGATAGAACATTTACCTTAAAAACGTAATCTGTTCAGGAGAACATTTCACTTGCATTTAGCACTACGCAGTGGACATTTCTCTTCGGAAATGTAAGCACAGCATAGTGCTAGCAGGAAGACTAGCAGCTGTACATCATCGCACCATTAGCTAGGTAACTCCTAGCCAATCACATGTAAGCCATTGCTTCATAAGTCTGCTCACAATCTATCACACTGCTGTTTCAGTATGCTAACATGGCAACTTCCACCACCCCACCACCACCAGTTGAGTCCCGTCCAGCACAGGGTTAGGCTCCTCACCCCTGCCTCCTATCTCCACTTTACACCCCTGCTTATGCACCCAACAATAAATCATATGGTAATACTCCCAATTAAATCAGTTTACTTTTTGGTTGTAACACTACAAAATGTAAGGGAGGAGAAAGCTCATTTACAATGGCATCAACAGGTAAAGTAACATATGATATAAGGTATGTTCTATATGTATAATTAACCTTAAAAAACCTAATACAATTATTGAACACATTTCAAAGTCTCATTATATGGGTATATTTCTTTTTCTGCCATGCTATCACATCTTGACCTCTCTCTTTCATATGTGTTTAGGTGGCACTGCAGTACTGTCTGGAAACGGTGCTGGGCTTCTTGTTGCCGTACGGGGTGATCATAGGTAGTTACACATGTATCCTGCGCAGAATTCGCAAGACCAGGTTTCGTAGGCGCATCCGCAGTGAGAGACTCATCCTGGTGATTGTCATCACCTTTGGCCTCTTCTGGCTGCCTTACCATATCATAAACATGGTGCAGGTGTGTTTGTGTTTTACACCTATAATCTACCAACAAAAAGAAATATCGCTTATCAGGGTAGTCTCAACTTTACTGTAGTGACTTCTTGTAAATCTAATCTCACCTCAGTTCGGAGGAGTCTGTCATAGGCTTGGCAGTCTTTGGATATTATCGTGTGTGTTTAGCTGCAATACGTTTTATTACAATTATAAATACATTGATTTAGTTACATTATAATATATGGAACTGATTTACTACAGGTTTGCATGTAAAAAAAAGAAGAAGTGCAAACTTGATTGCATGCACAAAAAAGATCTGAGCTGATTTTCCAATGTAGTCTTCTAAGGATTTGGTTCGTTCAGATATGCAAAATAGCACATCTTAATAATTTTTGCATTTCCCTGAAATGAAAATGCAATTTTGAGGCATGCCTCCAAATGTGCATAATAAAGGCTGGTGTCAGTGCAAATGAATCAAATTGCACCTGCAAAATGATTTATCAAGCCTGAAAGTCATGGAAACTGCAAGAGCTAATTAATACGAATGAAAGCCAGGTATTAATCTGATATGCACTGTGCATCATGTTGTCATTGTGGCATAACAGAGACTGCGAGAATAGAGAATACATAAAACGACTATAACTCTTAGATACACCACGGTGTAAATAGCATTCTGCCAGACAGTGCAGCTATTTTCACCCCAATAGTGTACTGGAACCAAAGAAATATACAACAAACGTGGCATGGGTGTAAAGACGGTGTGTATGTGTAGTGTTGTCCTAGCGACCCTGGTTCGATTCCACCTTTTGTCCAGTTTTTTTACCATCCGATTTCCTGTTTCCACTCTTAATGTTTACTTAAATACTACTTAAAATAATAAATACAAATTAATATAAAGGTTGATTTAATTGCAGTGATTTGATCACGGTGAATGCTGGGGAGTGCAAAGAAGAGTTTGATCCGGAGGTGGGGTCTCTCGATTGCACTTGTTCCCTTCCTTACTCCCATGGCTCAGCATCACTTGTGTGTAGATTGCACACTGTATTACTATAGTAATATTGTAGTAACTATGTTTTTGGCAGAAACCATAGTTTAAACCATAGTTTAATGCAATTAACCATGATTTTACTAAAGTAAAATGGTGGTAATAAATTAAACATGGTTAATTGTGTGGTTACTATAATTTAACTCAGAATACAGTGGTGAAACTATGGTTACTGTAGTAAACCCAAGGATATTTTTTCTAAGTGAAGGTTAAGGTTAGGTTTAGGGTTAGGGCCTGTTGTAGGGTGTCTTTGAGATTTGAAATAAACACAATAAACTTGTTAGTATTTAAATATGGGTGTAAATAGCATATACCATTATTTGCACCAAGGTAGCATCTGGCAATATTTTAAGTGGCGGTTCATACAGTGCTCAAATTAAGTGGGCCGGTTGGTGTGCATCAATACACTGAACAAGTGTGTCTGACTCCCACGAAACAAGCATGAAATGCTAGTTCCTCTGTGTCTCTCACAAATGCAACTTTAACATGGTCATGATGTATGGGGGTTTGAAAATCAGATTATGTTTTAGTATACATCAGCAGTGCGATGGCTGAACATGGATATACAACTGTATTTTCTTCTTTCTAAATGACAAATTAGCTCTGCTTCATTCATAAACATTTCAAGTTGAGTGTTATGGTATTCTCATCAACTAATATTACACTTTTAGCAGGTATTTTTATAGCAAGGATTTTATGACAATATCATATCATTCTATAAATAAACATTTATATTAATAAATGCTGTACTGAATAAAAATAGTGAAAAAATATATATTTTATGAGTATAATTTGTGTGCGCATTTGGTGCAATTGGCACATGTAAAAGCGTCCTTTTGGAGGGTTTGTCTAAAATATTTGCAAGTAGGGACTGAAAAATAAAGGTTCTTCATTTCAGTTTGTTCTGAGCAATAACATTTCAATAACATGAAACTTTTTCCATTCTGGTTAAAACATTCTGCAGACTCCTTTCTAAATAGTAACTGTTTAGAACAAAATAAAAGAATGGTGTAAAGGGATCAATGGAAAGGAGGAGGCGAGAACCGGCTTGATAATATAAATAATAGTTTATAATAATAAACTGAAACTTTAACAGACAAACACACATGACGGACATGTCCGTAAACGATCTCTCTCTCTCTCTCCCGCACGATCCTCTGCAGTCGACCTTTATCCCTCTCGGGAGGCTTGATTAGCCTAATACGGGACCAGGTGTATAGGATCACGACCCGGCCCCGCCCTCCACCCTGCCACATTTCTCCCTTGTTCTCTCAGGCTGGGGAGCCCCCAGCATGACGTACACCCCCCCGGGGGAGGGCATGCCCTAAACCCGTCTGCCAGCAGGTCATCCCCGTCTACCTGGACGAGGGAGGGGACAAGGGGAGGGAAACAGAAATAATTAAACTGGGGGGGGGGGACTTCCTGTAACAGTGTAGTACCCCCCAAAAAACACTGTAAAATTTAAAAGAGAGGGAAAAGGCCAATGCAGAGCAGCAGTGAGAGAGAGAGATGAAAAAAAAAAAAATACTCGCCGGTTCTCCTATATATCACATAGATCACTACTCCACCCTCTCAGGCAGACGACAGCCGCTTCTCCCCGGGCAGGCCGGAGTCAGACTCACGACCCCCGGCGGAAAGAACGGCCCTCTGCGTTCTCGGCGACTCGGGGAGACACTTCCCTCCTCCCCTCGCGGATGCCGGTCTTCCATCGACCCCTCCGCATTTCTGGAGATGGCAGGGATCTCCTCCGCCCCTGGCAGCGGCTCCATCGCTCCAGGCGGTCGGGGAGTCCAGTCCCCACTCGCTTCGCGGATGGAGGCCGTTCACCGCGTCCGGGCGGTCGGTCTACTCCCTCCCCCGGTGGATGGCAGCGGCGCGCCCCTGGGTGGACGGCAGTGTCGAGGACTCCGCGACGTGCATCCCTCCTCCTTCCTGGGCTTCGGCACCAGTGTATAGGGATCAATGGAAAGGAGGAGGCGAGAACCGGCTTGATAATATAAATAATAGTTTTAATAATAAACTGAATCTTTAACAGGCAAACACACATGACGGATATGTCCGTAAACGATCTCTCTCTCTCCCGCACAATCCTCTGCAGTTGACAGTTGGTGTGTAGGATCACGACCCGGCCCCGCCCTCCGCCCTGCAATAATAAAAAAAATAAAACATTTAGTCACAGGATCTGTGCTAAGGGTGGGTGATGGTTGCAGGGTTGCCAGATATTGCAAGAGAAACAAGCAATGTGGTCTGGAAAAACAAGCCTTTTTTCTATAAGCCTCACCAAAATAAGTGTTGTTTGATAGATTGCACCAACAAATTAGTACCCTTTTTTGGGGTATATTAGTATATCAGGATCTACATATCAATATTAATATTTTAGATTTACAATCACTAACCCTAAACCTAAAAAATATAAAACATTTAACAGGCAGGTAAAATTAGCCACAATCATTTAAGTTACATTACAGTATATTATAAATATTTTTGAGCACTTAAGGCCGACCTACTCCTAAACCTAACAAATTCTTGTAATTATTTTATTTTATTGATTCTTACAATTAAAGAAAAGAAAAAACATATAGAATCAACATTTAAATCCCACAACCACCCCTCCCCCTCCCAATTCCCAACCCCGCCCTGACCCCAAACAAACATCCCTGTGGTCACACATGAGTATTTACACACTAGCAATATATATATACATATATAATCATACACATTTAAAACTATACTACTCTCTCAACCACCCACCCAAAGAGCCGTCCAAAAACTCAAAATAGTTGCCACATCTCCCAACAAACAAATCAAAGTTAACACGTCTTCCAAATGGCACCTCCTCAAAAGCCGCCGCCCTCCACATCTCTGTGCACCACTCCCGAAATGGGGGGTGCTCCAGCTGACATCCAACCGCTCAAAATAATCTGCCTGGCAATCATTACACTGGTCAGAACCCAATTTTTATGTGTCCATTCCCCACATCGATAACCGCCCCATCGCCCAAAATACAGAGTCTGAGGCAAAACGAAACCCAAGTGCTCAACACGTCACACACATATCTCTGAAACTTCAACCAGAATTCCTGGATCTCAACCTGGTCTCCATCCTCCATTTGGCATCGCCAGCATGTGGGTGTTTCCTTAAGACCAAGCCTATACAATCTAGAGGGGGTCCAATAAAATCTATGTAAAATCTTGAATTGCATTAGGTGCATCTCTAGATGCAGACTTGATGTTTTTAGAATCCTAGCCCACTCTCCCTTCTCCAATACCAAGTTTAAATCTCACATAATCTCGATAGATAGGGAGTACTACACTGATGCCTCATGACCTTTTCCAAAAGCAATAATCACCATTCCCAGAGTATCTGCCACTTTAGGGGGTGTATGCTACTCATAAATATAGTACAGAGCAGGTGGCGCAGTTGTAAATACCTATAAAACTGAGATCTGGCTATCCCAAAATGTTGAACCAAATTTTCAAAAGATTTCAACACTCCACTCTCATATAGGTCACCGAGCGTATTAACCTCCCTCTCATATAGGTCACCGAGCGTATTAACCTCCCTCCCTTCTCGTCTACTCTGACCAGAATACATTTTAATATTCCCTTCCAACTCCACGAGTTCCTGTGCTTAGGATTTTTGGATGAATGAGGCATACTTTAAGATCCTTCCCCTAAGAACTGCCTTAAATGCCTCCCAAGCTACGACCACAGAGGATACTGAGGTCCAGTTGGTCTCCATATAGACATTGATTTCAGCCTTTAGCATTTGTTGGAACTGAGGATTTTGCAAAAGGGACACATTAAAGTGCCAACTATATGATCTCTTTTTCTCTGTATGTGGCAACAGATCTAAACTCACCAGGGCACGATCTGAGACTACAATGGTTTCAATTGAACAATCAACAACAGATGAAATTAGTTACTTAGATATAAAAAAAAATGTATTCTAGAAAAAATCTTACAGACTGATTAAAAAAATGTATGGTCCCTACCAGATTCAAAAGTCTCCAAATATCTGTAAGACCAAGATTTTTACACATCCTGTGAAGCGTCAAATTTACTCTTGGGGGCTTACACACTTTTGCTTCACTATGATCAAGGACTGAGTCCATCAAATGATTAAAGTCTCCTCCCAATATTATATCATAAAGGGGTGCCAGCGGCTTGCAACATCCCTTCAAGATCTATAAAAAAGCCTTGATCTGATGATTAAGGCTTTTTTATAGATCTTGAATGTGATGTGTTAGGTGCGAAAATATTTGCCAAAATCAATATTTGCCCCTGAATTTCTGCAAAAACAATAATGACTCTTCCTAATTTATCTTTAATCTGTTTGAGACTTTTAAATTGTAGATGCTTACTTATCAGTGTAATGACTCCCCTTCTCTTACTTGAGCCCGCATTAAAGAAAACATGCCCACCCCATGTCTCAAATTTTTCAGCTTCCTGCGGGAAATATGCGTTTCTTGAAGAAACACTATATCATATTTCTTACGTTTAAGAAAAGAAATAACATTCCTTCTTTTTATGGGGTGCCCCAGACCATTCACATTACACGTGGAGAGAGACAATCCATTCATATTAACATTTGACATTTTTACATATTAAATGAATTGTGTGTCAAAAACAAAATTATAAAGACCACATTCCTAGATTAGAACAACAAACAAACCCAGAAATTCCCCCAGAACAAAAATAAACAAAAAACTTTTGCATTAACCCTGTGCATGACAGTGCAAACAGTCCATGCATACAATGAGAGCCCCCATGACACTTATGCCATCGGCTTGTTTAATACAAGCTTGTGTTTCTATAAAAATGTTGTGAGACCGGTTTACACAACAGAAAATAATCAATAAAACAAACTCCAGCCAAAGTGAGGCATAAGCAAAAAGAGCATGTAGATTTATCCACATAAATGTCCCGAAGGTGTGTTCCTCCACAAAACAAGGTCCAGGCACTAGCGGAACCAGCATTAAAAAAAAGGCTGTTCAGTTTCCTCAGATGGTCAAGTAAATATTCAGTGAGGCCCACTCGGCTGTCACACGAGAGCAACAAATGCTCCAATCACTCCAATGTTTGCAAGAAATATTACACAAAACAAACTGCATCCTATAAGAGGCATAAGCACAAAGAATGTGCAGATACATCCATAAACTGTGGTTCAGTGAGTCAGGTCCACTCGGCTGCATCGAGAGTTTCACACAATGACTTACTCATTCCATTGACTTTTCGAAGGACATCGCTTGCTGTGGGCATGTCAATATTTTGCAGCCATCTTTAGTATCTATTCTCAATTTTGCTGGGAGCATCAGTGCAAAAGCGGCCTTCCATTGATGTAAGAGGCTTCCGTCTGGCCACTCTACCATACAGGCCTGATTGGTGGAGTGCTGCAGAGATGGTTGTTTCTCCCCTCTCCACAGAGAAACGCTGGAGCTCTGTCAGAGTGACCATCGGGTTCTTGGTCACCTCCCTGACTACGGCCCTTCTCCCCCGATCGCTCAGTTTGGCCGAGCGGCCAGCTCTAAGAGTCCTGGTGGTTCCAAACTTCTTCCATTTATGGATGATGGAGGCCACTGTGCTCATTGGGACCTTCAATGCAGCAGAAATGTTTCTGTACCCTTCCCCAGATCTGTGCCTCGATACAATCCTGTCTCAGAGGTCTACAGACAATTCCTTGGACTTCATGGCTTGGTTTGTGCTCTGACATGCACTGTTATCTGTGGGATCTTATATAGAGAGGTGTGTGCCTTTCCAAATTATGTCCAATCAACTGAATTTGCCACAGTGGTGCTGGTGGTGGTGTAGTGGCCTAAAGCACTAAACTGTTAAGCAGAAGGTTGTCGGTTCAATCCCCACAGCCACCACCATTGTGTCCTTGAGCAAGACACTTAACTCCAGGTTGCTCCGGGGGTTGTCCCTGTAATAAGGGTACTGTAAGTCGCTTTGGATAAAAACGTCTGCCAAATGCATAAATGTAAATGTAAATTTTGAGTGTCATGGCAAAGGCTGTGAATACTTATGTGTGTAACGATTGAGGACTGAGCCTGACAAAGGTTGAGGATCCAAGTGCAGTTAACTTTATTTAAACGAATGGAAACAAACAGAGATGAACAAACAAAACTACCACGATGGGCAAAAATGAAAACAAAACACGAAAACACTGGAACTGGGAACACAGGCAACAAAACACGAAAACACTGAAACTGGGAACACAGGTATGGGAATGAACATCACCTACATACAACCACGTTCACAAACAATCAACGAAAGACAGGGACTAAACCAAAAACCAGGATATATATACATACATGAACATAGAACTAAGGGGCCAATGAACAAACAGAACACCAAACAAGATAACGAGGGAAGCAAATGGCAAACTTAACGAGGGCAGGTGAAATCAATGAACAGTGAACACAAGGGCTGACAGGAAGACTATGGAGGTACAAGGGTGACAAAAGTGAAAACTATGGAATAACAAAAGTGACAAAATTACAAACAAAGGGCAACAGTGAGACAAGACAGGGAAACCGTTACATAGCCCCCCCCTCAAGGATCGGATACCAGACGATCAACAAAAACAAAAACGGGAAGAACAAATGACCAATGACTGGGGGCACAAAGGGCAGACAGACAGTCCGGGGGGCAACGAGGGGCAGACAGGCAGTCCAGGGGGCAACAAGGGGCAGACAGGCAGTCCGGGGGGCAACGAGGGGCAGACAGGCAGTCCACGGGGGGCAAAGAGGGACACGGAGACGGACCAAGGAGGGCGAGAGGGAAGATAAGCAGTCTCTGGGGGTGTGTGCTTGGAACCAGGTCGGGTGGCCTGGGGAGCTTCCACCGGGTAGGGGCGGGTTTAGGTGGACTGAGAGATGGCTGCAGAGCAGGGGCCGGTTCAGGGCACCTGGGAGGTGGCCACAGGACAGAGGCCGGTTTAGATGGCCCGGGAGCTGGCCACTTGGCAAGGACAGGGACCGGGTCAGGGGGCCTGGGAGGAGGCCAGGGACTGGGTCAGGGGGCCTGGGAAGAGGCCACAGTACTGGGACCGGGTCAGGGGCCCTGGGAGAAGGCCACACTAAGGGGACAGGTTTGAGTGGCCCGGGAGCTGGCCACAAGGCAAGGGCCGGTTCAGGGAACCTGGGAGGTGGCCACAGGACAGGGACAGGCCAAGGAGGCCTGGGAGGCAGCCTCAGGACAGGGACAGGTCCCGGAGGCGGAGCTGAGAGGGGCTCTGGAGATGGAGCTGAGGGGGGCTCTGGAGGCTCAGGAGGCGGAGCTGAGGGGGGCCTAGGAGGTGGAGCCGAGGGCGGTGGCGCTGTAGGCAGTTCTAGAGGCGGAGGCCTGGAAGGCTCCGGGGACGGAGCTGAGGAATGCTCAGGAGACGGAGCCGAGGAAGGCTCAGGAGATGGAGCCGCAGGAGGCTCGGGAAGAACAGCCGTAGGAGGCTCGGGAGGTGGAGCCACAGGAGGCTCGGGAGGCGGAGCCGCTGGAGGCTCTGGAGGAGGAGCCGTAGAAGGCTCGAGAGGTGGAGCCGTAGGAGGCTCTGGAGGCCGAGCCGTAGGAGGCTCTGGAGGCCGAGCCGTAGGAGGCTCTGGAGGAGGCTCGGAAGGCAGAGCCGTGGGAGGCTCTGGAGGAGGCTCGGAAGGCAGAGCCGTGGATGGGTCGAGAGACTTGAGGGGCGGAGCCCTGGGAGGCTCGAGAGGCTTGAGGGGCGGAGCCCTGGAAGGCTCGAGAGGCTTGAGGGGCGGAGCCCTGGAAGGCTTGAGGGGCGGAGCCCTGGAAGGCTCGAGAGGCTTGAGGGGCGGAGCCCTGGAAGGCTCGAGAGGCGAAGCCCTGGAAGGCTCAAGAGGCTTGAGGGGCGGAGCCCTGGTAGGCTCGAGAGGCTTGAGAGGCGGAGCCCTGGAAGGCTCGAGAGGCTTGAGAGGCGGAGCCCTGGAAGGCTCGAGAGGCTTGAGAGGCGGAGCTCTGGGAAGCTCGGAGGGTGGAGCTCTGGAAAGCTTGGGAGGCGGAGCTCTGGAAGGCTCGGAAGGCGGAGCTCTGGAAGGCTCGGAAGGTGGAGCTCTGGAAGGCTCAGGAAGCTCGGAAGGCGGGGCTCTGGAAAGCCCGGAAGGCGGAGCTCTGGAAAGCTTGGAAGGCGGAGCTCTGGAAAGCTCGGGAATCTCGGAAGGCGGAGCTCTGGAAAGCTTGGGAAACTCGGAAGGCGGAGCTCTGGAAAGCTCGGGAAACTCGGAAGGCGGAGCTCTGGAAAGCTCGGGAGGAGGAGCCCTGGAAGACTCAAGAGACTTGAGAGACTTGAGAGACTTGGGAGGCGCTGGCTCTAGGACGGGCTCGACCACTGGCGCTGGCTCTGGGATGGTCCTGGCTACTGGCGCTGGCTCTTGGACGGTCACGGCCACTGGCGCTGGCTATTGGACGGTCACGGCCACTGGCGCTGGCTATTGGACGGTCACGGCCACTGGCGCTGGCTCTTGGACTGTCACGGCCACTGGCGCTGGCTCAGGGACGGTCGAGGCTTCAGGCGCTGGCTCAGGGACGGTCGAGGCTACAGGCGCTGGCTCAGGGACGGTCGAGGCTACAGGCACTGGCTCAGGGACGGTCGAGGCCACAGGCGCTGGCTCAGGGACGGTCGAGGCTACAGGCGCTGGCTCAGGGACGGTCGAGGCTACAGGCGCTGGCTCAGGGACGGTCGAGGCTACAGGCGCTGGCTCAGGGACGGTCGAGGCTACAGGCGCTGGCTCAGGGATGGTCGAGGCTACAGGCGCTGGCTCACTGACGTTTGAGGCTATCGGCTCTGGCTCACTGACGTCTGAGGCTACAGGCGCTGGCTCGGGGACGGTCGAGGGCTCAGGTTCGCTCACCGTGGCTGACGAGGACTCAGGCTCACTCACAGTGACATGCGTGGGCTCTAGCTCGCTCACCGTGACATGCGTGGGCTCTAGCTCGCAGACCGGGGCAGGCGCGGGCCGGGAGGCGGAAGCCCGTCTTCTCTCCCTCCTCCGGGCAGACGAAGTGGGCCGCGCTGGCTCATGGAAGGCGACTGGCGACGCTGGAGCGCTATTCCTGGTCGGCGTGACTTCAGGCTCGCAGGCCGGGGCAGGCGTAGGCTCTGGCTCGCAGACCGGGGCAGGTGTGAACGGGGAGCCGCACAACAGCAAGGTTAACTCCAGGAAGTCGCGGAGAGTCCAGCCGCGTGATGCCGGCGGCAGCCGCTCCTTCAGCCAGCCACTCAGGTTTTCCCTGAAGAAGACCACCAGGGAGGAGTCTGAGAAGTCCGCAACAGCCTCCAGTTTAAGGAAGTCGCGGACGTGGGCCTCAATAGGACGGTCCTCTTGCCTCAGGCAGAGCAGGTGGTATCTAGCGCGTAATACTGCTGGATCCATGGTGTGGTCTTTCGTTCTGTAACGATTGAGGACTGAGGCTGATAAAGGTTGAGGATCCAAGTGCAGTTAACTTTATTTAAACGAATGGAAACAAACAGAGATGAACAAACAAAACTACCACGATGGGCAAAAATGAAAACAAAACACGAAAACACTGGAACTGGGAACACAGGCAACAAAACACGAAAACACTGGAACTGGGAACACAGGCATGGGAACGAACATCACCTACATACAACCACGTTCACAAACAATCAACGAAAGACAGGGACTAAACCAAAAACCAGGATATATATACATGAACATAGAACTAAGGGGCCAATGAACAAACAGAACACCAAACAAGATAACGAGGGAAGCAAATGGCAAACTTAACGAGGGCAGGTGAAAACAATGAACAGTGAACACGAGGGCTGACAGGAAGACTATGGAGGTACAAGGGTGACAAAAGTGAAAACTATGGAATAACAAAAGTGACAAAATTACAAACAAAGGGCAACAGTGAGACAAGACAGGGTAACCGTTACAATGTGCATGTGATTTTTTATTTTTAATACATTTGCAAAGATGTCAAACTAACTTTTTTCACATTGTCATTATGGGGTATTGTTTGTAGAATTTTGAGGAAAATAATGAATTTAATCCATTTTGGAAAAAGGCTGTAACACAACAAAATGTGGAAAAAGTGAAACATTGTGAATACTTTCCGGATGCACTGTAGCATCTTTAAGCACTATAAAGTATTCTCAATGACTTATTCTGAATTCCAAGTCTTCTGAAGCCCTCTTGTGAATATATTTAGTGTGTATATTTTACAATATACATCCAAACCTTACAATGTCACCATCGCAAGACACATGTGAGAGCCAGTGGCATGTGACATCACTGAGGTCAAAGCTGTCATAACCTTCTTTAGGTGGCAATTTCAGATTTAAATTTGAATCAGTTTAACTTCCTCGCACAAAGCCATCACATGGCCTTGCAAGACCTAGAAATCGGTGGATGAATAGAGGATTACCTTTAGGCAGAGTGTACAAAGCAACAAAAAGCATCTTCTTTGCACTAAGTGCAAATAGTGTTAGATGCTGTTTGCACTCTAGTGCACATAGTGGCAGACACTATCAGTGTAGTGTAGTGATGCATTGTTTTTGTGTTTATTTGGAGTCCCACAGACACCCTACACCAGGGTGCTAATACTTTCATCCCATGAGATCTTTTTCATAAGGCTAATACTGTACGATCTACCATGCACAATTCAAATTTACATTGCCAGTCTTGTCACAATACCAACATTTCAGCAGTCTGAACCAATACCAATGAAATTTGATGATTCTTAAAGCAAAAACTAATATGACTAATTTGTTAATTGGGTAAACTTTGTTTCAAGTTCTCAAGTAATTATTCAAGACAAGGAAACAGTCAGTAATAAAATAAGAACACAGAAACAACTTAAGAAATGTCTAACAGCAATATCAAGTATTCAAGTAAACATTCTTCCATTCATGTGGATTACAGGCTTTCACTGTATGATTATAATAAATTAATATTGTTTTATTTTAATGCTACTAAAGTTATCCACCGAAGAGCAATGGATGGTTTTGTTGTTGTTAATATGACGATTCAGTAATATTGATCAGGAAAGCGCTACCTGATTGGTCGGAGAAACTATAGCCCTACTCCTAATCATAACCATAACAATCAGGTAGAGCTTTCCTCATAGATATGAATGAGTATTCTCCTGCCATCCAGTGTTTTGGAAATCCACCTGTGTGGGAGCCAAAAGGGGGAAATAAAAAAGTGATCATTGAGAATTTTGCTATTTGAGTAGTTTCTCGCTCTACTCCCTTTACCGTTCGACCTATTAACGAGATCGACCAGTGATTGTCTTGTGATCGACCAGACGATCGCAACTGATGTGCCCTACACATAAACCTAACCATACCTTACAAACATTTACCATAGTTTTACTACAGTAATCATTACAGTTTCTAGTAAAATCATAGTAACCACAAAAATAAACATGGTTAGTAAATTAACAACATATTACTGTAGTAACACCATGGTTAACTGCATCAAAAGTACAGTATAGTTTCCTCCAAAATACATGGTTACAACAATATTACTACAGTGAAACTATGGTTAATTTTATCCAGGTGAAATCCTCTCAACTCCCCAACCTTCACTCTGACCAAATCACTTTGAGGAATCACTTTTATTTATTAAGTTGTATTATAGGAAATATTAAGAGTGGAGACATGGGAAAAAGTATGACAAAAGGCGGGATTCAAACCTGGATCATCAGCATTAAAAAAAAAACTTTGAGCCCCTACAGTGGCACCTGGGGGTGCAGTTTGTCGTAAACTCCTGTACTCTCACCAGACTACTGTAGCACAAATAGTCTCTTAGTTCTCGGTTCTCTTAACCCACTAAACGTCTAACCTGCTCAACGTCTCTTCCCCATCGAGAAAAATTCAAATATGCCCACATTCATTTGTAAATAGAATGTGGGCATGTAAATAGCCTCTGCAAACCAGATGGGCTATTTGCACTTAGTTTAAACAGACACTCTGTTACCTTTATGATAATTTTTATGGTTCTTTTCTAATTTTTATTTAATTTTAAGACATTTTGAAAAATACTTATGTTCCACTTCAAACAAAATACTGTATAAATTAAATGATAAAGCCTAGACTTGGTAAAGTAATGGAATGCACCAAAATGGGTTTAATGCGACACGAGTGACATACGACAAAGTGTGATGTTTTGGTTGTGCAGGCAAAAAGTCACCACAGTCACACTACTTCATGAAATTGTATTGCGCTGATCAGAACAGTCTGAAAAGGAGAAATAAGAGATATTAACATTCCTTTTTATTGTGTCTATGTTTAAGATTAATTACAATCTCTTTTCTTGCACAGGTTGCTTCTAGTTTATATCCAGATCTTTCCCCTGCAAAAAAAAGGTAAGCAAATTAAAAAACAGCATTTGGTCCTCTAATTGTATTTGTCTCATATAGTAGATTAACTCTCTTCTTTCTCTAACAGGCTAGATAAAATCTGGACATCATACCGGGCTCTCATCTCCACTGTGGCTTTTGTCAGCAGCTGCATAAACCCTGTTCTTTACACCTTTGCCGGAAAGTCGTACATCCGACGTAACGGCCTGGCCTTCATGGCGCGGCTGTTTGAGGGTACAGGACTTGAGTCCACACGTAAGATCCGGCGAAGCAATCAGAACAGTCGAGACAGAGAAAAAGAGGCAAATGAGGGAGAGAGTCTCAAAGACAAAGACTCAGATTCTACCACAAGTGTTAATGCTAACACTGGTGTTAAAGTTGCACCACAGAAAAATGGGAATTTTCTTTAATTTTCAGTATAGTTTTGATGGAGAATATTCAATCTACAGTGGCAGTGTTGGCCTTGGTTCACATACCCCCCGACTACACACATACACTAAGGGTTGCACCCACTAGTCTAACTAGTTGGTTAACTCTGCCGCTAGTCGACGAGTTATGCTTGTTCCATATGACGATAGCTTGAAAAAAATCAAGACTGTTAATCACAATGGAAGTAACATACATCTGTCAATGGAGACATACATTCATTCATTTTTCACCAGCATCATCTCAGTTGTGTGGATATTCTCTTCACTAACACACACTCCATTAACGCAAAAGGTTAAAATGGTTTGCTTTCTTTTCTATCAAAATGACGAACATCATTTGGAATTATCCATCAAATTATAAATTTTTAAAATGTGGAAAATATTTGAAAAATATGTGATTTTTGTAGTTGTTTATTTTTTTGTTAATGTAACCTCTGAGTCATTAACATAAAGTTTGAATGTATTGGTGCTAAAATACAGAACAAAAGTGTTGGCCAAAACAATAAGGTCCTTCGCAGTTAATATGGGAGAGTGGGCAACCCTAATAACCTGCAAAAAAAACAAAATTTAATAAAAATTCCAGCCAATCGACAGGTAGAGTTAAGAGTTGGTAAGCATGCTAACTTTGGGCCTTATTTTTGGCCTGAGTATGTGAACAATTTGCATGAACATACAGAATGTCAAGGTTCTACAACATTGCGTATGTTGATTTTTTACAATACAGAATTGGATAGCACTGGCAGAGGAGTATGGCAGATTAACAATTGTTCCCTTTCAAGAAGGGAATTAATATTAGGGGACTCCTCTTGGGAGACTGTTCCATGAAACCCTATCCCATCACGGCAATTAGATTGGCTGGTGATGGTTGGCGCTCCACCCCCATTCACCTACCGTGTGTATACAAGGCAGCGGCAGTGTTTTCTAGCAAGCCAGAAACTAAAGATCACATTTGCTGAAGATGTAAATGTTTCTCTAGTGTTTTCCAAATGCGAGTGATAAACTCTGGCTGATGGGCTTGAGCGCTGTTCCATAACAGTGCTCATTGAGACGATTATATTCAGTGTGGGCAATGCTTGACTCTAGCAGCTCGCTTTCATTCTGAAAGCCTAAGCCAGTCCCCTCTCTTCCCGCTAAAGTTCCTCGTCAGCTCCCGAGGGGCCATATGAGTGAGATGCGGGAGGAGGAGCCATTGAGCATAGAGATTTTAGGAGGGTTTGCGCAGGCTCAAGCCTTGCGTGCCTCCTTTTTCTCTATATTAAGCAGTTTGGCCATTCAGTATGAGCGCTGTATATAGTGTGGGCTGAACCCTTGCTGACAATGCGTCATTGAGATTGATTGTGTTCATGGCGGGCATATGAAACACAACACGCTTCTCTCTAAGGCTTGCTTTCTTTATAAAAGCCGAAGCCACTCCCCTCTACTGCCACTAACACTCCACTGCGGCTCCCAAGGGACCATACGAGTGAGACGCGAGAGGATGGAAAACAGAGCATAGAGATTTTATGAGGGTATAACACAGTTAAAGGGAAAGGAGGAAGGGAAAGGAGGAGGTGAGAACCGGCTTGACAATATAAATAATATTTTAATGATCAACTTAACCAAAAACACACAAACATAACCACACACAGGGCAGATGCCTGTAATTCTCTCTCTCTCTATCTCTCTAACTGTGTCTCCAGCCACCCTTATCCTCACTCGCCCCATCAGGCTGATTGGGTACCAGGCGTGCATCGGCTTGCCCAGCCCCACCCTCCTCCGCTCCTTTTGCAGGCTTAAGCCTTGCATGCTGCCCTTTCTGGAATTGCACATTATGACTTGACATTCTCCCTGTTTAGTGAGAGTTCAGATCTCGTGTTCAGCTGCTTATGAAGTGCTTATGCAAAGCACTATTCCACAATTTATCACTTGGTTCCAAAGATTTCTGCCGAATAAATTGGCAGGTCTATGGGTGGCCTAGTGTCAGAGGATTGACACCCTTGGTTAAGCTTGTCAGAAATGCACTACATGCCTCTCTACAGATGTGAGCCGGGAACGAGTGGGTAACATCTCCACAGTTGCACAGGTTAGCTCTTAATTCTCGATTCTCTGATGTTGCAAGTTAGGAACGAGTTTGCAAGCTCGTTTGCATGTGAAAATAATGAATGGCAAATGTGTGGCAAGTTTGAACTTTGTAAGGGTTATTATGATATACTGCAATCTTTACCTCAAAAATCTTATCCTTGGCATTTCACATCTGACACACTGCAGGTTTGCATTCAAAAGCAAACAAATTTTGTAGATTGTGCTTTTTTTTCAATGAGAATATTTTCAATATAGACACATTTAAAAGGCCTCCACTTTCTTCACTGTAAATAGAGGGCTTTTTTTTTTTTTTACATTTTTATTTAGGCCTACTAATAATTTTATTTATTAATAATTAATAATGTTGTTTTATTTGTAATTAACATACAGTATCTATAAATATCACAATATGAAATTATAGAGCCCTCATTCTTTTTATAGTTCCTTCAGTCAATGAATGTTGATATGCTAATTATAAAATC
Source organism: Xyrauchen texanus (assembly GCF_025860055.1). NCBI lineage: Eukaryota > Metazoa > Chordata > Actinopteri > Cypriniformes > Catostomidae > Xyrauchen > Xyrauchen texanus. Next base: position 8,726,018 of record NC_068276.1, read on the forward strand.
GCATTCCATAGTATCAATATCCATATTGTCTGCCGATTCAAAGCTTAAGCAATAAAATGTTTCTCTCATTATACTTCTACCATAACAAAATAATATGTGATAATTTCATGGAACACAGATATAGCATAGAGGTTAGCGATTTTATTTATTATCACTTCAGTGCATGTACTGTACATAAAGAAATGCACAAACCCGTTCAATGTACTCTCTTTATTATCTGAAAATATAAATGAGACATGATGTTATTTAGACTTACATACAGTGCACTCCTTTAGCTGGTGGTTAAGTGATTTAATAAAAATATGTATAGTGTATATTTATTTTACAGCTTCCTTTACAATTATGAAAAGATGAGGGTTAATTTTTCCTAATGCTGTGATCATGAACATGTGTGAATATATAATCAGTAACATGATATTCAATTAAAACAACATAATTTCATTCAGTATCAAGTTGCTGGAGGTAGACCCTAAACAAGAATTCCCAGCCATGGCCTTTTTGGGGACAAGACAACAAGAAAGTTTTAATGCCACACCAAACATGAAAAGGACTTAATAAACATATAACTCTGTAAGCCTTCATCATTCTCAACCTCTGTTACAGCAAATCTCTATCTTACAATCCGGAAGAATAATAATATTTTAATAACTGAAAAGCATTAAATTAAATCTATAGCAAATGATGACAACTGTGGGAGATCGATCCTACAATTGAAAGAGGGTCTGGTCCTCATATCACTTCCGAAGATATGGATTTAACCACTGGAGTCTTATGGATTACTTTAATGCTGCCTTAATGCTGCCTTTATTTGCTTTTTGGAGCATCAAAATGTAACGATTTAGGCAGGCAAACAGGAGCAAAACAACATGATGTGAAGGACCCAAGTGCAGATTTATTTCCAAAAACAAAGGTGATACAAGACACCCTATCTATACCCGTGAACATGAACTAGACACATGGCCTAAACTAGACATAAACTTGAAACAGGTACTCAGAACAGGACGTAACTGGGACTCTACTACACCAACAAACTACAATACTAGCACAAAGACAATGGCAAACATGAGGGCTTAAATACATGGACATAAGGTGACAAAATAATGCATGGTATGAGACCTTTTTCTCTCAACTCAAACTCAAAAATAGTGATTTATTAAATAATACAATGTTGTTATCACCTAGATGTTTTCAACAATGATGACATAATATGGGGTAAAAATATTATCATTATTAATGATGCCCAACGACACCACAGTGACCGTTCGAATCGCTGCCTGTCTGGCAGACATCTCGGCCTGGATGAAGGAACACCACCTTCAACTCAACCCTGCCAAGACAGAACTCCTTGTCTTTCCAGCCAACCCTGCTGTTGAACACAACATCACCGTGCAGCTGGGTCCAACTACAGTTTCGCCTTCCAAAACGGTCAGAAATCTAGGGGTAACCATTGATGATGAGCTAAATTTCACAGACCACATTTCAAAAACTGCAAGATCTTGTAGATTTACACTCTACAATATCAGGAAGATAAGACCCTTCCTCTCTGTACATGCCACACAACTGCTCGTTCAGTCCCTTGTCATAACTAGACTGGACTACTGTAACGCTCTCATTGCAGGCCTTCCTGCATGTGCTATTAGACCTCTCCAAATGATCCAGAATGCAGCAGCACGCCTGGTCTTTAATGAACCTAAGAGAGCACACGTTACACCACTCTTTGTCTCTCTCCACTGGCTGCCGGTTCATGCCCGTTTTAAATTCAAGGCCCTGATGCTGGCATATAAAACAGTCACTGGGTCTGCTCCAGCATACCTTAAAACATTTATGCAGAGCTACGTTCCCACCAGAAGCCTGCGGTCGGCTAAGGAACGTCGCCTTGTCGTACCAAAACAAAGAGGCACCAAAACACTTTCCCAGACTTTCAGTTTCATCATACCACGGTGGTGGAATGACCTTCCCAACTCAATCCGGGAAGCTAACTCACTCTCTATCTTCAAAAAACGGCTAAAAACACATCTTTTCCAAAAGCACTTAACCGGTCAATAAAAAAAAAAAAAAAAAAAAAAAAAGATATATATTTACATTTCTTGTTGCACTTAAATCTGTTTTGTATACTATTATGATGATAGTGAAACTTTGTAATATGGCACTTTTTGTACCACTGTCTCCCTAAGATGATTCGCTGATGTTCTTCCTCTTTTGTAAGTCGCTTTGGATAAAAGCGTCTGCCAAATGAATAAATGTAAATGTAAATGTTAATACAAAAATAAAATGTAGTATTACCAATTTAAGGAGCTGTGGTGTGTTCCAATTCGTGGTGATGTTTATCCTGGCCTTAAGATCAGGAAAAATCTGAAAGAATTTGTAAACGCAGACCAGAAGATTCCTTACAGTTTGTGTGTCAAACAGCGATTAGTGGTAACTAACTCTTGAAGGAAATTGTGTGGATTCATGTTAGACACACTGGCAATATTCTGGAACGAATTTCTTAAGTGTAAACAGGGGGGTGTCACCATCCCTGTGGGGAAAAAAGTATTTTGCTGTGTCTTTTGCTGTGTTTAGGAAGTTTGTGTGTGTGTGTGTGTGTGTGTGTGTTTTTTTTTAAGTAAATGTTTAAACAGGATGAGGGCACCTGTTCACAGTTTAGATGCTTGGAATAGGAAAGATTTTTAATTCCCAACATTAAAGTATAATTTCTCTTAGGAAAATGTTTTTAAAACCTGTTCATTGCTTTTGGTGTGGGTCAGGATAAGGGGTATTTATGCCCCCCCCAACTTTAAGGTGTCGATCCAGGTGTGCCTGCATTCCCATGGGAAAATGTTTCGGCCAAATGATTTGCTGTGTTTAGGAAGTGTGTGTTTTAAAATCTTTGATATGATTCTCTCTGATGCGTTAAACCGATTTAACGTGTAATTTCTCTTAGGAAGTGTTTTTATAAAGTATCTGTTTAACAGGATGAGGACACCTGATAAAAATGTATGCTGGGAACAGGATATATATATTTTGATTCCCAACTTTAAAGTGTCATTTCCCTTAGGAAATGTTTTTAAAACCTTGTAGGATATTTAGATGCAGAAGAACTGCAGCAATAAGACTTGGATCTAGAAAACCCAACATTCTAATCCTGGAATTCCTCAATGTCAGAAATTAAAAGATTAATGCACCAACTCACATCTGGCCAATAAAACTAACAAAGAGACTTGTCTAGATCGCACATGACTTGAACTTCTCTGCAAAGAGGCCTTAAATGCAAAGGTCACAAGCAATAAAACGCATAATCCTGGAATGCGCAAGAAAGATTCAAAACACACTCTGTTTTGTCTACCGATATAAACCAATTTGCAATACTTAGACTCATCTGATCAGATCACAAGACACTGTGATTATTATCCTGCGAACAGCAGCTAAAAAGGACATTTCATCATAATCCATGAACATTTCACACAAAGTCACAGTACTTTGCTGAGTTAACCCTATAAAATATACAAGATGCATTTAGACCCACAAGCCTTGCTAGATAATTCTGAAAATGACTATGACCTGTGATCACTTTTATAACTGAAAAAGTAATTATTATATAGCTGATGTACCTTTTTTAAATATGTGTAGTGATTTGTATCACTTCTAACTAACAAATCATTAAGTATAATAGTTAATTTTGTATTATTCATCTCATTATACTAAGAATGATAACTATTCAAGACTTAATCTGACAATATACCCTGACAATCAGGTTTCTCATAATGTGTAATGTTTTATCCATGTTGTAAAACCAATGAATTAACCAGTATGATTTGTAACCAGGGATTTTCATGTTTTGTTACTTGCATGTATAATATTCATGAAAGAATGTCATATTTAGTATGTAAATGCTTGCTTGTTAATGTAGAGAATGTTGATGACAACGAATGTCATGTCTCTTGTACCGTTTTCAAGATATAAAAGTTAATGATTAAATATGCACCATTTTTGAGCAGGAGTTTGTAAGAATCATCCACAGAGGACCATAAATCTACTTTTGTAAAGGACAGCTCAGTCGACCATGTGACTCCGGAAAGTCACTTCTGATTAGTTCAGGACACCTTTGGGGTGCGGCAAATTTCAGTTCAAAACTGTCCTACCCAAGGAAGAGCCCCCCTCTACTCTCTCCTCTCTCTCTTCCCTTTTCTCTTGATCCCTCTCTATTTGGAACCGTCACTTCATTATCCATCAAGACAATAACTATCAACGATCTAACAGAGGTCCAAAACATAGATGGAACAAACTTTCAACAAAGAACCAAAGCACCAAGCAACACATAGAACACCACGCAAGGAAATGCAACAACATGCAAGTACATCTCCAGACTATTGCTCAAAGTGCTGGTGTATTTCCATTGATATTGATACAATATGATCTCATCCCTGTTTTTAAAAGATTTAGCTTCAAAGCTGTACCTAAATATGTGTATTATTATTTTCAATAAGCCTTGAGAATAATATTACTCCAATAAATGAATTAATCATAATTCCTTCATTGAAGCTTATTTCTTACAATAGAAATTGTGAGCGGATACAACAAGACATTGTATTACGATTTTAATGGTGAAGAATTTTATTCAGACAAATAATCTATTTATTTGTCACTTATCTCGTTTATAATGGTTGTCGAAGGTGACTAATACCATTATAAATTCTTACATAATAATGTAGAATAAGGACAGTTTAATTTAATTCCTAGCTCACACATACTGTTAATACATATAATGTTGGAGGTACGTGGGCACTTTAATCCGTACTGTGTACATTACAAAAACTAAATTTCCTACAACCTGTTCATGCTTTTGGTGTGGTCAGGATAAGGGGGGACTTTTTATTTTATTCTATATTATGTTTGTATAAATTGGTGTGTCTGCATTCCCATGGGGAAATGTTTTGGCCAAATGCTTTGCTGTGTTTAGGAATTTTGTGTTTTAAAAACTTTGATCTGATCCTCTCTGAAGTGACACCCTGGATACTTGAACAACAAAAAACAAAAACAAACGGCATGGTATGGTTGACAGTCCTTTTTAAATTATTCAAACATAGTATAACCTATCAAATCTACCAAGATCGTTTTCATTTCTAAAAGAGTTTTTAATAAAACATACTGTACATCCAAGAATTTGTTTACGCAGTTAATCGTTTGTACTCCATATCAGAGTTGATATTGTAAATTTAATGTCTGTTTCTCACATGCAATTGTCTACTAAAACAATCAAAAATCAATACTCTAATAAAAAAAAAAAACAGCTAAAACTGATGTAATTGTTTCTTTTAATTGTAAAATGCAAGCTGAACTGATGTTTTTCACTTCTCACCATATGTTCTTTACTTCTGTAAGTGGTTAAATTGTTTATTTGGTATTCGGTAATTTGCTATTTCCTACTAATGTTTTTATGATATTTATAGGTGTGTATTAATCGGTAGTCAATCTAAAAAGAGTTTAGTTTAAGCTGTAGTAAAAAACTAATTGAATGAATGAACAAAACTGGAGGGTATTTATACACAAAAGAAACTAATGATGGAATGGAAGACATGTGAGGATGATGAGGAACCGATGGAAGTGATGAGGGCAGTGAATTCTGGGAGATTTAGTCCAGGGGAAAACTTCAAAATAAGTGTCCAAGGAAAAACACTGACACCACCCCATTTTAAATAGATTGTGGGTTGTATTTTGTTTTCTAAAATCACTGTAGTGGCATTCACGTTGAGGCAAGACCATGACGGGTTGTTTAACGCCCTGGCGGCAGCCCTGACCACTTCAGACAGTCGGTTAGGAGCCCCTTCTCACCTTGCGGCTGCTCCGTTGGGGTAGATGGTAGCGGCAAGAACTCCACTATGACGTATCCCACCTCCTTCCCAGGTCTTCGGCACCAGTGGAAAGCCTTCAGTGGAAATGAGAAGGTGAGAACGGCTTGATAATATAAATAATATTTTAATGAAAAATATTAAACCAAAAGACACAAACACACAAATCGGATGGACAGCTGCCCGTAAACGTCCTCTCTCTGTTGCGACCAAAAATCACGACCCGGCCCCGCTGTCACAGTGTCTTATGCTTTTTACTTTAAACAAAGATAAGGGTGTCTTTCTAAAACAATACATACAAGATGTGCCAAAAAAGCAGCTTACATATTCACTTTAAAATGATGAATAAATGATTTCACAAAGCTTTAAATTATTGGCATTATGAATATGACACAATAATGTATTTCATTTCATTTTAGCTATAGCACTAACAAAAAATGTCTCACATTTTCACTTATAACAAAGAGGAGAAAACGTGTTTCTAAAACAATGGATATTGGCTGTGAAGCAAACACATTAAGATTTTCACTTTTAAAGATACCGAATTAATTGTTTAACATAGATAAAGTTCAGCATTACTTCAAGCATGGTTATGTTACTAAAACACAATAATGTCTTTTTAATTCTTCTTATTTTAGTTTTGTCTTTAACACAAAAGTGTCATACATTTTTACATTAATCAAAGAAAGTATCTTTCTAAAACGACGAGTAAAGAATGTGCTGCAAACTAATCCACATATTCACTTAGTGTTACAATATTTTAGCAAACAGGTTTGTGTTACATCAACAATTTTATATAATTCTAGTTGTATCTTTAACACTTGTATCTTTAAGTTTGTTCATGTTTTACTTTTAACAAAGAGGATAAAATGTTTTAAAAAGGAGAAAGTTGTGCAGCAAACTCAGTTACTTCAAAGATAACGAACAAATGGTTTAACAAAAATAAAGTCTAACAATGTTATGTAGGCCTAATCAAACAGAGTTATGTTACTATAACACAGTAATGCATTTCATGTAATTTAAATGTAGCTTTAACACAAACATTCTTTAAAATTTTTTTTTTTTAATAAGAGAGAACAAAATTAGATTTTAAGTTTACAATAAACAATTGAGTTTCAACCCAAGACGGACCAGGTTGGCAAGCAGCCGCGGTGGCTCTCTGCTTCAAAAAGAAGGAAGAAATCCATGACTGCAATGTTCTCATGGGCATGATCTTGCAGTGAGAACATGAGCCCTCCACAAAAGCTGCCTCAGCGTGCTGGCGACCCAAGCACTCGATGTCTGCTTGATGCTAGCATGTTTTTAGCATGTTTTAGCACTTCGCTAGTCGATGCTAGTATATGTTAGCATGATGCTAGCACGTTTTTAGCATGGTTTAGTACTTCGCTAGGCGATGCTAGCATGTGTTAGCAACTCTCCCATATTAACTGTGAAGAACCTTATTGTTTTGGCCAAAATGTTTGTTCTGTATTTTAGCACCAATACATCCATACTTTATGTTAATGACTCAGAGGCCACAAAAAAAACATATATTTGTCAAATATTTTCCACATTTTAAAAATTGATAATTTGATGGATGATTCCAAATGATGTCCATCATTTTGATAGAAAAGAAAGCAAACCATTTTAACCTTTTGCGTTAATGGAAAGTGTGTAAGTGAAGAGAATATCCACACATGGAGATGATGCTGGTGAAAAATGAATGAATGTATGTCTCCATTGACAGATGTATGTTACTTCCATTGTGATTAACGGTCTTGATTGGTTTCAGGCTATCATATGGAACAAGTGTAACTCGTCGACTAGTGGCAGAGTTAACCAACTAGTTAGACTAGTGAGTGCAACCCTTAGTGTATGTGTGTAGTCGGGGGGTATGTGAACCAAGGCCAACACTGCCACTGTAGCTTGAATATTCTCCATCAAAACTATACTGAAAATTAAAGTAAAAATTTCTTTAACACCAGTGTTAGCATTAACACTTGTGGTAGAATCTGAGTCTTTGTCTTTGAGACTCTCTCCCTCATTTGCCTCTTTTTCTCTGTCTCGACTGTTCTGATTGCTTCGCCGGATCTTACGTGTGGACTCAAGCCCTGTACCCTCAAACAGCCGCGCCATGAAGGCCAGGCCATTACGTTGGATGTAAGACTTTCCAGCAAAGGTGTAAAGAACAGGGTTTCCAAGAAATCCACGAGATCCAAGATGGCGGCGCGGTAGCACGCAGCGGCCACTCCGGATCCACAATGGTGCTATTTTTGTTAAAAAAGCCTGACTTTTGCAACACATGGACATCGGAGCAACCGGTGTTCGTGTCTACCATCGCCAGACACTACTGAAATATAAGACTCATGCAAAAACCAAGCTGCATGATGACCTGCAGGAAGGCGCTACGCGTACTCGGCTTGCTGCGGAGACCAGGCCTCCAGCCCTCTGCGTCGCCTGATGCCCGTGGGCCGGGAGAGGACTTCGTAGCGGTGTGCGAAAGCGAGCGCGGAAAGAGGGCGGTGTCCATACTAGGCTAAAAACAAACCCTAGCCGTCCGGCTCTCCCGTCTATCCTGCTCTCAAATGTTTGCTCCCTGGACAATAAACTGGACTATATCCGACTCCAGCAGGCTACACAGCGTGAGTTTAGAGACTGCTGCGTCTTTGTTTTCACGCGAGGCGTGGCTCAGCGACAGAGTTCGGATGCGCCATTCAGCTAGACGGGCTCGCCTCTTTTAGTGCCGACAGAAATACAGCTCTCTCGCGGTAAGACTTGCGGTGGTGGCTTGTGTGTTTACATCAACACGAATGGTGCAAGAACTCTATGCTAGTCTCTAGTTACTGTTCATCGCTGTTGGAGCTTGGGACTGTTAGATGCAGACCTTTTTATCTACCACGGGAATTCACCACTGTTTGAATAACCGGAGTTTACATTCCCCCAGCTAACGCTAAGGAAGCGCTCTGTGAACTGTATGGGGCTATGAGCGAACTGCAGAACGCTCACCCCGACCGGACTGTTTATTGTGGCCGGAGATTTCAACCATGCAAATCTCAAGACAGTGCTCCTAAATTCCATCAGTATGTGGACTTTGCAACGAGAAGGGCTGACGCGCTTGATCTTGTTTACACAAACATCCCAGGCGTGCCGGGCAGAGCCCGCCCCCACCTCAGCTACTCAGACCACATCTCTGTTATGTTAATTCCAGCATACAGACCGCTAGTCAGATGCACAAAACCGCTTCAGAAGCAGGTGAAAACCTGGCCAGCAGGAGCCATCTCTGCTCTTCAGGACTGTTTTGAGTGTACTGACTGGCACATGTTCAGGAGGCTGCAACATATGGCGATTCTACCAACTTGGAGGAATACACAGCATCAGTGACCAGCTACATCAGCAAGTGCATTGATGATGTCACTTTCTCAAGACCATCACCACACGCTCCAACCAGAAGCCGTGGATGACTGCGGAGGTGCGCACGCTGCTGAGGTCCGAGACTCCGCCTTCAGAGCAGGCGATAAGGCAGCCCTAAGAACAGCTAGGGCCAAACTGTCACGGGCAATCAGAGAGGCAAAGCGCGCACACGCCCAGAGAATCCACAGTCACTTCCAGGACAGCGGTGACACGCGACGCATGTGCCAGGGCATCCAGGCCATCACCAACTACAGGACAACATTAGTTGCCTGTGACAAAGATGCCTCCCTTCCAGATGCGCTGAACGACTTCTACGCTCGGTTTGAAGTGCAGAACGACGTGATGGCGAGGAAGTCCACCCTCTATCTTACCACGGCAGATGTGAGGAAAACTCTACGTAGAGTCAACCCACGGAAGGCTGCTGGACCAGACAACATTCCTGGAAGAGTGCTCAGAGGATGTGCAGACCAGCTAGCAGATGTTCTTACCGACATCTTCAACATCTCTCTGAGCAGCGCCGTCGTTCCAACGTGCTTCAAGGCCACCACCATCATCCCCATGCCAAAGAAGTCTTCAGTGTCCTGCCTCAAGGACTACCGTCCCGTCGCGACTTACACCCATCATCATGAAGTGCTTCGAGAGGCTCGTCATGAGGCAGATTAAGACCCAGCTGCCCCCTCACTAGACCCACTGTAGTTTGCGTGATCGTTCAAACCGTTCAACGGACGATGCCATCACCACAACCCTCCATCTGGCCCTCACCCACCTAGACAATAAGGACTCATACGTTCGAATGCTGTTCATAGATTTCAGCTCAGCATTCAACACAATCATTCCCCAGCACCTGATTGGAAAGCTGAACCTGCTGGGCCTGGACACCTCCCTCTGCAACTGGATCCTGGACTTCCTGACTGGGAGACCTCAGTCAGTCCGGATCGGGAACAGCATCTCCACCACCACCACACTGAGCACTGGGGCCCCCAGGGCTGTGTGCTCAGTCCACTGCTGTTCACTCTGCTGACTCACGACTGTGCAGCAATGCACAGCTCGAATCACATCATCAAGTTCGCCGATGACCACGACCGTGGTGGGTCTCATCAGCAAGAACGACGAGTCAGCATACAGAGAGGAGGTGCAGCGGCTGACGAACTGGTGTAGAGCCAACAACCTGTCCCTGAATGTCGACAAAACAAAAGAGATGGTTGTTGACTTTAGGAGAGCACAAGGTGAACACACTCCGCTGAACATCGACGGCTCCTCTGTGGAGATCGTCAAAAGCACCAAATTCCTTGGTGTTCACTTGGCGGAGAACCTCACCTGGTCCCTCAACACCAGCTCTATCACCAAGAAAGCCCAGCAGCATCTCTACTTTCTTCGAAGGCTGAGGAAAGCACATCTCCCAACCCCCATCCTCACTACATTCTATAGAGGGACTATTGAGAGCATCCTGAGCAGCTGCATCACTGCCTGGTTTGGGACTTGCATCGTTTCGGACAGCAAAGCCCTGCAGAGGATAGTGAGGACAGCTGAGAAGATCATTGGGGTCTCTCTTCCCTCCATCAAAGACATTTACAAAAAACACTGTATCCATAAAGCAACCAGTATTGTGGACTGACCCCACACACCCCTCACACAAACTCTTTACCCTCCTCCCGTCTGGCAAGAGGTACCGAAGCATTCGGGCCCTCACGGCCAGACTGTGTAACAGCTTCTTCCCCAAGCCATCAGACTCCTCAATACTCAGAGACTGGTTTGACACACACGTGTCCTGAGTTGCACTTTAATTACTGTCACTTTATAACTGTCTGCTACCTCAATAACTGCTATGTGCATAGAACACTATCTCATAGTATGTTATGTTTACATTTTAGAAACTGTCATCTTTTTGCACTACTGAGTACTGGTCGGCGCTTGCACTGTCTATTGTCCTGTTCATTGTCAGAAATTTGTTGTACTGTCCCGTACTTTTTGCACATGTTTGCACGTGCACTTTATATAGGTATATATAGGTTTTTTATATAGGTATTTTATTTCGTTGTGTTGTCTCATGTGGTCCTGTGTTGGTCCTTTGTTGTTTTTATGTAGCACCATGGTCCTGGAGGAACGTTGTCTCGTTTTGCTGTGTACTGTACTAACTGTATATGGTTGAAACGACAATAAAAACCACTTGACTTGACTTGACTTATGCAGCTGCTGACAAAAGCCACAGTGGAGATGAGAGCCCTGTATGATGTCCAGATTTTATCTAGCCTGTTAGAGAAAGAAGAGAGTTAATCTACTGTAAAAAGGCAGGCAAAACTGCTAAAAATATATAGATTTGCCCCTTGAAGGTCTCTGCGTTGTTCTGTCTTTTCTGAGCACTGAAGTAAAGAAATTATTGTTAATAAATTGCACTTTACAAATTCATCCCGTTATTAATTTTATCTGACTCCAATTTTATATTAATCTGACTCCAATTTTAAATTGACCTCTAATTTAGATTAGAGCTCTAAATTCTTCTTGATCATTCTTTTATTTTAATCATTTAAGTTATTGATTACTCCGAATCCTCTTCTATACATTTTCCTTTTGATCTGTTTCCAATGAGATTCAAAATTATAGTCTTTAAGTGGCTTCCTCCTACATTAAAGCTTCAGTTATGATATAGATGATTCTTAAAATGGTATTCTCCTGCTCTGTTCCTCCAGAGCAGTTTCTTCTATTTTAAAGACCCAGTATTGATATAAATGATTTCAGAGGAATACAGAATAAATCAAAAAGTAACAATTTATTTGCCAGGTAGGATTTAAAACACAAGTTAAAGAAACAAGTCAAAGAACATACCTGACAGTTGAGAAAACTACATGTAATTGCAAAGCATGGGAAATCTGAATGCAGATTCCAATTATTACAGTTATACACATTGAGGTGTGGGATCATCTGACTACAGAGATCCTTGAGCTCTGGGCCAGCTTTCCTTAAATATCCAGAGAGAATACACATTTTATATCAAATGGCATTATCCTTTGATCAATGAGAATTTGGGGGTGACTGGGTTCTTGGCTTCCTGGTGTTAAACCTTAAAGGAGGGGGATAGACCTCCGGAATTATTCAGTATTTGCCAAAGACCTTATAACTTTGTTGTCATTATGTTTTACAAACCTGGGGACAAAACATTATACCAGTCACACAGAGAACTCTTAAATGATATCAAACATGCCAGGGTACATTATTTGTTTTCATGGTTTTTCTATTACATTTTCACATATACATCTTGTGTGTCTGTGTTGGGCCTTGTGGGGGAAAACCAGGGGGACAGAGAACAGCTGGAGTATGTGGGGGCAGAATGTGGATGGCAGGATGTCTCAGGTTGACAATGTTTGTTAAACTGGGTCTTTCACACAGTGATTCCTTTTGTTTTCTCAGGTGTAGGTCTAATTTGTGAGAGAGTTTGAGTGTTGTTTTTCCCGGAAGTCTTGTTGTTCCATGTGGGCATGTGCTGGGTTGGCACCTAGCCTTACACTACTATAGATAAATATAATAAGCATCATGCTAACACACGCTAGCATTGCCTAGCAAATTGCTAAAAACATGTTGGCATCATAATAACACATGTTAGCATCGCCTAGGGAAGTGCTCTAACATGCTAGCATCGCCTAGCGAAATGCTAAAACATGCTAAAATCATGCAAGCATCATGCTAATACATGCTAGCATTGCCTAGCGAAGTGCTAAAAAATGCTAAAAACGTGCTAGCATCGCCTAGCGAAGTGCTAAAACATGCTAAAAACGTGCTAGCATCATGCTAACACAAACAAAACACCTTCATGACACCATCATGAAAAACACGTGCTAACAACATTCTATGACCATTATTTTGGTGCTTGGCTACAAGTTAGAAAATTCTATTTGACGAGTTTTGCCACGGCAAGCACCACTCATATTTTCTTCAATGGAAATGCGAAGTGTTAAAACGTGCTAAAAATGTGCTAGCATCATGATAACACATGTTAGCATCACCTAGCGAAGTGTTAAAACATGCTAAAAACGTGGGGTTACCCTAGCAATAACCTGAAACCACCTACAATACTCTAGTAAACATTTAGTACTGCCTTAGCAACTACTCAGAGCACTTTCACAACTGTGTAGGAAAGATCTAGAACACCCAAACAACAGCCAAGTAAACACAGAACATCTTATTAATATCAGAGGACAATTCACAATAGTTGGTAAAACTTTAAGTGGACAGAGTGTAGCATTCTACTACATAGTATGTGAATGATAGATAACATATTTCTAAACATATTGATTTTATTTTTGCTAACATAAGTATATTTATATTTTTAAATGGGACTCATTTTCCTATATCTATGGCATCATGATGAGAGAATTTTCATGAATGGGTTAACAAATACTTTAAATTAGTTACTTGAGCCTGTATTGTTTAAATGTGTGTTTCACCTTTAAGAAACTGAGCAGCTCATCTCATAACAAGAGAGAAATTATAAGCTCTTTCACATTATTATATATATATATATATATATATATATATATATATATATATATATATATATATATATATACACACACACACACACATTAAAAATAAGTTGTTTAATCCCATTTCTAGCTTTTTTTTTTATTTATTTATTTTTATAATTGTTTACCAATGCTTATTTCAACTTTATTGTGAGACACAATTTATTAAAGACATAACATATGATCATAGTCTTTGTTTGGTTGGATTAAGGCATAGAATGCTGGAGTACCACTTGCTAACTGAAAATACAAATAAAGGTATGTTTATTTGATATGACCATCTTTAACTCTGATATATATATATATATATATATATATATATATATATATATATATATATATATATATATATGATATAGTGTGGGACATACTGTGTATGTTTTTAATACATTAATTAATACAAATTAGAGAAATAAGAACATTAAAAAATAAAAATATAATATATCATAAAGTAGTTTATTTAATTTTTAATTCGGCACTTCATAAGAATCCCCATTTAAAAAAAATATATATGTGTGCAATCCCACTATGTCCATATATGGATAAAAGATGAGATCGCTGTGCTGATTGGCTGTGCAATCTTGTGGCGAAGACAGGCAATTGCTGGAATGTTCCAGACAGCGATCGATCTTGAGGTAAGTATGGACGGTTAAATTTTCTAGCTGCTGCTCCATGTTTTTTTATAACTACATTTTGTCTATATTTTGACTTATTGCATCAATTGTAAGAAACAAATAATTATTATGCAGTATAACTAAGTCCTGTATTTAAGTATATTTGATTTAGGCTTTAATTTTGTTTTGTTGCAGTCTAGAGAGAAATCTGTGTTTCAGCATATTTTGTGTAACTTCAGCAAGCTTCGACATTCAATAAACAACTCTCTCTACTAAAACTGCTGTGAGTTTAGAGTATTAACAATTATATCTAGTTTTTAGCAATTTTTGTGATTCTGCTGTGTTGGATCTGACGAGTAGTTCTTATAATATACTTTGTGTCAAAAATTGATTTATGGCTTAATTGCTGTACCTTTGACCTTTCCCCTTCCGCTCACCCCGCCTGCCCCGCCCCACCCGCCCCGCCCGCCCTCTTTCCCTCCCACCCACCTTCCCCCATTCCGGTGTGTGTGTTTTGGTGTGACGTGTTTGGTCATATCTGATGTTATATGTTTGCAGAGGTATCCGCCCCCACAACTGTGTATTTAAAAATAATGTATGGTTCATGATGAAATAATTCATTGTTGTAATCATTGAGTTGTTTTTCAGAAACATGTTAAAGTAATGTGTGTGTGTGTGGTTCATTTGGATTTATTATTATTATTGTAAGACATAAAAAGCAGTATTATGTTTAAAATGTGTTTAAATGACATCTTTAATGAGCGTGTAATGCTTGGTGTCAAACATGGTACAAGTTTTTTTATTAACAAAAGGGTGAAAATGTGTTTTCTAAAACATTGGATATTGGATAAGGCAAAAAACATTCAGATGGTCGCTTTAAAATAAGGATTTAATGGTTAATGATTGTTATTTACTTTTTAACAGAGGAGAAAATGTGTTTTCTAAAACAGTGGATATAAGACAAAAAACATTCAGATGGTCGCTTTAAAATAAGGATTTAACTTTTTAACAGAGGAGAAAATGTGTTTTCTAAAACAGTGGATATAAGACAAAAAACATTCAGATGGTCGCTTTAAAATAAGGATTTAACTTTTTAAGAGAGGAGAAAATGTGTTTTCTAAAACAGTGGATATTGGAAAGGCAAAAAACATTCAGATGGTCGCTTTAAAATAAGGATTTCACTTTTTAACAGAGGAGAAAATGTGTTTTTAAACACCTCTCAGACTCCCATATGGTCTAGAGGTTAGGATTCCTGGTTTTCACCCAGGCGGCCCGGGTTCGTCTCCCGGTATGTGAAAGAGGTGTGATGGTAATCCCCTGAGCTCTGATCTACGCGGAGCTGTTGTGAAAACAAAGGCAATTCAGTGGCATTCTCGGCACAATGACGTGGTTTTCAACAATATAATCTTTGATATTGGTTTAACAAATACACGTATTATTAAAAACAATATTTCATTTAATTGTAGTTCTAACAACAGATGTTTATAAACAGTGGATATTGGTTGTGAAGCAAACTCATTCAGATTTCACTTTTAAAGATAAGGAATAAATGGTGTTACGAAAGATTACGTTTAACATTAGTTTATTTATTTTAAGCCATAGTAAAAAACTCATTACATTACATGTGGTCTTCAGATTTGAAAACACAACCCATTTAAAACAGACTGTCTAGTGTATTTTGTGTGCAAATGTCACCGATGAGACACGTTTGTGTGCGAGACGGCAGCGGTTGTTTAACAAGTGCATTACTCTTTTAAAATGATATTTTTCCAAGCTGAATGTTTGGCATTAGTTTAGCAAACACTTTTATTTTACTAAAACACAATACTAATATATATATATATATATATATATATATATATATATATATATATATATATATATATATATATATATATATATATATATATATATATTTAGCTATAGCTCTAACAACAATATCTTACATTTTTACCTTTAACAATGTTTCCAAATCAGTGGATATTGGTTGTGAAGCAAATTCATTCAGATTTTCACTTTTAAAGATAAGGAATAAATCGTTAGCAAATGCATATGTGGTATTTTATCAGTGACCTTTTTTACAGATCAAAGGTTCAGATTGTCAAAACACATCAAAGACATTTTTAAAAATATTGAAAATAGTTTATCATCCTTAATCTTTGATATTAGATTAACAAACACAATAATTAATTTTATCTGTAACACTAACAAAAGGTCTTACATTTTAAAATGTGTGTGTGTGTGTGTGTGTGTGTGTGTGTGTGTGTGTGTGTGTGTGTGTGTGTGTGTGTGTGTGTGTGTGTGTGTGTGTGTGTGTGTGTGTGTGTGTGTGTGTGTGGCATATAGAGGGTTGATGGATTAGATAACTACCTAAACTTTGTGTCAGAATTGGGCTTCCACGCAGAGGGGGGGTAACTTTTTACCATTTGTGCCATATGTGTGCGGAAATTGCGCTTTAACTGACAAAACATGTGCTTTGTCACTACAAATGAGTACCGTCAGTATTTTGGTAAACAGGTTTATTTTTTATAGAATTCTGACGAAATATCTTTAATACAAAAGTTTGTTACATTTTTTTTTTTTAACCATGAGATTCTAAAACAGTGGATATTGAATGATATTAGTTTATTTTACTCAAACAGACGATACTGGCAGAGCAAACTCATTTAGACGGACACTTTATTAACAAGGGTTAGGCTATTTATTTTTACCAGAGACTAAAACGTATTTTAAACCAAATGTTCAGATCTTATTAATCTGATGTTTAATAAAGTAAACTGTCTTTGTGAAATAGTCTGAGTGGTTGTGTGATTTATCTTCTGGCATTGACAAGTAGGCCTAATGAAATAACATAACTGTTACACTTGCAAAAGATTTGACAAATGCAATGTACGTTTAACAACACGTCTTAATGAGAGACAAAAGCGGTTATAAAAGCAATGGAGACATGAGACCATTGAATTGAATCTGAAGCGTTATAGAGAGAGAATGCCAAACGAAGTGCAAGTTCTCGATATGTGACTGATGAAAATGATATAATTAAACTTAAAAAAAGTACAATGCTCAGAACTATGCAACCAACAAGCAACATCGCATCAACATAAAAAACAGAGCATAAGTATGAAGTATGCCAATATCAAACAGCTACAAATGATATAACTATTTCTTCTTTTCGTTGTAAAAAGCAGGCTGAACGGTGTGTTGTTTACACTTTCAAACCATATGTTTGTTTACTTCTGTAAGGGGTTAAACCGTTTCATTAGGTAATACGAGGTTTATACATGTGTATTATTCGGTAGTCAATCTAAAAATATTTTATTTTAAGCCATAGTAAAAAACTCATTACATTACATGTGGTCTTCAGATTTGAAAACACAACCCATTTAAAACAGACTGTCTAGTGTATTTTGTGTGCAAATGTCACCGATGAGACACGTTTGTGTGCGAGACGGCAGCGGGTGTTTAACAAGTGCATTACTCTTTTAAAATGATATTTTTCCAAGCTGAATGTTTGGCATTAGTTTAGCAAACACTTTTATTTCACTAAAACACAATAATATATATTTTTTAGCTATAGCTCTAACAACAAATATCTTACATTTTTACCTTTAACAATGTTTCCAAATCAGTGGATATTGGTTGTGAAGCAAACTCATTCAGATTTTCACTTTTAAAGATAAGGAATAAATGGTGTTACGAAAGATTATGTTTAACATTAGTTTAACAAACACGGCTATGTTACTAAATTGCAGTAACACATTTAAATGCTAATTTAGATGCATCTTTAGCACAAAGATTCTTAAATTTATTAAAGACATGAAAAGTATCTTTCTAAAACGATGTGTAAAGGGCGTGCTGCAAATTAAATCCACATTCACTAGGCAATACAGTATTTTAGCAAACAGGTTTATTTGACTAAAACGCATTAATGTTTTTAAAGAATTCTGACGATAGCTTTAATACAAAGGTTTGTTACATTTTTAATTTAAACATGAGATTCTAAAACAAAGACTACGGTTATGCAGCAAAACACACATTCAGTTTAAATATGAACAAATATTTTAACAAAAATAAAGTTTTGTGTTTTGATTTATATTACTAAAACACGATAAGCATTTCACGTAATTCTTCATGTTGTCTTGCATTTTTACTTTTTGACAAAGAGAAATGTTTTTAAACATTAGGTTGGCTAACACAACTCTAGCATTACCCCTTTAAAGATGCTGAACAAAAACTTTACCATAAAATGTATTTAACATTTTTATTTCAACAATGATCATTTTAAATGAAATACCATACATTCATTGTAAAATGTAACAAAGATTCTTACATTTTACCACTCAAAGCCTCATTTTTCCACCCAAAGTCTTTCAATCGATACTGAGCTCTTACAGGAAGTCAGAGGTCTGGGGTAGGGAGGTTTTTTCAGAATACGCACACACCCCCTGATCAGGCCTGATGGGGTCTTATGTAATTCTGTTCAGCAAAACAATATGGTGCCATGAGTTTCCTGGTGTTTTATGGCTTGCTTTCATTGAAAAGCATGGTGACAACCAAAAGTGTGAAAGAAGGGGGATAAAAGGGTTTATTTTGTTATAAAAGTTTTTCTTTTTACCCATCAAGTGCTCCATGTAACATTGTGAAACATGGTAGAGATGTGGTTAAAGAAGAATTGCTCTTTGTAATACAGGCAGCAATTAAATATAATTACTTAAAAGAATAGAAAGTTTTTAGAAATCATTTGCTAAATCAATAGTTCAAATTCAGAGGTTTTTATAGTATGCTGTACACAGTTATCATAAAACTCATGTCAATTCAAGTGTGAACATTTCAAAGAAATGGGGTGATGGCATACTGGACAACAATCAAATGACTTGTGATATACACATACAAGATATTTTAACACTAATTCACACCCTGAAACTACATTCATGGTACTGTTATGTCACTAGGGTGGCAAACACAAATGCAAAGGCTGAGTTTACTTTGACCCCATATTTTGGCATTAATTTACTCATTCCTGGATCAAACCCTCACACTCAGAAACTTGTACATGTAAACAAAAATGTGTACTGTTGTGATGCCAACTGATCATCGCTTTACTGATTTTTATTTCAAGAAAACCACAAAGTCTACCAATAACTGATGAAGTAACATGTTTACAGGTGTGCATTTACTCACAAAAGTTCCTCTATTGCCACAATTGGATTTTTGTTTGTTGTAGAGTTATCTTCATTTGTAAATAGTCGTTTGTTTAAATGTTGCGATATTTTCTAGTTTACAAAGATGTCAGTTTTACACACACACACACACACACACACACACACACACACACACACACACACACATGTTGTGTTTCCATGTTTTAAGCCGGCCGTCTTCGCCACCTTCAGCCGTCCTGCGAGCTACGCCATCCGGCAACGTATCCTTTTTAAAAGCAAGCTAGTTCTTAAGAACTTCACAAAAGAGTACGAGCGTCTTTTTTAAGATGCCTCGCTCCACTTGCGCCTCATGCCGCGCTCCTCTCAGCACCGGAGACCACCACATCATCTGCGCTCTCTGCCTGGGACTGGGGCATGCAGAGCTCGCCCTCGCCCGGCGGATGCGATTTCTGCGAGGAGCTGCCGATGTCGACCCTGCGGGCTCGACTCGAGCGCTCAGGACCGAGCCGCCGCGCGCCTTCCGTTCAGCCGCGCAGAAAAAGCACCGCTCTCAAAGGCTGCCGGAAACAATGGTAGAAGCGATTGCCTCGCCGGAGCCCATCCCTCGAGCATCGCCTTCACCCTCCCGCCCACCAGCGTAGTTGCCGCCAGCGGCTGCTCTGCTGCCATCTCGGACGAGAAGCGGAGGATAAGGGCTGTTCCATCATGGCTTCGGACAGCGAGGAGTGGTCAGGCTCACACGCCTCCTCCTCGGCCCAGGAATCCAGCAGGACCCGCGACCGAGTCGAGGGGAACTACTTGAGCAGGCACCCAACAGACTTGACGGCTGCTTTCTACAGAGCCGCCGCTGCAGCACTTCCGCTACCGGGCCGCTCCCTTCCTGCCGGAACTCCACGCCGAGCTTTCCAAATCATGGAGCAGCGCCTTTCTCGGCCAGGGTCCGATCCCACGTCTCCACCTCTCTTGCTTCGGTGGACGGCGCCACTGAGAAGAGCTACGCTTCCATCCCTCCGGTCGAGAATGCAGTAGCAGCACACCTTTGCCCGCCCTCCGCGAGATGGCGGTCTAAACCAGTGCTCCCGTCTAAGGCCTGCAGAACAACTTCCGCCTGTGTTGGCGCGCCTATTCCGCCGCCGGCCAAGCTGCATCTGCTCTGCACTCTATGGCCGTCCTACAGATCCTCCAAGCGGACCTTCTGCGGGAGTGGGATGAGGAAAGTAGGCATCCAGAGGCGGTTGCAGACATACGGAGTGCTACGGACCTCGCCCTCCGGCTACCAAAGCTGCAGCCCAAGCTATAGGGAAGTGCATGGCCACGCTGCCTGTTACCGAGAGACATCTGTGGTTAACGCTAGCTGACATGGGAGAAGCAGAGCGCTCTAAGTTCCTCAACGCACCGCTCTCTCCATCCGGTCTCTTCGGCTCCGCGGTGAGTGGTATCATTGACTGGTTTTCAGAGGTCCAAAAGCCACACAAGCCATGAATCTCTTTCTGCCTCGTCGCTTAGCTCCTCTGCAGGCCGCTCACGTGATCAGCCTCCTGCACGAGCCTCTTCACAGCGCCCAGCTCAACAATCTCCAGACTTCTCAGCGTCGACAGGCGGCCGCCCTTGATCACGCTCAGACAGCCGCCGCAGACCGCCGCCCCAGCGGGCCTCGATTTAAGGTAGCGCTGAAACCAGAGCAATCGAAGTCTTCCTAACTTTGTTGAACAAACGACGGCTCAGTCCGCCGCGGCGGACCACCGTCAAACTTTGCCCCTGTCAGTCCCCTTCTCTCAGGCTACTACAGTGGTGAATTTAGCAGCCAACAAGCCGGTGACACTGCCCGCTTGCCTGCACTCAAACGCCGTTTTCACGGCGACCCAAATAAATCTTGTAAAGAGCAAACATGTCTTATGTGTAGAAAATGTGCCCACAACCCAGTGTTCAGCCCCTACACACAAGCATAACACATCCCGTGCCCCTATCAGAGCACGCTCTCATAAAGCGATTCACGAACCGCTCGAGCGTCAGAGTCAATGAAAGCCCACAAATGCGTCGTGGCGCCATTCTCTGCCCGCTCTGTCACACGACCAGCCCTATGTGTAGAAAATGTGCCCACAATCCAGCTGTTCACTTCTGCACACAAGCACTGCATGTCTCGTGTCCCCACCAGAGCACGCTCACATAAAGCGATTACTGAACCGCTCGGCGCTAGAGTCAATAAATCGCCCACGAATACGTCGCGGCGCCCATTCTCTGCCGGCTCTGTTACACGGCCAGCAAACATTCCTCTGTGTGTAAGTCCGTGCCCATGACTATGCTTAGCATCACGTAACAGATGTGACTCTTTCCCCATTCATTCCAATCGGAAGTCACTCACAAAACAGCCTGTTCATGCTGTCTGCGAGCAATCATGCATGAACACACTAAGCGGCTCACACATTTTGTTCAGCTCTGTGTGCGGCAATCAGAGCGAATTGGCCATTCACCCTCTAGCGTTACGCTTCAAAGCGTGGGAAGCTATTCCAGGGATATCCAAATGGGTGTTAAGCACAATACAACAGAGCTATTTGCTACAGTTCGATCGCCGCCCTCCTCGCTTCAGAGCTGGCTCGAAACCACTGTGAACACGGAAGCAGCGTGCATGCTTCGTTCAGAAATAGCAAGCCTTCTGTGCAAAAGGGCCATAGAGAAAGTGCCACCCTCTCTGAGCTGAGTCGGGGCTTTACAGCCGTTATTTTCTTGTTCCCAAGAAAGACGGCGGCCTCAGACCCATATTAGATCTCAGGGTTTTGAACAAGGTGCTTGCAAAAGACCGTTCAAAATGCTTACAATCAGGAAACTCCTCGCGCATGTGCCAGAGGACTGGTTTATTTCTCTCGATCTGAAAGATGCATACTTTCAGACTCAGATAAATCCCGTCACAGGCCATTCTTGAGATTACGCCGGCGGCCAGGTTTATCAATACACCGTCCTCCCGTTCGGCCTGTCCTTAGCACCCCGTACTTTCACGAAGTGCATGGATGCGGCGCTTCGCACCCCTGTGGAGTCAGGGTTTGCGAATTTTGAACTATTTGGACGACTGGCTGATTATGGCACAGTCACATATGGAGCTTCTGTCTCACAGAGCAGTTCTCCTCAGCCATCTGAACAGTTTGGGTCTTGCAGTCAATTGGACCAAGAGCTCACTACAGCCCAGTCAGACAATTTCCTTCCTTGGAATAGAACTAGACTCCGTGGCAATGACGGCTCGCTTATCTACACAGCGGCGCCGTGTCCAGCGACTAGCCGCATCTTTTCAGATGAACAGCCTCACGCCTCTGAAGAAATTCCAGAGAGTGCTAGGTTACATGGCCTCAGCCGCAGCAGTACTTCAGCTGGGTTTACTGCACATCGCCCGCTTCAGCATTGGCTAAACACCCGGCGTCTCGCCGGGCTTGGGCCACAGGCGCCAGCCCATCAAGGTGACTCAGACCTGTATATCAGCTCTGCAGCCCTGGACAGTGGCGAATGGTATCAGCGGGGAGTGACAATGGGAGCTGTATCTCGCCGAAAAGTCATCTCGACAGGCGGCGTCCAACATGGGTTGGAGCGCGGTCTGCAAGGGCTCTCCGGTTTTCGGCCTATGGTCAGTTCAGGAAAAGCTCCTTCACATAAATTGTCTTGAAATGATAGCGGTCGAGTGCGGCTCGCGTCGCTTTCTCCCGGTCATTCAGGGTCACCACGTCCTGGTCCGTTCGGACAACAGATCTGTGGTATCCTACCTAAACCGTCAGGGCGGTGTCAGATCCAGGAACCTCTTCCATCTGGCGAAACGCATACTGAGTTGGTCCCAGTGCCACCTGCGCTCGCTGAGGGCGGCGCGCGTGCCAGGCCACCTGAGCGGCGGCCAGGACAGACTGTCCAGAGACAATATTCCCCAGGGGAATGGTCCTGCACGCTCAAACAGTCCAGGCGTTATGGCACCTATTCGGCAGAGCAGAGATAGACCTCTTTGCGTCCAAAGAGAACTCTCACTGCCCAATATTTTTCTCGAAGCGAGGGCCGCTGGCCCAGGACTGGCCCAGGCGCCCGCTTACGCCTTCCCTCCCGTCTCGCTATTGCCACAGGTAATGCAGAGGATCAGGAAGCAGCGTCACTCGGTGCTCCTCATAGCCCGCGTTTGGAGAATCAGACATGGTTCCGGAGCTTACGCAGCTGTCACTGACAGCGCCGTGGCCCATCCCAGTGAGAGCAGATCTCCTCTCTCAAGCTCGCGGCACAATCTGGCATCCCCACCCAGAGCTGGAGCTGCATGCGTGGGTGATCAGCGACTACCCGTCGCTCTGCCAGAAGGAGTAATAAACACCATCATACACACTAGAGCCCCTTCCACGAGAAGACTCTATGCGTCAAAATGGTCTGTGTTCTCAAAATGGTGCACCGACAGAGACCTGGACCCGCGGACATGTGGGGTGTGCTGCTCGTATTCCTACAAGAGCTGCTGGATAAGGGCAGATCCCCATCCACGCTCGAAGTGTATGTGGCGGCCGTTGCGGCGTTAGCTGAACCCCTGCACGGCCAGTCATGGGGTAAAAGCGAGCTGGTCATCCGGCTTCCTCAGGGGAGCTAGAAGGATGAACCCCAGCGCCCCATCGGTTCCTATCTGGGATCTTTCTATAGTTCTCGAAACTATGAAAGCCCCCCTTCGAACCACTTCAATCCGTGGATTTGAAATACCTTTCACTCAAAACCATTTTTCTGACTGCCCTGTCATCAGTCAAGCGTGTGGGAGACCTTCACGCGCTGTCTGTCAGCTGCGTGTCTTGAGTTTGGACCAAGTGACTCCAAGGTCATTTTAAAGCCTAGACACGGCTATGTTCCCAAGGTGATCGGTACTCTTTTCAGAGCACAGGTCATTTCCCTATCGGCGCTACCAACACCCGATAGCGAGCGCGACGCCAATCTCCTTTGCCCGGTCAGAGCACTGAGATTGTATACTGCGCGCTCCGCCGCTTTCAGGCGCTCTGAGCAGCTTTTTGTTTCAGTTCGGAGGCGCACCAAAGGTCTCGCCGCCTCGAAACAGACACTATCTAGATGGATAGTGGAAGCTATTGCTGCTGCATACGGCGTCAAAAGACCTGCCATGCCCGTTGGGCATTAGGGCTCACTCCACTAGAGGCATGGCATTCTCGTGGGCATGGTCCAGCGGGATTTCCATTCACGACATATGTGTGGCAGCGGGATGGACTTCCCCTCCACCTTTGTCAGATTTTACAATATGGAAGTGCCCGCTCTGCAGGCAAAACTACTAGCGGTTTAATACGCTACAGCTCCCTGGTGAGCTGCACTGATGGGTCACATTCCACACAGACCGGCACCACCGCTCTGTCGTTCCCTTCCCACTATGTGCTTATGTATTACACAATCAATGACCCGCATTCTTGCCGGCCAAATATTATTTCCCCACTCATAAGGGCTCCCCGGGTCCCCCTTAATTCCCTGGGGCTCATACAGTGGATGCTTGGCCATGCGGCGTTGACAATGGGTTCCGTGAGCGTAAGCTAGCTTACATATCTGAGAGAACCTCTCGTAAGAGAACGTATCGGTTACCTAACGTAACCTCGGTTCTCTCTAGATGAGGGAGCAGTATTGCGTAGCCGGCCGTGCTTCGCACCACGGCGACTTTTCAGCTTCAGTCAATGAAAACCAGGGTTCCAGCCTCACGAACTACACTTATATGCACTCTAGTCACGGCCATTTTGGCGGGCTTTGATGCAGTGAGTGCGCGGACGCCTCTCATTGGATGCGAGTTCGCCCAAGCTCGTGTATAGGCTGCAGCAGTTGCCGCAGAGCAACCTATGAGCTCGCTAGATAGCCCGCTCAAGGTCTGCAGCTGCCGCACTGCGTTGACAATGGATACAAAAATTAAGGATAATTTTTTGGCTTCAATATCTCAGAAAAGATGAATCTTTCCCGTAGCGTAAGCTAGCTTACGCAATACTCGTTCCCTCATCTAGAGAGAACCGAGGTTACGTTAGGTAACCGATACGTTTATTGTCCTTAATACCTTCACAACACCGTAAGAGCTAGAACAGATTAATTAACATTATTGGAATTTGTAAATAATAAATTAAACAAACAGTAGACTATATAGCAACAAAATTACAAGATTAATACTAACATTTATCATAAACAACCTTAAACAACATAAATTACTTATATGTGCTTGTTTCATTCCTAAAACAATTATAAAAGACCAGATATGCTATGTAACATTATACAAGTGCATAAATACACATGTTTACCTTGTACTCTCTTCCAACCAGGTGCTAAAAAATATACACAAAAAACAAAAGGTGATATTAATGCTATAATTCAAATCCGTAAATCCGTGAATCCGTCTATCAGCAATCTCTCTGTATGCACGCTCTGTGCGCGAGCGATCTGTTCATCTTTCCGGCAAGCGGCATTTCAAAATAAAGGTCTCTATAGGTTAAATAACTAAGAGTGCAAAGTAAACTTCCAAAATATAATAAACACAATATTAAACTAATATTAAGAAATATAGAATTATGATAACATCAGAATATAATAATAATGCCCAAAACTAATTTAAATAACTGAGGGTTATTTACACAACCATTTGCAGAAACATGTCGCGACATAATTATAAATGATCTTAACAATTTGGTTATTTCACATTTGCCACAATGTCTCTGTAGATGTTTAGCCAGTACCATTATTCTATAAGATTCCCCATGGCACAGTCACATTTTGCCAACTGCTGGACAGTCATTCTATCTATCTACAGCATCATAAATGATCATGTCACAGCTTTCATCCATCATAGTCTGTATTGTAACGTCAGTTTCGTAGAAAATGCACTCTTCTTCTACATAGCTTGTACAAAATATCCAAGACAACTGTCTGTATCATCTGTAGATCGGGTGATCAACCAAACATTTTCAAAGCTTGGACTAGAATATGATTAAGATACGGTTTCAATAATCTATCAATTAGTTCTTCAAAGTTTGAAAAGAAAGAAATACTCATCATCAGTCTCATAAACAGGTGTGATTCATATGATATGATTGGTCATCCTTTCACATGTCAAATCACAGCTACAAACTACATTTTATTTCAGCATGCCTGCGCAATTCTGAGTAAGGATCATGTAATATCGGAAAATTAATTTATTTAATTTAATGTTAATAATTACATCTAGATTTAACGTCTGAATGACCTATAGTAAACCCTTATGTGTATTGATAGGGCTGTGTCAGTCTTTTAACTTTCAGAAAATACTCTTGAACTAACACTGTTAATTTTACATCGTTCTTCTATTGCATTATTTTATAATAGTTTATCCAGTTTTTAAAATACTAAAGTAATATTTTGAAATTCATGGCATTTCAGTAAACATCAACAGTTTTTGACAGCTAGACTGTTTAAATATATCATGTTTGTTGTAATCACTATAGTTTTTCCATGAAGACCAATAAGAAGGGTTGTTTTACAATTATTTGTTAAAAGTATCTAGTTGTGTGTAATGGTTGTATCGGAACATCACACCATACAAACACTTTACTAACCACACATGCACAAACAAACGCTGTACTGACACACTATTTGTGCTTTAGATGTGTAAAAGTAAATTACATTTTGCAGTCATTGTCCTGGAGATCGATACCGCGTTAAGTGACTGAAGATCTTTGTGAAAGTGAACTTTCTTAAAAGAACAAGTAACATCAAGCTGTGGTTATTAAGTAAATCAAAGTGATAAAACATCTGACTGAGCTCTCTGTCATTTTATTCTGAATTGAAGGGTCTGTGTCCAGATTTGAGTGTAAACACTGATGACAAATGTAAAAGAAGTGATACTATGTCCACACAATAGCAAAAATAAGAGATAAACTCATCATAGAAAAACCCTCAACCATGAAGTTTCGCTATTTTACTATTTTTTATTCATATGCAACATTCTGTAGTCATATGTCACATGCCATTAAAACCCAGAACTGTATTGTGATTTAAGTAATATTTAAAATACTTCAACATTTGTTCAAAATTGACCCAGATGTTTGTTGGATAATAAATAAATCTGGTACTCTGGCAAATTATTTTATTCCAGGTTTGGAGTAACATTTATTGTGGTTCAGTCAACGTACGACAAAATTAATGTACTTACATTAGTGTAATTATAGAAGGACTGATCGTTGTGAATTTGATATTATAATGATACTTACCTGTGTGTGTGTGTGTGTGTGTGTGTGTGTGTGTGTGTGTGTGTGTGTGTGTGTGTGTGTGAGCGTGTATTTATCACTTTGTGGGGACCAAATGTCCCCATAAGGATAGTAAAACCCGAAATTTTTGACCTTGTGGGGACATTTTGTCGGTCCCCATGAGGAAAACAGCTTATAAATCATACTAAATTATGTTTTTTGAAAATGTAAAAATGCAGAAAGTTTTCTGTGAGGGTTAGGTTTAGGGGTAGGGTTAGGTTTAGGGGATAGAATATAAAGTTTGTACAGTATAAAAACCATTATGTCTATGGAAAGTCCCCATAAAACATGGAAACACAACATGTGTGTGTGTGTGTGTGTGTGTGTGTGTGTGTGTGTGTGTGTTAAAACTGACATCTTTGTAAACTAGAAAATATCGCAACATTTAAACAAACGACTATTTACAAATGAGGATAACTCTACAACAAACAAAAATCCAATTGTGGCAATAGAGGAACTTTTGTGAGTAAATGCACACCTGTAAACATGTTACTTCATCAGTTATTGGTAGACTTTGTGGTTTTCTTGAAATAAAAATCAGTAAAGCGATGATCAGTTGGCATCACAACAGTACACATTTTTGTTTACATGTACAAGTTTCTGAGTGTGAGGGTTTGATCCAGGAATGAGTAAATTAATGCCAAAATATGGGGTCAAAGTAAACTCAGCCTTTGCATTTGTGTTTGCCACCCTAGTGACATAACAGTACCATGAATGTAGTTTCAGGGTGTGAATTAGTGTTAAAATATCTTGTATGTGTATATCACAAGTCATTTGATTGTTGTCCAGTATGCCATAACCCCATTTCTTTGAAATGTTCACACTTGAATTGACATGAGTTTTATGATAACTGTGTACAGCATACTATAAAAACCTCTGAATTTGAACTATTGATTTAGCAAATGATTTCTAAAAACTTTCTATTCTTTTAAGTAATTATATTTAATTGCTGCCTGTATTACAAAGAGCAATTCTTCTTTAACCACATCTCTACCATGTTTCACAATGTTACATGGAGCACTTGATGGGTAAAAAGAAAAACTTTTATAACAAAATAAACCCTTTTATCCCCCTTCTTTCACACTTTTGGTTGTCACCATGCTTTTCAATGAAAGCAAGCCATAAAACACCAGGAAACTCATGGCACCATATTGTTTTGCTGAACAGAATTACACAAGACCCCATCAGGCCTGATCAGGGGGTGTGTGCGTATTCTGAAAAAACCTCCCTACCCCAGACCTCTGACTTCCTGTAAGAGCTCAGTATCGATTGAAAGACTTTGGGTTGAAAAATGAGGCTTTGAGTGGTAAAATGTAAGAATCTTTGTTACATTTTACAATGAATGTATGGTATTTCATTTAAAATGATCATTGTTGAAATAAAAATGTTAAATACATTTTATGGTAAAGTTTTTGTTCAGCATCTTTAAAGGGGTAATGCTAGAGTTGTGTTAGCCAACCTAATGTTTAAAAACATTTCTCTTTGTCAAAAAGTAAAAATGCAAGACAACATGAAGAATTACATGGAAATGCTTATAGTGTTTTAGTAATATAAATCAAAACACAAAACTTTATTTTTGTTAAAATATTTGTTCATATTTAAACTTAATGTGTGTTTTGCTGCATAACCGTAGTCTTTGTTTTAGAATCTCATGTTTAAATTAAAAATGTAACAAACCTTTGTATTAAAGATATCGTCAGAATTCTTTAAAAACATTAATGCGTTTTAGTCAAATAAACCTGTTTGCTAAAATACTGTATTGCCTAGTGAATGTGGATTTAATTTGCAGCACGCCCTTTACACATCGCTTTTAGAAAGATACTTTTCATGTCTTTAATAAATTTAAGAATCTTTGTGCTAAAGATGCATCTAAATTAGCATTTAAATGTGTTACTGCAATTTAGTAACATAGCCGTGTTTGTTAAACTAATGTTAAACGTAATCTTTCAGTAACACCATTTATTCCTTATCTTTAAAAGTGAAAATCTGAATGAGTTTGCTTCACAACCAATATCCACTGATTTGGAAACATTGTTAAAGGTAAAAATGTAAGATATTTGTTGTTAGAGCTATAGCTAAAAAATATATATTATTGTGTTTTAGTGAAATAAAAGTGTTTGCTAAACTAATGCCAAACATTCGCTTGCAAAAATATCATTTTAAAAGAGTAATGCACTTGTTAAACAACCGCTGCCGTCTCGCACACAAACGTGTCTCATCGGTGACATTTGCACACAAAATACACTAGACAGTCTGTTTTAAATGGGTTGTGTTTTCAAATCTGAAGACCACATGTAATGTAATGAGTTTTTTACTATGGCTTAAAATAAATAAACTAATGTTAAACGTAATCTTTCGTAACACCATTTATTCCTTATCTTTAAAAGTGAAAATCTGAATGAGTTTGCTTCACAACCAATATCCACTGTTTATAAACATCTGTTGTTAGAACTACAATTAAATGAAATATTGTTTTTAATAATACGTGTATTTGTTAAACCAATATCAAAGATTATAGTTGTTGAAAACCACGTCATTGTGCCGAGAATGCCACTGAATTGCCTTTGTTTTCACAACAGCTCCGCGTAGATCAGAGTTCAGGGGATTACCATCACACCTCTCTCACATACCGGGAGACGAACCCGGGCCGCCTGGGTGAAAACCAGGAATCCTAACCTCTAGACCATATGGGAGTCTGAGAGGTGTTTAAAAACACATTTTCTCCTCTGTTAAAAAGTGAAATCGTTATTTTAAAGCGACCATCTGAATGTTTTTTGCCTTACCCAATATCCACTGTTTTAGAAAACACATTTTCTCCTCTCTTAAAAAGTTAAATCCTTATTTTAAAGCGACCATCTGAATGTTTTTTGTCTTATATCCACTGTTTTAGAAAACACATTTTCTCCTCTGTTAAAAAGTAAATAACAATCATTAACCATTAAATCCTTATTTTAAAGCGACCGTCTGAATGTTTTTTGCCTTATCCAATATCCACTGTTTTAGAAAACACATTTTCACCCTTTTGTTAATAAAAAAACTTGGTGTTTGACACCAAGCATTACGCGCTCATTAAAGATGTCATTTAATGTCATTTAAACACATTTTAAACATAATACTGCTTTTTATGTCTTACAATAATAATAATAAATCCAAATGAACCACACACACACACATTACTTTAACATGTTTCTGAAAAACAACTCAATGATTACAACAATGAATTATTTCATCATGAACCATACATTATTTTTAAATACACAGTTGTGGGGGTGGATACCTCTGCAAACATATAACATCAGATATGACCAAACACGTCACACCACAACACACACAGCGGAATGGGGAAGGTGGGTGGGAGGGAAAGAGGGCGGGTGGGGCGGGGCGGGCGGGGTGAGCGGAAGGGGAAAGGTCAAAGGTATAGCAATTAAGCCATAAATCAATTTTTGACACAAAGTATATTATAAGAACTACTCTGACGCAAACGAACCATAAAAGTGGTTTCAATGACTCATGGTTTATACATGGTCTGTTTGAATTCATGACGTATTTCTTAGAGGATCTGACTAAAACAAGTTATTAGATTCCTCAGTAAGGAGGGAATCTATTGTAATTGACAGTTTTATTATTAGATTCCTCCATAGGAGGGAATCTATTGTATTTGTCAGTATTATTATTATTATTATTATTATTATTATTATTAGATTCCTCCGTAAGGAGGGAATCTATTGTATTTGACAGTATTATTATTATTATTAGATTCCTCCATAAGGAGGGAATCTATTGTATTTGTCAGTTTTATTATTATTATTATTATTATTATTAGATTCCTCCGTAAGGAGGGAATCTATTGTATTTGACAGTATTATTATTAGATTCCTCTGTAAGGAGGGAATCTATTGTATTTGTTGGTTTTATTATTATTAGATTCCTCCGTAAGGAGGGAATCTATTGTATTTGTCGGTTTTATTATTATTATTATTAGATTCCTCCGTAAGGAGGGAATCTATTGTATTTGACGGTTTTATTATTAGATTCCTCCGTAAGGAGGGAATCTATTGTATTTGACGGTTTTATTATTATTATTATTATTATTATTATTATTCTCCTTGAGCCCAAATAGCTCAAAAAGTCACTGGTCAAAAATTTTCTAAATTGGCACATTGATACTCCATGCCAACGGGTACCCCCAAACCAAGAATGGTCAACAATCGCCCATAGGTGGCGCTACAGGCCACGCCCAAAAAAATATTTTCAAAGTGATACCATTTCCACGCCATTTGTCCAAATCTTCTGAAACTTGGTGTACATGCCTCATTTCTCATGGGGAACAAAAAAGCCTCAAGAACCCATAACTTCCACCATGATGGATTTTCCCGTACGGTGAAAATTTGCGAAAACCTACAAAACTCTTCTTCTCCTGAACCGTAGCTCCAATTGACTTGAAATTTGGTACATGTGTTGAATTGAAGTCTTTGAAAAAGTTACTTAGGAAAAATGAATACGATACAAAATGGCTGAAAGGGGCGTGTTTATGTAAATGTCCAAATTTTAACAATATATACGTGTCAATAAATCAAATGTAATTTTGACTGATGGTTTTTCAAACCTAACATGCTTCAAGATGACATCACTCTGAAGTACTGCGCAAAGAATGACCAACATTCGCCCCTAGTGGGTGCTACAGGCCATGCTGAAATTCCCATTTTCTGGTCTAAAATGTTCTAATTTGGTACAATGGTACTACAGGCCAACAGCAACCCACAAACCAAGAATGGCCAACATTCGCCACTAGGGGGCGCTAAAGGCCAGTCCAAAATTCCCGTTTTCTGGTTACAAATTTTCTAATTTGGCATATTGATACTACAGGCCAACTGGAACCCACAAACCAAGAATGGCCAACATTCACCCCTAGGGGGCGCTACAGGCCATGCAGAAATTCCCATTTTCTGGTCAAAAATGTTCTAATTTAGAACACTGATACTACATGCCAACAGGAACCCACAAACCAAGAATGGCTAACATTCGCCATTAGGGGGCGCTACAGGTAATTCCCAAAAGTCCCATTTTCTGGTCAAACATTTTCTAATTTGGTACATTGATTCTACAGGCCAAAAGGAACCCACAAACCAAGAATGGCCCACATTCGCCCCTAGGGAGCTTACAGGCCACTCCAAAATTCCCATTTTCTGGTCAAATATTTTCTAATATTGTACATTGATACTACAGGCCAACAGGAACCCACAAACCAAGAATGGCCCAGATTCAACCATAGGTGGCGCTACAGGACATGCCCCAAAAAAATATATTCAAAGTGATACCATTTCCACGCCATTTGTCCAATTCTTCTGAAACTTGGTGTACATGCCTCATTTCTCATTGGGAACAAAAAAGCCTCAAGGATCCATAAGGTCCGGTATGGATTTTCCTGTACATCACGGCACAGAAGGTAAATAATGATACTTCACAGTTCTCAAAAGATTAAACTGAACTGTGCCTTAAATATCGTATCATGCGATAAAAGCCTCTTAAAGAGACAGTAACAATTTAGCCTTCGAAATGCCACATCTTTGAATGGCATGTAAAATGTAAAAACAATAACTCAATCTCCATTTTTTTTCACTGGATCTGTTGCTATTTTAATGATTTAAAAATCAAAGCACTGACCATTTAAAGTGTGAGCTTTTACATTTTAAAATAGTTATAAACAGTCACAGCTATGCAGTGTTATTATGTGCCTAGATAGTCTTTCAAATAAAATTAGTTTACCCCAAATAGATATTTCTCTCATCATTTACTCACCCTCTTTCTATCCCAGATGTGTATTTCATTCTTTCTCAGGCCTGTTGGTGCTTTCAATGCACTTGAATGGTGATCAGAACTCACATCAACAAAAATCACATAAATGCAACATAAAAAGTAACCCATAACACTCCAGTGGTTTAATCCATACTTTCAGAAGGGATATTATAGGTGTGGGTGTGAAAAAGATCAATATATGTAGTATATAGGGTATTTTTATTTTGTTTTACTATAAATTGTCCACCCTGCTCAGGAGGGGTGATATGCTTATGTAAATCACAAAAAAAAAAAAAAACAGAAAAAGAACTCTTTAAGAGAGAAGAGCGCTTGTGAAAGTAGAGATTTATAGTAAAAAATGACTTAATTATTGATCTGTTTCTCACCACTTCCCATTTAATTACATTGAAAGGACCAACAGCGCTGAGATATTCTTCTAAACATCTTCATTCAATTTCTGCAGAAGAAAGTCATACACATCTGGGACTGCATGACGGTGAGGAAATGATCAAATATCCCTTTAACATTCACTTATTTTTACAATGCATAAAATGAATGCTAATTTGGTACATTGATACTACAGGCCAACAGGAACCCACAAACCAAGAATGGCCGACATTCGCCACTAGGGGGCGCTAAAGGCCACGCCAAAATTCCCGTTTTCTGGTCAAATTTTTTTTTAATTTGGTACATTGATACTACAGGCAGACAGGAACCCACAAACCAAGAATGGACAACATTCACCCCTAGGGGGCGCTACAGGTAATTCCAAAAAATCCCATTTTCTGGTCAAACATTTTCTAATTTGGTGTATTGATTCTACAGGCCGACAGGAACCCACAAACCAAGAAAGGCCCACATTCAGCCCCTAGGGGCGCTACAGGCCACTCCAAAATTCCCATTTTCTGGTCAAATATTTTCTAATTTTGTAC